>NC_092347.1:0-1200000 GCF_963676685.1 Mytilus edulis
GAAAAGCAAATGCCATTCCAATTGCTAATGCTCACCGCGTACCAACAAGGGGTAGTGGACCCAAACCAATTATTGTTCGATTAATCCACTATGGAGATAAACAACTCATTATGTCCAGTGCCCACAATTTAAAAGGTAGTCAAATTCGTATTCTAGATGATCTACCCGTATCCATGAAAGAGGAAAGATTCCTTCTGTCTCACGTAGCCTACAAAATACGCAAAAAAGAAAAATTGCAGACACGTATTCGAGATGTCGGGGCACATATGACACTTGAAACCCGTAAAAATAGAGGGGAACCATGGAGCACAAGAGAATGATCAGCGATACAAAACAATATATACCTTTTTCTAATAATTTACATGTCTTTATACAAAATTTTACTTGTAAAACAATAAGCCATTGCCATAGTTATTTGTTTAAATACATACATGTACATGTATAACCTTTTTCTTCGTCATATTTTCACAGATACCATTAATAAATTGATACCAAATTGTAAGTATAGAACAGGGAATTTCATTCCAGCTTTATAATCTATTTATGCAAATACTTAATTTTTGGTTTGTGTTTTTTTTTATTTTTTTATTTTTTTTTTATTTTGTTATTTGCTTTTTATTACTTTAGTTTTGCTTGTTCTCTATGCTTTCTTGCATGATTATCTGCAATATATTGGCAGACACATATCAATGTAAATGCTAATTCTGATTTATATATATACATATACTCATTTTCCAATTTGCTGAGTTAAAATTTTTGCCTTTATTATTCATTTATATGTTTATTCTCTGCTGCTTATACATGCATAGTTATTTATAATTTTGCTATTGCTAGTTATTTACTTTTATTCTGAACTGCTATAATGTGCTTAATGCTGTGGTTGCTATATGCTTTACTTTATTTTATCAAATACAGACTGACACAAATGAGTTGAAGTTAGAATATGTAAAGGACAGACCACTTTTAAAGTGATGTTTATTTCAAATTTAAGAATGAGACGCTTGTTTAAAATTATCTTTCCTTGGTTGTGTTTATGGTACATGTACATTATAATGAAATGACTTTACTGTAGTAAGTTTTACACAATCTTTGCTGAAACTTACTCATTAATAAGATATGCATACACACACTCAGAATGTGCAGTCTGTGTTTGACTGTTAGATAGTTTTGTTAGTTTTCAAGATATATTGATCATGCGTTAATTTGATTTACACTGTGATACAAAAGTTTTGCTACATATATATAGTGACACTACATTTGAAGTCAGTCAGAGTTTTTAATTTTTTGAAATCATCTCTCAACTACGCACTGTTCTTTTAAGCAAGAAATATTAATATTTAGATAAATCTTATATATTTACAACTGCACCTCATAATATCATAAAGAATATTGATCTTTAATGGTACAAATGTATCAGAGATATATTGAGTATAAAACATCTCTGCCTTCTTAAATAGACATAGGATTATATAAATCTGTGTATTTGACTTGGGAGTTTTAATACATAAATACAAAGGACAAACACAGAAATTCCAATATCTACATGTAGTCAATTGAACAACTCTGACAGTCTTGAAATATTGTACATAATAAGCTTATTTAGAATGCATCTAATAGTTCATTTAACTAAAACTGTTTTTCAAAATGAATGAACGCGTTATAAAGACAACATCTTATGATAAAAATATTGACAAATCTGACTGGATCAGATTTGAAGGCAGAACAATGGACATTTGTATACTTGTGCTTCTTGTGTGATCTTTTCTTTTTTGCCATAACCACATACAATGGAAAAGTATCTGTGTGTGTTCGAAAGAATGACAGTAAGAAAATTAAATGTAATATGAAATTATAGGAATGAAATAATCTTTCAAAATATGTACATAACATGAACTATACAGATATTCACTGTTGGGTGCTCAAATTAAATATCCATCTGAATCCAATGTATTTATTGAAATTTCTTCTGAGTTATCTCCCATAGACCATTTAGAGTGACTATCCTATACAACAACAGTGAATGTCTCAGAGTGCAAATTTAGTATTTGATTTTAATGTTGGACTTTGTCTTGCTATTGTATTTTATGTTTTCTTATATATGTATTTATTGTAAATTACAAATATGTCTTAAGGTTTCACAGATCTGGAAAAACTATACAGTTTTAAAGGAAAAGAACTTTAAAAGTCCCTTGATTCCACAAATTTCATGGTATATTTATGTATACTCACTAATCATTAGAGTTATAAATATTGATAAAGCTAAACGCATGCATGAAGGGTGATATTCTTAAAATAATTTCTTATAATTGTCAAGGTCTGTATACAAAGGAGAAACGGAGAGATGTTTTGAACTATTTAAAGTCGAAGAATTTTAATGTATATTGTCTTCAGGACACACATTTTACAGAACAAGATGAATTAAATATTAAAAATCAGTGGAAGGGAGAATGCCTTTTCAATTCATTTACATCCAATCAGAGAGGGGTGGCCATCTTTTTTAATGAAAACTTTGATCTTCAAATTCACAAAGTTAAAAAAGATGAGGGTGGAAATCTTCTTGGATTGGACATTACAATTGAAGAACAAAGAATTACTTTAGTAAATATTTATGGGCCAAATGTAGACACTCCTTGCTTTTATCAAAAGGTGGCTGACATTATTGAGGAATTTGATAACCAATCTTGTATTCTTTGTGGAGATTTTAACCTCATTCAAAGTTTTAATCTTGATACCCATAATTATGTTAATATCAACAACCCAAAGTCTAGAGAAAAAGTATTACAGCTTATGGAAGACTTTAATCTAGTTGATCCATTTAGAGAATTATACCCCAATCTGAAAAGATTTACTTGGAGGAAAAAAAAACCCTTTAAACAATCTCGTTTAGATTTTTTTCTGATTTCTGATAATATTTTTCACTTTGTTAATGATGTTAAAATTGATAATAGTTACAGGTCTGATCATTCACCTGTGGTCTTTTCTTTCAAGATTAATGAATTTATAAAAGGCAGAGGCCTTTGGAAGTTTAATAATTCTCTTCTTCATGATACTGACTATGTTAAAGAGATAAAAAACCTCATAAATATAGTAAAAGAACAATATGCCGTCAAGATATATAGAGATGAAAATTTACAAAATATTGACAACTCTGAAATTGAATTTACTGTTGATGACCAGTTATTTTTAGAAACTCTACTCACAGAAATACGTGGCAAAACTATTTCATATGCCTCTTATAAAAAAAAGGCGGGTATAAAAATTGAAAATGAAATTATTTCAAAATTAAAACAATTAGAAGAAAATGCTCTAACAGTAGAAAATCTGGAAGAGATTGATCAGAAAAAAGCAGAACTTAAAATGTATAGACAAAAGAAGGTTCAGGGACAATATGTTAGGTCAAGAAGTCAGTGGATTGAAGAAGGAGAAAAACCTACTAATTTTTTTTTAAATCTAGAGACTAGAAATTATATTAATAAGACTATTCAAAAACTTACTTTAGAAAATGGTGTTATAGTGGAGGAACAAAAAGAAATCTTAAATCAGACAAAGGTGTTTTATGAAAAACTTTATAGAAAACAAGATTGTTTAAAAAAGGTTGATTTAACACGGGAATGTTGTTATGACGAGATACCAAAGCTTAGCGAGGATGAAAAGCAATTATTGGAGGGAAATATTAATTTTTCTGAATTAACTGCAGCATTAAAGAGGATGAAAAATAACAAAAGTCCTGGATCTGATGGTTACACTGCAGAATTTTTTAAAATTTTTTGGATTGATATTGGTAAATTTGTCCTTAGATCTATAAATTTTGGGTATGGGAAGGGCCAAATGTCTGTCACCCAGAGGCAGGGAGTGATTACATGTATTCCAAAAGATGGTAAACCAAAACAATTTCTTAAAAATTGGAGACCTATTACTTTACTTAATTCTACATATAAATTGGCATCAAGCTGTATAGCAGAGAGAATAAAATCTGTTTTGTCAAAATTAATAAGCTCGGATCAAACTGGTTTTGTTCCAGGTAGATATATAGGCGAAAATTGTCGATTGATATATGATATTCTACATTTTACTGAAGAAAATAATATTCCAGGAATTCTCCTGCTGATTGATTTTGAGAAGGCATTTGATTCCATATCTTGGTCATTTCTTTATGATACATTAAGATATTTTAATTTTGGTGAATCTGTTATATCCTGGGTTAAAACCTTCTATAACAATATAACAGCTGCGGTGACACAAAACTGCTGTCTGTCAGAATTCTTCACTATAGAGAGAGGCTGTAGACAGGGAGATCCTTTATCCCCTTATATTTTCTTGCTATGTGCAGAAATATTAGGCATTTTGGTAAGAAATAGTAGGGAGATAAAGGGTATTACTATAGATGATACAGAGTTTGTACTTTCTCAATATGCAGATGATACATCCTTGATATTAGATGGCTCGCCAGAATCGCTCGATGCATCTCTTCGTGTTCTCCAATTGTATGCTGAAATCTCGGGACTTAAGATAAATATAGAAAAAACAAGTGTTATTTGGATAGGTAGCAAAAAACATAGTCAGGATCAAATTTGTGTAAAGTGGGGATTGAAATGGGGCTCCAGTACATTTAAACTACTTGGAATTACTTTTTCAGTCGACCTAGATAGAATGATTAATTTAAATTATAGGCCAGTTTTAGATAATATAGACAACACTTTGAAAAAATGGTCAAAACAGTATCTCACCCCCTTTGGAAAGATTACCATTTTAAAAACTTTGGTCATAGCTAAATTAAATCATCTGTTTCTATCTATCCCTAGTCCAGATGAGAATATGTTACTTAATTTAACAAATAAAATGTATGCTTTTATCTGGGATAATAAACCAGATAAGGTCAAGCGAGATCTTTTATGTCAAGATTATTATAAGGGTGGTTTAAAAATGCTAAATTTAAAAGCATTTATACAGGGACTAAAACTTACATGGGTGAGACGTTTGTATAATTCGAATTCAAAGTGGGTGAGATTAGTCTCTATTGTGGAGCAAATAAATTTTATTGAAATAAGTTATATTGGGCCTATTAAAAGGTCATCAAATAAATTTTGGCAAGAAGTTTTTGATGCTTGGAAAACCCTTAATCAAATTAGAAAACCAAGATGTATTGATGAAATTCTATCTTATTCTTTATGGGAGGTAGAAAACTTTAAAATTGGTGGTTCAAGAGTCTACTATAAAAACTGGGCAAATGCGGGAATTTGGACAGTGCAAGATTTGTTAGATGACCAGGGCAAAGTTATGTCATTTCAAAATTTCCAACAATTATATCAATTTAGGCCAAATATTTTACATTATTATGGAATAGCACACTCGCTTAATGAGTGGTTAAACACGATAAATATTGAAGTAAACGAGAGAAGAATTCATGCAATAATACCTTTTAACATAAGTATCTTTTTTGAATCAAAAAAAGGTTCAAAAGACATGTACAACATATTGAATGAAAAATATATTACATTTGCTGCAAAGGAAAAATGGGAGAACCATCTTAATATGACTGGTATTAACTGGAAAAAAATACACACTTCGTGTACAAAATATAGTAAAAGCACTAAGCTTAGCTGGTTCCAATATAGAATTATCCATAGAATTTTGGGAACTAATTCACTACTTTACAAGATGAAAATAAATAGTAACAACATGTGTACATTTTGTAAAGAAGGACCAGAGACCATAGAACATTTATTTTGGAGCTGTCCGATGGTCGCCAGTCTCTGGCATGCACTAAACATTTGGATTTTTGAAATGACAAATATTGAACTGCCTTTGAATATTATGATTATTTTATTTGGTATCTTAGAAAATGTTAAATTGAATTTTGTTAAAAATAAGATTATTCTTTTTTCAAAATACTACATCTACCGAACAAAACTACAAGAAGTTTTGCCAAATTTAAATGCTTTAAAAAACTATTTAAAGGAACACTTGAATTTAGAAAAATGCATTTCATTTAAAAACCTCTCTGTAGAGGAATATAACAAATACTGGAGTCCCTGGGCCCCTATCATAGAATAAATAATAAATGTTAAAATTTGATTGAAACACCACTTATGCATATCGCAAGAACAAGTAAGACTTCAATGTTATAAGATATTTATTTATTTTCAAGCTACTATTGCACCACCATATATATTCAATTGTTGTTTTATTATATAATACTTCTTTTGTGTTAAAATGCCATTCTGTACACCTTTGTTCATACATGTTGTGCTAGTCTATTTGTTACAATAAAGAAAATTCATTATAAAAAAAAAAATATTTACCTTTTATGTCGTCAATCTTTCTTACCAAAAACCCTTCTCGATCTGATTTACTATTTATATAATCTTCAATTTTTAATATTCTTCTATTTGATCTTCGCAAATCTACAAATTTCAGAATAAATCCTTTACTGCACTCATTCAAGTGTATAAATAAGAAATTTTAGATAGTCTTCACGGTGCTTGGACTCTTTACGTACATTATTATAAGCTTGTTATTTAAGTTAAATACATTCATCTCAAGGTTTATACATCGTGTACATAATACTTGTATCATAATTTCAAAAATTGGATACTCCGAGTTCCACATTTCTGATTAGATTAAAAAAGGACGAAAGATACCAAAGGGTATCAACTGAAAACAAACTGACAACGCCATGCCTAAAATGAATAAAGGAATACACAAAACCTAGTACAAAATGCATGGTTGGAAAGCGTTGTACAGAATTCCTTAACATAATGTTAACTACATTCAATTCTGGTAATATAGAACACCAACAGAGACCAAATAATCTATCTATACTCAAACGAAAAGTCGGAGTCAGTTAAATAATAAAATATTTCGTTGGTAAAGCTTACGCCATGTATCCAAAATGTCGACTGAGAAGTGATTAAAACAAAACATATTCATACAAAATCTGGTCTCAATTTTTTAATATAAATACCAAAAGCCTGCGTCCATTTGTAAAACAAACGAATGTTACTTACCTGTTTTAAGTAATTTATAATCCATAACACACACTATATAGAAGTGTCCTTTCTACTCATAACTTCCTTTAATTCGTCAGTTTGCACACGCACCCTTACCAGGCGTACATGCGCAAAGATGAAATTTTGTCTTAAACTTAACTGTAATCATACTGTTTACCGTTGACCTTATTCACAACCCTAATCCTTTACCGTCCAAGAATATTACCTTCAATCAACCTTACAATTAAACTACCATGATATACCCTAAAATTGACATTAACCTTCACCTTTTTCTTACCTTTAACCTTAACCTTAACCGTAACCTAAACATAAACCTTCACTTTCTCTTACCTTGAATTAACAAATAAGCTACCTCAACTATAAACAATACGTTTAAAACATACCTTCACTTTAACCTTAAACTTAAGCTTAACATTAACATTAATGTTAACCTAAACCTTAACTCTTTTATATCTTCAATTAACCTTAAAAAAGAGAGACGAATGATATCAGAGGGACAGTCCAACAAATAGATCGAAAATGAATTGAAAACGATTTTGCAAAATAAGAAAAACACCAATAGACCAATACTAGTTCACATAAGAGTACTTCCACCTGTGATCTGAATTTCAACTATCAATGCATAAACATTGAGGTAAAAGCATACCTTACCCTTAACCTCAACATTTACTTACACAATAACCTTAACTGAAACTTTGACATTTTTTAACCTTCAATTAATTTAAAGGCTACATCAATCTTAAAAATAAATTTCAATCGTTAATCTGAATTTTCAACTACCATTTATTCTTCTGACATAACTTCAATTTAACCTTTAACTAAATGTTAACTTCAACTATAATCTTAATTTTTACATTAACCTTAACCTAAACCTACACATTAAACTTATCTATCATTGAAATAACATCAAGGCTATCGCAAGCTTTTATCTGAATTTTCAACTATCAATTAACCATCTATGAACATTAATGTTACAAACATCTTTAATTTAACATTAACCTTAACCGGAACTTTTTTTTATTAACCTTGAATTTACCTGTACCTTTAATGTGAGTTGTTAACAAACCAACTAACCATCAAATAATAACTTAATACCTTTACCTGAACAGTAACCTCATCTTATAAAAATCCCTTGCAAATGAAATTCAAAAGGCCATGACTTATTATGCAAAGGCTTCTCAAAATAATTCGACCAGTAATAAGCAAGGAAAAAACAATAAACCAACTTCAATAGCCAGAAAATCACCCTATGGCAAAATACCCTAAAGGGTTTGATATTCTGTGAGCATCACGCAAGGGTGCCAAAATGTAAGATATTGCTTATTATAAAGCTAAGGTACCCGGTTAGATTCCTACATCCAATTTTTGGACAATCGTAAGTTAAAACACTATTGTTGTCCGACTGCTACCCTATATATCTAAGAGGAAAACGCTAATATTTAACATATTGACCCAGGACTATTTTAACCTATAGACTAAGTTTATTCTGTCATAGGTTCAAACCAGGTGTAAATATCATAACAATGGTCGTTCTAGCTAGTAAAATCAATACAACGCTTTGGGTCTCTGCTGCACGCCTGTTACCTTAGTAATCGTTTGTTGTACAATGACAAGGCAAAGTAATTTTTTTTTATTCTTACCATACCCGTCTGTCAAAAGAAGAACACAATAAAAATAAGTTGGTTTCTGGTGTCTGTTGCAAAAAATAGCTAAGGAAATCAATATCCCTGCAAATGTTGGTGATATGATCTCCTACGACCTTTCCTGCTTTACAAATGTTCACATTGCAGCCATCAACGCCGATATTCAGTCCACAAGCCCGTGTGCGTTATGAAGGATTAGAGATCACTATTTTTAAAAGGGATGATTGATTTATAATTACGCATAATATAACTACTAGCATTCTGTACAATAAAAAACATAAGGCAATGATCATACGTAAGATCGAGATGACAATATCAAAATTTTAATTTTGATGACATCATGAGATTACACTAGATGTTGCGTCTCGCATGGTTTTGACGAATTCCTGACTGTGTGTATGTATGTGTGTATGTTCGTACGTTTGTATGTGTCTTTGTTTTTTGTAGGTGTGCATTTTACATGCATGTTTGTATGTTTATCATATAATTATAGAAAATAATGATATAAGTGTACCCCATGATAAAACAAATTTGTTCATATATTTATTTATCAAATTTGAAGAATTGCCTTACCCATGTGATATGACTTCTGTTATCTACTGCCTACTGTTTATATCATCTGCTTCTGTTTTAAATCAACCGCTTCGGCTTATTATCGCATGCGTTGCTGTAACGTATCGCATGACATTTTGATGTCATTCAGTAAATTCCGGAAAATATACCTAAATGGTACGTTTGTATGTGTAAAACATAACAAGATTTAACAAAAAGAAATCATTAGGTATAAAGAAATTATACTATTAAGAAATGCAAAACATATATTACAACAAAAGCATTTTAAGAATAGTCTTTGTTAGTATGTATTCTGTTGACGTTTATGATAAAAAGAACAACATATCATTTTTCATATCAGACCCTCTATCAGTCAATCCGGCTCTTAGGCTAATGTCATGACCTAAGGCTGATAAGAGGTCTGAAATTAAAAATGCCAAGTTATAATCTATATTTATATGCGTATATGTGAGTATGCGTGTAGGTTCCAAGAACTATTTAACGTCGTTCAATGTCATGCAGCTAACAAATTTGGTTTCACTCTTGTTTACACAGACACATGAACACATCAATAATAAAAGTAAAAAAATCGATCCAATGTTCATACCTGACTCGGACCGTTTAAGGCTTATACATCATATAAACCAAATGACATGGATGCGCATAAGCAGTGACTCTAGGTGTCATACCACCAATTAAAAGTCCCTATCTGTTCAACCAAATTTTGCAATTTTCACAGCTTTCTAAATATTTTACCTTAAGTTTAACTTCATAGAAACTAGGTATATCCTGAATTGTACAGGTGTCACCTTTCTGCATGCCAATTTTCAACATACATTCAAAATCATATAAGAAAGCAGAGAGCTTCCGAAAGGAGGTACCACTAAAAATAACCCCTGGTTTTCTGGAAATCTTAAATTAGTATACTATGGAGCGCATTAATCCTCAATTTTTAATGCAAACTCATAGACAGGTAAATTTTGGCTCAAAATGGTCTTAATATATTTCCCTTTCAACAAAACTTTCATTTCTGCAAATTTGTTGTTTAGTTTAGGTGAACAATGACATCAAATGCACTATTTTTTGTCCGAGTAGGCCTACTTTCACATACGTTCTAAATTTGAGGGAGTAATTGGTGGTATGACACCTAAATGTAACTCCTTCAGTACACAATGTCACTCAGAGCTGAAGAATATACATTATGAAAAGATATCATTAACCTTTTCAAAATGGTGACTCTGTACAATCCTTTTAATTACGGTAGGTGTGTATGAGCCGCTTGCCTTGCACGTACCACCACACCACCTTATGTCCTCCAGACCTCAGACATATATAATGCACATACATCTTATAAGCCATTTTTTAATGTAGCTCTGCTCTTTGGTTACATATGTTTATAACATATATTATGCAAATAACATGAGTGCGCATGATAATCGCCTCTGTATATGCGTAGGTCGCTATGCTTATGTCGTCTGCAGATATAAGTCCATGTATGTATGTATAAAATTGATAATGCATGTCTGTCTGTTTTTGAGTCTGTGTGTCTGTCTGTCTGTATGTAAGTATTATTTACGGTGACCTATAGTTGTTAATGTCTGTTTCATTTTGGTCTATTGTGGATAGTTGTCTCATTGGCAATCATACCACATCTTCTTTTTTATATATGTATGTGTGTATTTATAGAAGAAAGAAGATGTGGTATAATTGCCAATGAGACAACTATCCACAAAAGACCAAAATGACACAAACCTTAACGACTATAGGTAACCGTACGGCCTTCAACAATGAGCAAAGCCCATACCGTATAGTCAGCTATAAAAGGCCCCGATAAGACAATGTAAAACAATTGAAACGAGAAAACTAACGGCCTCATTTATGTGAAAAAAAAATGTATGTATGTATGTATGTATGTGTGTATGTATGTATGTATGTATGCATGTATGTATGTGTGTGTGTGTATGTATGTATGTATGTATGTATGTATTTATGTATGTATGTACATGGAGTATGCATGTATTTTATCATCGGTATAAAGACATCATTCGTAAATGTAGCTCAACATGCAGACTTCTAATACGTTCAGGTATTTCACATCCAATTTTTTATGGTAATATTCTTTATAAAGCACAAAGGTGTCAGTATTCACCTCAGAAACTTACAAAACCTTTGAATAGACTTATTAAGAAGGGATATAATTACAATACTGTTGTCAAGTCATTAAAGATTGCATATTTTGGCGTTAATATTGAGTCACTGATAAGGTCTTTGCATCGGAACTAAACACATTATTTTTTTTTTTTAAACAGTTGTTGGCATGACACGGGTTATGTTCTTCTCATATATGTTATGATGGTATGATACTAAACCCCTAACGGGAAGGATTGTTCCTGATGTTCATATGATGAAATCATAATCTTTCAGTCAGTTTAATTGAAGTCTGGAGCTGGCATGTCAGTTAACTGCTAGTAGTCTGTTGTTATTTATGTATTATTGTCATTTTGTTTATTTTCTTTGGTTACATCTTCTGACATCAGACTCGGATTTCTCTTGAACTGAATTTTAATGTGCGTATTGTTATGCGTTTACTTTACTACATTGGTTAGAGGTATAGGGGGAGGGTTGAGATCTCACAAACATGTTTAACCCCGCCACATTTTTGCGCCTGTCCCAAGTCAGGAGCCTCTGGCCTTTGTTAGTCTTGTATTATTTTAATTTTAGTTTCTTGTGTACAATTTGGAAATTAGTATGGCGTTCATTATCACTGGACTAGTATATATTTGTTTAGGGGCCAGTTGAAGGACGCCTCCGGTTGCGGGAATTTCTCGCTACATTGAAGACCTGTTGGTGACCCTCTGTTGTTGTTTTTTTTATTTGGTCGGGTTGTTGTCTCTTTGACACATTCCCAATTTCCATTCTCAATTGTATGTATGTATGTATGTATGTATGTATGTATGTATGTATGTATGTATGTATGTATGTATGTATGTATGTATGTATGTATGTATGTATGTATGTATGTATGTATGTATGTATGTATGTATGTATGTATGTATGTATGTATGTATGTATGTATGTATGTATGTATGTATGTATGTATGTTTTTTTGTTTGTTTGTTTGTTTGTTTGTTTGTATGTGTGTATGTATGTATGCATGTATGTAGGTATGTATGTATGTATGTATTTATGTATGTATGTATTTACATTATTTCTAATATTTTCGTTACGTACTATGACGTCATGTAGCTCAAAAATCGTATCGCCATTTTACTCTAAAATTTATGCACATGCGCAAATACAACAAAGTCACTTGAATTTTATTTTCTGGGTTCATTTCATATCACCCAGGTTTATACTAAAAACAAATTATCTCCCTTAGTGCAACTCAGTTGCAGTCTAGTAAAAACCCCCTAACCCTAACCCTAACCCTAACCCTAACCCTAACCCTAACCCTAACCCTAACCCTAACCCTAACCCTAACCCTAACCCTAACCCTAACCCTAACCCTAACCCTAACCCTAACCCTAACCCTAACCCTAACCCTAACCCTAACCCTAACCCTAACCCTAACCCTAACCCTAACCCTAACCCTAACCCTAACCCTAACCCTAACCCTAACCCTAACCCTAACCCTAACCCTAACCCTAACCCTAACCCTAACCCTAACCCTAACCCTAACCCTAACCCTAACCCCTAACCCTAACCCCTAACCCTAACCCTAACCCTAACCCTAACCCTAACCCTAACCCTAACCCTAACCCTAACCCTAACCTAACCCTAACCCTAACCCTAACCCTAACCCTAACCCTAACCCTAACCCTAACCCTAACCCTAACCCTAACCCTAACCCTAACCCTAACCCTAACCCTAACCCTAACCCTAACCCTAACCCTAACCCTAACCCTAACCCTAACCCTAACCCTAACCCTAACCCTAACCCTAACCCTAACCCTAACCCTAACCCTAACCCTAACCCTAACCCTAACCCTAACCCTAACCCTAACCCTAACCCTAACCCTAACCCTAACCCTAACCCTAACCCTAACCCTAACCCTAACCCTAACCCTAACCCTAACCCTAACCCTAACCCTAACCCTAACCCTAACCCTAACCCTAACCCTAACCCTAACCCTAACCCTAACCCTAACCCTAACCCTAACCCTAACCCTAACCCTAACCCTAACCCTAACCCTAACCCTAACCCTAACCCTAACCCTAACCCTAACCCTAACCCTAACCCTAACCCTAACCCTAACCCTAACCCTAACCCTAACCCTAACCCTAACCCTAACCCTAACCCTAACCCTAACCCTAACCCTAACCCTAACCCTAACCCTAACCCTAACCCTAACCCTAACCCTAACCCTAACCCTAACCCTAACCCTAACCCTAACCCTAACCCTAACCCTAACCCTAACCCTAACCCTAACCCTAACCCTAACCCTAACCCTAACCCTAACCCTAACCCTAACCCTAACCCTAACCCTAACCCTAACCCTAACCCTAACCCTAACCCTAACCCTAACCCTAACCCTAACCCTAACCCTAACCCTAACCCTAACCCTAACCCTAACCCTAACCCTAACCCTAACCCTAACCCTAACCCTAACCCTAACCCTAACCCTAACCCTAACCCTAACCCTAACCCTAACCCTAACCCTAACCCTAACCCTAACCCTAACCCTAACCCTAACCCTAACCCTAACCCTAACCCTAACCCTAACCCTAACCCTAACCCTAACCCTAACCCTAACCCTAACCCTAACCCTAACCCTAACCCTAACCCTAACCCTAACCCTAACCCTAACCCTAACCCTAACCCTAACCCTAACCCTAACCCTAACCCTAACCCTAACCCTAACCCTAACCCTAACCCTAACCCTAACCCTAACCCTAACCTATTGGAGTTTCGTATTAAGTTTTTCACGAACTTCTTAAAAGAAAGAGTTTTGTAGGGATGGGGGTCAGGTTATGATGTTTGAAAAAAAAAAAAAAAAAAAAAATTTATATAACACAAACGTTTGTTCAGTGAGGTAGGAAAGTGCGGCCGTAAACTTCAGTGATACCAATAAGTTTTCATCCTTTAGATCGCCTTTCCATCTTTTAGGAACAGTTAACTTTATGAAAATATCTCTATTCAAATCCATTCTACATCTGTTTGAAGATTGGGGTCAAAGGCACTTTTCATACTCTGTACTTAGAAATATTTTTTGAAATTTCTGACGCATGCGCAGTCACAAAAAAGGGCAGACATGCGCAGAAGTGACAATGGGCACCTCACTAACCCTCGTCAAAGTACACTACCCTGTCCCAATCATGACCCTAATCCGTACCCTAACCCTAACCCTGACCCTAACCCTGACCCTAACCCTGACCCAAACCCTGACCCTTACCCTAACCCTAACACTGACCCTAACCCAAACACTAACCATGACCCTAACCCTAACCCTTACCCTAACCCTAACCCTAACCCTGACCTTAACCCAAACACTAACCCTAACTCAAACCCCAAATGTGTTTAAATTGTTGTTTTGGAGGCCTAGCTTTATCTCGGAAAGGATAAGTCTAGGAGGGTAACCGATTGGATTTTCGTATTAAGTTTTTTCACGAACTTCTCAAAAATCAGAGTTTTGGAGGGATGGGGGGTCAGGTTATGGTTTTTGGTACTTTTCATAGTCGATCTTTTCAATATTTCAACATGATCCTATGCTTCGTTCGGCTTGATGTTAAAAAATCGGCCCCGTTAGGGGTAGTACTTTTCGACAATTAAGCCCCTGGTAAAGACCGCAAGTCTTTATCTTTTGTAGTTTACGAGTTGGTGTTAATTTCGGGGTTAGGCTTTACTCTCGCACAAACGTTTCTTCAGTGAGGTCGGAAAGTGCGGTCGTACACTTCAGTGATACCAATAAGTTTTCATCCTCTAGATCGCCATATCATCTTTTAGGAACAGTTAATTTTAAGAAGATATCTCTATTCAAATCCATTCTACATCTGTTTGAAGATTGAAGTCAAAGGCACTTTTCATACTCTGTACTTAGAAATATTTTTAAATAACCCAAACCCAAACACTAACACTAACACTTACCCTAACCTAAACACTAACCCTAACCCTAACCCTAACCCTTCTCACGCATGCGCAGTCACAAAAAAGGTCAGACATGCGCAGAAGTGAAAAAGGTCATCTCACAAATCTCGTCAAAGTATACTACCATGTCCCTGACCTTGACCCTTACTCAAAACCTAACCCTAACCCTGACCCAAACCCTTAATTAGGGTTAACCCTAACCCTTAATTAGGGTAACCCTAACCCAAACCCTTAATTAGGGTAACCCTAACCCAAACTCTAATTAGGGTTAACCCTAACCCTTAATTAGGGTAACCCTAACCCAAACCCTTAATTAGGGTTTAGGTTAGGGTTAGGGTTTAGGTTAGGGTTAGTGTTAGTGTTTGGGTTAGGGTTTGGGTCAAACACTTACCCTAACCCAAATCCCAAATGTGTTAAAATTGTTGATTTGGAGGCCTTACTTTATCTCGGAACGGGTAAGTCTAGAAGGATAACCTATTGGATGATGTTTGAAAAAAAAAAAAAAAAAAATATATATAACACAAACGTTTGTTCAGTGAGGTAGGAAAGTGCGGCCGTAAACTTCAGTGATACCAATAAGTTTTCATCCTTTAGATCGCCTTTCCATCTTTTAGGAACAGTTAACTTTATGAAAATATCTCTATTCAAATCCATTCTACATCTGTTTGAAGATTGGGGTCAAAGGCACTTTTCATACTCTGTACTTAGAAATATTTTTAAATAACCCAAACCCAAACACTAACACTAACACTTACCCTAACCTAAACACTAACCCTAACCCTAACCCTAACCCTTCTCACGCATGCGCAGTCACAAAAAAGGTCAGACATGCGCAGAAGTGAAAAAGGTCATCTCACAAATCTCGTCAAAGTATACTACCATGTCCCTGACCTTGACCCTTACTCAAAACCTAACCCTAACCCTGACCCAAACCCTAACCCAAACCCTTAATTAGGGTTAACCCAAACCCTTAAATAGGGTTAACCCAAACCCTTAATTAGGGTTAACCCTAACCCTTAATTAGGGTAACCCTAACCCAAACCCTTAATTAGGGTTAACCCTAGCCCAAACCCTTAATTAGGGTTAACCCTAACCCAAACCCTTTAATAGGGTTTACCCTAACCCAAACCCTGAATTAGGGTTAACCCTAACCCAAACCCTTAAATAGGGTTAACCCTAACCCAAACCCTTAAATAGGGTTTAAGTTAGGGTTAGGGTTTAGGTAAGGGTTAGTGTTAGTGTTTGGGTTAGGGTTAGGGTTAGTGTTTAGGTTAGTGTTAGTGTTAGTGTTAGTGTTAGTGTTAGGGTTTGGGTTAGTGTTTAGGTTAGAGTTAGTGTTTAGGTTAGGGTTAGGGTTAGGGTTAGGGTTAGGGTTAGTGTTTAGGTTAGGGTTAGTGTTAGGGTTAGTGTTAGGGTTAGTGTTAGGATTTGGGTTAGTGTATAGGTTAGGGTTAGTGTTAGTGTTTGGGTTAGGGTTTGGGTCAAACACTTACCCTAACCCAAATCCCAAATGTGTTAAAATTGTTGATTTGGAGGCCTTACTTTATCTCGGAACGGGTAAGTCTAGAAGGATAACCTATTGCAGTTTCGTATTAAGTTTTTCACGAACTTCTTAAAAGAAAGAGTTTTGTAAAGAGGAAATCAATATAGTTAAAAAGAAAAAAAAAAACTTTAAGAAGATATCTGTATTCAAATTCATTCTACATCTGTTTGAAGATTGAAGTCAAAGGCAATTTTCATACTCTGTACTTAGAAATATTTTTTGAAATTTCTAACTCTAACCCTAACCCAAACCCTAACCCTAACCCTAACCCTAACCCTAACCCTAACCTTAACCCTAACCCTTCTCACGCATGCGCAGTCACAAAAAAGGTCAGACATGCGCAGAAGTGAAAAAGGTCATCTCACAAATCTCGTCAAAGTATACTACCCTAACCCTAACCCTAACCCTAACCCTAACCCTAACCCTAACCCTAACCTAACCCTAACCCTAACCCTAACCCTAACCCTAACCCTAACCCTAACCCTAACCCTAACCCTTACCCTAACCTTAGCCTTAACCTTTAACCGGTTAAACGAAAAATTAACCTAAACCTTAACCTTAAGCTTAACCTCAATCCTAATCTTCAATAGGAGCCAACATATGCTGAAATAAAGATTAAGGTTGAGTAAACATCAACCTTAACCTTAACTTTAACCTTAAACTTAAAAAATAGCCTACAAATGTTTAGAAATTGATTGATTGGTTGTTGGTTGCTTAACGTCCAGTGGCAAATATTTCATGCATATTCAGGACGAGAACAAGTTCACAATAAATACAATATGTAGGTTGTTGTTATAGAGGCCAACTAGGATGATGGTCGGGGAGATTTCGACTGCCACTGGAAAATGAGGGTATATTGGGTAGGGCCAGAAATTTTGCCTTGCAAAAGGCCACCTAAGGACCCCTCAAAGAATTGTTGCAAGGGTTCTTAACGTGCAAAGAGCGTGGCACTCTCTTTACACGAAACATCGGATTTAACGTACCCTTCTGACGGACGTGACTGCGAACTTGATACATCCCGCACAGCCAAACGGACGCCCCACTTCAGCAAGCGTTTTACTGCCGGTCGGTAGAAGACCAAGTGACCATATTTCTATACCCCAGTCACCCTTGGGGTAGCTTAACAAATGATTAAGGTTAAATGGAAAGTTAACCTTAACCTTTACCTTAACTTTAAGCTTAACCTCATCATTAATCTTTAATTATAGCCAACTTATGCTTAAATAAAGATTAAGGTACTTTGCAAAGTCAATTGTAATCCTAACCTCATCCATAATCTTGAATAATAAGAAACATATGCTTAAAAAAACTGTTAAAGTTCTAAAAGATGTGTCACTATTATTTAACAGGTGTCGGCTGAATACTGATAATATATTCTGAAGCATCTCGGCATTTTCCTAAAAATTGAAATATAAATATCAAGACAAAACGACCAGACAATCACCTTGTGGTCAGTTACTTATTACAGGTATAATATTTACCAATCAACTCATAGGCCAACCTATGAGGTATTATATAGATACTTTTAGTATTTAAAGGAACGCCACACATTCTCATATACCACAGGGAAGGGGATAGATACTTATAGTATCAAAGGGAAGCCGACACGTACTGACAGTACCACAGGGAAGGGGATAGATACTTATAGTATCAAAGAGAATGCGACACATACTGATAGTACAACAGGGAAGGGGATAGATACATTTAGTATCAACGGGAACGCGACACATACTCACAGTATTACAGGGAATGGCATAGATACTCATAGTATTAAAGGGAACGCGACTCATACTTACAGTACAACAGGCAAGGGGATAGATACATAAAGTATCTAAAGGAACACGACAAATACTTACAGTACCACAGGGAAGGGGATAGATACTTATAGTATTAAAGGGAATGCGACAGATACTTACAGTACCATAGGGAAGGGGATAGATACATATAGTATCAAAAGGAACTCGACACATACTTCAAGTACCACAGAAAAGGGGATAGATACTTATAGTATTAAAGGGAACGCGACACATACTTACAGTACCAGAAGGAAGGGATAGATACTTATAGTATCAAGGGGAACGCGACACATACTGACAGTACCATATGAGAGGGGATAGATACTTTTAGTATCAAAGGAAACGCGACACATACTGACAGTACCACAAGGAAGGGATAGATACTTTAAGTATCAAAGAGAACGTGACACATACTGACAGTACCAAAGGGGAGGGGATAGATACATTCAGTATCACAGGGAACGCGACAAACACTTACAGTACAACAGGGAAGGCGATAGATACATATAGTATCAAAGGGAACGCGACACACACTTACAGTACTACAGGGAATGGCATAGATACTTATAGTATCAAAGGGAACGCGACACATACTGACAGTACCACAATGAAGGGGATAAATACTTTTAGTATCAAAGGAAACGCGGCGCATAGTTAGAATACTACAGGGAAGGAATAGATGCTTATAGTATCAATGGAACGCGACACATACTTACAGTAACACAGGAAAAGAGATAGATACATATAATATCAAAGGGAACGCGACACATACTTACAGTACCACAGGCAAGAAGATAGATACATAGAGTATCTAAAGGAACGTGACACATACTTACAGTACCACAGGGAAGGGGATAGATACTTATAGTATCAAAGGGAATGCGACACATACTTACCGTAACACAGAGAAGGGGATATATACTTATAGTATCAAAGTGAACGCGACACATACTGACAGTACCGCAGGGGAAATGATTGATACTTTTAGTATCAAAGGGAACGCGACACATACTCCAGTACCAGAAGGAAGGGATAGATACTTATAGTATCAAAGGGAACGCGACACATACCGACAGTACCACAATGAAGGGGATAGATACTTTTAGTATCAAAGGGAACGCAACACATAGTTAGAATACTACAGTGAAGGGAATAGATACATATAGTACCAAAAGGAACGCAACACATACTTACAGTACCACAAGGAAGATGATTGATACATATAGCATCAAAGGGAACGCGACACATACTTACAGTACCACAGAGAAGGGAATAGATACTTATAGTGTTAAAAGGAACGCGACACATACTTACAGAACCACAGGGAAGGGGATAGATACTTATAATACCAAAGGGAAACAGACACATACTTACAGCTGTCAACATGATGTGGGCAGTCTGTGGAAACTTCTTTTGAATTAGTTTTTCACGTTATCACTATTTTACTTGCTTATAAAGAATCCAATCTTTATTGACTATTGACTTTATAAATATAATTTCACGTCGACAGTTTGCAGACTGACCAGGGATGCATTCATGAGGGTCAAATGTTTAAATTTCGGATCTCAGTGGTGAGAAACCATGATCAACCATGCAACGTAAGGAGTTGAATTTGTTAAAATGTCCGAACAACATGCCGGCTGAGGCCCGCCACCTTCCACCTATGCATTTATCCCCCCCCCTTTTTTTTTAATTAGTCTCGTATGCGAACTCCTTAACATTTTCTTTAAATATCTATTAGGTATATTTGTACCTGAATCTTAAAATCGATCGCATATTAAATCATTTCTTATTCCAATTTATAAAATATTGTAGAAGTAAAACAAAGAATTATTCAAAATATATGCATGCATGACTCTGTGCATCATACTTATGCCTCAGTCTAAATCTAATAAAATTGTGTAAGCATTCACATGAGATGTTATATGTGAGAAATATTATTTATTGTCATGGCCATAATTTATTAACAACTCAAAGTTTTCATTTATGGTTTTAAATCTGATGCTAAGTGATTATAGTATTAATTTAAATCATCCCTTTTAGTGTACATTTGAATTTGTTGTCTTTATTAAAAAAATTTCTCATCTTTTTTTAATATATAGACATAAGATTAAATTAAATATGTACTTTTAATATTGATTCACTATAATAATGTGTATCTGAAGTATATGTGTGTTTGAGTAAATCTTTTCTAATCCTGACACACTTGTAATAAAACAATTTACATCAACAGATCAATCTTAATTGTGTAATTAATGTAACTTCTTTTGCAGATTGATTTACAACTGGCACATATAAGTTGACAGTTAATGCATAAAGAGTGTAGTTTCTATGATATGAGGTATACACAATTAAATGTAAGTATTAATTGTATTATAATGAATGATTCCCGCTAGGGTCCTTCAGTTCTATATTTTATATATACCATTTTCTATAATCTTTATCTGTTTTGCTCATTATTCTCTATTCTTTGTATTTTAACACACCATCATTCTCTTATTATCAGTATTTTCTTAATCTTTAATGTCTCAGCCTTTAAATATTGCACTTTTGCCCATAGGGATTATAACATGATTGGTGTATCTATCCTGTAAACACAATCCAGACCCTCAGTTTATGTGAATATAAATATAAGTTTTCTGGTGTATTTAGTCACACTCACTCAATCTTGAAAAAAAGTCATATTGATTATTAATAACAAATTGGCAAAGCAATGTGATGGGTAAATATCAGTTAAAGTAAGTTGTACTTACAAACTTTATTGTACTTTTACAGACAATTCATCAATTGAACTTTGTGTCAAGTTTTCTTTTAATTCAATAATAATTAGAGAATACACAAATGTGACAATTTTGACTGAAGTTTTCTATTTGTATCATAATATGAATACCAATTACTTTTAAATGCCATTAATGGTTTACATATTTTTTTCAGTACATGCATGAAGATGACTTGGAGGCAATGGTGTCATACACTATAATAGCCTAACTGAAATTTGAAAAAAAAGTAATCAGAGGAAAAGAGTGACCACTTCTTTCTTATAAAGATCAACACACACAAGGAAATTATCAGACAATTTGTAACCAGATATGGGGGCAGTTTAAGATATATGCATGAAAAGAAAGTGAAATCAATGTTTTTTTAGATAAAAGCTTGATGATATAACAAAAATGTAACAGTACTGAATATGAAAACCCCATGCCATGTCACATGTAACTTTTGGAATGCAGAGATTTTCAGTATTACAATAAAAGGAAGGATTTCATTACTGTTAAAACTGACTCAAACATTCAAGACAAAGAAATAAAGAAATAAAAACATAAGAGGAAATAACTGTGCACTTCTTTTTTCAAGGATCAACACACAAAAGGAAATGTTCATATCATTATGCATCATGTGCAGTAGTTGGATAATTTTGGATATATATTCATAAAACTGTGAACTAAGTGATATTTATATTCAAACATTATATGTGGTACCTGCATGTACTTAAAGGTATATATATTGTAATTCACAACATTTTACATGGATATATAGGAATATTCTTTGCATGATACATGTGAAATAAAAAAAAGACAAGTATTGGAATAAAGAATTATCTAGTACAGCAATATCATATGAAAACCAGCAGGATGATACATGTATATGTCTATACATTTATTATGGATCATGGAAACCTACAAGGAAGTATTGTATGAATTGTTATAAGGATTATTAGTTTAAATTCAATGTGACATATGCAATGCCTTTTGTTTTAATTTTGAGAAAACTATTTGAAATGAATGAAGTTCTTTGACATTGAAACCTTTGAAATAGTCATATTTGTATGTAATAGGCAGATAATACTCATACTGAAATCAAGGCTTTCACATGCATACAACTTTATTGAATAAACAAATAGATTTATCTCAAGTAAATTTCTTTTTTTAATGTTTTTTTTTCTATAATAATTTACTGTTTTGTACTGGAAAAAGTGCAATGAATGAATGATGCATGTTCAAAAAATGAACATAGCTCTAAAAATTATTGCTTATATAGCTGATCTAGTTTTAAAAAAGACCCATTCACACATGTGATGTAAAAGTAACTGATCCTTATAATTCAGTGAATTAATTAAAAATGTTTTTAAATTTAATAAAAAAAACACTGAAAATACTTTAACAGGGCTGAGTAGATAAATATTTCTGACAAAACATGAGTTTAATAGAAGGGGTTTCATACTACCATACACTAGTGCTTGTTGAAGTGTTTTCCCTATCAGGAGAATCATTTTGTTTTAGAAATACTGTTATGCCGTTCGTCATCACGTTAATTCACTGTGTTAAACCTTGGTAATCTAAAAGTTGTAAAGTCCCTTTGATATTAAAATATAAGGAAGTAAGCAAGATAATATTATTTGCAATCGGCAGATATGACACACAAATATGTTTAGAAGTGAACATTTGGTTACGAAAACCCTCACAAAGTATAATGTCAGAGTATCCCCCTTTTTTCTCTTCGTATGCATGGTGATTCTTTAAAGATTCATGAACATCTCAAGTATGAAAATGTGAAAAAAAACCATTATTTTACATCTTTAATGTGTTTATCTCTAGCCAGAAACTATCAAAATGTCGATTATTTCTTTCCCGGCATTTTTACACCGAAAAGGGGAATAATCGATCTGAATCAATTCAGTGTTTAAATGTCGCCGAGTAAGGACTTCAATATCATTCATATATAAAGATCGCATTGGCGCACCCAGTTAACATTTATTGATCTCTTTAAATCTTGGCATATTTATTCTTGGAAAGCTCATGAATACGAAGATTGCTGTTTCTTGTTTTTAAAATGAATATAACATTTCTAAAATTGGCAAAATAGTTGACTTTTGGTGTGGCCACGGTTGGATTGTTTGTCATTTCTGTAATTTTTATTATAAAAGGGCACATTTAAAGAATGAAACAGCTCTTACGGGAAACATAACATATTTGTCAACCAAATACAACTTTATTTTTATTCATTTGTCTAGTTCTATGGGGTGCGCCAGGCTCTTGAAGTTGGACGTCACACGCCATCTTTGAATGCTGCCCGTTACCCTGGCAACCAGATGGAGGGTTCTGAGACACCAGAAATTAAAACTTTGGATGATATTAGGGATGATAAAATTAAATTCTGGGTATGAAAGTTTCTAGACATAAATTCTAATTAATCCAAATTTCATTGATTTTATATGAATAAATAGCCGATTTACTCTCGAACAGCATTAACCTACCTGCGTACTCCCAGTACAACAGTGAAAGGGATAGATACATATAGTACCAAAATAAACGCGACACACACTTACAGTACCACAGGGAAGGCGATACATACTTATAGTATCAAAAGGAAGGCGACACATACTAACAGTACCACAAGGAAGGGTGTAGATACTTATAATGTCAAAGGGAAGATGACACATACTAACAGTACCACAGGGAAGGAGATAGATACTTATAGTATCAAAGGGAAACAGACACATACTTACAGTACCACAGGGGGAGAGGATAGATACATTTAGTATCAACGGGAACGCGACACATACTTACAGTATTACAGGGAATGGCATAGATACTCATAGTATTAAAGGGAACGCGACACATACTTACAGTACCACAGGGAAGGGGATAGATACTTATAGTATCAAAGGGAAGACGACACATACTTATAGTACAACAGGGAAGGGGATAGATACATTTAGTATTAACGGGAAAGCGACACATACTTACAGTATTACAGGGAATGGCATAGATACTCATAGTATTAAAGGGAACGCGACACATATTTACAGTACCACAGGCAAGGGGATAGATACTTATAGTATTAAAGGTAATGCGAGACATACTTACAGTACCACAGGTAAGGGGATAGATACATATAGTATAAAAAAGAACGCGACACATACTTAAAGTAACATTGGGAATGATACAGATACATATAGTATCAAAGGAAACGTGACACATACTAACAGTACCACTTGGAAGGGGACAGGTTGATTGATTGATTGTTTTTTGCTTAACGTCCAGTGGCAAATATTTCATGCATATTCAGGACGAGAACAAGTTCACAAAAAAAACAATAGGTAGGTCTTGTCACAATAGAGGCCATCTGGGATGATGGTCGGGGAAATTAGGACTGCCACTGGAAAATGAGGGTATATTGGATAGGGACAGAAATTTTGCCTTGCAACAGGCCACCTACAGACCCCTCAAAGAGTTGTTGCAAGGGTTCTTAACGTGCAAAGAGCGTGGCACTCTCTTTACACGAGGCAAAGGAGACAGATACTTACAGTATCAAAGGGAAGGCGAAACATACTTACAGTACCAGAGGGAAGGGGATATATACATATATTACCAAAAGGAACGCGACACATACTAACAGTACCACAGAGAAGGGGATATATACTTATAGTATTAAAGGGAACGCGACACATACTTACAGAACCACAGGGAAGGGGATAGATACTTTTAGTATCTAAAGGAACGCGACACATTCTCAAAGTACCACAGGGAAGGGGATAGATACAGAGAGTATCAAAGGGAAGACGACACATACTTACAGTATCACAGGGAAGGGGATAGATAATTATAGTATCAAAGGGAACGCGACACATACTGACAGTACCGCAGGGGAAATGATTGATACTTATAGTATCAAGGGGAACACGACACATACAGAAAAACAGTGAAGGGGGTAGATACATATAGTACCAAAAGGAACGCGACACATACTTACAGAACCACAGGGAAGGGAATAGATACTCATAGTATCAAAGGGAAACAGACACATACTGACAGTACCACAGGGAAGGGATAGATACTTGTAGTGTCAAAGGGAACGCAACACATTCTTACAGAACCACAGGGAAGGGGATAGATAATTATAGTAGCAAAGGGAAACAGACATATACTAACAGTACCACTGGGAAGGGGATAGATACTTTTAGTATCTAAAGGAATGCGACACATTCTCAAAGTACCACAGGGAAGGGGATAGATACTTATAGTATCAAAGGGAAGCCGACACATACTGACAGTACCAAAGGAAAGGGATAGATACTTATAGTATCAAGGGGAACGCGACACATATTGACAGTACCATATGAGAGGGGATAGATACTTTTAGTATCAAAGGGAAACAGACACATACTAACAGTACCACAGGGAAGGGGATAGACACAGATAGTATTAAAGGGAAGACGACACATACTTACAGTACCTTAGGGGAGGGGATAGATACTTATAGTATTAAAGGGAATGCGACACATACTTACAGCATCACAGGGAAGGGGATAGATTCTTAAAGTATGAAAGGGAACGCGACACATACTGACTGTACCGCAGGGGAAATGATTGATACTTATAGTATCAAGGGGAACACGACACATACAGAAAAACAGTGAAGGGGGTAGATACATATAGTATCAAAAGGAATTAGACACATACTGACAGTACCAAAGGGAAGGGGATAGATTATTGTAGTGTCAAAGGGAACGCAACACATACTTACAGTACCACAGAGAAGGGGATAGATACTTATAGTATTAAAGGGAACGCGACACATACTAACAGTACCACAGAGAAGGGGATATATACTTATAGTATTAAAGGGAACGCGACACATACTTACAGAACCACAGGGAAGGGGATAGATACTTTTAGTATCTAAAGGAACGCGACACATTCTCAAAGTACCACAGGGAAGGGGATAGATACAGAGAGTATCAAAGGGAAGACGACACATACTTAGAGTATCACAGGGAAGGGGATAGATAATTATAGTATCAAAGGGAACGCGACACATACTGACAGTACCGCAGGGGAAATGATTGATACTTATAGTATCAAGGGGAACACGACACATACAGAAAAACAGTGAAGGGGGTAGATACATATAGTACCAAAAGGAACGCGACACATACTTACAGAACCACAGGGAAGGGAATAGATACTCATAGTATCAAAGGGAAACAGACACATACTGACAGTACCACAGGGAAGGGATAGATACTTGTAGTGTCAAAGGGAACGCAACACATACTTACAGTACCACAGAGAAGGGGATAGATACTTAAAATATTAAAGGGAACGCGACACATTCTTACAGAACCACAGGGAAGGGGATAGATAATTATAGTAGCAAAGGGAAACAGACATATACTAACAGTACCACTGGGAAGGGGATAGATACTTTTAGTATCTAAAGGAATGCGACACATTCTCAAAGTACCACAGGGAAGGGGATAGATACTTATAGTATCAAAGGGAAGCCGACACATACTGACAGTACCAAAGGAAAGGGATAGATACTTATAGTATCAAGGGGAACGCGACACATATTGACAGTACCATATGAGAGGGGATAGATACTTTTAGTATCAAAGGGAAACAGACACATACTAACAGTACCACAGGGAAGGGGATAGACACAGATAGTATTAAAGGGAAGACGGGACATACTTACAGTACCTTAGGGGAGGGGATAGATACTTATAGTATTAAAGGGAATGCGACACATACTTACAGCATCACAGGGAAGGGGATAGATTCTTAAAGTATGAAAGGGAACGCGACACATACTGACTGTACCGCAGGGGAAATGATTGATACTTATAGTATCAAGGGGAACACGACACATACAGAAAAACAGTGAAGGGGGTAGATACATATAGTATCAAAAGGAATTAGACACATACTGACAGTACCAAAGGGAAGGGGATAGATTATTGTAGTGTCAAAGGGAACGCAACACATACTTACAGTACCACAGAGAAGGGGATAGATACTTATAGTATTAAAGGGAACGCCACACATACTTACAGAACCACAGGGAAGGGGATAGATAATTATAGTATCAAAGGGAAACAGACATATACTAACAGTACCACTGGGAAGGGGATAGATACTTTTAGTATCAAAGGGAATGCGACACATACTTACAGTATCACAGGGAAGGGGAAAGATACTTATAGTATCAAAGGGAATGCGACACATACTGACAGTACCACAGGAAAGGGGAAAGATACTTTTAGTATCTATAGAACGCGACACATTCTCAAAGTACCACAGGGAAAGAGACAGATATTTATAGTATCAAAGGGAAGCCGACACATACTGACAGTACCACAGGGAAGAGGATATATACTTGTAGTGTCAAAGGGAACGCGACACATACTTACAGTACTACAGGGAATGGCATAGATACTTATAGTATCAAAGGGAATGCGACACATACTTACATTATCACAGGGAAGGGGTTAGATACTTTTAGTATCAAAGGTAACGCGACACATACTGACAGTGCCGTAGGGGAGATGATTAATACTTATAGTATCAAGACGAACGCAACACATACTCACAGTACAACAATGAAGAGGATACTTATAGTATCAAAGGGAAGACGACACATACTCACAGTACCACAGGGAAGAGGATAGCTACTTTTAGTATCAAAATGAAGGCGACACATCCTTATAGTACAACAGGGAAGGGAGAGATACTTATAGTATATACCGTAATGCGACACATACTTACAGTACCACAAGGAAGGGGAAATATTAATAAAGCATCAAAGGGGAAGATGACACATCCTAACAGTACCAAAGGGATGGGGATAGATACTTATAGTATCACAGTGAACGCGACACATCCTTACAGTACAACAGGGAAGGGGATAGATACGTATAGTATATAAGGGAATGCGACACATTCGTACAGTATTAAAGGGAAGGGTAAAGATACATATAGTATCAAAGGGGAAGGTGACACATACTAACAGTACCACAGGGAAGGAGATAGATACTTATAGTATTAAAGGGAACGCCACACATACTTACAGAACCACAGGGAAGGGGATAGATAATTATAGTATCAAAGGGAAACAGACATATACTAACAGTACCACTGGGAAGGGGATAGATACTTTTAGTATCAAAGGGAATGCGACACATACTTACAGTATCACAGGGAAGGGGAAAGATACTTATAGTATCAAAGGGAATGCGACACATACTGACAGTACCACAGGAAAGGGGAAAGATACTTTTAGTATCTATAGAACGCGACACATTCTCAAAGTACCACAGGGAAAGAGACAGATATTTATAGTATCAAAGGGAAGCCGACACATACTGACAGTACCACAGGGAAGAGGATATATACTTGTAGTGTCAAAGGGAACGCGACACATACTTACAGTACTACAGGGAATGGCATAGATACTTATAGTATCAAAGGGAATGCGACACATACTTACATTATCACAGGGAAGGGGTTAGATACTTTTAGTATCAAAGGTAACGCGACACATACTGACAGTGCCGTAGGGGAGATGATTAATACTTATAGTATCAAGACGAACGCAACACATACTCACAGTACAACAATGAAGAGGATACTTATAGTATCAAAGGGAAGACGACACATACTCACAGTACCACAGGGAAGAGGATAGCTACTTTTAGTATCAAAATGAAGGCGACACATCCTTATAGTACAACAGGGAAGGGAGAGATACTTATAGTATATACCGTAATGCGACACATACTTACAGTACCACAAGGAAGGGGAAATATTAATAAAGCATCAAAGGGGAAGATGACACATCCTAACAGTACCAAAGGGATGGGGATAGATACTTATAGTATCACAGTGAACGCGACACATCCTTACAGTACAACAGGGAAGGGGATAGATACGTATAGTATATAAGGGAATGCGACACATTCGTACAGTATTAAAGGGAAGGGTAAAGATACATATAGTATCAAAGGGGAAGGTGACACATACTAACAGTACCACAGGGAAGGAGATAGATACTTATAATATTAAAAGGAACGCAACCATACACACAGTACCATAGGGGAGGTAATAGATACTTTTAGTATCAAAGGGAACGCGACACATACTTACAGTACCACAGAGAAGGGGATAAATACTTATAGTATTAAAAGGAACGCAACACATACTTACAGTACCACAGTCGAGGGGATAGATACTTTTAGTATCAAAGAGATCGCGACACATACTTACAGTACCACAGGTAAGAGGATAGATACTTATAGTGTCAAAGGGAAGATGACACATACTTACACTACCACAGGGAAGGGGAATAGATACTTATAGTATCAAAGGGAAGATGACACATACTTACAGTATCACAGGGAAGAGGATAGATACTTATAGTATCAAAGGGAAACAGACACATACTAACAGTACCACAGGGAAGGGGATAGATACATGGAGTATCAAAGGGGAGACGACACATACGTACAGTACCTCAGGGGAGGGGATAGATACTGATAGTATCAAAGGGAATGCGACACATACTTACAGTATCACAGGGAAGGGGATAGATACATATAGTATTAAAAGGAAGGCGACACATACTGACAGTACAACAGGGAAGGGGATATATACATATAGTATCAAAGGGAACGCGACACATACTTACAGTACCACAGGCAAGGGAATATATACATATAATAACAAAACGAACGCGACGCATACTTACAGTACCATACGGGAGGGGATAGATACTTTTACTATCAAAGGGAACACGACACATACAGACAGTACCGTAGGGATGATGATAAATACTTATAGTATCAAGAAGAACGCAACACATACTCACAGTACAACAGTGAAGGGGATAGATACTTATAGTATCAAAGGGAATGCGACACATACTGACAGTACCACAGGAAAGGGGAAAGATACTTTTAGTATCTATAGAACGCGACACATTCTCAAAGTACCACAGGGAAAGAGACAGATATTTATAGTATCAAAGGGAAGCCGACACATACTGACAGTACCACAGGGAAGAGGATATATACTTGTAGTGTCAAAGGGAACGCGACACATACTTACAGTACTACAGGGAATGGCATAGATACTTATAGTATCAAAGGGAATGCGACACATACTTACATTATCACATGGAAGGGGATAGATACTTTTAGTATCAAAGGTAACGCGACACATACTGACAGTGCCGTAGGGGAGATGATTAATACTTATAGTATCAAGACGAACGCAACACATACTCACAGTACAACAGTGAAGAGGATACTTATAGTATCAAAGGGAAGACGACACATACTCACAGTACCACAGGGAAGAGGATAGCTACTTTTAGTATCAAAATGAAGGCGACACATCCGTATAGTACAACAGGGAAGGGAGAGATACTTATAGTATATACCGGAATGCGACACATACTTACAGTACCACAAGGAAGGGGAAATATTAATAAAGCATCAAAGGGGAAGATGACACATCCTAACAGTACCACAGGGATGGGGATAGATACTTATAGTATCACAGTGAACGCGACACATCCTTACAGTACAACAGGGAAGGGGATAGATACGTATAGTATATAAGGGAATGCGACACATTCGTACAGTATTAAAGGGAAGGGTAAAGATACATATAGTATCAAAGGGGAAGGTGACACATACTAACAGTACCACAGGGAAGGAGATAGATACTTATAATATTAAAAGGAACGCAACCATACACACAGTACCATAGGGAGGTAATAGATACTTTTAGTATAAAAGGGAACGCGACACATACTTACAGTACCACAGGTATGAGGATAGATACTTATAGTATCAAAGGGAAGATGACACATACTTACCATACCACAGGGAAGGGGAATAGATACTTATAGTATCAAAGGGAAGATGACACATACTTACAGTACCACAGGGAAGGGGATAGATACTTATAGTATCAAAGGGAAACAGACACATACTAACAGTACCACAGGGAAGGGGATAGATACATGGAGTATCAAAGGGGAGACGACACATACGTACAGTACCTCAGGGGAGGGGATAGATACTGATAGTATCAAAGGGAATGCGACACATTCGTACAGTATTAAAGGGAAGGGTAAAGATACATATAGTATCAAAGGGGAAGGTGACACATACTAACAGTACCACAGGGAAGGAGATAGATACTTATAATATTAAAAGGAACGCAACCATACACACAGTACCATAGGGGAGGTAATAGATACTTTTAGTATCAAAGGGAACGCGACACATACTTACAGTACCACAGAGAAGGGGATGAATACTTATAGTATTAAAAGGAACGCAACACATACTTACAGTACCACAGTCGAGGGGATAGATACTTTTAGTATCAAAGAGATCGCGACACATACTTACAGTACCACAGGTAAGAGGATAGATACTTATAGTGTCAAAGGGAAGATGACACATACTTACACTACCACAGGGAAGGGTAATAGATACTTATAGTATCAAAGGGAAGATGACACATACTTACAGTATCACAGGGAAGGGGATAGATACTTATAGTATCAAAGGGAAACAGACACATACTAACAGTACCACAGGAAAGGGGATAGATACATGGAGTATCAAAGGGGAGACGACACATACGTACAGTACCTCAGGGGAGGGGATAGATACTGATAGTATCAAAGGGAATGCGACACATACTTACAGTATCACAGGGAAGGGGATAGATACATATAGTATTAAAAGGAAGGCGACACATACTGACAGTACAACAGGGAAGGGGATATATACATATAGTATCAAAGGGAACGCGACACATACTTACAGTACCACAGGCAAGGGAATATATACTTATAATAACAAAACGAACGCGACGCATACTTACAGTACCATACGGGAGGGGATAGATACTTTTAGTATCAAAGGGAACACGACACATACTGACAGTACCGTAGGTATGATGATAAATACTTATAGTATCAAGAAGAACGCGACACATACTCACAGTACAACAGTGAAGGGGATAGATACATATAGTACCAAAAGGAACGCAACACATAATAACAGTACCAGAGGGAAGGCGATAGATACTTATAGTGTCAAAGGGAAGACAACACTTACTTACAGTACCACAGGGAAGGGAATTGATGCATATAGTATCCAAGGGAATGCGACACATACTTATAGTATCACAGGAAAGGGGATAGATACGTATAGTATATAAGGGAAACAGACACATACTTACAGTACCACAGGGAAAGGTATAGATACTTATAGTGTCAAAGGGAAGACGACCCATACTAACAGTACCACAGGGAAGGGGATAGATATATATAGTATCAAAAGGAAAGGTGACACAAACTGTCAGTACAACAGGGAAAGGTATAGATACATATAGTATCAAAGGGAAGGCGACACATACTGACAGAACCGTAGGGGAGATGATTAATACTTATAGTATCAAGACGAACGCGACACATACTCACAGTACAACAGTGAAGAGGATACTTATAGTATCAAAGGGAAGACGACACATACTCACAGTACCACAGGGAAGGGGAAAGCTACTTTTAGTATCAAAATGAAGGCGACACATCCTTATAGTACAACAGCGAAGGGAGAGATAAATAAAGTATCAAAGGGGAAGGTGACACTTCCTAACAGTACCACAGGGATGGGGATAGACACTTATAGTATCACAGTGAACGCGACACATCCTTACAGTACAACAGGGAAGGGGATAGATACTTATAGTATATAAGAGAATGCGACACATTCGTACAGTACTACAGGGAAGGGTAAATATACATATAGTATCAAAGGGGAAGGTGACACATACTAATAGTACCACAGGGAAGGAGATAGATACTTATAATATTTAAAGGAACGCAACCATACACACAGTACCATAGAGGAGGTAATAGATACTTTTAGTATCAAAGGGAACGCGACACATACTTACAGTACCACAGGTAAGAGGATAGATACTTATAGTATCTTAGGGAAGATGACACATACTTACACTACCACAGGGAAGGGGAATAAATACTTATAGTATCAAAGGGAAGATGACACATACTAACAGTACCACAGGGAAGGGGATAGATACTTATAGTATCAAAGGGAAACAGACACATACTAACAGTACCTCAGGGGAGGGGATAGATACTTATAGTATCAAAGGGAATGCGACACAAACTTACAGTATCACAGGGAAGGGGATAGATACTTATAGTATTAAAGGGAAGGCGACACATACTGACAGTACAACAGGGAAGGGGATAGATATATATAGTATCAAAGGGAAAGGTGACACAAACTGTCAGTACAACAGGGAAAGGTATAGATACATATAGTATCAAAGGGAAGGCGACACATACTTACAGTACCAAAGGGGAGGGGAAAGATACATAAAGTATCAAAGGGGAAGGTGACACATACTAACAGTACCACAGGGAAGGGGATAGATACTTATAGTATCACAGTGAACGCGACACATACTAACAGCACCACAGGGAAGGGGATAGATACTCATAGTATCAAAGGTAAGGCGACACATACTAACAGTACAACAGGGAAGGGGATAGATACATATAGTATCAAAGAGAACGCGACACATACTTACAGTACTACAGGGAATGGCATAGATACTCATAGTATCAAAGGGAACGCGACACATACGTATAGTACTACAGGCAAGGGGTTAGATACATAAAGTATCTAAAGGAACGCGACACATACTTACAGTACCACAGGGAAGGGGATAGATACATATAGTATCAACGGGAACGCGACACATACTAACAGTACCACAGAGAAGGGGATAGATACTTTTAGTATTAAAAGGAACGCGACACATACTTAAAGTAACAAAGGGAATGAGATAGATACATATAGTATCAAAGGAAACGTGACACATACTTACAGTACCACTGGGAAGGAGACAGATACTCATAGTATCAAAGGGATGGCGAAACATACTTACAGTACCAGAGGGAAGGGGATAGATACTTTTAGTATAAAAAAAAAGTAAAAACACAAAAATACTGAACTACGAGGAAAATTCAGAAAGGAAAGTCCCAAATCAAATGGCAAAATCAAAAGTTGAAACACATCAAACGAATGGATAACAACTGTCATATTCCTGATTGGTACAGGCATTGTCTGATGTAGAAAATGGTGGATTGAACTTGGTTTTATAGCTAGCTAAACCTCTCACTTGTATGACAGTCGCATCAAATTCCATAACATTGGCAACGATGCGTGAAGAAAACAAACAGACACAATAAGTAAAAATGTCAAAAATAGGAGTACAGCAGTCAATATTGTGTTATCATCTTAATCACTATAAAAAAAACAACAAATGTAACGAACTTGCACAAAAAGGTATACATCAAATTTAACATCCTCATTTTGCCTATATTATACGATTTTATTTATCTAGTATGTACAATCTACCCATAAAGAATGGAAGGTTTTCAGAACTGATGTAAAATTGCGCGTTTGAAATTCGCACAGGTAGACATAAAATAATGTTGTCGTTCAAAGTATGACGGCATACATAAGTACAGAGTCACGTTAAGTAGATATAACAAAAAACAGACTTAACAGTAAAAGTAATAATAATAAATAAAATAATTTTGTGGTTCAGAGTATGACGGGATACATAAGTACAGAGTAACGTTAAATGTTTATCACAAAAAACAGACTTAACAGAAAAAGTAGTATTAATAAATAAAATAGTTTTGTCATTAAAGATAAGGACATGCGCATGCGTGGGGAAAGAAGGTCGATCTATTTGGAGCTGAAAATTTTTCTAAAATTACTTAGAATCGTGCCTTCATTATTACCATATTTTCATTTGTATCATCAAATTGGATGATTAACTGTAAATGTACACTACATTGTAAAAAAATTATTCACTTAAACATTTTTGTAAATTTTTCCTAAAATTCCCTCACTGACTCTAGCAACACATAAACATCCGGTTTTTGAACTTCCGGTCTAAATTACGAACCAAACTATTACTATCTTCTGACTAACAAGGCTATCTATTCCTTCATTACCTGCAACCCTGTGGAGCCCAGGGTACGAAGATCTAACATGTCATATTCAAAGGTAATCCTCAATAGGTAATAGGTAACAATAGATATAATATTTTTATAATTAACCTATATAGTTAACATTTAAATCAACCAAATAAGACCATAGCCTTCATATGTCCACTAACTCTCTATACTCTAGTGACTGGCCTGATACTCCTGAAGTTATGCAATCAGCCTATACAAACAAATAACCAGGAAACTAGCCCAACAAACACCATTGGCAACTTACATGCAATAAAATCAGTAAACTTCTCAAACTTTAGAGAAATTGTACAACATCTTAAATAAAAAAATGTCAAAGCATCAAACCAATACTTATTCCTTATGTTACTAGCTCTTTCCGGCGACACAGAGCTAAACCCAGTACCTTAAACACCCAAATGGCCCTGTGGTACATTTGAAAAAGCAGTGACTTGGAGCCAAAAAGCTATCTGTTGCGATACATGTAACATCTGGTACCATGCAAACTGCCAAGGCATGCCATCCCTAAACTACAAATGCTTGGATTCATCAAACATATCCTGGCATTGTATACAATTTGTAATGCCTAACTTTTCATCATCAATATTCGACTTATCATCACTCGAAACATCTAATTCATTTGATCCCCTACACGACCAATCAGTAGGAAACCTAAACTTACAACCTATAGCTACTGCATCCTCATCACCGAAAAAACAGGTGAACAAGCGAACTCAATGTAAAAATAAAACAAAAAAAATTTCAAACATCAATTTTCAGTCACTTAAAAAAAAAAAGACAAGAATTACAAGAAATTTTAATATCAACTAAACCTGACATCATCATAGGTACTGAAACCTGGCTCAATAAAGACATATTATCATCTGAATTTTTCCCAATGATAGACTATACTGTATATAGGAAAGACCAACCTCTAAGCGATAAAAATCTTAGCCATGGAGGTGTACTCATTGCAGTAACAACAAACTTACTATCCGAAGAAATAAGAGATCTACAAACAGATTCAGAATCTATTTGGGTACAAATAAACATGACAAATGCCAGGAAGTTATTTGTTGGAAGTTATTATCGACCTCCATCTGATAATGGCACATCCATTGAACAGCTTAAAATCTCACTAGATCGCATAAACAAAAATACAAAATCTACAAAAAAAGTGGGATATTCCATGCACCATCCTGAGTAAACCAGACATCAAGCTACATGAACAACTTTTAAATATTATAAATGAACATTCACTTGAGCAGATTGCAAAAAAGCCCACTAGGGGAGACAGAAAACTTGATCTCATTCTCACCAACATATCAAGCATAGTCAACAAAGTGAAGACTATGCCTCCTATCGGAAATGCAGACCATGATATCGTCTATGCAGAATGTGCACTATCTCTAAAACGCAACAAGACAATGCCAAGAAAAACTTACCAGTACAGAAAAGCTAACTGGGAAAACATCAAACAAGATGTGAACAAACTCACACAAGAAATCAAAGGTCATTATACATTTACAGAAAGGCTACTTCAATCAGTCAAGAAAAACATCCCCCAGAAGACAATCATAAACAAGAAAACTACCCTGGGTTGATAAAACATTAAAAATCATGATAAACAAAGTTTAAAGACTACATAAAAAGAGCAAAAACAGTCCACATCAAATGAAAAAATACAAATACTTAAAAAGAACATTACAAAAAGAAATGCGTAATGCCTACTGGAATTACATCGAAAAAATGATGTTTGATCTGCTAATAGAAGAACCAGATGACAACATCAGAAAAAAACAACCTAAGAACTTGTTTACATACATAAAAAGTATTAAAAATGACAATACAGGCATTGCTGCACTTAGAAAAGATGGTAAACTTACTGACAATACATCTGACAAAACTTACATCCTAAATAGTCAGTTTCAAAAAGCATTTTCTGAAGAAACAACAAGTGAACCTATTCCGGATTAAGGGAAATCGAACTATCCTAAAATGAACAAGATCACCATCTCGAAGAAGGGTGTAATAAAATTACTGGACAAGATCAATCCTAATAAAGCAACTGGTCCAGATCAAATTTGCGAAACAGTACTTAAAGAACTTATTAGCGACATTTCAACTGCAATCACCTACATCTTCCAAAAATCCCTCGACACAGGAAAAATCCCAAAAGATTGGAAACATGCAAATGTCTGTCCTATTTTTTTAAAAGGTGATAAACACAACGCAATAAACTATAGGCCCATATCTCTCACATGCATACTTTGTAAGATCATGGAACATATAATAGCCAGTAGTATGATGGACCACCTACAAAATAACAAAATCTTGTACGACCTTCAATACGGATTTCGAGCATCTAGATCATGTGAAACCCAACTAGTATCATTCATCCAAAAACTAGCAAAAAATAACAACAATAACATCCAAACTGACATAATTGTGATGGACTTTGACAAAGTTCCTCACAAAAGACTTCTCTACAAACTGAAACATTATGGCATTGATCTCAACACTTTAAAATGGATAGACGATTTTCTCACATCTCGGACACAAACAGTGATTATTGATGGTGTTAAGTCAGACAAAATAAACGTTACATCTGGTGTTTCCCAAGGTACAGTTTTGGGTCCGATCCTGTTCCTTGTATATATAAATGACTTTAACGAATACATCAAACACAGTACCCTCAGATTATTTGCAGATGATAGCACAATTTATAAAACAATACGAAACAAAGAAGACACACAAAAACTGCAAGAAGACCTCACATCAGCAGCAAAATGGGAGAAGGACTGGCTCATGTCATTCCATCCAGACAAGTGTTCAGTCCTTCAGATAACAATCAAGAAAAACTCATTGACTATACTTTCCACCAACATGTACTTCAAAAAGAAACATCCACAAAATATCTGGGAATAACTATATAAACTGATCTAAAATGGAACAAACATGTAAACAATATCACAGCTGCAGCCACATAAAAGTTGATCTTTATTAAAAGAAATCTAAAAGTTAATTCAAAAACCGTCAAAGAAAAAGCACACTTTGCACTAGTAAGACCAAAGCTAGAATACAGCAGCTGCGTCTGGGACCCACATATCAAATCACAAACCCACCAATTTGAGATGGTCCAGCGCAGAGCAGCAAGGTACACGTGCAACAGATACCATAACACTAGGTCAGTCACTGAAATGCTGCAAACACTAAATTGGGCAACACTTGAGAAAAGGCGAATTATAACCCGCATCATTTTCCTCTACAAAATTATACATCATCTTGTTGCCATATATCCGACAGACCTACTTACACAATCTGATACAAGAACACGACAACATTCACATATTTATTCTTTCAGACCCATACAAACCACTAAAGACTCATACAAGTACGCATTCTACCCAAGAACAATCTTACAATGGAACCTTCTCCCAGTAGCTGCAGTTCAATGTACTACTCTTGAAAGCTTCAAAGAACAGATTCAAATATATGTTCTCAATAAACATCTAAACATTTAAATAAATTCTATAATGTATATAGTTTTAACCAAAATGTATAGTACAAAAACAGAAGAAAAAGAAGTTATGTTGAAATTTTTTATTTTTATTTTTTTGTATATTATTCACTGTAAATGAAAATTAGATCCCACGAACGCGCGGCATAGTAAAATCAGTGCCCATCACGTTATCATCAGTATGTTGATGGAGTCCTAAATTATAAAAAGAAAGTATGACATGATACAAAAGTAAAAGTAATATTAATAAATAAAATAAAAGGAACGCGACACATACTTACAGTACCACAGGCAAGGGGATATTTACTTATAGTATCAAAACGAAGGCGACGCATACTTACAGTAAAATATGGGAGGGAATAGATACTTTTAGTATCAAAGGGATCGCGACACATACTGACAGTACCGCAGAGGAGATGATTGATACATACAGTATCAAGGGGAACGCGACACATACTCACAGTACAACAGTGAAGGGGATAGATAAGTATAGTACCAAAAGGAACGCGACACATACTTACAGTACCACAGGGAAGGCGATAAATACTTATAGTGTCAAAGGGAAGATAACACATACTTAAAGTACCACAGTGAAGGGGATTGATACATATAGTATCAAAGGGAAGGCGACACATACTAACAGTACCACAGGGCAGTGTATAGATACTTATAGTGTCAAAGGGAAGACGACACATACTAACAATACCACAGGGAAGGGGATAGATACTTATAGTATCGGAGGGAAACAGACACATACTTACAGTACCACAGGGAAGGGGATAGATACATATAGTATCAAAGGGAACGCGAAACATACTTACAGTACCACAGGGAAGGGATAGATACTTGTAGTGTCAGAGGGAAGGCGACAAATACTTACAGTACCACAGGGAAGGGTATAGATGCCTATAGTGTCAAAGGGAAGACGACACATACTTACAGTACCACAGGGAAGGGGATAGATACTTATAGTATGAAAGGGAAACAGACACATACTTCCAGTACCACAGGGAAGGGAATAGATACTTACAGTATCAAAGGGAAGGCGACACATGTACTATTTTGGTAAAGTTCCGAATTGACCATGTCGTCCTTTCTTTATCATTTCACTCTCCAGTCTCATCTATCCCTCGATATTTGTCAAACCTGAAACACGTTGTTTTTTCTATTTGAAGTTTTATCCACCACTATAGTAAGTTTATCTTTTAAATGTGTACTCATTTTTTATATCGTTGTGCATTTTGTTAAATTATACATTTTATGCAACTTCATATTTGATTATTGGTGTTCATTTACGCACGACATGAAAAAATATTGCCGCTGTAAATGTACAGTACTGTTTGCATTTTTATATGTATGCATTTGCCCCTTAAATTCCATTCATTATTTGTCAATCCCAAATATTAGGATTTATTTTTGTGTTTTATCGATGTAGGCAAGGGTCACGATCGAATTTTCTAGAAATAAAGTACCGCACGGTTTTAAGGTGTGTAAATTTTTCATCGTGCACGGTATGAAAAGTACAAGCAACCTGTATGCTTATGATTGTTATTTTGTACTTTCAGTTTTTCCCCCTCTCCGGGGGTCTGTATACCAATCAACAGTTGAACTCTCAACGGCTTATCAGTACACTGACAGTACAACATGGAAGGGGATAGATACATATAGTATCAAAGGGAATGCAACACATATTTACAGCACTACAGGGAATAGCATAGATACTCATAGTATCAAAGGGAACGCGACACATACTTACAGTACTACAGGCAAGGGGATAGATACATAAAGTATCTAAAGGAACACGATACATACTTACAGTACCACAGGGAAGGGAATAGATACTTTTAGTACCAAAGGGAACGCAATACATACTTACAGAACTACAGGAAAGGGGATAGATACTTATAGTATCAAAGGAAAGCGACACATACTTTCAGTAACACAGGGAAGGGGATAGATACATATAGTATCAAAGGGAACACGACACATACTTAAAGTACCATAGAGAAGGGGGAAGATACTCATAGTATCAAAGGGAACGCGATACATACTTACAGTACCACAGGGAAGGGGATAGATACTCATAGTATCAAAGGGAACGCGAAGCATACTTACAGTACCACAGGCAAGGAGGTAGATACTCATAGTATCAAAGGGAAGACAATACATACTTACAGTACCACAGGGAAGAGGATAGATACTGTAACGATAACCGAGCGGTCAAGCTTTGGTGTTAACTATAAATATTGGAACCCTTAAATTGTCTCTAAATACAACTTGTTATGAAACTAACAAGCCAACATTATACGGAAATAGTCTAGTTATTTCTGGTTATTCAATCGCTTGGAATTAGCGTGTGTCACTTGCCCAGGGTAAAGTAGTACTGAAGCCTTTTTTGCTTACTCCACTGTATTTATACTTTGGTAAACCATTACCAAAATGGTTTAACATTTACCATTTCGGCTTACCATTTCCGCTTACCATTTACCTAAATTACCAAACCCAGAACCGACGTCATAGAAAAATAAGGTTATGACGTCATTGGTGTACTTAAAATGAAGTAAACAATTCACAGCTGTTCCGATAGTATCTTCTTCACTTGACAAATGTTCATAAACCACCAACACATCTTCTTCTCATTACGAAAGTTCATAAAATACGAGTTTGCTTATTTTAACAAATGTTTATATAGAGCACTGACAAATCTTCTTCACTTGACGTTCTAGACGAATGTTCATTAAGAGCAACACTTCTACTTCGCGTTATGCATGTTCTCACATCAGAAATAATTCTGTGTATTTTGACAAATGTTTATTGAGAATCATCAAATATTCTCAGCGGGACGAATGTTCATAGAGCACTATTGTACAAATAATTTTCCTGAAAACAAATTACATATTACACAACAATCAATAAATGTTTACAATATCAATAAAAATCTGAAATAAATTGTCATTTAATTAAAAAAAACTCTTTCCCTTATCCAATATATATATATATACATTGACTTTTATCTTTAAAAATCAAACTCAATAATCGTATATCTATGTCTGCAACAATGAGACACGATACCGAGTATTTATTAGACTGTGTTGGTAATACATCAGTCCCCATCGGCATAACTACGCTTCCATTAGCCATGCAGGGGTAACCCACTACGTGTATTGGTTAACACTGTCTTCACAATCATGGACATGGTATTATTCATGGATGAATAACAAATAAAAAAAAACTACCCACATACAATGGACCTGGTATCAATCAAACAATGTAATTTCATGTCAAAACATTGACAATTAACTATCAGAATATATTATCTGACTGAATTTCTCAAAATTATTGGACTCCTCTAAATCATAATTAGTCTCAGCTAAAACTTGGTACTCAGTTTCAGCTACATAAAGTTTCCCCGACCAGTCATTTAATCTGCCACTATTCTTGGAATTAAATTGTTAGTTTTGTTATACGGCATTTTTGAAAGACAACCTGAAATGTCATCAAATTGTTAAGACAAATAAATTTCCCTATTTAAATCAAAATTATCATATTCATTTACAGCACGGACTGGCTTAGTGTCGTAATTTACGTCTATTGTTTTGGAAGGCTTCATATTCAAGAGCTACTTGAATGGCGTTATCAATATTTTTTGCTTTGGCCTGGAAAATAGCCCATTCCATGTCAGCATCATTAAGGGAATCAATAAAACAATCACGTGCTAAAAGTTCCTTAACCTCCATTGGAGCTGATGGATACGCTAATCTTACTAGACGTTTTATGTCTTGGCCTAATACAGGTATTTGTTCCGTGCGTCCGCGTATTTTACTTTTCATTTGCGCCCTGTACATTTCTGCTTGGTTTTCTGATTGAAAACGTGACGCTAAAGCGGCAGTCAGTTGTACAAAATTGGTCCGCATCTCTGGTCTTAAATTGGTTAAAATACTTTGGGCGGAACCTCTTAAGCTAGTAGCTAATTCTAAAGCTTTCTCTAGTTCAGACCATTTATTAATTGCCGCAATTAATTCAAACTGAACTAAATAGTCTTCCCAATTTCCCTCCCCATCAAAAAGTGCTGGTTTCTTTTTGTAACAGTTTGTATTTTGAAAGTTTATTTCATAATCACGCTCAAAATTTGGTTTATTGCTAATGCCAGAATAATTTAAATTACTGTTCATTTCATCAGTACGGTGTTCATGGTCGGTTCTGTTAACCCCAACTCTGAATCGTCCGCGGGACGTCAAAGGTAATGCTTGGTACGTTGCCCCCATATTATGGAGTACGCCCCGGTCCAAAGTCCTAGGTAAATCTCCCGAATCCCATCTGGATTCACAAGACGTCGCGACCCGTCTTGTATTCCCGGAGTCTCCCTCAGCAGAACCCTTTGCCTCAGCAGTATTCTCTGCTCCAGCATGATAACCCTCTGATATAGTAGAACCCTCTGCTTTCGGACTCCAAAACCCATACCTAAACCTGGCAACATGGTTATAAAGAGTGCTTGACTCTTCACCAAGATTCTGTTTTACCGGCCACGTCGCATTTGGTTCCAAATCAAAACCGTTGCCCTATTTGAAACTTCCTTATTTTTCGCTTGGTCAATGGCCACTTTCGTTGATGGTGATAGACCTCCTGACAATGGCCTTTTGTCAGTATGGTGTATACCATCCTTTTCGTATCTATCTGTATTCTCTTGTGAGGGCCATTGATCTTGGTTCACTCTTATGCTTATCTCTCCGGTCGGCGTCAAATCATGGAAAGTTTCACAGGACCGAAATCGGGGGAGTACTGGTCTACCCTGGGCAGTTAACCTAGGTGTTTCAAATCTATTTTCCGCGCTATCCATTTTACTTATTTTATTTATGCCTTATCTTAAAATTTTATTCAACTTATTGTAAGAATATAAAAATGTAGGTACGTGCCTCCGCTGACACCACTGTAACGATAACCGAGCGGTCAAGCTTTGGTGTTAACTATAAATATTGGAACCCTTAGTGTGTTGCTATAAGACTGGAATATATGAACTAAAGTTATAACTGGCGACTCTTCTTTGGTAACGTGGTTCTCTGGTATCGTGGTATTCGGGTAGATCTACAATTGGTTCTGTATAGGTTTTGTGGTACGTTGTGGTATTCTGATAGATCTTAGTTTGGTTCCGTTTAGGTTTTTGTAAGAATAACAGACTCGTCGAATAAAAATCAACTTGTATTTTATACGTGCAATAAATATCAGCAATTCGTAGACATAATAAATAACTTAAGTAACAGTATTCTAGTTTAACAAATAAATACCTTACTTTATTAGAATATCGTAAAGAAAATGGATAGAGGAACTATAATACATAAATACCTAGAAAGTTTACGAACAAGATAGTTTGGTAATCGGCAAATGCTAACGGAAATTCAATGTCAAAACTGATAACGTTTCTCTCGAGAAGTAATTATCTACATACAACTTGTTATGGAACTAACAAGCCAACATTATACGGAAATAGTCTAGTTATTTCTGGTTATTCAATCGTGTGTCACTTGCCCAGGGTAAAGTCGTACTGAAGCCTTTTTGGCTTACTCCACTGTATTTATACTTTGGTAAACCATTACCAAAATGGTTTAAATATACCATTTCGGCTTACCATTTCCGCTTACCATTTACCTAAATTACCAAACCCAGAGCCGACGTCATAGAAAAATAAGGTTATGACGTCATTGGTGTACTTAAAATGAAGTAAACAATTCACAGCTGTTACGAGAGTAAAAACATGGACGTTAAGAATAATAAAAAGTTAACAATGTTTACACAAAGTTGTACAAGAAATATAAAATAAACACAGTCATTTAACGGTAAGGTTTTAACAACATCATCACACAATTTTAGGGAAAACAAGTTCCATTTTAAGGAACCCCCATTTTGTTACAATACTTATAGTATCAAAGGGAACGCGACACATACTTACAGTACTACAAAGAAGGGGATGAAGACTTAAAGTATCCAAGGGAACGCGATATATACTTACAGTACCACAAGGAAGGGGAAAGATACTTATAGTATCAAAGAAAAGCGACACATACTTTCAGTAACACAGGGAAGGGGATAGATACATATAGTATCAAAGGGAACGCGACACATATTTACAGTACCAGAGGGAAGGGGATGAAGACTTAAAGTATCCAAGGGAACGCGATATATACTTACAGTACCACAAGGAAGGGGAAAGATACTTATAGTATCAAAGAAAAGCGACACATACTTTCAGTAACACAGGGAAGGGGATAGATACATATAGTATCAAAGGGAACGCGACACATACTTTAAGTACCATAGAGAAGGGAATAGATACTCATAGTATCAAAGGGAACGCGAGGCATACTTACAGTACCACAGGCAAGGAGGTAGATACTCATAGTATCAAAGGGAAGACGACACATACTTACAGTACCACAGGGAAGAGGATAGATACTTATAGTATCAAAGTGGACGCGACACATACTTACATTACTACAAAGAAGGGGATAGATACTTATACTAAAAAAAGGAACGCGAGACATACTTACAGTACCACAGGCAAGGGGATAGATACATGTATTATCAAAAGGAACGCAACATATACTTACAGTATCACAGGAAATGAGATAGATACATATAGTATCAAAGGGAAGGCGACACATACTTACAGTACCACAGGGAAGGCGATGGATACTTACAGTATCCAAGGGTGGCGATACATACTTACAGTACCACAGGGAAGGGGAAAGATATTCATAGTATCAAAGGGAACGCGACACATACTGACAGTACCAGAGGGAAGGGATAGATACTTATAGTACTTATAATATCAAAGGGAACGCGACACATACAGTACTACAGAGAAGGGGATAGATACTTATAGTATGAAAAGGAACGCGACACATCCTTACAGTACACCAGGCAAGAGGATAGATACATGAATCAAAGGGAGTGCGACGCATACTTACAGTATCACAGGGGAGAGGATTGATACATTTATTATCAAAGGGAAAACGACACATACTTACAGTACCACAGAGAAGAAGATAGATACTTCTAGTATCAAAGGGAAAGCGAAACATACTTACAGTACCACAGGGAAGTGGATGGATATTGAAAGTACCAAAGGGAACGCGGTACATACTTACGGTAGCACAGGGAAGGGGAAAAATACTCATAGTATCAAAGGGAACGCGACACATACAGTACCACAGGCAAGGGGATAGATACTTATAGTATTAAAGGGAACACGAGACATACTTACAGGACCACAGGCAAGGGGATAGATACATGTATTATCAAAAGGAACGCAACATATACTTACAGTATCACAGAAAATGAGATACATACATATAGTATCAAAGGGAAGGCGACACATACTTACAGTGCCACAGGAAAAGCGATGGATACTTACCGTATCCAGGGGTGGCGATAGATACTTACAGTACCACAGGGAAGGGGATGGAGACTTATAGTATCCAAGGGTGGCAATACATACTTACAGTACCACAGGGAAGGGGAAAGATATTCATAGTATCAAAGGGAACGCGGCACATACTGACAGTACCAGAGGGAAGGGGATATATACTTATAGTAACAAAGGGAACGCAACACATACTTACAGTACCATAGGGGAGGGGATAGATACTTTTAGTATCAAAGGGATCGATCCACATACTTACAGTACAACAGGGAAGGGGATTCATACATATAGTATCAAAGGGAATGCGACATATACTAACAGTTACACAAGGAAGAGTATAGATACTTATAGTGTCAAAGGGAAGACGACACATACTAACAGTACCACAGGGAAGGGGAAAGATACCTATAGTATCGCAGGGAAACAGACACATACTTAGAGTACCATAGGGAAGGGGATAGATACTTTTAATATCAAAAGGAACGGGACACATACTGACAGTACCGCAGGGGAGATGATTGATACATACAGTATCAAGGGGAACGCGACACATACTCACAGTACAACAGTGAAGGGGATAGATACTTATAGTGTCAAAGGGAAGATAACACATACTTACAGTACCACAGGGAAGGGGATTGATACATATAGTATCAAAGGGAAGGCGACACATACTAACAGTACCACAAGGCAGGGTATAGATACTTATAGTGTCAAAGGGAAGACGACACAAACTAACAATACCACAGGGAAGGGGATAGATACTTACAGTATCGAAAGGAAACAAACACATACTTACAGTAACACAGGGAAGGGTATAGATACATCTAGTATCAAAGGGAACGCGACACATACTTAAAGTACCACAGGGAAGGGCATACATACTCATAGTATCAAAGGGAAGACGACACATACTTACAGTACCACAGGGAAGAGGATAGATACTTATAGTATCAAAGGGAACGCGACACATACAGTACTACAGAGAAGGGGATAGATACTTATAGTATCAAAAGGAACGCGACACATCCTTACAGTACACCAGGCAAGGGGATATATACATGAATCAAAGGGAGGGCCACGCATACTTACAGTACCACAGAGAAGGGGATAGATACTTACAGTATCAAAGAAAAGCGACACATACTTTCAGTAACACAGGGAAGGGGATAGATACATATAGTATCAAAGGGAACGCGACACATACTTTAAGTACCATAGAGAAGGGAATAGATACTCATAGTATCAAAGGGAACGCGAGGCATACTTACAGTACCACAGGCAAGGAGGTAGATACTCATAGTATCAAAGGGAAGACGACACATACTTACAGTACCACAGGGAAGAGGATAGATACTTATAGTATCAAAGTGGACGCGACACATACTTACAGTACTACAAAGAAGGGGATAGATACTTATACTAAAAAAAGGAACGCGAGACATACTTACAGTACCACAGGCAAGGGGATAGATACATGTATTATCAAAAGGAACGCAACATATACTTACAGTATCACAGGAAATGAGATAGATACATATAGTATCAAAGGGAAGGCGACACATACTTACAGTACCACAGGGAAGGCGATGGATACTTACAGTATCCAAGGGTGGCGATACATACTTACAGTACCACAGGGAAGGGGAAAGATATTCATAGTATCAAAGGGAACGCGACACATACTGACAGTACCAGAGGGAAGGGATAGATACTTATAGTACTTATAATATCAAAGGGAACGCGACACATACAGTACTACAGAGAAGGGGATAGATACTTATAGTATGAAAAGGAACGCGACACATCCTTACAGTACACCAGGCAAGAGGATAGATACATGAATCAAAGGGAGTGCCACGCATACTTACAGTATCACAGGGGAGAGGATTGATACATTTATTATCAAAGGGAAAACGACACATACTTACAGTACCACAGAGAAGAAGATAGATACTTCTAGTATCAAAGGGAAAGCGAAACATACTTACAGTACCACAGGGAAGTGGATGGATATTGAAAGTACCAAAGGGAACGCGGTACATACTTACAGTAGCACAGGGAAGGGGAAAAATACTCATAGTATCAAAGGGAACGCGACACATACAGTACCACAGGCAAGGGGATAGATACTTATAGTATCAAAGGGAACACGAGACATACTTACAGGACCACAGGCAAGGGGATAGATACATGTATTATCAAAAGGAACGCAACATATACTTACAGTATCACAGAGAATGAGATACATACATATAGTATCAAAGGGAAGGCGACACATACTTACAGTGCCACAGGAAAAGCGATGGATACTTACCGTATCCAGGGGTGGCGATACATACTTACAGTACCACAGGGAAGGGGATGGAGACTTATAGTATCCAAGGGTGGCGATACATACTTACAGTACCACAGGGAAGGGGAAAGATATTCATAGTATCAAAGGGAACGCGGCACATACTGACAGTACCAGAGGGAAGGGGATATATACTTATAGTAACAAAGGGAACGCAACACAAACTTACAGTACCATAGGGGAGGGGATAGATACTTTTAGTATCAAAGGGATCGATCCACATACTTACAGTACAACAGGGAAGGGGATTCATACATATAGTATCAAAGGGAATGCGACATATACTAACAGTTACACAAGGAAGAATATAGATACTTATATCGTCAAAGGGAAGACGACACATACTAACAGTACCACAGGGAAGAGGAAAGATACCTATAGTATCGAAGGGAAACAGACACATACTTAGAGTACCATAGGGAAGGGGATAGATACTTTTAGTATCAAAAGGAACGGGACACATACTGACAGTACCGCAGGGGAGATGATTGATACATACAGTATCAAGGGGAACGCGACACATACTCACAGTACAACAGTGAAGGGGATAGATACTTATAGTGTCAAAGGGAAGATAACACATACTTACAGTACCACAGGGAAGGGGATTGATACATATAGTATCAAAGGGAAGGCGACACATACTAACAGTACCACAAGGCAGGGTATAGATACTTATAGTGTCAAAGGGAAGACGACACAAACTAACAATACCACAGGGAAGGGGATAGATACTTACAGTATCGAAAGGAAACAAACACATACTTACAGTAACACAGGGAAGGGTATAGATACATCTAGTATCAAAGGGAACGCGACACATACTTAAAGTACCACAGGGAAGGGCATACATACTCATAGTATCAAAGGGAAGACGACACATACTTACAGTACCACAGGGAAGAGGATAGATACTTATAGTATCAAAGGGAACGCGACACATACAGTACTACAGAGAAGGGGATAGATACTTATAGTATCAAAAGGAACGCGACACATCCTTACAGTACACCAGGCAAGGGGATATATACATGAATCAAAGGGAGGGCCACGCATACTTACAGTACCACAGGGGAGAGGATTGATACATTTATTATCAAAGGGAAAACGACACATACTTACAGTACCACAGAGAAGAAGATAGATACTTCTAGTATCAAAGGGAAAGCGAAACATACTTACAGTACCACAGGGAAGTGGATGGATATTTATAGTACCAAAGGGAACGCGATACATACTTACAGTAGCACAGGGAAGGGGAAAAATACTCATAGTATCAAAGGGAACGCGACACATACAGTACCACAGGCAAGGGAATAGATACTTATAGTATCAAAGGGAACACAACACACACTTACAGTACTATGATGAAGGGGATAAATACTTATAGTAGCAATGGAACGCGACACATACTAACAGTAACATAGGGAAGGGGATAGATAAATATAGTATCAAAGGGAACACGACACATACTTTAAGTACCACAGAGTTGGGGATAGATACTCATAGTATCTTAAGGGGGCGACCGTACTTACAGTACCACAGGGAAGGGGATATATACTTATAGTAACAAAGGGAACGCAACACATACTTACAGTACCATAGGGGAGGGGATAGATACTTTTAGTATCAAAGGGATCGATCCACATACTTACAGTACAACAGGGAAGGGGATTCATACATATAGTATCAAAGGGAATGCGACATATACTAACAGTTACACAAGGAAGGGTATAGATACTTATAGTGTCAAAGGGACGACGACACATACTAACAGTACCACAGGGAAGGGGAAAGATACCTATAGTATCGAAGGGAAACAGACACATACTTAGAGTACCATAGGGAAGGGGATAGATACTGTTAGTATCAAAAGGAACGGGACACATACTGACAGTACCGCAGGGGAGATGATTGATACATACAGTATCAAGGGGAACGCGACACATACTCACAGTACAACAGTGAAGGGGATAGATACTTATAGTGTCAAAGGGAAGATAACACATACTTACAGTACCACAGGGAAGGGGATTGATACATATAGTATCAAAGGGAAGGCGACACATACTAACAGTACCACAAGGCAGGGTATAGATACTTATAGTGTCAAAGGGAAGACGACACATACTAACAATACCACAGGGAAGGGGATAGATACTTACAGTATCGAAAGGAAACAAACACATACTTACAGTAACACAGGGAAGGGTATAGATACATCTAGTATCAAAGGGAACGCGACACATACTTAAAGTACCACAGGGAAGGGCATACATACTCATAGTATCAAAGGGAAGACGACACATACTTACAGTACCACAGGGAAGAGGATAGATACTTATAGTATCAAAAGGAACGCGACACATACAGTACTACAGAGAAGGGGATAGATACTTATAGTATCAAAAGGAACGCGACACATCCTTACAGTACACCAGGCAAGGGGATATATACATGAATCAAAGGGAGGGCCACGCATACTTACAGTACCACAGGGGAGAGGATTGATACATTTATTATCAAAGGGAAAACGACACATACTTACAGTACCACAGAGAAGAAGATAGATACTTCTAGTATCAAAGGGAAAGCGAAACATACTTACAGTACCACAGGGAAGTGGATGGATATTTATAGTACCAAAGGGAACGCGATACATACTTACAGTAGCACAGGGAAGGGGAAAAATACTCATAGTATCAAAGGGAACGCGACACATACAGTACCACAGGCAAGGGAATAGATACTTATAGTATCAAAGGGAACACAACACACACTTACAGTACTATGATGAAGGGGATAAATACTTATAGTAGCAATGGAACGCGACACATACTAACAGTAACATAGGGAAGGGGATAGATAAATATAGTATCAAAGGGAACACGACACATACTTTAAGTACCACAGAGTTGGGGATAGATACTCATAGTATCTTAAGGGGGCGACCGTACTTACAGTACCACAGGGAAGGGGATATATACTTATAGTAACAAAGGGAACGCAACACATACTTACAGTACCATAGGGGAGGGGATAGATACTTTTAGTATCAAAGGGATCGATCCACATACTTACAGTACAACAGGGAAGGGGATTCATACATATAGTATCAAAGGGAATGCGACATATACTAACAGTTACACAAGGAAGGGTATAGATACTTATAGTGTCAAAGGGACGACGACACATACTAACAGTACCACAGGGAAGGGGAAAGATACCTATAGTATCGAAGGGAAACAGACACATACTTAGAGTACCATAGGGAAGGGGATAGATACTGTTAGTATCAAAAGGAACGGGACACATACTGACAGTACCGCAGGGGAGATGATTGATACATACAGTATCAAGGGGAACGCGACACATACTCACAGTACAACAGTGAAGGGGATAGATACTTATAGTGTCAAAGGGAAGATAACACATACTTACAGTACCACAGGGAAGGGGATTGATACATATAGTATCAAAGGGAAGGCGACACATACTAACAGTACCACAAGGCAGGGTATAGATACTTATAGTGTCAAAGGGAAGACGACACATACTAACAATACCACAGGGAAGGGGATAGATACTTACAGTATCGAAAGGAAACAAACACATACTTACAGTAACACAGGGAAGGGTATAGATACATCTAGTATCAAAGGGAACGCGACACATACTTAAAGTACCACAGGGAAGGGCATACATACTCATAGTATCAAAGGGAAGACGACACATACTTACAGTACCACAGGGAAGAGGATAGATACTTATAGTATCAAAAGGAACGCGACACATACAGTACTACAGAGAAGGGGATAGATACTTATAGTATCAAAAGGAACGCGACACATCCTTACAGTACACCAGGCAAGGGGATATATACATGAATCAAAGGGAGGGCCACGCATACTTACAGTACCACAGGGGAGAGGATTGATACATTTATTATCAAAGGGGAAAAGACACATACTTACAGTACCACAGAGAAGAAGATAGATACTTCTAGTATCAAAGGGAAAGCGAAACATACTTACAGTACCACAGGGAAGTGTATGGATATTTATAGTACCAAAGGGAACGCGATACATACTTACAGTAGCACAGGGAAGGGAAAAAATACTCATAGTATCAAAGGGAACGCGACACATACAGTACCACAGGCAAGGGAATAGATACTTATAGTATCAAAGGGAACACAACACACACTTACAGTACTATGATGAAGGGGATAAATACTTATAGTAGCAATGGAACGCGACACATACTAACAGTAACATAGGGAAGGGGATAGATAAATATAGTATCAAAGGGAACACGACACATACTAACAGTACCACAGGGAAGGGGATGGATACTTATAGCATCACAGGGAACGCGACACATACTAACAGTACCACGGGGAAGGGGATAGATAATCATAGTATCAACGGGAAGGCGACACATACTGACAGTACCACAGGGAAGGGAATAGATAAATATAGTATCAAAGGGAACACGACACATACTTTAAGTACCACAGAGTTGGGTATAGATACTCATAGTATCTTAAGGGGGCGACCGTACTTACAGTACCACAGGGAAGGGGATATATACTTATAGTAACAAAGGGAACGCAACACATACTTACAGTACCATAGGGGAGGGGATAGATACTTTTAGTATCAAAGGGATCGATCCACATACTTACAGTACAACAAGGAAGGGGATTCATACATATAGTATCAAAGGGAATGCGACATATACTAACAGTACCACAAGGAAGGGTATAGATACTTATAGTGTCAAAGGGAAGACGACACATACAAACAGTACCACAGGGAAGGGGAAAGATACCTATAGTATCGAAGGGAAACAGACACATACTTAGAGTACTATAGGGAAGGGGATAGATACTTTTAGTATCAAAAGGAACGAGACACATACTGACAGTACCGCAGGGGAGATGATTGATACATACAGTATCAAGGGGAACGCGACACATACTCACAGTACAACAGTGAAGGGGATAGATACTTATAGTGTCAAAGGGAAGATAACACATACCTACAGTACCACAGGGAAGGGGATTGATACATATAGTATCAAAGGGAAGGCGACACATACTAACAGTACCACAAGGCAGGGTATAGATACTTATAGTGTCAAAGGGAAGACGACACATACTAACAATACCACAGGGAAGGGGATAGATACTTACAGTATCGAAAGGAAACAAACACATACTTACAGTAACACATGGAAGGGTATAGATACATCTTGTATCAAAGGGAACGCGACACATACTTACAGTACCACAGGGAAAGGGATATATACTTGTAGTGTCAAAGGGAATGCGACACATACTTACAGTACAACAGGGAAGGGTATAGATACTTATAGTATCAAAGGGAAGACAACACATACTTACAGTACAACAGGGAAGGGGATTGATACATATAGTATCAAAGGGAATGCGACATATACTAACAGTACCACAAAGAAGGATATAGATATTTATAGTGTCAAAGGGAAAACGACACATACTAACAGTACCACAGGGAAGGGGATAGATACTTATAGTATCGAAGAAAACGCGACACATACTTACAGTACCAGGGGATATATACTTAGAGTATCAAAGGGAAGACGACACATACTTACAGTACCAGGGGATAGATACTTATAGTATCAAAGGGAAGACAACAAATACTTACAGTACCACAGGGAAGAGGATAAATACTTTTAGTATCAACAGGAAGGCGACACATCCTTACAGTACAACAGGGAAGGGGATAGATACTTATAGTATATAAGGGAATGCGACACATACTAACAGTACCACAGGGAAGGGGATGGATACTTATAGCATCACAGGGAACGCGACACATACTAACAGTACCACGGGGAAGGGGATAGATAATCATAGTATCAACGGGAAGGCGACACATACTGACAGTACCACAGGGAAGGGGACAGATACATATAGTATCAAAGGGAACGCGACACATACTTACACTACTACAGGGAATGACATAGATACTCATAGTATCAAAGGGAACGCGACACATACTTACAGTACCTTAGGCAACGGGATAGATACATAAAGTATCTAAAGGAACGCGACACATACTTACAGTACCATAGGGAAGGGAATAGTTACGTATAGTATCAAAGGGAATGCGACACATATTAACAGTACCATAGGGAAGGGGATAGATACATATAGTATCAAAGGGAACGCGACACATACTTACAGTACCACAGAGAAGGGAATAGATACTTATAGTATTAAAAGGAACGCGACACATACTTAAAGTAACATAGGGAATGAGATAGATACTTATAGTGTCAAAGGGAAGATGACACATACTAACAGTACCACAGGGAAGAGGATAGATACTTTTAGTATCAAAAAAAAAGTTAAAACACAAAAATACTGAACTCCAAGGAAAATTGAAAGAGGAAAGTCCCAAATCAAATGACAAAATCAAAAATTGAAACACATCAAACGAATGGATAACAACTGTCATATTCATGACTTGGTACAGGCATTTTCTGATGTAGAAAATGGTGGATTGAACCTGGTTTATAGCTAGCTAAACCTCTCACTTGTATGACAGTCGCATCAAATTCCATCACATTGTCAACGATTCGTGAACAAAACAAACAGACACAATAAGTAAAAATGTCAAAAATAGGGGTACAGCAGTCAACATTGTGTTATCATCTTAATCACTATAAAAACAACAAATGTAACGAAGAAGCACAAAAATTTCATCAAATTTAACATCCTCATTTTGCTTATATTATACGATTTTATCTATCTATGTAAAATCTACCCATAAAGGATGGAAGGTTTTCGGTACTGGTGTAAAATTGCGCGTTTGAAATTCGCACAGGTAGACATAAAATAATTTTGTCGTTCAAAGTATGAAGGAATACATAAATAGAGAGTCACGTAAAGTAGATATAACAAAAAAAATAGACTTAACAGAAAAAGTAGTATTAATAAATAAAATAGTTTTGTCATTCAAAGTATGACAAGATACATAAGTAAAAGTAATATTAATAAATAAAATAATTTTGTCGTTCAAAGTATGATGGTATAAATAAGCACAGAGTCACGTCAAATGAATTTCTAAAAAAAACTGACTTAACAGTAAAAGTAATTTCAATAAAGACAAATAAAAGCTTACTATAACACATTATTAAGATGATAACCAACGTCAGTACGCAAGGGAACGCGACACATACTTACAGTACCGCAATGGAGAAGATTAAAACTTATAGTATCAAGGGGGACGCGACACATACTCACAGTACAACAGTAAAGGAGATAGATACATATAGTAACAAAACGAACGCAACACATACTTACAGTACCGCAGGGGAGAAGATTGATACTAATAGTATCAAGGGGCACGCGACACATACTGACAGTACCGCAGGGGAGAAGATTGATACGTATAGTATCAAGGGGAACGCGACACATACTCACAGTACAACAGTGAGGGGATAGATACATAAAGTACCAAAGGGAACGCGACACATACTTACCGTACCACAGGAAAGGCGATAGATACTTATAGTGTCAAAGGCAAGACACCACATACTAACAGTACCACAGGGAAGGGGATTGATACATATAGTATCAAAGGGAAGGCGACACATACTAACAGTACCACAAGAAAGGGTATAGATACTTATAGTGTCAAAGGGAAGATGACACATACTAACAGTACCACAGGGAAGGGGATAGATACTTATAGTATCGAAGGGAAACATACACATACTTACAGTACCACAGGGAAGGGGATAGATACATACAGTATCAAAGGGAACGCGAAACATACTTACAGTACCACAGGGAAGGGGATAGATACTTGTAGTGTCAAAGGGAAGGCGACAAATACTTACAGTACCACAGGGAAGGGTATAGATACCTATAGTGTCAAAGGGAAGACGACACATACTTACAGTACCACAGGAAAGGAGATAGATACTTATAGTATGAAAGGGAAACAGACACATACTTCCAGTACCACAGGGAAGGGAATAGATACTTATAGTATCAAAGGGAAGGCGACACATGTACTGTTTTGGTAAAGTTCCGAATTGACCATGTCGTCCTTTCTTTATCATTTCACTCTCCAGTCTCATCTATCCCTCGATATTTGTCAAACCTGAAACATTTTCTATTTGAAGTTTTATCCACCACTATAGTAAGTTTACCTTTTAAATGTGTGCTCATTTTTTATATCGTTATGCATTTTGTTGAATTATACATTTTATGCAACTTCATATTTGATTATTGGTGTTTATTTACGCACGACATGAAAAAATATTGCCGCTGTAAATTTACAGTACTGTTTGCATTTTTATATGTATGCATTTGCCCCTTAAATTCCATTCATTATTTGTCATTCCCACATATTAGGATTTATTTTTGTGTTTTATCGATGTAGACTAGGGTCACGATCGAATTTTCTAGAAATACAGTACCGCACGGTTTTAAGGTGTGTAAATTTTTCATTGGCACGGTATGAAAAGTACAGTCAATGACATATGCAACCTGTATGCTTATGATTGTTATTTTGTACTTTCAGTTTTTCCCCCTCTCCGGGGGTCTGTATACCAATAAACAGTTGAACTCTCAACGACTTATCAGTACACTGACAGTACAACAGGGAAGGGGATAGATACCTATAGTATCAAAGGGAACGCGACACATACTTACAGTACTACAGGCAAGGAGATAGATACATAAAGTATCTAAAGGAACACGACACATACTTACAATACCACAGGGAAGGGAATAGATACTTTTAGTATTAAAGGGAACGCAATACATACTTACAGTACTACAGGGAAGGGAAAAGGTACTTATAGTATCAAAGGAAAGCGACACATACTTTCAGTAACACAGGGAAGGGGATAGATACATATAGTATCAAAGGGAACGCGACAGATACTTAAAGTACCATAGAGAAGGGGATAGATACTTATAGTATCAAAGGGAACGCGATACATACTTACAGTACCACAGGGAAGGGGAAAGATACTCATAATATCAAAGGGAAGCGACACATCCTAACAGTACCACAGAGAAGGGGATTGATACTCTTAGTATCAAAGGGAACGCAAAGCATACTTACAGTTCCACAAGCAAGGAGGTAGATACTCATAGTATCAAAGGGAAGACAACACATACTTACAATACCACAGGGAAGAGGATAGATACTTATAGTATCAAAGGGAACGCGACACATACTTACAGTACTACAAAGAAGGGGATAGATACTTATAGCAAAAGAAGGAACGCGACACATACATACAGTACCACAGGCAAGGGGATAGATACATGTATTATCAAAGGGGACGCAACATATACTTACAGTACCACAGGGAATGAGATAGATACATATAGTATCAAAGGGAAGGCGAAACATACTTACAGTACCACAGGGAAGGCGATGGATACTTATAGTATCAAAATGAACGCAACATATACTTACATTACCACAGGGAAAGGGATAGTTACTTATAGTATCAAGGGGAACGCGACACATACTTACAGTACCACAGAGAATGAAAAATATACTTATAGTATCAAAAGTAAGGCGATACATACTTACAATACCACAGGGAATGAGATAGATACTCATAGTAGCAAAGGAAACGCGACACATACTCACAGTTCTACAGGCAAGAAGATAGATACTTAAAGTATCAAAAGGAAGACGACACATGCTAACAGTACCACAGGGAAGGGGATAGATACTTCTTGTATCAAAGGGAAGGCGACACATACTTACAGTACCACAGGGAAAGGAATGGAGACTTATAGTATCCAAGGGAACGCGATACATACTTACAGTACCACAGGGAAGGGGAAAGATACTTATAGTATCAAAGGAAAGCGACACATACTTTCAGTAACACAGGGAAGGGGATAGATACATATAGTATCAAAAGGAACGCGACACATACTTAAAGTACCCTAGAGAAGGGGGTAGATACTTATAGTATCAAAGGGAACGCGATACATACTTACAGTACCATAGGGAAGGGGAAAGATACTCATAGTATCAACAGGAAGCGACACATACTAGCAGTACCACAGAGAAGGGGATATATGCTCATAGTATCAAAGGGAACGCGAAGCATACTTACAGTACCACAGGCAAGGAGGTAGATACTTCTAGTATCAAAGGGAAGGCGACACATACTTACAGTACCACAGGGAAGGGGATGGAGACTTATAGTATCCAAGGGAACGCGATATATACTTACAGTACCACAGGGAAGGGGAAGATACGTATAGTATCAATGGAAAGCGACACATACTTTCAGTAACACAGGGAATGGGATAGATACATATAGATACTTATAGTATCAAAGGGAACGCAACACATACTTACAGTACTACAAAGAAGGGGATAGATACTTATAGTAAAAAAAGGAACGCGACACATACTTACAGAACCACAGGCAAGGGGATAGATACATGTATTATCAAAGGGAACGCAACATATACTTACAGTATCACAGGGAATGAGATAGATATATATAGTATCAAAGGGAAGGCAACACATACTTACAGTACCACAGGGAAGGCGATGGATTCTTATAGTATCAAAGGGAACGCGACACATACTTACAGTACAACAGGGAAAGGGATAGTTACTTCTAGTTTCAAGGGGAACGCGACACATACTTAGTTCTACAGGCAAGGGGATAGATACTTAAAGTATCAAAAGGAAGACGACACATGCTAACAGTACCACAGGGAAGGGGATATATACTTCTAGTATCAAAGGGAAGGCGATACATACTTAGAGTACCACAGGGCAGGGGATGGAGACTTAAAGTATCCATGGGAACGCGATACATACTTACAGTACCACAGGGAAGGGGAAAGATACTCAGAGTATCAAAGGGAACGCGACACATACTCACAGTACCAGAGGCAAGGGATAGATACTTATAGTATCAAAGGGAAGGCGACACATACTTCAAGTACCACAGGGAAGGGCATATATACTCGTAGTATCAAAGGGAAGACGACATATACTTACAGTACCACAGGGAAGAGGATAGATACTTATAGTATCAAAGGGAACGCGACACATACAGTACTACAGAGAAGGGGATATATACTTATAGTATCAAAAGGAACGCGACACATCCTTACAGTACACCAAGCAAGGACATAGATACATGAATCAAAGGGAGGGCGACACATACAGTACCACAGGGGAGAGGATTGATACATTTATTATCAAAGAGAAAACGACACATACTTACAGTATCACAGAGAAGAAGATAGATACTTTTAGTATTAAAGGGAAAGCGACACATACTTACAGTACCACAGGGAAGGCGATAAATACTTATAGTGTCAAAGGGAAGATAACAGATACTTACAGTACCACAGGGAAGGGGATTGATACATATAGTATCAAAGGGAAGGCGACACATACTAACAGTGCCACAAGGCAGGGTATAGATACTTATAGTGTCAAAGGGAAGACGACACATACTAACAATACCACAGGGAAGGGGATAGATACTTAAAGTATCGAAGGGAAACAGACACATACTAACAGTACCACAGGGAAGGGGATAGATACATATAGTATCAAAGGGAACGCGACACATACTTACAGTACAACAGGGAAACGGATAGATACGTGTAGTGTCAAAGGGAATGCGACACATCTTTACAGTACCACACGGAAGGGTATAGATACTTATAGTATCAAAGGGAAGACAACACATACTTACAGTACAACAGGGAAGGGGATTGATACATATAGTATCAAAGGGAATGCGACATATACTAACAGTACCACAAGGAAGGGTATAGATATTTATAGTGTCAAAGGGAAAACGACACATACAACATTACCAAAGGGAAAGGGATAGATACTTATAGTATCGAAGGGAACGCGACACATACTTACAGTACCAGGGGATATATACTTAGAGCATCAAAGGGAAGACGACACATACTTACAGTACCAGGGGATAGATACTTATAGTATCAAAGGGAAGACAACAAATACTTACAGTACCACAGGGAAGAGGATAGATACTTATAGTATCAAAGGGAACGCGACACATACTTACAGTACTACAAAGAAGGGGATAGATACTTATAGTAAAAAAAGGAACGCGACACATACTTACAGTACCACAGGCAAGGGGATAGATACATGTATTATCAAAGGGAACGCAACATATACTTACAGTATCACAGGGAATGAGATAAATACATATAGTATCAAAGGGAAGGCAACACATACTTACAGTACCACAGGGAAGGCGATGGATACTTATAGTATCAAAAAGAACGCGACACATACTTACAGTACAACAGGGAAAGGGATAGTTACTTCTAGTATCAAGGGGAACGCGACACATACTTAGTTCTACAGGCAAGGGGATAGATACTTAAAGTATCAAAAGGAAGACGACACATGCTAACAGTACCACAGGGAAGGGGATGGAGACTTAAAGTATCCATGGGAACGCGATACATACTTACAGTACCACAGGGAAGGGGAAAGATACTCATAGTATCAAAGGGAACGCGACACATACTCACAGTACCAGAGGGAAGGGATAGATACTTATAGTATCAAAGGGAAGGCGACACATACTTCAAGTACCACAGGGAAGGGCATATATACTCGCAGTATCAAAGGGAAGACGACACATACTTACAGTACCACAGGGAAGAGGATAGATACTTATAGTATCAAAGGGAACGCGACACATACAGTACTACAGAGAAGGGGATATATACTTATAGTATCAAAAGGAACGCGACACATCCTTACAGTACACCAGGCAAGGGGATAGATACATGAATCAAAGGGAGGGCGACACATACTTACAGTACCACAGGGAAGGGGGTTCATACATATAGTATCAAAGAGAATGCGACATATACTATCAGTACCACAAGGAAGGATATAGATACTTATAGTGTCAAAGGGAAGACGACACATACTAACAGTACCACAGGGAAGGGGAAAGATACTTATAGTATCGAAGGGAAACATACACATACTTAGAGTACCACATGGAAGGGGATAGATACTTTTAGTATCAAAGGGAAAGCGACACATACTGACAGTACCGCAGGGGAGATGATTGATCCATACAGTATCAAGGGGAACGCGACACATACTCACAGTACAAGAGTGAAGGGGATAGATACATATAGTACCAAAACGAACGCGACACATACTAACAGTACCACAGGGAAGGCGATAAATACTTATAGTGTTAAAGGGAAGATAACAGATACTTACAGTACCACAGGGAAGGGGATTGATACGGGTTATGTTCTTCTCATATATTTTATGATAGTATGATACTAAACCCCTAACGGGAGGGATTTTACCTGATATTCATATGATGAAGACATAATCTTTCAATCAGTTTAATTGAGGTCTGGAGCTGGCATGTCAGTTAACTGCTAGTAGTCTGTTGTTATTTATGTATTATTGTCATTTTATTTATTTTCTTTTGTTACATCTTTTGACATCAGACTCGGACTTCTCTTGAACTGAATTTTAATGTGCGTATTGTTATTCTTTTACTTTTCTACATTGGCTAGAGGTATAGGGGGAGGGTTGAGATCTCATAAACATGTTTAACCCCGCCGCAATTTTGCGCCTGTCCCAAGTCAGGAGCCTCTGGCCTTTGTTAGTCTTGTATGATTTTAAATTTTAGTTTCTTGTGTATAATTCGGAGTTTAGTATGACGTCCATTATCACTGTACTATTATGCATATTTTAGGGGCCAGCTGAAGGACACCTACGGGTGCGGGAATTCTCGCTACATTGAAGACCCATTGGTTGCCTTCGGCTGTTGTTTGCTCTATGGTCGGGTGGTTGTCGCTTTGACATATTCACCATTTCCTTTCTCAATTTTATTATAGTATCAAAGGGAACGCGACACATACTTACAGTACAACAGGGAAAGGGATAGATACTTGTAGTGTCAAAGGGAATGCGACACATGTTTACAGTACCACACGGAAGGGTATAGATACTTATAGTATCAAAGGGAAAACAACACATACTTACAGTACAACAGGGAAGGGGATTGATACATATAGTATCAAAGGGAATGCGACATATACTAACAGAACCACAAGGAAGGGTATAGATATTTATAGTGTCAAAGGGAAAACGACACATACTAACATTACCACAGGGAAAGGGATAGATACTTATAGTATCGAAGGGAACGCGACACATACTTACAGTACCAGGGGATATATACTTAGAGTATCAAAGGGAAGACGACACATACGTACAGTACCAGGGGATAGATACTTATAGTATCAAAGGGAAGACAACAAATACTTACAGAACCACAGGGAAGAGGATAAATACTTATAGTATTAAAAGGAAGACGACACATCCTTACAGTACAACAGGGAAGGGGATAGATACTTATAGTATATAAGGGAATGCGACACATACTAACAGTACCACAGGGAAGGGGATGGATACTTATAGCATCACAGGGAACGCGACACATACTAACAGTACCACGGGGAAGGGGATAGATACTCATAGTATCAACGGGAAGGCGACACATACTGACAGTACCACAGGGAAAGGGACAGATACATATAGTATCAAAGGGAACGCGACACATACTTACAGTACTACATGGAATGACATAGATGCTCATAGTATCAAACGGAACGCGACACATACTAACAGTACCACAGGCAACGGGATAGATAAATAAAGTATCTAAAGGAACGCGACACATACAGTACCATAGGGAAGGGGATAGATACTTATAGTATCAAAGGGAATGCGACACATATTTACAGTACCATAGGGAAGGGGATAGATACATATAGTATCAAAGGGAACGCGACACATACTTACAGTACCACAGGGAAGGAGGTAGATACTTATAGTATTAAAAGGAACGCGACACATACTTAAAGTAACAGAGGGAATGAGATAGATACATATAGTATCAAAGGAAACGTGACACATACTAACAGTACCACTGGGAAGGGGACAGATACTGAAAGTATCAAAGGGAAGGCGAAACATACTTACAGTACCAGAGGGAAGGGAATAGATACTTTTAGTATAAAAAAAAAGTTAAAACACAAAAATATTGAACTCCAAGGAAAATTGAAAAAAGGAAAGTCCCAAATCTAATGACAAAATCAAAAGTTGAAACAATTCAAACGAATGGATAACAGCTGTCATATTCCTGACTTGGTACAGGCATTTTCTGATGTAGAAAATGGTGGATTGAACCTGGTTTATAGCTAGCTAAACCTCTCACTTGTATGACAGTCGCATCAAATTTCATCACATTGTCAACGATGCGTGAACAAAACAAACAGACACAATAAGTAAAAATGTCAAAAATAGGGGTACAGCAGTCAACATTGTGTTATCATCTTAATCACTATAAAAACAACAAATGTAACGAAGAAGCACAAAAATTTCATCAAATTTAACATCCTCATTTTGCTTATATTATACGATTTTATTTATCTATGTAAAATCTACCCATAAAGGATGGAAGGTTTTCGGTACTGGTGTAAAATTGCGCGTTGAAATTCGCACAGGTAGACATAAAATAATTTTGTCGTTCAAAGTATGAAGGAATACATAAATACAGAGTCACGTAAAGTAGATATAACAAAAAAAACAGACTTAACAGTAAAAGAAATACTAATAAATAAAATAATTGTGTGATTCAAAGTATGACAGGATACATAAGTACAGAGTCACGTCAAATGTATATCACAAAAAACAGACTTAACAGAAAAAGTAGTATTAATAAATAAAATAGTTTTGTCATTCAAAGTATGACAAGATACATAAGTAAAAGTAATATTAATAAATAAAATAATTTTGTCGTTCTAAGTATGATGGTATACATAAGCACAGAGTCACGTCAAACGAATTTCTAAAAAAAACTGACTTAAAGTAAAAGTAATATTAATTAATAAAGACAAATAAAAGCATACTATAACACGTTATTAAGATGATAACCAACGTCAGTACGCAAGGGAACGCGACACATACTTACAGTACCGCAGGGGAGAAGATTAATACTTATAGTATCAAGGGGGACGCGACACATACTCACAGTACAACAGTAAAGGGGATGGATACATATAGTACCAAAAAAGAACGCGACACATACTTACAGTACCACAGGAGAGAAAATTGATACTAATAGTATCAAGGGGAATGCGACACATACTGACAGTACCGCAGGGGAGAAGATTGATACTTATACTATCAAGGGGAACGCGACACATACTCACAGTACAACAGTGAGGGGATAGATACATAAAGTACCAAATGGAACGCGACACATACTTACCGTACCACAGGGAAGGGGATAGATACTTATAGTGTCAAAGGCAAGACAACACATACTAACAGTACCACAGGGAAGGGGATCGATACATATAGTATCAAAGGGAAGGCGACACATGTACTGTTTTGGTAAAGTTCCGAATTTACCATGTCGTCCTTTCTTTATCATTTCACTATCCAGTCTCATCTATCCCTCGATATTTGTCAAACCTGAAACATTTTCTATTTGAAGTTTTATCCACCACTATAGTAAGTTTACCTTTTAAATGTGTGCTCATTTTTTATATTGTTGTGCATTTTGTTGAATTATACATTTTATGCAACTTCATATTTGATTATTGGTGTTTATTTACGCACGACATGAAAAAATATTGCCGCTGTAAATTTACAGTACTGTTTGCATTTTTATATGTATGCATTTGCCCCTTAAATTAAATTATCATTTGTCAATCCCACATATTAGGATTCATTTTTGTATTTTATCGATGTAGACAAGGGTCACGATCAAATTTTCTAGAAATACACACGGTTTTAAGGTGTGTAAATTTTTCATCGTGCACGGTATGAAAAGTACAGTCAATGACATATGCAACCTGTATGCTTATGATTGTTATTTTGTACTTTCAGTTTTTCCCCCTCTCCGGGGGTCTGTATACCAATAAACAGTTGAACTCTCAACGACTTATCAGTACACTGACAGTACAACAGGGAAGGGGATAGATACATATAGTATCAATAAAGTGAACATTGATTGGTTAAATATTTCTCAGTCATGTCCTGTTTTTGAATTTGTTTGTTAGCTTTTTGGTCATGAATGTTTGTCTCTAATATTTAATTAACTGTGCATTTGTATTCAGATATCGCAGATCAAATTTATTCGTTCATTGTTTAATCATACGTTTTTTGATTGAGTTAAGTCTGCCAATTGATATTTTATCGTATGTTTTTCTTTGTTGTGATGTTATCCTATTGTTTCAGAAAAAGGGAGAAGGTTTGGATCCATTAAAACGTTTAATCCCGCTGCAAATGTTTGCACCTGTCCTAAGTCAGGAATCTGATGTACAGTAGTTGTCGTTTGTTTATGTTATATATACGTGTTTCTCGTTTCTCGTTTTGTTTATATAGATTAGACCGTTGGTTTTCCCGTTTGAATGGTTTTACACTAGTAATTTCGGGGCCCTTTATAGCTTGTCGTTCGGTGTGAGCTAAGGCTCCGTGTTGAAGGCCGTACTTTAACCTATAATGGTTTACTTTTTAAATTGTTATTTGTATGGAGAGTTGTCTCATTGGCACTCACACCACATCTTCCTATATCTATTATAGTATCAAAGGAAAGCGACATATACTTTCAGTAACACAGGGAAGGGGATAGATACATATAGTATCAAAGGGAACGCGACACATACTTAAAGTACCACAGAGAAGGGGATAGAAACTTATAGTATCAAAGGGAACGCGATACATACTTACAGTACTACAGGGAAGGGGAAAGATACTCATAGTATCAAAGGGAAGCGACACATACTAACAGTACCACAGAAAAGGGGATAGATACTCATAGTATCAAAGGGAACGCGAAGCATACTTACAGTACCACAGGCAAGGAGGTAGATACTCATAGTATCAAAGGGAAGACAACACATACTTACAGTACCACAGGGAGGAGGATAGATACTTATAGTATCAAAGGGAACGCGACACATACTTACAGTACCACAGCCAAGGGGATAGATACATGTATTATCAAACGGAACGCAACATATACTTACAGTACCACAGGGAATGAGATAGATACATATAGTATCAAAGGGAAGGCGACACATACTTACAGTACCACAGGGAAGGCGATGGATACTTATAGTATCAAAATGAACGCGACACATACTTACAGTACCACAAGGAAAGGGATAGCTACTTATAGTATCAAGGGGAACGCGACACATACTTACAGTACCACAGAGAATGGGATATATACTTATAGTATCAAAGGTAAGGCGATACATACTTATAGTAACACAGGGAATGAGATAGATACTCATAGTAGCAAAGGAAACGCGACACATACTTACAGTTCTACAGGCAATGGGATAGATACCTAAATTATCAAAAGGAAGACGACACATGCTAACAGTACCACAGGGAAGGAGATATATACTTCTAGTATCAAAGAGAAGGCGACACATACTTACAGTACCACAAGGAAGGGAATTGAGACTTATAGTATCCAAGGGAACGCGATACATACTTACAGTACCACAGGGAAGGGGAAAGATACTTATAGTATCAAAGGAAAGCGACACATACTTAAAGTCCCATAGAGATGGGGATAGATACTTATAGTTTCAAAGTGAACGCGATACATACTTACAGTACCACAGAGAAGGGGAAAGATACTCATAGTATCAAATGGAAGCGACACATATTAACAGTACCACAGAGAAGGGGATATATGCTCATAGTAACAAAGGGAACGCGACAAATACTTACAGTTCTACAGGCAAGGGGATAGATACTTAAAGTATCAAAGGGAAGGCGACACATACTTACAGTACCACAGGGAAGGGGATGAAGACTTATAGTATCCAAGGGAACGTGATACATACTTACAGTACCACAGGGAAGGGGAAAGATACTCATAGTATCAAAGGGAACGCGACACATACTGACAGTACCAGAGGGAAGGGATAGATACTTATAGCATCAAAGGGAAGGCGACACATACTTAAAATACCACAGGGAAGGGCATAGATACTCATAGTATCAAAGGGAATACGACACATACTTACAGTACCACAGGGAAGAGGATAGATACTTATAGTATCAAAGGGAACGCGACACATACAGTACTACAGAGAAGAGAATAGATACTTATAGTATCAAAAGCAACGCGACACATCCTTACAATACACCAGGCAAGGGGATAGATACATGAATCAAAGGGAGGGCGACACATACTTACAGTACCACAGGGGAGAGGATTGATACATTTATTATCAAAGGGAAAACGACACATACTTACAGTACCACAGAGAAGAAGATAGATACTTCTAGTATCAAAGGGAAAGCGACACATACTTACAGTACCACAGGGAAGTGGATGGATATTTATAGTACCAAAGGGAACGCGATACATACTTACAGTACCACAGGGAAGAGGAAAAATACTCATAGTATCAATGGAACGCGACACATACTAACAGTAACACAGGGAAGGGGATAGATAAATATAGTATCAAAGGGAACACGACACATACTTAAAGTACCATAAAGTTGGGGATATATACTCATAGTATCTTAGGGGAGGCGACCGTACTTACAGTACCATGGCGAAGGGGATATATACTTATAGTAACAAAGGGAACGCGCCACATACTTACAGAACTATAGGGATGGGAATAGATACTTATAGTGTCAAAAAGAACGCGACGCATACTTACAGTACCATAGGAAAGGGAATAATTACTTTTAGTAGCAAAGGGATCCATCCACATACTTACAGTACCACAGGGAAGGGGATAGATACTTTTAGTATCGAAGGGAACGCGACACATACTCAAAGTACCACAGGGGAGAGGATAGATACTTTTAGTATAAAAGCGATCGCGGCGCATACTTACAGTACCACAGGGAAGGGGATTGATACTTATACTATCAAAGGGAACGCGACACATACTCACAGTACCACAGGGAAAGGGATTGATACTTATAGTATCAAAGGGAAAGAGACACATACTCATATTACCACAGGGGAGAGGATAGATACTTTTAATATCAAAAGGATCGCGACACATACTGACAGTACCACAGGGAAGGGGATTGATACTAATAGTATCAAAGGGAACGCGACACATACTGACAGTAATACAAGGAATGGCATAGATAAATATAGTATCTAAAGGAACACGACACATACCTACAGTACCACAGGGAAGGAGATAGATACTTTTAGTATCAAAGGGAACGCGACACATACGTACAGTACTACAGGGAAGGGGATAGATACATATAGTATAAAAGGGAAAGCGACACATACTTACAGTTCCACATGGAAGGGAATAGATACATATAGTATATAAAGGAACGCGACACATACTTACAGTACCGTAGGGGAGGGGATAGATTCATATAGTATCAAAAGGACGACACATACTGACAGTACCACAGGGAATAGAATAGATACATATAGTATCAAAACGAAGGCGACACATACTCACAGTACCACAGGGAAGGGGATAGATATATATAGTATCAAAAGGAAGGCGACACATACTGACAGTACCACAGGGAAGGAGATAGATACTTTTAGTATCAAAGGGAACGCGACACATACTTACAGTACCACAGGCAAGGGGATAGATACTTATAGTATCAAAAGGAACGCGACGCATACTTACAGTACCGTAGGGGAGGGGATATATTCATATAGTATCAAAAGGACGACGACACATACTGACAGTACCACAGGGAATAGAATAGATACATATAGTATCAAAACGAAGGCGACACATACTCACAGTACCACAAGGAAGGGGATAGATACTTATAGTATCAAAGGGAAGGCGACACACACTTACAGTACAACAGGGAAGGGGATAAATATTTTTGATATCAAAGGAAACGCGACACATACTTACAATACTACAGGGAAGGGGATAGATACTTATAGTGTCAAAAATAACGCGACTCATACTTACAGTACCATAGGGGAGGGGATAGATACTTTTAGTATCAAAGGGATCGATCCACATACTTACAGTACCACAGGGAAGGGGATAGATACTTTTAGTATCAAAGGGAATGCGACACATACTCACAGTACCACAGGGGAGAGGATAGATACTTTAAGTATCAAAGCGATCGCGACGCATACTTACAGTACCACAGGGAAGGGGATTGATACTCACAGTACAACAGACAAGGGGACAGATAATTTTAGTATCAAAGGGATTGCGACACATACTGACAGTACCACAGGGAAACGGAGTGATACTTATAGTATCAAAGGGAACGCGACACATACTCACAGTACCACAGGGGAGAGGATGGATACTTTTAATATCAAAGGGATCCCGACACATACTGACAGTACCACAGGGAAAAGTATTGATACTAATAGTATCAAAGGGAACGCGATACATACTTACAGCACCACAGGGAAGGGGAAAGATACTCATAGTATCAAAGGGTAGCGACATATACTAACAGTACCACAGAGAAGGGGATAGATACTCACAGTATCAAAGGGAACGCGAAGATACTTACAGTACCACAGGCAAGGAGGTAGATACTCATAGTATCAAAGGGAAGACGACACATACTTACAGTACCACAGGGAAGAGGATAGATACTTATAGTATCAAAGGGAACGCGACACATACTTACAGTACTACAAAGAAGGGGATAGAAGTACCACAGAGTTGGTGATAGATACTCATAGTATCTTAGGGGAGGCGACCATACTTACAGTACCACAGGGAAGGGGATATATACTTATAGTAACAAAGGGAACGCGACACATACTTACAGAACTATAGGGAAGGGGATAGATACTTAAAGTGTCAAAAAGAAAGAATGCATACTTACAGTACCATAGGGGAGGGATAGATACTTTTAGTATCAAAGGGATCGATCCACATACTTACAGTACAACAGGGAAGGGGTTTCATACATATAGTATCAAAGGGAATGCGACATATACTATCAGTACCACAAGAAAGGGTATAGATACTTATAGTGTCAAAGGGAAGACGACACATACTAACAGTACCACAGGGAAGGGGAAAGATACTTATAGTATCGAAGGGAAACAGACACATACTTAAAGTACCACAGGGAAGGGGATAGATACTTTTAGTATCAAAGGGAAAGCGACACATACTGACAGTACTGCAGGGGAGATGATTGATCCATACAGTATCAAGGGGAACGCGACACATACTCACAGTACAAGAGTGAAGGGGATAGATACATATAGTACCAAAAGGAACGCGACACATACTAACAGTACCACAGGGAAGGCGATAAATACTTATAGTGTCAAAGGGAAGATAACAGATACTTACAGTACCACAGGGAAACGGATTGATACATATAGTATCAAAGGAAAGGCGACACATACTAACAGTGCCACAAGGCAGGGTATAGATACTTATAGTGTCAAAGGGAAGACGACACATACTAACAATACCACAGGGAAGGGGATAGATACTTAAAGTATCGAAGGGAAACAGACACATACTTACAGTACCACAGGGAAGGGGATAGATACATATAGTATCAAAGGGAACGCGACACATACTTACAGTACCACAGCATACTTACAGTACCACAGGGAAAGGGATAGATACTTGTAGTGTCAAAGGGAATGCGACACATATTTACAGTACCACACGGAAGGGTATAGATACTTATAGTATCAAAGGGAAGACAACACATACTTACAGTACAACAGGGAAGGGGATTGATACATATAGTATCAAAGGGAATGCGACATATACTTACAGCACCACAAGGAAGGGTATAGATATTAATAGTGTCAAAGGGAAAACGACACTAACATTACCACAGGGAAGGGGATAGATACTTATAGTATCGAAGGGAACGCGACACATACTTACAGTACCAGGAGATATATGCTTAGAATATCAAAGGGAAGACGACACATACTTACAGTACCACAGGGAAGGGGATAGATACTTTTAGTATCGAAGGGAACGCGACACATACTCAAAGTACCACAGGGGAGAGGATAGATACTTTTAGTATAAAAGCGATCGCGGCGCATACTTACAGTACCACAGGGAAGGGGATTGATACTTATAGTATCAAAGGGAACGCGACACATACTCACAGTACCACAGGGAAAGGGATTGATACTTATAGTATCAAAGGGAAAGAGACACATACTCATATTACCACAGGGGAGAGGATAGATACTTTTAATATCAAAAGGATCGCGACACATACTGACAGTACCACAGGGAAGGGGATTGATACTAATAGTATCAAAGGGAACGCGACACATACTGACAGTAATACAAGGAATGGCATAGATAAATATAGTATCTAAAGGAACACGACACATACCTACAGTACCACAGGGAAGGAGATAGATACTTTTAGTATCAAAGGGAACGCGACACATACGTACAGTACTACAGGGAAGGGGATAGATACATATAGTATAAAAGGGAAAGCGACACATACTTACAGTTCCACATGGAAGGGAATAGATACATATAGTATATAAAGGAACGCGACACATACTTACAGTACCGTAGGGGAGGGGATAGATTCATATAGTATCAAAAGGACGACACATACTGACAGTACCACAGGGAATAGAATAGATACATATAGTATCAAAACGAAGGCGACACATACTCACAGTACCACAGGGAAGGGGATAGATATATATAGTATCAAAAGGAAGGCGACACATACTGACAGTACCACAGGGAAGGAGATAGATACTTTTAGTATCAAAGGGAACGCGACACATACTTACAGTACCACAGGCAAGGGGATAGATACTTATAGTATCAAAAGGAACGCGACGCATACTTACAGTACCGTAGGGGAGGGGATAGATTCATATAGTATCAAAAGGACGACGACACATACTGAAAGTACCACAGGGAATAGAATAGATACATATAGTATCAAAACGAAGGCGACACATACTCACAGTACCACAAGGAAGGGGATAGATACTTATAGTATCAAAGGGAAGGCGACACACACTTACAGTACAACAGGGAAGGGGATAAATATTTTTGATATCAAAGGAAACGCGACACATACTTACAATACTACAGGGAAGGGGATAGATACTTATAGTGTCAAAAATAACGCGACTCATACTTACAGTACCATAGGGGAGGGGATAGATACTTTTAGTATCAAAGGGTACGATCCACATACTTACAGTACCACAGGGAAGGGGATAGATACTTTTAGTATCAAAGGGAATGCGACACATACTCACAGTACCACAGGGGAGAGGATAGATACTTTAAGTATCAAAGCGATCGCGACGCATACTTACAGTACCACAGGGAAGGGGATTGATACTCACAGTACAACAGACAAGGGGACAGATAATTTTAGTATCAAAGGGATTGCGACACATACTGACAGTACCACAGGGAAACGGAGTGATACTTATAGTATCAAAGGGAACGCGACACATACTCACAGTACCACAGGGGAGAGGATGGATATTTTTAATATCAAAGGGATCCCGACACATACTGACAGTACCACAGGGAAAAGTATTGATACTAATAGTATCAAAGGGAACGCGATACATACTTACAGCACCACAGGGAAGGGGAAAGATACTCATAGTATCAAAGGGTAGCGACATATACTAACAGTACCACAGAGAAGGGGATAGATACTCACAGTATCAAAGGGAACGCGAAGATACTTACAGTACCACAGGCAAGGAGGTAGATACTCATAGTATCAAAGGGAAGACGACACATACTTACAGTACCACAGGGAAGAGGATAGATACTTATAGTATCAAAGGGAACGCGACACATACGTACAGTACTACAAAGAAGGGGATAGAAGTACCACAGAGTTGGTGATAGATACTCATAGTATCTTAGGGGAGGCGACCATACTTACAGTACCACAGGGAAGGGGATATATACTTATAGTAACAAAGGGAACGCGACACATACTTACAGAACTATAGGGAAGGGGATAGATACTTAAAGTGTCAAAAAGAAAGAATGCATACTTACAGTACCATAGGGGAGGGATAGATACTTTTAGTATCAAAGGGATCGATCCACATACTTACAGTACAACAGGGAAGGGGTTTCATACATATAGTATCAAAGGGAATGCGACATATACTATCAGTACCACAAGAAAGGGTATAGATACTTATAGTGTCAAAGGGAAGACGACACATACTAACAGTACCACAGGGAAGGGGAAAGATACTTATAGTATCGAAGGGAAACAGACACATACTTAAAGTACCACAGGGAAGGGGATAGATACTTTTAGTATCAAAGGGAAAGCGACACATACTGACAGTACTGCAGGGGAGATGATTGATCCATACAGTATCAAGGGGAACGCGACACATACTCACAGTACAAGAGTGAAGGGGATAGATACATATAGTACCAAAAGGAACGCGACACATACTAACAGTACCACAGGGAAGGCGATAAATACTTATAGTGTCAAAGGGAAAATAACAGATACTTACAGTACCACAGGGAAGGGGATTGATACATATAGTATCAAAGGGAAGGCGACACATACTAACAGTGCCACAAGGCAGGGTATAGATACTTATAGTGTCAAAGGGAAGACTACACATACTAACAATACCACAGGGAAGGGGATAGATACTTAAAGTATCGAAGGGAAACAGACACATACTTACAGTACCACAGGGAAGGGGATAGATACATATAGTATCAAAGGGAACGCGACACATACTTACAGTACCACAGCATACTTACAGTACCACAGGGAAAGGGATAGATACTTGTAGTATCAAAGGGAATGCGACACATATTTACAGTACCACACGGAAGGGTATAGATACTTATAGTATCAAAGGGAAGACAACACATACTTACAGTACAACAGGGAAGGGGATTGATACATATAGTATCAAAGGGAATGCGACATATACTTACAGCACCACAAGGAAGGGTATAGATATTAATAGTGTCAAAGGGAAAACGACACTAACATTACCACAGGGAAGGGGATAGATACTTATAGTATCGAAGGGAACGCGACACATACTTACAGTACCAGGAGATATATACTTAGAATATCAAAGGGAAGACGACACATACTTACAGTACCAGGGGAGAGATATTTATAGTATCAAAGGGAATGCGACATATACTATCAGTACCACAAGAAAGGGTATAGATACTTATAGTGTCAAAGGGAAGACGACACATACTAACAGTACCACAGGGAAGAGGATAAATACTTATAGTATTAAAAGAAAGACGACACATCCTTACAGTACAACAGGGAAGGGGATAGATACTTATAGTATATAAGGGAATGCGACACATACTAACAGTACCACGGGGAAGGGGATAGATACGCATAGTATCAACGGGAAGGCGACACATACTGACAGTACCACAGGGAAAGGGACAGATACATATAATATCAAAGGGAACGCGACACATACTTACAGTACTACAGGGAATGACATAGATACTCATAGTATCAAACGGAACGCGACACATACTAACAGTACCACAGGCAACGGGATAGATAAATAAAGTATCTAAAGGAACACAACACATACTTACAGTACAACAGGGAAGGGGATTGATACATATAGTATCAAAGGGAATGCGACATATACTTACAGCACCACAAGGAAGGGTATAGATATTAATAGTGTCAAAGGGAAAACGACACTAACATTACCACAGGGAAGGGGATAGATACTTTTAGTATCGAAGGGAACGCGACACATACTCAAAGTACCACAGGGGAGAGGATAGATACTTTTAGTATAAAAGCGATCGCGGCGCATACTTACAGTACCACAGGGAAGGGGATTGATACTTATAGTATCAAAGGGAACGCGACACATACTCACAGTACCACAGGGAAAGGGATTGATACTTATAGTATCAAAGGGAAAGAGACACATACTCATATTACCACAGGGGAGAGGATAGATACTTTTAATATCAAAAGGATCGCGACACATACTGACAGTACCACAGGGAAGGGGATTGATACTAATAGTATCAAAGGGAACGCGACACATACTGACAGTAATACAAGGAATGGCATAGATAAATATAGTATCTAAAGGAACACGACACATACCTACAGTACCACAGGGAAGGAGATAGATACTTTTAGTATCAAAGGGAACGCGACACATACGTACAGTACTACAGGGAAGGGGATAGATACATATAGTATAAAAGGGAAAGCGACACATACTTACAGTTCCACATGGAAGGGAATAGATACATATAGTATATAAAGGAACGCGACACATACTTACAGTACCGTAGGGGAGGGGATAGATTCATATAGTATCAAAAGGACGACACATACTGACAGTACCACAGGGAATAGAATAGATACATATAGTATCAAAACGAAGGCGACACATACTCACAGTACCACAGGGGAGGGGATAGATATATATAGTATCAAAAGGAAGGCGACACATACTGACAGTACCACAGGGAAGGAGATAGATACTTTTAGTATCAAAGGGAACGCGACACATACTTACAGTACCACAGGCAAGGGGATAGATACTTATAGTATCAAAAGGAACGCGACGCATACTTACAGTACCGTAGGGGAGGGGATAGATTCATATAGTATCAAAAGGACGACGACACATACTGACAGTACCACAGGGAATAGAATAGATACATATAGTATCAAAACGAAGGCGACACATACTCACAGTACCACAAGGAAGGGGATAGATACTTATAGTATCAAAGGGAAGGCGACACACACTTACAGTACAACAGGGAAGGGGATAAATATTTTTGATATCAAAGGAAACGCGACACATACTTACAATACTACAGGGAAGGGGATAGATACTTATAGTGTCAAAAATAACGCGACTCATACTTACAGTACCATAGGGGAGGGGATAGATACTTTTAGTATCAAAGGGATCGATCCACATACTTACAGTACCACAGGGAAGGGGATAGATACTTTTAGTATCAAAGGGAATGCGACACATACTCACAGTACCACAGGGGAGAGGATAGATACTTTAAGTATCAAAGCGATCGCGACGCATACTTACAGTACCACAGGGAAGGGGATTGATACTCACAGTACAACAGACAAGGGGACAGATAATTTTAGTATCAAAGGGATTGCGACACATACTGACAGTACCACAGGGAAACGGAGTGATACTTATAGTATCAAAGGGAACGCGACACATACTCACAGTACCACAGGGGAGAGGATGGATATTTTTAATATCAAAGGGATCCCGACACATACTGACAGTACCACAGGGAAAAGTATTGATACTAATAGTATCAAAGGGAACGCGATACATACTTACAGCACCACAGGGAAGGGGAAAGATACTCATAGTATCAAAGGGTAGCGACATATACTAACAGTACCACAGAGAAGGGGATAGATACTCACAGTATCAAAGGGAACGCGAAGATACTTACAGTACCACAGGCAAGGAGGTAGATACTCATAGTATCAAAGGGAAGACGACACATACTTACAGTACCACAGGGAAGAGGATAGATACTTATAGTATCAAAGGGAACGCGACACATACGTACAGTACTACAAAGAAGGGGATAGAAGTACCACAGAGTTGGTGATAGATACTCATAGTATCTTAGGGGAGGCGACCATACTTACAGTACCACAGGGAAGGGGATATATACTTATAGTAACAAAGGGAACGCGACACATACTTACAGAACTATAGGGAAGGGGATAGATACTTAAAGTGTCAAAAAGAAAGAATGCATACTTACAGTACCATAGGGGAGGGATAGATACTTTTAGTATCAAAGGGATCGATCCACATACTTACAGTACAACAGGGAAGGGGTTTCATACATATAGTATCAAAGGGAATGCGACATATACTATCAGTACCACAAGAAAGGGTATAGATACTTATAGTGTCAAAGGGAAGACGACACATACTAACATTACCACAGGGAAGGGGAAAGATACTTATAGTATCGAAGGGAAACAGACACATACTTAAAGTACCACAGGGAAGGGGATAGATACTTTTAGTATCAAAGGGAAAGCGACACATACTGACAGTACTGCAGGGGAGATGATTGATCCATACAGTATCAAGGGGAACGCGACACATACTCACAGTACAAGAGTGAAGGGGATAGATACATATAGTACCAAAAGGAACGCGACACATACTAACAGTACCACAGGGAAGGCGATAAATACTTATAGTGTCAAAGGGAAAATAACAGATACTTACAGTACCACAGGGAAGGGGATTGATACATATAGTATCAAAGGGAAGGCGACACATACTAACAGTGCCACAAGGCAGGGTATAGATACTTATAGTGTCAAAGGGAAGACGACACATACTAACAATACCACAGGGAAGGGGATAGATACTTAAAGTATCAAAGGGAAACAGACACATACTTACAGTACCACAGGGAAGGGGATAGATACATATAGTATCAAAGGGAACGCGACACATACTTACAGTACCACAGCATACTTACAGTACCACAGGGAAAGGGATAGATACTTGTAGTGTCAAAGGGAATGCGACACATATTTACAGTACCACACGGAAGGGTATAGATACTTATAGTATCAAAGGGAAGACAACACATACTTACAGTACAACAGGGAAGGGGATTGATACATATAGTATCAAAGGGAATGCGACATATACTTACAGCACCACAAGGAAGGGTATAGATATTAATAGTGTCAAAGGGAAAACGACACTAACATTACCACAGGGAAGGGGATAGATACTTATAGTATCGAAGGGAACGCGACACATACTTACAGTACCAGGAGATATATACTTAGAATATCAAAGGGAAGACGACACATACTTACAGTACCAGGGGAGAGATATTTATAGTATCAAAGGGAATGCGACATATACTATCAGTACCACAAGAAAGGGTATAGATACTTATAGTGTCAAAGGGAAGACGACACATACTAACAGTACCACAGAGAAGAGGATAAATACTTATAGTATTAAAAGAAAGACGACACATCCTTACAGTACAACAGGGAAGGGGATAGATACTTATAGTATATAAGGGAATGCGACACATACTAACAGTACCACGGGGAAGGGGATAGATACGCATAGTATCAACGGGAAGGCGACACATACTGACAGTACCACAGGGAAAGGGACAGATACATATAATATCAAAGGGAACGCGACACATACTTACAGTACTACAGGGAATGACATAGATACTCATAGTATCAAACGGAACGCGACACATACTAACAGTACCACAGGCAACGGGATAGATAAATAAAGTATCTAAAGGAACACAACACATACTTACAGTACCATAGGGAAGGGGATAGATACTTATAGTATCAAAGGGAATGCGACACATATTTACAGTACCATAGGGAAGGGGATAGATACATATAGTATCAAAGGGAACGCGACACATACTTACAGTAGCACAGGGAAGGAGGTAGATACTTTTAGTATTAAAAGGAACGCGACACATACTTAAAGTAACATAGGGAATGAGATAGATACATATAGTATCAAAGGAAACGTGACACATACTAACAGTACCACTGGGAAGGGGACAGATACTTAAGGTATCAATGGGAAGGCGAAACATACTTACAGTACCAGAGGGAAGGGAATAGATACTTTTAGTATCAAAAAAAATATAAAACACAAAAATACTGAACTCCAAGGAAAATTGAAAAAGGAAAGTCCCAAATCAAATGACAAAATCAAAAGTTGAAACACATCAAACGAATGGATAACAACTGTCATATTCCTGACTTGGTACAGGCATTTTCTGATGTAGAAAATGGTGGATTGAACCTGGTTTATAGCTAGCTAAACCTCTCACTTGTATGACAGTCGCATCAAATTTCATCACATTGTCAACGATGCGTGAACAAAACAAACAGACACAATAAGTAAAAATGTCAAAAAATAGGGGTACAGCAGTCAACATTGTGTTATCATCTTAATCACTATAAAAACAACAAATGTAACGAAGAAGCACAAAAATTTCATCAAATTTAACATCCTCATTTTGCTTATATTATACGATTTTATTTATCTATGTAAAATCTACCCATAAAGGATGGAAGGTTTTCGGTACTGGTGTAAAATTGCGCGTTGAAATTCGCACAGGTAGACATAAAATAATTTTGTCGTTCAAAGTATGAAGGAATACATAAATACAGAGTCACGTAAAGTAGATATAACAAAAAAAACAGACTTAACAGTAAAAGTAATACTAATAAATAAAATAATTGTGTGATTCAAAGTATGACAGGATACATAAGTACAGAGTCACGTCAAATGTATATCACAAAAAACAGACTTAACAGAAAAAGTAGTATTAATAAATAAAATAGTTTTGTCATTCAAAGTATGACAAGATACATAAGTAAAAGTAATATTAATAAATAAAATAATTTTGTCGTTCAAAGTATGATGGTATACATAAGCACAGAGTCACGTCAAACGAATTTCTAAAAAAAACTGACTTAAAGTAAAAGTAATATTAATTAATAAAGACAAATAAAAGCATACTATAACACGTTATTAAGATGATAACCAACTTCAGTACGCAAGGGAACGCGACACATACTTACAGTACCGCAGGGGAGAAGATTAATACTTATAGTATCAAGGAGGACGCGACACATACTCACAGTACAACAGTAAAGAGGATGGATACATATAGAACCAAAAAGAACGCGACACATACTTACAGTACCACAGTGGAGAAAATTGATACTAATAGTATCAAGGGGAACGCGACACATACTGACAGTACCGCAGGGGAGAAGATTGATACTTATAGTATCAAGGGGAACGCGACACATACTCACAGTACAACAGTGAGGGGATAGATACATAAAGTACCATTGAACGCGACACATACTTACCGTACCACAGGAAAGGCGATAGATACTTATAGTGTCAAAGGCAAGACAACACATACTAACAATACCACAGGGAAGGGTATAGATACTTATAGAGTCAAGGGGAAGATGACACATACTAACAGTACCACATGGAAGGGGATAGATATTTATAGTATCAAAGGGAACGCGTAACATACTTACAGTACCACAGGGAAGGGAATAGATACTTGTAGTGTCAAAGGGAAGGCGACAAATACTTACAGTACCACAGGGAAGGGTATAGATACCTATAGTGTCAAAGGGAAGACGACACATACATACAGTACCACAGGGAAGGAGATAGATACTTATAGTATGAAAGGGAAACAGACACATACTTCCAGTACCACAGGGAAGGGAGTAGATACGTATAGTATCAAAGGGAAGGCGACACATGCACTGTTTTGGTTAAGTTCCGAATTGACCATGTCGTCCTTTCTTTATCATTTCACTCTCCAGTCTCATCCCAGTTTTTCCCCCTCTCCGGGGGTCTGTATACCAATAAACATTGAACTCTCAACGACTTATCAGTACACTGACAGTACAACAGGGAAGGGGATAGATACATATAGTATCAAAGGAAATGCGACACATATTTACAGTACTACAGGGAATAACAAAGATACTCATAGTATCAAAGGGAACGCGACACAAACTTACAGTACTACAGGCAAAGGGATAGATACATAAAGTATCTAACGGAACACGACACATACTAACAGTACCACAGGGAAGAGAATAGATACTTTCAGTATCAAAGGGAACGCGATACATACTTACAGTACTACAGGGAAGGGGATAGATAGTTATAGTATCAAAGGAAAGCGACACATACTTTAAGTAACACAGGGAAGGGGATAGATACATATAGTATCAAAGGGAACGCGACACATACTTAAAGTACCATAGAGAAGGGGATAGAAACTTATAGTATCAAAGGGAACGCGATACATACTTACAGTACTACAGGGAAGGGGAAAGATACTCATAGTATCAAAGGGAAGCGACACATACTAACAGTACCACAGAAAAGGGGATAGATACTCATAGTATCAAAGGGAACGCGAAGCATACTTACAGTACCACAGGCAAGGAGGTAGATACTCATAGTATCAAAGGGAAGGCGACACATACTTACAGTACCACAGGGAAGGCGATGGATACTTATAGTATCAAAATGAACGCGACACATACTTACAGTACCACAGGGAAAGGGATGGCTACTTATAGTATCAAGGGGAACGCGACACATACTTACAGTACCACAGAGAATGGGATATATACTTATAGTATCAAAGGTAAGGCGATACATACTTACAGTAACACAGGGAATGAGATAGATACTCATAGTAGCAAAGGAAACGCGACACATACTTACAGTTCTACAGGCAATGGGATAGATACCTAAAGTATCAAAAGGAAGACGACACATGCTAACAGTACCACAGGGAAGGGGATATATACTTCTAGTATCAAAGGGAAGGCGACACATACTTACAGTACCACAGGGAAGGGAATTGAGACTTATAGTATCCAAGGGAACGCGATACATACTTACAGTACCACAGGGAAGGGGAAAGATACTTATAGTACCAAAGGAAAGCGACACATACTTTCAGTAACACAGGGAAGGGGATAGATACATATAGTATCAAAGGGAACGCGACACATACTTAAAGTACCATAGAGATGGGGATAGATACTTATAGTTTCAAAGTGAACGCGATACATACTTACAGTACCACAGAGAAGGGGAAAGATACTCATAGTATCAAATGGAAGCGACACATACTAACAGTACCACAGAGAAGGGGATAGATGCTCATAGTAACAAAGGGAACGCGACAAATACTTACAGCTCTACAGGCAAGGGGATAGATACTTAAAGTATCAAAGGGAAGGCGACACATACTTACAGTAACACATGGAAGGGGATGGAGACTTATAGTATCCAAGGGAACGAGATACATACTTACAGTACCACAGGGAAGGGGAAAGATACTCATAGTATCAAAGGGAACGCGACACATACTCGCAGTACCAGAGGGAAGGGATAGATACTTATAGCATCAAAGGGAAGGCGACACATACTTAAAGTACCACAGGGAAGGGCATAGATACTCATAGTATCAAAGGGAATACGACACATACTTACAGTTCCACAGGGAAGAGGATAGATACTTATAGTATCAAATGGAACGCTTCACATACAGTACTACGGAGAAGAGGATAGATACTTATAGTATCAAAAGGAACGCGACATATCCTTACAATACACCAGGCAAGGGGATAGATACATGAATCAAAGGGAGGGCGACACATACTTACAGTACCACAGGGGAGAGGATTGATACATTTATTATCAAAGGGAAAACGACACATACTTACAGTACCACAGAGAAGAAGATAGATACTTCTAGTATCAAAGGGAAAGCGACATATACTTACAGTACCACAGGGAAGTGGATGGATATTTATAGTACCAAAGGGAACGCGATACATACTTACAGTACCACATGGAAGAGGAAAAATACTCATAGTATCAAAGGGAACGCGACACATACAGTACCACAGGCAAGGGGATAGATACTTATAGTATCAAAGGGAACACAACACATACTTACAGTACTATGGTGAAGGGGATAAATACTTATAGTATCAATGGAACGCGACACATACTAACAGTAACACAGGGAAGGGGATAGATAAATATAGTATCAAAGGGAACACGACACATACTTAAAGTACCACAAAGTTGGGGATATATACTCATAGTATCTTAGGGGAGGCGACCGTACTTACAGTACCATGGGGAAGGGGATATATACTTATAGTAACAAAGGGAACGCGCCACATACTTACAGAACTATAGGGATGGGAATAGATACTAATAGTGTCAAAAAGAACGCGACGCATACTTACAGTACCATAGGGGAGGGGATAATTACTTTTAGTAGCAAAGGGATCGATCCACATACTTACAGTACCACAGGGAAGGGGATAGATACTTTTAGTATCAAAGGGAACGCGACACATACTCAAAGTACCACAGGGGAGAGGATAGATACTTTTAGTATCAAAGCGATCGCGACGCATACTTACAGTACCACAGGGAAGGGGATTGATACTTATAGTATCAAAGGAAACGCGACACATACTCACAGTACCACAGGGAAAGGGATTGATACTTATAGTATCAAAGGGAAAGCGACACAAACTCATATTACCACAGGGGAGAGGATAGATACTTTTAATATCAAAAGGATCGCGACACATACTGACAGTACCACAGGAAAGGGGATTGATACTAATAGTATCAAAGGGAACGCGACACATACTGACAGTAATACAAGGAATGGCATAGATAAATATAGTATCTAAAGGAACGCGACACATACCTACAGTACCACAGGGAAGGAGATAGATACTTTTAGTATCAAAGGGAACGCGTCACATACTTACAGTACTACAGGGAAGGGGATAGATACATATAGTATCTAAAGGAAAGCGACACATACTTACAGTTCCACAGGGAAGGAAATAGATACACATAGTATATAAAGGAACGCGACACATACTCACAGTACCACAGGGAAGGGGACACATACTTACAGTACAACAGACAAGGGGATAGATACTTTTAGTATCAAAGCGATCGCGACGCATACTTACAGTACCACAGGGAAGGGGATTGATACTTATAGTATCAAAGGAAACGCGACTAATACTCACAGTACCACAGGGAAAGGGATTGATACTTATAGTATCAAAGGGAAAGCGACACAAACTCATATTACCACAGGGGAGAGGATAGATACTTTTAATATCAAAAGGATCGCGACACATACTGACAGTACCACAGGGAAGGGGATTGATACTAATAGTATCAAAGGGAACGCGACACATACTGACAGTAATACAAGGAATGGCATAGATAAATATAGTATCTAAAGGAACGCGACACATACCTACAGTACCACAGGGAAGGAGATAGATACTTTTAGTATCAAAGGGAACGCGTCACATACTTACAGTACTACAGGGAAGGGGATAGATACATATAGTATCTAAAGGAAAGCGACACATACTTACAGTTCCACAGAGAAGGAAATAGATACACATAGTATATAAAGGAACGCGACACATACTCACAGTACCACAGGGAAAGGGACACATACTTACAGTACAACAGACAAGGGGACAGATACTTTTAGTATCAAAGGGAAGGCGACACATACTTACAGTACCACAGGCAAGGGGTTAGATACTTATAGTATCAAAAGGAACGCGACGCATACTTACAGTACCGTAGGGGAGGGGATAGATTCATATAGTATCAAAAGGACGACACATACTGACAGTACCACAGGGAATAGAATAGATACATATAGTATCAAAACGAAGGCGACACATACTTAAAGTACCACAAAGTTGGGGATATATACTCATAGTATCTTAGGGGAGGCGACCGTACTTACAGTACCATGGGGAAGGGGATATATACTTATAGTAACAAAGGGAACGCACCACATACTTACAGAACTATAGGGATGGGAATAGATACTTATAGTGTCAAAAAGAACGCGACGCATACTTACAGTACCATAGGGGAGGGGATAATTACTTTTAGTAGCAAAGGGATCGATCCACATACTTACAGTACCACAGGGAAGGGGATAGATACTTTTAGTATCAAAGGGAACGCGACACATACTCAAAGTACCACAGGGGAGAGGATAGATACTTTTAGTATCAAAGCGATCGCGACGCATACTTACAGTACCACAGGGAAGGGGATTGATACTTATAGTATCAAAGGGAACGCGACACATACTCACAGTACCACAGGGAAAGGGATTGATACTTTTTTTTTTTTCCCAACGTAACAATATCTTTATTGCAATTTTGCTGTAACAAATTACTAAGTTTACAGCTTTAACTTAGTATCCCTCATGTTAGCTTACCAAATAGTTAAGGGAAGCACTATTTGGCGAGGTATTATTTATTCATAATATTAGTATTCATAACATAAAATTTTTCACAAAATATATTCTATAAATTAATGTGATTATACACATACATTACATTTTGTTTCTCTTTTTCATAGTATTTATTTTTTCCGGAATCAACTCCGTTATCGGTATGATCCGTGTTTCCATTAGTATTGGGCACAGTATGTGTTGTTTTTCGCATGTGCGTTATCGGGTATAGTTTGGATGTGTGTCTAAATTATATAAATATTATCCACTGGATTTAACGATTATATATGGTGAGTTTACTATTCAAATTTTCTTTAGTTATCTACTGATCTTTTTTGTCGAAATGTATGTGTGTAATTCACAAATAGGTAATTTAAGTGTAACAAGTTGAAACACTCGACATGCGAAATGATTGATACTTATAGTATCAAAGGGAAAGCGACACAAACTCATATTACCACAGGGGAGAGGATAGATACTTTTAATATCAAAAGGATCACGACACATACTGACAGTAACACAGGGAAGGTGATTGATACTAATAGTATCAAAGGGAACGCGACACATACTGACAGTAATACAAGGAATGGCATAGATAAATATAGTATCTAAAGGAACGCGACACATACCTACAGTACCACAGGGAAGGAGATAGATACTTTTTTAGTATCAAAGGGAACGCGACACATACTTACAGTACTACAGGGAAGGGGATAGATACATATAGTATCTAAAGGAAAGCGACACATACTTACAGTTCCACAGGGAAGGAAATAGATACACATAGTATATAAAGGAACGCGACACATACTCACAGTACCACGGGGAAGGGGACACATACTTACAGTACAACAGACAAGGGGACAGATACTTTTAGTATCAAAGGGAAAGCGACACATACTTACAGTACCACAGGCAAGGGGGTAGATACTTATAGTATCAAAAGGAACGCGACGCATACTTACAGTACCGTAGGGAAGGAGATAGATACTTTAAGTATCAAAGGGAACGCGACACATACTTAGAGTACCACAGGCAAGGGGATAGATACTTATAGTATCAAAAGGAACGCGACGCATACTTACAGTACCGTAGGGGAGGGGATAGATTCATATAGTATCAAAAGGACGACGACACATACTGACAGTACCATAGGGAATAGAATAGATACATATAGTATCAAAACGAAGGCGACACATACTTACAGTACCACAGGCAAGGGGATAGATACTTATAGTATCAAAAGGAAGGCGACATATACTGACAGTACCACAGGGAAGGAGATAGATACTTTTAGTATCAAAGGGAACGCGACACATACTTACAGTACCACAGGCAAGGGGATAGATACTTATAGTATCAAAAGGAACGCGACGCATACTTACAGTACCGTAGGGGAGGGGATAGATTCATATAGTATCAAAAGGACGACGACACATACTGACAGTACCACAGGGAATAGAATAGATACATATAGTATCAAAACGAAGGCGACACATACTCACAGTACCACAGGGAAGGGGATAGATACTTATAGTATCAAAAGGAAGGCGACACATACTGACAATACCACAGGGAAGGGGAAAGATACTTATAGTATCAAAGGGAAGGCGACACATACTTACAGTACAACAGGGAAGGGGATAGATACTTTTGATATCAAAGGAAACGCGACACATACTTACAATACTACAGGGAAGGGGATAGATACATATAGTATCAAAAGGAACGCGACACATACTTACAGAACTATAGGGAAGGGGATAGATACTTATAGTGTCAAAAATAACGCGACGCATACTTACAGTACCATAGGGGACGGGATATATACTTTTAGTATCAAAGGGATCGATCCACATACTTACAGTACCACAGGGAAAGGGATAGATACTTTTAGTATCAAAGGGAACGCGACACATACTCACAGTACCACAGTGGAGAGGATAGATACTTTAAGTATCAAAGCGATCGCGACGCATACTTACAGTATCACAGGGAAGGGGATTGATACTTATAGTATCAAAGGGAACGCGACACATACTCACAGTACAACAGACAAGGGGACAGATAATTTTAGTATCAAAGGGATTGCGACACATACTGACAGTACCACAGGGAAACGGATTGATACTTATAGTATCAAAGGGAACGCGACACATACTCACAGTACCACAGGGGAGAGGATGGATACTTTTAATATCATAGGGATCCCGACACATACTGACAGTACCACAGGGAAAAGGATTGATACTAATAGTATCAAAGGGAACGCGACACATACTGACAGTAATAAAAGGAATTGCATAGATAAATATAGTATCTAAAGGAACGCGACACATACTTACAGTACCAGAGGGAAGGAGATATATACTTTTAGTATCAAAGGGAACGCGACACATACTTACAGTACTACAGGGAAAAGGATAGATACATATAGTATCTAAAGGAACGCGACATATACTTACAGTTCCACAGGGAAGAGAATAGATACATATAGTATATAAAGGAACGCGACACACACTCACAGTACCACAGGGAAGGGCATAGATACTTATAGTATCAAAGGGAAAGCGACCTATACTTACAGTACCACAGGCAAGGGAATAGATACTTATAGTATCAAAGGGAACGCGATGCATACTTACAGTATCGTAGGGGAGGGTATATATTCATATAGTATCTAAAGGAACGCGACACATACTTACAGTACCACAGGGAATAGAATAGATACATATAGTATCAAAAGGAAGGCGACACATGCGCACTGTACCACAGGGAAGGAGATAGGTACTTATAGTATCAAAGGTAAGGCGACACATACTTACAGTACCACAGGGAAGGGGATAGATACTTTTGATATCAAAGGAAATGCGACACATACTTACAATACTACAGGGAAGGGGATATATACATATAGTATCAAAGGGAACTCGACACATGCTTACAGTACTACAGGGAATGACATAAATACTTATAGTATCAAAGTGAACGCCACACATACTTACAGTACCACAGGAAATGGGATAGATACTTTTAGTATCAAAAAGACGCGATACATACTGACAGTACCACAGGGAAGGGAATAGATACTCATAGTATCAAAGGGAACGCAACGCATGCTTACAGTACCACAGACAACGAGGTAGAATTTTATAGTATCAAAGGGAAGACGACACATACATACAGTACCACAGGGAAGAGGACAGATACTTATGGTATCAAAGGGAACGCGACACATACTTACAGTACTACAGAGAAGGGGATAGATACTTATCGTACCAAAAAGAAAGCGACACATACTTACAGTACAACAGGCAAGGGGAAAGATATATGTTGCATCAAAGGGAACGCAACACATACTTTCAGTACCACAGGGAATGAGATAGATACATAAAGTATCAAAGGGAGGGTGACATACTTACAGTACCAAAGGGAAGACGATGGATACTTATAGTATCAAAGGGAAGCAACGCGACACATACTTAAAGTAACATAGGGAATAAGATTGATACATATAGTATCAAAGGAAACGTGACAATACTTACAGTACCACTAGGAAGGGGACAGATACTTATAGTATCAAAGGGAAGGCGAAACATGCTAACAGTACCAGAGAGAAGGGGATAGATACTTTAAGTATCAAAGGGTACGAGACACATACTTACAGTAACACAGGCAAGGGGATAGATTCTTATAGTATCACAACGAACGCGATGCATACTTACAGTCCCACATGGGAAGGGATTGATACTGATAGTATCAAATGGAATGCAGCACATACTGACCGTACCGCAAGGGAAAGGATTGATACTTATAGTATCAAGGGGAACCCAACACATACTCACAGTACAACAGTGAAGGGAATGGATACATATAGTCCCAAAAGGAACGCGACATATACTTACAGTATCACAAGTAAGGGTATAGATTCTTATAGTGTCAAAGGGAAGGCGACACATACGTGCAGTACCACAGGGAAGAGGATAGAAACTTATAGTGTCAAAGGGAAGACTACACCTACTTACAGTACCACAAGGAAGGGTATAGATACTAGTAGTATCAAAGGGAACGCAACACATACTTTCAGTACCACAGGCAATGAGATAGATACATATAGTATCAAAGGGAGGGTGACACATACTTACAGTACCACAGGGAAGGCGATAGATACTTATAGTATCAAAGGGAACGCGACACATACTTACAGTACCACAGAGAAGGTGATAAATACTTTTAGTATTAAAAGGAACTGGACACATCTTTAAAGTAACATAGGGAATAAGATAGATACATATAGTATCAAAGGAAACGTGACAATACTTACAGTACCACAGGGAAGGGTATATATACTTATAGTGTCAAAGGGAAAACGACACATACTTACAGTACCACAGGGAAGGGGATAGATACTTATAGTATCAAAGGGGAAAAGACAAATACTTACAGTAACACAGGCAAGGGGATAAATACTTATAGTATCAAAGGGAAGACAACACATACTTACAGTATCACAGAGAAGGGGAATAGATACTTATCGTATCAAAGGGAACGCGACAAATACTTACAGTACCACAGAGAAGGGGATAAATACTTTGAGTATTAAAAGGAACGGGACACATCTTTAAAGCAACATAAGGAATCAGATAGATACATATAGTATCAAAAGAAACGTGACAATACTTACAGTATCACTGGGAAGGGGACAGATACTTATAGTATCAAAGGGAAGGCGAAACATACTAACAGTACCAGAGAGAAGGGGATAGATACTTTAAGTATCAAAGGGTACGCGACACATACTTGCAGTACCACAGGGAAGGGGATAGATACTTATAGTATCAAAGGGAACAAGACGCATAGCTACAGTACCACAGGGAAGGGGATAGATACTCGTAGTGTCAAAGGGAAGGCGACACATACTTACAGTACCACAGGGAAGGGTATATATACTTATAGTGTCAAAGGGAAAACGACACATACTTACAGTACCACACGGAAAGGGAGAGATACTTATAGTATCAAAGGGGAAAAGACACATACTTACAGTACCACAGGGAAGGGGATAAATACGTATAGTATTAAAGGGAAGACGACACAATACTTACAGTACCACAGGTAAGAGGAATAGATACTTATAGTAACAAAGGGAAGACGTTACATACTAACAGTACCACAGGGAAGGGTATAGATACTTATAGTATCAAAAAGAAGACTACACATCCTTACAGTACCACAAGGAAGGGGATAGATACTTATAGTATATAAGGGAAAACGACACATACTTACAGTACCACAGGGAAGGGGAAAGATACATATAGTATCAAAGGGGAAGGTGACACATACTAACAGTACCACAGGGAAGGGGATAGATACTTATAGTATCTTAAGGAACGGAACACATACTTACAGTACCACAGGGGACGCGACACATACTAACAGTACCACACGGAAGGGGAAAGATACATATAGTATCAAAGGGAACGTGACACATACTTTCAGTACCACGAGGAAGGGAATAGATACATATAGTATCAAAGGAACGCGACACATACTTACAGTACCACAGGGAAGGAGATACATACTTATAGTATCAAAAGGAACGCAACACGTACTTACAGTACCACAGAGAAGGGGATAGATACATATAGTATCAAAGGGAAGACGACACATACTTACAGTACTACAGGGAAAAGGATAGATACTTATAGTATCAAACAGAACGCGACACATACTTACAGTACCACAGGGAAGGGGATAGATACTTATAGTATCAAAGGGAACGCGACGCATACTTACAGTAACACGTGGAAGGGGATAGATACATATAGTATATAAAGGAACGCGACACATACTTATAGTACCACAGGGAAGGAGGTAGATACTTATAGTATCAAAGGGAACGCGACACATACTTACAGTACCACAGGGAATGGTATAGATACTTATAGTATCAAAGAGAACGCGACGCATACTTACAGTAACACATGGAAGGGGATAGATACATATAGTATCAAAGGGAAGATGACACATGCTAACAGTACCATAGGGAAGGGAATAGATACTTATAGTATCTAAAGGAACGCAACACATACTTACAGTACCACAGGGAACGCGACACATACTAACAGTACCACACGGAAGGGGAAAGATACAAATAGTATCAAAGGGAACGCGACACATATTGATGAACACGAGGAAGGGGATAGATACATATAGTATCAAAGGAATGCGACATATACTTACAGTACCACAGGGAAGGATATAGATACTTATAGTATCTAAAGGAACGCAATACGTACTTACGGTACCACAGGTAAGAGGATAGATAAATATAGTATCAAAGGACAGACGACACATACTTACAGTACTACAGGGAAAGGGATTGATACTTATACATGTTATAGTGTCAAAGAGAACGCGACGCATACTTACAGTCCCACAGGGAAGGGGATAAATACATATAGTATCTAAGGTAACGCGACACATACTTACAGTACCATAGGGAAGGGGATAGATACATATAGTATCAAAGGAACGCGACACAAACTTACAGTACCACAGGGAAGGGGATAGATAAATATAGTATCAAAGGGAAGAGAACACATATTTACAGTACTACAGGGAAAGGGATTGATACTTATACATGTTATAGTGTCAAAGAGAACGCGACGCATACTTACAGTCCCACAGGGAAGGGGATAAATACATATAGTATCTAAGGGAACGCGACACATACTTACAGTACCATAGGGAAGGGGATAGATACATATAGTATCTAAAGGAACGCGACACATACTTATAGTACCACAAGGAAGGAGGTAGATATTTATAGTATCAAAGGGAACGCGACACATACTTACAGTACCACAGGGAAGGGGATAAATACATATAGTATCTAAGGGAACGCGACACATACTTACAGTACCATAGGGAAAGGGATAGATACATATAGTATCAAAGGGAAGACGACACATACTTACAGTACTACAGGGAAAGAGATAGATACTTATAGTATAAAAAAACCGCGACACATACTTACAGTACCACATGGAAGGGGAAAGATACTTATAGTATCAAAGGGAATGCGATGCATACTTACAGTAACACATGGAAGGGTATAGATACATATAGTATATAACGGAACACGACACATACTTATAGTACCACAGGGAAGGAGGTACATACTTATAGTATCAAAGGGAACGCGACTCATACTTACACTACCACAGGGAAGGGGATAGATACTTATAGTATCAAAGGCATTGCGACGCATACTTACAGTTACACATGGAAGGGGATAGATACATATAGTATCAAAGGGAAGGTGACACATACTAACAGTACCACAGGGAAGGGGATAGATACATATAGTATCTAAAGGAACGCGACACATACTTACAGTACCACAAGGAACGCGACACATACTTACAGTACCACAAGGAACGCGACACATACTAACAGTACCACACGGAAAGGGAAAGATACATATAGTATCAAAGGGAACGCGACACATATTGCAGAACACGAGGAAGGGGATAGATACTTATAGTATCTAAAGGAACGCAATACGTAGTTACAGTACCACAGGGAAGAGGATAGATAAATATAGTATCAAAGGAACGCGACACATACTTACAGTACCACAGGGAAGGGGATAGATAAATATAGTATCAAAGGGAAGACGACATATACTTACAGTACTACAGGGAAAAGGATAGATACTTATAGTATCAAAAAGAACGCGACGCATTCTTACAGTAACACATGGAAGGGGATAGATACATATAGTATATAACGGAACACGACACATACTTATAGTACCACAGGGAAGGAGGTAGATACTTATAGTATCAAACGGAACGCGACACATACTAACAGTACCACAGGGAAGGGGATAGATACTTATAGTATCAAAGGGAACGCGACGCATACTTACAGTTACACATGGAAGGGGATAGATACATATAGTATCAAAGGGAAGGTGAAACATACTAACAGTACCACAGGGAAGGGGAAAGATACATATAGTATCTAAAGGAACGCGACACATACTTATAGTACCACAAGGAAGGAGGTTGATATTCATAGTATCAAAGGGAACGCAACACATACTTACAGTACCACAGGGAAGGGGATAAATACATATAGTATCTAAGGGAACGCAACACATACTTACAGTACCATAGGGAAGGGGATAGATACATATAGTATCAAAGGGAAGACGACACATACTTACAGTACTACAGGGAAAGAGATAGATACTTATAGTATCAAAAAGAACGCGACACATACCTACAGTACCACAGGGAAGGGGAAAGATACTTATAGTATCAAAGGGAACGCGACACATACTTACAGTAACACGTGGAAGGGGATAGATACATATAGTATCAAAGGGAATGCGATGCATACTTACAGTAACACATGGAAGGGGATAGATACACATAGTATCTAAAGGAACGCGACCCATACTTATAGTACCATAAGAAAGGAGGTAGATATTTATAGTATCAAAGGAATTGCGACACATACTTACAGTACCACAGGGAAGTTGACAGATACTTATATAGTATCAAAGGGATTGCGACACATACTTACAGTAACACATGGAAGGGGATAGATACATATAGTATCTAAAGGAACGCGACACATACTTATAGTCCCACAGGGAAGGAGGTAGATACTTATAGTATCTAAGGTAACGCGACACATACTTACAGTACCACATGGAAGGGGATAGATACATATAGTATCAAAGGAACGCGACACATACTTACAGTACCACAGGGAAGGGGATAGATAAATATAGTATCAAAGGGAAGACGACACATACTTACAGTACTACAGGGAAAAGGATAGATACTAATAGTATCAAAAAGAACGCGACGCATACTTACAGTACCACAGGGAAAGGGATAGATACATATAGTATATAACGGAACACGACACATACTTATAGTACCACAGGGTAGGAGGTAGATACTTATAGTATCAAAGGGAACGCGACACATACTTACAGTACCACAGGCAAGTGGATGGATACTTATAGTATCAAAGGGAAGGCAGAGCATACTTACAGTACCAGAGAGAAGGGGATAGATATTTATAGTATCAAAAAGAAGGCTTCACATCCTAACAGTACCAATGGGAAGGGGATAGATATTTATAGTATATAAGGGAAGACGATACATACTTACAGTACCACAGGGAAGGGGAAAAATACATATAGTATGAAAGGGATAGGTGACACATACTAACAGTATTACTGGGGACGCGACCCATACTAACAGTACCAGACGGAAGGGGAAAGATACAGATAGTATCAAAGGGAACACGACATACTTACAGTACCACGAGGAAAGGAATAGATACATGTAGTATCAAAGGAACGCGACACATACTTACAGTACCACAGGGAAGGAGATTGATAAATATAGTATCAAAGGGAAGACGACACATACTAACAGTACCACAGGGAAGGGAATAGATACATATAGTATCTAAAGGAACGCGACACATACTTATAGTACCACAAGGAAGGAGGTAGATATTTATAGTATCAAAGGGAACGCGACTCATACTTACAGTACCACAGGGAAGAGGATAAATACATATAGTATCTAAGGGAACGCGACACATACTTACAGTACCATAGGGAAGGGGATAGATACATATAGTATCAAAGGGAAGACGACACATACTTACAGTACCACAGGGAAGGGGATAGATACTTATAGTATCAAAGGGAACGCGACGCATACTTACAATGACACATGGAAGGGGATAGATACATATAGTATCAAAGGGAAGGTGACACATACTAACAGTACCACAGGTAAGGGGATAGATACATATAGTATCTAAAGGAACGCGACACATACTTACAGTACCACAAGGAACGCGACACATACTAACAGTACCACACGGAAGGGGATAGATACATATAGTATCAAAGGAACGCGACACATACTTACAGTACCACAGGGAAGGATATAAATACTTATATTTTCTAAAGGAACGCAATACGTACTTACAGTACCACAGGGAAGGGGATAGATGAATATAGTATCAAAGGGAAGACGACTCATACTTACAGTACTACAGGGAAAAGGACAGATACTTATAGTGTCAAAGAGAACGCGACGCATACTTGCAGTCCCACAGGGAAGGGGATAAATACATATGGTATCTAAGGTAACGCGACACATACTTACAGTACCACAGGGAAGGGGATAGATACATATAGTATCAAAGGGAAAGTGACACATACTAACAGTACCACAGGGAAGGGGACAGATACTTATAGTATCTCAGGAACGCGATACATACTTACAGCACCACAGGGAAGGGGATAAATACATATAGTATCTAAGGGAATGCGACACATACTTACAGTACCATAGAGAAGGGGATAAATAAATATAGTATCAAAGGGAAGACGACACATACTTACAGTACTACAAGGAAAGGGTAAGATAGATACTTATAGAATAAAAAAGAACGCGACACATACTTACAGTACCACAGGGAAGGGGAAAGATACTTATAGTATCAAAGGGAACGCGACGCATACTTACAGTAACACATGGAAGGGGATACATACATATAGTATCTAAATGAACGAGACACATACTTATAGTACCACATGGAAGGAGGTAGATGCTTATAGTCTCAAAGGGAACGCGACACATACTTACAGTTCCACAGGGAAGTGGATGGATACTTATAGTATCAAAGGTAACGCAACACATACTTACAGTACCACAGGGAAGGGGATAGATACATATAGTATCAAAGGGAAGACGACACATACTTACAGTACTACAGGGAAAGAGATAGATACTTATAGTATCAAAGGGAAGGTGACACATACTAACAGTACCACAGGGAAGGGGACAGATACTTATAGTATCTAAGGAACGCGCCACATACTTACAGCACCACAGGGAAGGGGATAAATACATATAGTATCTAAGGGAATGCGACACATTTTTACAGTACCGTAGAGAAGGGGATAAATACATATAGTATCAAATGGAAGACGACACATACTTACAGTACTACAAGGAAAGGGTTAGATAGATACTTATAGAATAAAAAAGAACGCGACACATACTTACAGTACCACAGGGAAGGGGAAAGATACTTATAATATCAAAGGGAACGCCACGCATACTTACAGTAACACATGGAAGGGGATACATACATATAGTATCTAAAGGAACGAGACAAATACTTATAGTACCACAGGGAAGGAGGTAGATACTTATAGTATCAAAGGGAACGCGACACATACTCACAGTTCCACAGGGAAGTGGATGGATACTTATAGTATCAAAGGGAACGCGACGCATACTTACAGTGACAAATGGAAAGAAATAGATACATATAGTATCTAAAGGAACGTAACACATACTTATAGTACCACAGGGAAGGAGGTAGATACTTATAGTATCAAAGGAAACGCGACACATACTTACAGTACCACAGGGAAGGGGATAAATACATATAGTATCTAAGAGAATGCGACACATTTTTACAGTACCATAGAGAAGGGGATAGATACATATAGTATCAAAGGGAAGACGACACATACTTACAGTACTACAAGGAAAGGGTTAGATAGATACTTATAGTATCAAAGGGAACGCGACACATATTGCAGAACACGAGGAAGGGGATAGATACATAAAGTATCAAAGGAACGCGACACATACTAACAGTACCACAGGGAAGGGGATAGATACATATAGTATCTAAAGGAACGCGACACATACTTACAGTACCACAAGGAACGCGACACATACTAACAGTACCACACGGAAAGGGAAAGATACATATAGTATCAAAGGGAACGCGACACATATTGCAGAACACGAGGAAGGGGATAGATACATATAGTATCAAAGGAACGCGACACATACTTACAGTACCACAGGGAATGATATAGATACTTATAGTATCTAAAATAAATAAAGGAACGCAATACGTACTTACAGTACCACAGGGAAGGAGATAGATGAATATAGTATCAAAGGGAAGACGACACATACTTACAGTACTACAGGGAAAAGGATAGATACTTATAGTGTCAAAGAGAACGCGACGCATACTTGCAGTCCCACAGGGAAGGGGATAAATACATATAGTATCTAAGGTAACGCGACACATACTTACAGTACCATAGAGAAGGGGATAAATACATATAGTATCAAAGGGAAGACGACATATACTTACTGTACTACAAGGAAAGGGTAAGATAGATACTTATAGAATAAAAAAGAACGCGACACATACGTACAGTACCACAGGGAAGGGGAAAGATACTTATAGTATCAAAGGGAACGCGACGCATACTTACAGTAACACATGGAAGGGGATACATACATATAGTATCTAAAAGAACGAGACACATACTTATAGTATCACAGGAAAGGAGGTAGATGCTTATAGTATCAAAGGGAACGCGACACATACTTTCAGTTCAACAGGGAAGTGGATGGATACTTATAGTATCAAAGGTAACGCGACACATACTTACAGTACCACAGGGAAGGGGATAGATACATATAGTATCAAAGGGAAGGTGACACATACTAACAGTACCACAGGGAAGGGGACAGATACTTATAGTTTCTAAGGAACGCGACACATACTTACAGTACCACAGGGAAGGGGATAGATACATATAGTATCAAAGGGAAGGTGACACATACTAACAGTACCACAGGGAAGGGGACAGATACTTATAGTATCTAAGGAACGCGCCACATACTTACAGCACCACAGGGAAGGGGATAAATACATATAGTATCTCAGGGAATGCGACACATTTTTACAGTACCGTAGAGAAGGGGGTAAATACATATAGTATCAAAGGGAAGACGACACATACTTACAGTACTACAAGGAAAGGGTTAGATAGATACTTATAGAATAAAAAAGAACGCGACACATACTTACAGTACCACAGGGAAGGGGAACGATACTTATAGTATCAAAGGGAACGCGACGCATACTTACAATAACACATGGAAGGGGATACATACATATAGTATCTAAAGGAACGAGACACATACTTATAGTACCACAGGGAAGGAGGTAGATACTTATAGTATCAAAGGGAACGCGACACATACTTACAGTTCCACAGGGAAGTGCATGGATATTTATAGTATCAAAGGTAACGCGACACATACTTACAGTACCACAGGGAAACGGATAGATACATATAGTATCAAAGGGAAGGTGACACATACTAACAGTACCACAGGGAAGGGGACTGATACTTATAGTATCTAAGGTAACGCGACACATACTTACAGTACCACAGGGAAGGGGATAGATACATATAGTATTAAAGGGAAGGTGACACATACTAACAGTACCACAGGGAAGGGGACAGATACTTATAGTATCTCAGGAACGCGACACATACTTACAGCACCACAGGGAAGGGGATAAATACATATAGTATCTAAGGGAATGCGACACATACTTACAGTACCATAGAGAAGGGGATAAATACATATAGTATCAAAGGGAAGACGACACATACTTACAGTACTACAAGGAAAGGGTAAGATAGATACTTATAGAATAAAAAAGAACGCGACACATACTTACAGTACCACAGGGAAGGGGAAAGATACTTATAGTATCAAAGGGAACGCGACGCATACTTACAGTAACACATGGAAGGGGATACATACATATAGTATCTAAATGAACGAGACACATACTTATAGTACCACATGGAAGGAGGTAGATGCTTATAGTATCAAAGGGAACGCGACACATACTTACAGTTCCACAGGGAAGTGGATGGATACTTATAGTATCAAAGGTAACGCGACACATACTTACAGTACCACAGGGAAGGGGATAGATACATATAGTATCAAAGGGAAGGTGACACATACTAACAGTACCACAGGGAAGGGGACAGATACTTATAGTATCTAAGGAACGCGCCACATACTTACAGCACCACAGGGAAGGGGATAAATACATATAGTATCTAAGGGAATGCGACACATTTTTACAGTACCGTAGAGAAGGGGATAAATACATATAGTATCAAAGGGAGGACGACACATACTTACAGTACTACAAGGAAAGGGTTAGATAGATACTTATAGAATAAAAAAGAACGCGACACATACTTACAGTACCACAGGGAAGGGGAAAGATACTTATAATATCAAAGGGAACGCGACGCATACTTACATTAACACATGGAAGGGGATACATACATATAGTATCTAAAGGAACGAGACACATACTTATAGTACCACAGGGAAGGAGGTAGATACTTATAGTATCAAAGGGAACGCGACACATACTTTCAGTTCCACAGGGAAGTGGATGGATACTTATAGTATCAAAGGGAACGCGATGCATACTTACAGTAAAAAATGGACAGAAATAGATACATATAGTATCTAAAGGAACGTAACACATACTTATAGTACCACAGGGAAGGAGGTAGATACTTATAGTATCAAAGGAAACGCGACACATACTTACAGTACCACAGGGAAGGGGATAAATACATATAGTATCTAAGGGAATGCGACACATTTTTACAGTACCATAGAGAAGGGGATAGATACATATAGTATCAAAGGGAAGACGACACATACTTACAGTACTACAAGGAAAGGGTTAGATAGATACTTATAGTATCAAAGGGAACGCGACACATATTGCAGAACACGAGGAAGGGGATAGATACATATAGTATCAAAGGAACACGACACATACTTACAGTACCACAGGGAAGGATATAGATACTTATAGTATCTAAAGGAACGCAATACGTACTTACAGTACCACAGGGAAGGGGATAGATGAATATAGTATCAAAGGGAAGACGACACATACTTACAGTACTACAGGGAAAAGGATAGATACTTATAGTGTCAAAGAGAACGCGACGCATACTTGCAGTCCACAGGGAAGGGGATAAATACATATAGTATCTAAGGTAACTAAATAAAGGCAACAGTAGTATACCGCTGTTCAAAACTCATAAATCCATGGACAAAAAACAAAATCGGGATAACAAACTAAAACCGAAGGAAACGCATTAAATATAAGAGGAGAACAACGACATAACACTAAAATGTAACACATATAGACAAAATCCCACGAGAATAACAAATATAACATATATATATAACATCAAAACCAAATACATGAATTTGGGATAGACAAGTACCGTGACACGTCTTATCGCAATGTGAATTTACACTCAAAAATAAGAGAAAACAAACGACACAACGTTATAATGTAATACACACAGAAACGAACTATAATATAACAATGACCATATTCCTGACTTGGTACAGGGCATTTTTAAAGGAAAAAATGGTGGGTTGAACCTGGTTTTGTGGCATGCCAAACCTCGCACTTTTATGGCCATGTGAAATATAACATCAAAATGACAACACAGGACTACAATATAAATAAATTGGAGAACACAATTGACAAAGAATCACACGAACAACAGCCAACAAAAGGCAACAAGTTAAAAATTTTAATACGCCAGAAGTGTATTTTGTCCACACAAGACCTATGTGTGACGCACAGATACAAAAGTTTGAAAGCCGAAACGAGTATAAAGTTGAACAGCATCGAGGACCAAAAGATCAAAAAGGTTGTGCCAAAAACGGCAAGGGTTTTCTGTTAAGTTACCAGAAAATCCCTATAATTTAGAGTAATTTATACTTTTGCAAACAGTAAATTTAATAAAATGAATATTCAAAAGATGTACATGATAAAGCTGAAGTATTAACTAATTACAGGAAACAACTGAAATACATTTACATAACCAGACATTTGAAACACAAAAGTAGACACATCCGAATACATTTAAACCTCTACGCCAAGTGACGTCCTATTTGAAACTGAAAAATGACGAAAAAATGACGTCATTTGAATTAGTAAAACAGAGCATCAAAAAATGAAAAATGACGTCACATAAGAATGAATAAGATAGAATTAGGATTAATTTAAGATTATATATTTGAACTAAATACTGATATTGCATTTAATAACAAAGCACATTTTAATTCTTATTAATATAAAACTGAGGTAGCAATTAACTATATTATAAAACTATGTCAGGTTTGTTATGAATCTAACTTCAAACGTAAAATATCGTACTGATTACTTTGAACGAAATCAAATCTGATAAATGAAGGCGGTGATTAATTTTCTTTACCATAACACATAAATATAATAGAAAAGACGTCAACACATTTGACAAAATCCGATGAGAATTACAAATATAACATTAAACATTTAAACTAAATACATGAATTTGGGATGGATAAGTACCGTACCACGTCTTATAGTAATGCGAGTTCACACTCGGCAAAACAGTCACAATCGGGAATAAGTCACGTTTGGTAATTAAAAGATTAGACGACATTATGACAAAACACAATCTACCATGTGGTAAAAATGTCCTTAGCTAGTTTGGTCAACGAAACATCGTATGGATCCACCAAATCGTGATGGTGTCCATAAAATTTACGGAGTGTCAATTTTAATCTGTCCTCATCATAACTTTGTTGGAGCAGTTTCTGCGTAAGGAGCACACTCCTGTATATGAAGTCCGTATAGTGTGAACAAGCACGTGAATAACGTATCAATTGTGATATGTAAACACCATACGAAGGGGCAGAGGGTATGTTACTGCTGAGAAATGGGAAATTGATAATTGGGAAGTTGAAATCGTCCCGTCTATCATAGATTTTCGTGTGAAGTCGTCCATCTACGTCAATATTGAGGAAAAAATCAAGGTATGAAGCAGTCCTTCTAGTATCAGTGGTATCCTTAATTTCAAGTTCACTTGGATATATGAGATGTAAGTATTGGCTGAAATATGGGTTATTCAATGATAGAACATCATCAATATATCGGAAAGTAAAATTAAAGAATTTCGCAAGGTGCTTTTTCTTTTTGTCTTTTAGACACATACTTACAGTACCACAGGGAAGGGGATAGATACATATAGTATCAAAGGGAAGGTGACACATACTAACAGTACCACAGGGAAGGGGACAGATACTTATAGTATCTAAGGAACGCGCCACATACTTACAGCACCACAGGGAAGGGGATAAATACATATAGTATCTAAGGGAATGCGACACATTTTTACAGTACCGTAGAGAAGGGGATAAATACATATAGTATCAAAGGGAAGACGACACATACTTACAGTACTACAAGGAAAGGGTTAGATAGATACTTATAGAATAAAAAAAGAACGCGACACATACTTACAGTACCACAGGGAAGGGGAAAGATACTTATAGTATCAAAGGGAACGCGACGCATACTTACAGTAACACATGGAAGGGGATACATACATATAGTATCTAAAGGAACGAGACACATAATTATAGTACCACAAGGAAGGAGGTAGATACTTATAGTATCAAAGGGAACGCGACACATACTTACAGTTCCACAGGGAAGTGCATGGATACTTATAGTATCAAAGGTAACGCGACACATACTTACAGTACCACAGGGAAACGGATAGATACATATAGTATCAAAGGGAAGGTGACACATACTAACAGTACCACAGGGAAGGGGACAGATACTTATAGTATCTAAGGAACGCGCCACATACTTACAGCACCACAGGGAAGGATATAGATACTTATAGTATCTAAAGGAACGCAATACGTACTTACAGTACCACAGGGAAGGGGATAGATGAATATAGTATCAAAGGGAAGACGACACATACTTATAGTACTACAGGGAAAAGGATAGATACTTATAGTGTCAAAGAGAACGCGACGCATACTTGCAGTCCCACAGGGAAGAGAATAAATACATATAGTATCTAAGGTAACGCGACACATACTTACAGTACCACAGGGAAGGGGATAGATACATATAGTAACAAAGGGAAGGTGACACATACTAACAGTACCACAGGGAAGGGGACAGATACTTATAGTATCTCAGGAACGCGACACATACTTACAGCACCACAGGGAAGGGGAAAGATACTTATAGTATCAAAGGGAACGCGACGCATACTTACAGTAACACATGGAAGGGGATACATACATATAGTATCTAAATGAACGAGACACATACTTATAGTACCACATGGAAGGAGGTAGATGCTTATAGTATCAAAGGGAATGCGACACATACTTACAGTTCCACAGGTAAGTGGATGTATACTTATAGTATCAAAGGTAACGCGACACATACTTACAGTACCACAGGGAAGGGGATAGATACATATAGTATCAAAGGGAAGGTGACACATACTAACAGTACCACAGGGAAGGGGACAGATACTTATAGTATCTAAGGAACGCGCCACATACTTACAGCACCACAGGGAAGGGGATAAATACATATAGTATCTAAGGGAAAGCGACAGATTTTTACAGTACCGTAGAGAAGGGGATAAATACATATAGTATCAAAGGGAGGACGACACATACTTACAGTACTACAAGGAAAGGGTTAGATAGATACTTATAGAATAAAAAAGAACGCGACACATACTTACAGTACCACAGGGAAGGGGAAAGATACTTATAATATCAAAGGGAACGCGACGCATACTTACAGTAACACATGGAAGGGGATACATACATATAGTATCTAAAGGAACGAGACACATACTTATAGTACCACAGAGAGGAGGTAGATACTTATAGTATCAAAGGGAACGCGACACATACTTACAGTTCCACAGGGAAGTGGATGGATACTTATAGTATCAAAGGGAACGCGACGCATACTTACAGTAACAAATGGAAAGAAATAGATACATATAGTATCTAAAGGAACGTAACACATACTTATAGTACCACAGGGAAGGAGGTAGATACTTATAGTATCAAAGGAAACGCGACACATACTTACAGTACCACAGGGAAGGGGATAAATACATATAGTATCTAAGGGAATGCGACACATTTTTACAGTACCATAGAGAAGGGGATAGATACATATAGTATCAAAGGGAAGACGACACATACTTACAGTACTACAAGGAAAGGGTTACATAGATACTTATAGTATCAAAGGGAACGCGACACATATTGCAGAACACGAGGAAGGGGATAGATACATATAGTATCAAAGGAACACGACACATACTTACAGTACCACAGGGAAGGGTATAGATACTTATAGTATCTAAAGGAACGCAATACGTACTTACAGTACCACAGGGAAGGGGATAGAGGAATATAGTATCAAAGGGAATGCGACACATACTTACAGTTCCACAGGTAAGTGGATGGATACTTATAGTATCAAAGGTAACGCGACACATACTTACAGTACCACAGGGAAGGGGATAGATACATATAGTATCAAAGGGAAGGTGACACATACTAACAGTACCACAGGGAAGGGGACAGATACTTATAGTATCTAAGGAACGCGCCACATACTTACAGCACCACAGGGAAGGGGATAAATACATATAGTATCTAAGGGAATGCGACAGATTTTTACAGTACCGTAGAGAAGGGGATAAATACATATAGTATCAAAGGGAGGACGACACATACTTACAGTACTACAAGGAAAGGGTTAGATAGATACTTATAGAATAAAAAAGAACGCGACACATACTTACAGTACCACAGGGAAGGGGAAAGATACTTATAATATCAAAGGGAACGCGACGCATACTTACAGTAACACATGGAAGGGGATACATACATATAGTATCTAAAGGAACGAGACACATACTTATAGTACCACAGAGAGGAGGTAGATACTTATAGTATCAAAGGGAACGCGACACATACTTACAGTTCCACAGGGAAGTGGATGGATACTTATAGTATCAAAGGGAACGCGACGCATACTTACAGTAACAAATGGAAAGAAATAGATACATATAGTATCTAAAGGAACGTAACACATACTTATAGTACCACAGGGAAGGAGGTAGATACTTATAGTATCAAAGGAAACGCGACACATACTTACAGTACCACAGGGAAGGGGATAAATACATATAGTATCTAAGGGAATGCGACACATTTTTACAGTACCATAGAGAAGGGGATAGATACATATAGTATCAAAGGGAAGACGACACATACTTACAGTACTACAAGGAAAGGGTTACATAGATACTTATAGTATCAAAGGGAACGCGACACATATTGCAGAACACGAGGAAGGGGATAGATACATATAGTATCAAAGGAACACGACACATACTTACAGTACCACAGGGAAGGGTATAGATACTTATAGTATCTAAAGGAACGCAATACGTACTTACAGTACCACAGGGAAGGGGATAGATGAATATAGTATCAAAGGGAAGACGACACATACTTACAGTACTACAGGGAAAAGGATAGATACTTATAGTGTCAAAGAGAACGCGACGCATACTTGCAGTCCACAGGGAAGGGGATAAATACATATAGTATCTAAGGTAACGCGACACATACTTACAGTACCACAGGGAAGGGGATAGATACATATAGTATCAAAGGGAAGGTGACACATACTAACAGTACCACAGGGAAGGGGACAGATACTTATAGTATCTAAGGAACGCGCCACATACTTACAGCACCACAGGGAAGGGGATAAAAACATATAGTATCTAAGGGAATGCGACACATTTTTACAGTACCGTAGAGAAGGGGATAAATACATATAGTATCAAAGGGAAGACGACACATACTTACAGTACTACAAGGAAAGGGTTAGATAGATACTTATAGAATAAAAAAGAACGCGACACATACTTACAGTACCACAGGGAAGGGGAAAGATACTTATAGTATCAAAGGGAACGCGACGCATACTTACAGTAACACATGGAAGGGGATACATACATATAGTATCTAAAGGAACGAGACACATACTTATAGTACCACAGGGAAGGAGGTAGATACTTATAGTATCAAAGGGAACGCGACACATACTTACAGTTCCACAGGGAAGTGCATGGATACTTATAGTATCAAAGGTAACGCGACACATACTTACAGTACCACAGGGAAACGGATAGATACATATAGTATCAAAGGGAAGGTGACACATACTAACAGTACCACAGGGAAGGGGACATATACTTATAGTATCTAAGGAACGCGCCACATACTTACAGCACCACAGGGAAGGGGATAAATACATATAGTATCTAAGGGAATGCGACACATTTTTACAGTACCATAGAGAAGGGGATAGATACATAGAGTATCAAAGGGAAGACGACACATACTTACAGTACTACAAGGAAAGGGTTAGATAGATACTTATAGAATAAAAAAGAACGCGACACATACTTACAGTACCACAGGGAAGAGGAAAGATACTTATAGTATCAACGGGAACGCGACGCATGCTTACAGTAACACATGGAAGGGGATACATACATATAGTATCTAAAGGAACGAGACACATACTTATAGTACCACAGGGAAGGAGGTAGATACTTATAGTATCAAAGGGAACGCGACACATACTTACAGTTCCACAGGAAATTGGATGGATACTTATAGTATCAAAGGGAACGCGACGCATACTTACAGTAAAAAATGGAAGGAAATGGATACATATAGTATCTAAAGGAACGTAACACATACTTATAGTACCACAGGGAAGGAGGTAGATACTTATAGTATCAAAGGAAACGCGACACATACTTACAGTACCACAGGGAAGGGTAAAAATACATATAGCATGTATAGTATCAAAAGGAAGGTGACACAAACTAACAGTACCACAGGGAAGGGGATAGATACTTATAGTATCTAAAGGAACGCAACACATACTTATAGTACCACAGGGAAGGAGGTAGATACTTATATTATCAAAGGGAACGCGACACATACTTACAGTAACACATGGAAGGAGATAGATACATATAGTATCTAAAGGAACGCAACACATACTTGTAGTACCATAGGGAAGGAGCTAGATACTTATAGTATCAAAGGGAAAGCGATTCATACTAATAGTACCACAGGGAAGGGTAAAAATACATATAGCATGTATAGTATCAAAGGGAAGATGACACATACTAACAGTACCACAGGGAAGGAGATAGAGACATATAGTATCTAAAGGAACGCGACACATACTTATAGTACCACAGGGAAGGAGGTAGATACTTATAGTATCAAAGGGAACGCGACACATTTTTACAGTACCACAGGGAAGTGGATGGATACTTATAGTATCAAATGGAAGGCGAAACATACTAACAGTACCACAGGGAAGGGGAAAGATACATATAGTATCAAAGGGGAAGGTGACACATACTAACAGTACCACAGGGAAGGGGGTAGATACTTATAGTATCTTAAGGAACGCAACACATACTTACAGTACCACAGGGGACGCGACTCATACTAACAGTACCACACGGAAGAGGAAAGATACATATAGTATCAAAGGGAACGCGACACATACTTGCAGTACCACGGGGAAGGGAATAGATACATATAGTATCAAAAGAACGCGACACATACTTACAGTTCCACAGGGAAGGAGATAGATACTTATAGTATCAAAAGGAACGCGACACGTACTAACAGTACCACAGTGAAGGGAAAAGATACATATAGTATCAAAGGGAAGACGACACATACTTACAGTACTACAGTGAAAAGGATAGATACTTATAGTATTAAAAAGAACGCGATGCATTCTTACAGTAACACATGGAAGGGGATAGATACATACAGTATATAAAGGAACGCGACACATACTTATAGTACCACAGGGAATGCGGTAGATACTTATAGTATCAAAGGGAACGCGACACATACTTACAGTAACACAGGGAAGGGGATAGATACTTATAGTATCAAAGGGAACGCGACGCATACTTACAGTAACACATGGAAGGGGATAGATACATATAGTATCAAAGGGAAGGTGACACATACTAACAGTACCACAGGGAAGGGGATAGATACATATAGTATCTAAAGGAACGCGACACATACTAACAGTACCACAGGGAAGGGGATAGATACATATAGTATCTAAAGGAATGCGACACATACTAACAGTACCACAGGGAACGCGACACATACTAACAGTACCACATGATTGGACCCCCCCCCCTTTTTTCATGTTTTTTGGAAGATCAATGCATGATTTAAAAAGTTACGTATAAACTAGTATGGTTTAAACCCCCTTTTAAAAATGGCTGGATCCACCCCTGTTTATTGCCTAACATGCATTGACATGTGGGGTATTCACAATGGTATGGTTGTTCGGGATGGCCTATTACAACAGTTACAAGACCTAAACCCCTGATCGAGTAATCCTACATATTGTTTGTTAATGTATTGATAACTATCACGTCCTAAATTTGCATGAAATATTTGTCACTTTTTTTTATTAACCAATAACCAACCAATCTTCACATGTTACGATGTAGTCCGTCAGACAAGCTTGTCTGGCAAAACAGCCGTTTGGACGTCAGAGTAATCTCGGACTAGTTACGACGATGATATACCTATTTATATAGCCACTGGTGGGTGATGTACAATAATTATAATTTGTCACATATGTGTTATGAATACCTTCAACATGTTCAAGGCTTGGGTTTGTATATATGCAATAACCTCAAAATTGCCCGGGCAAAAAAAGAGTATATTGATATTGTGCCCTGACATGCCTGATTCCAAATGATGAGACGGCATTGCGTCCTTAACAACAATTTTTAACACTTTTCATCTTTTGTGATAAGAAATTTAAGATTTTACCGGGTATGATTCATTATTTTGTTAAAAATGATTTGGTATGCTCTAAATTTTGTAGAACTTAAATATATGTTATAACAGAAGAAAAAGAAATTATATTGAAATTTTTATTTTTATCTTTTGTATATTATTCACTGTCATGACTGTCATGACTAAATAAAAATTAGATCCCACGCATGCGCGGCATAGTTAAATAAGTGCCCGACACGTTATCATCAGTATGTTGATGGATTATAAAGAAGAAGAAGAAGAAGAATCTTATAAATACTATTTGCTGTGTCACCATGTCACGTTGGTAGTAATATTCAACAAATTCTATTTTAAAATTAAAAAGTATTATAAATTGATCACAACACGTATAGTGCTATAGCCTCTATTGTAACACAATTGTGTTTCATATCATTAATTATCAAGGAGTATTAATTAGGAAATTTATTAAAAAGGAATTAAACAATTCAATGACAATCATGTACGCTTTGGACACTTAATAACGATCTGTTCAAATATTATAGACATATATACCCTGAAGCCAATAAATGACCATGTCTACTATGAAATAACATGTATCCTTCAGGGGTTTAATTGCATAGTTTGACAATTAACCATAGACTAGAATGATTTAACATCCAGACGACTATGTAATCGGCCTACAGCTATTTGTATGGACCACTGGACTATATAAGATTCCTCAATGGACTACAAGGACAGAATTCGATTAGACCACAATTCGATCAGGACAGATTGGTACCGGAGATTCCGCCAAGGTCTCCCCCTCGTGGGTAGGCTGGAACTAATGTGCTTAATATCCGAAATACTCTAACAGGAACGAACAGTTATAACACTATACGATCACGTGCCCGTGTGAGATAATGAACATTCGAACTATTCAACTTTAAAGACAGTTTGTGAACATTCGAACATTTGAACTTTAGAATCTTTCTTGGCTTTGTTATTACATAATAAAATATATTTATCCTATTACTGACTTCGTCACATAAGTCACAATTTGGTGCCGTGACCAGGATCGACTTGGATTGTCTAAAATAACGCGAAGGAATACAAAAGGTAAGAACTCAGTTACTTTCATTTTTCTTAATGGAAAATCAAGATATTTCTATGTCAGTACAAAAAGAAGAAAAGGCTTTTCAAGGGATGTTACACATATTAAGTAAAGTTTTTAATTTTAAAGGGATTGAGGCTGTACTTTTAAAAGGCTTAAAATCTGATGTTTTTTTCACGAATTGTGGTTGGCACGATTTTTGTTATTAGGTATTTTTAGGTACTATATATATATAGGTCAATTTAAAAATTATGAATACATATTTTTTTTTCATGATAAGAATGAAAGGTTATTTTTTGTGTTATTTTTTATGCTGTACGTGTTATTTAAGGGATAGGATAGATTAAACTTATGATTCTTCAAAATAAACCGTTTTTTGTGAAGTTTAGAGAAGCTAGTTTTTCGTTTAAAGTAAATATGTAAAAAGATAAAATGTCTGATACATTAGCATTTTTTCCGTATTTAATGGTGGTTTTTGGTCATATATTATGGGTTGTTTTTTTGAAGATACACTCAATTATTCTAGAAAACATATGTTTAACGTAAAATTAGTAGAGCATCGGTGTAAATGAAGGTTGAATTAGAACCTTTGGTAGATGAAGTTAAGGGTACACTGAGGATACATTGTTTGCGTATTCTAGCCATTTGATGATTAATGGGTTTATGCAGTTGGGTAGTGTGTATGCACATTTGTTTAGAGAAAACAAATAGTCTATAATTTTAGATTCCAACCCCTTCTTCGGATGATTAACATAAGTGATGTTAAGTTATTAAATGGTGCAAGTTGTTTATGGTGTTATATTACGCCATATTTACATATTGTTAATAGATTAAGAGAAGTATCTTCATAAAGTAGCACATTAAAGAAAAACAGGGATATGTTTGCCCTTAGGGATTTACTAGTATTGTTGTAGTAGACTGATATTTGTAAAGAAAAAATAAGAGACATATGAACTTCAGAACTTAATGACAAAATTTAAGTGAAATAGATAATTGATATAAAAGGAAAACTAGCATTCAAGTTAAATTGAAATTGAAAAGTAAACAATGATGAGGATTATAATCATGAAATAAGAATAAGGAAATAATTAATTAAGGAGTTGAAAAAAGAATCTTAACGATGTGTTTTGTTTATAAGTAGTCATAGATTTTTGTTTAATTGTTTTCGTTTTTATGAGGGTAGTTAAGTTTTAAATGTATATACTATTTTTAAATTCAGATCTCAACATATACCCTAACACTAAGTCGTATGTAAATGTATAAAAGGGATAGGCAGTAGGTTTGAAATTTTAAAACAAATGAAAAATAGATATATGAAAAAAGAAAGGAAATAGAAAAAGGAAACTATATACTTATTTTAGAAAAATGTAATACATTACAGAGAACAACATTTTTTTTTCGCAACAAGTTGTTGTTGTTGTCAAATATGGAATATAGTCAGTAACCAATTGCGCAAGATATAGTTATAGTTTTTATCAATGGAATCTTAATTTTATTTTTAAGAGTGATGAGAATAAATATGTGATCATATGTGGTCTGTATTTTATGTTTAGCCTTAAGATTAATTAATGAGGAACTAAATTTAAATAAGTAAAAACTATTACAATTGGTAACAAAGTAACACATATAATTTTAGTAATTTTTTTTTATTAGTATCATGTAGGTGTAGGGGTTATATAAAATGATCGAATTGATTTTTGTTTATTGTAAATTTTTAATGATTTATTTTACGTCTAATGTAAATATTATGTAGGATTTGTAAACTTGTAGAAGTTGTATACGACAGATTCCCCCTTTTATTTAGTTTTTGTTCTAACAGATAATTCGATAAAAAAAAAGAAGATATTGATTTATATGTAGGAATTGTTTTACAAAATATTGCTAGGCTTGGACAATCCTGAGAACTCAAGGCGAGTGAACAAATTATCAATAATCTGATAGATGATAAATAAAAAAAAGAAACAAGGGGAAGTAAACAAGTTTTAGTTTTTCCAATTTGAGATAAATTTATCAGCAGGGTTTAGGTGCGATCTTCATTGGAATAGCCATATTTTTGTACTGTTAATTAATTAAGAATATATCTTGGTTAGCCAAAAAGAATGTTGTGAGTTCTGGTTCTAATGCCACGAACAATTGGGTAAAAACAAATGGTGTCTTCGCAATTGGTTGGAATAGATGCTACTGATAACAGAGAGATGTCTTCCTCCGCGCCATTGGTCAAGGACAAAACTTAACCGAATGCCGATATTAACAGCCTCTTAAGAAGGACGAACCAACCAGCTAGATGCGTCAAATACTACGTAATGGAGATGATGATGACGACATTGTACAAAGATGTGCGCCCTTTCCAGCAGTTGATGAACTTTATACTTTGATGGTGAAGGAAATAAAACATGAACTATGTATATCGAACTATTTAACTGGTGATTCAAATGAACTATGTGTAAATATATCCAGCTATTGACTTGGTGAATGTAGTGAACTTATTATAAACTTTAGATGTGTGGTGATGGTTACCGGAAACTTTGCAATGAACTATCACAATAACCTACAGGAAGAAAAACTACCGTATTTTATTAAACTTTCGTTTTATTTAGGAGGAAAGGAAAATGTAACACAATTGTGTTTCATATCATTAATTATCAAGGAGTATTAATTAGGAAATTTATTAAAAAGGAATTAAACAATTCAATGACAATCATGTACGCTTTGGACACTTAATAACGATCTGTTCAAATATTATAGACATATATACCCTGAAGCCAATAAATGACCATGTCTACTATGAAATAACATGTATCCTTCAGGGGTTTAATTGCATAGTTTGACAATTAACCATAGACTAGAATGATTTAACATCCAGACGACTATGTAATCGGCCTACAGCTATTTGTATGGACCACTGGACTATATAAGATTCCTCAATGGACTACAAGGACAGAATTCGATTAGACCACAATTCGATCAGGACAGATTGGTACCGGAGATTCCGCCAAGGTCTCCCCCTCGTGGGTAGGCTGGAACTAATGTGCTTAATATCCGAAATACTCTAACAGGAACGAACAGTTATAACACTATACGATCACGTGCCCGTGTGAGATATTGAACATTCGAACTATTCAACTTTAAAAACAGTTTGTGAACATTCGAACATTTGAACTTTAGAATCTTTCTTGGCTTTGTTATTACATAATAAAATATATTTATCCTATTACTGACTTCGTCACACTATTAGACAGTAACCCTTCAATGAAGTATACACCTAAGAAAACATTGATGTAGAAAGAGAGAACATTTTGTTTTAGAAATAGAACCTCAAAAAAGGGTTTTATTCTTCTTCTCATAAGGGACTTATCAATTAAATTGTATAGGTCATAAATTCATTTCTTTACATCATTAAACTTTGTTGTCAAGCAAATTATGATTGCTAGTTTTTCTTGTAGATAAATACAAGTTTATATATAATAAATACTTTATTCTTAATGTATATTTTTTTGTAGATAAGATATCACATTGGTTTGAGCATGATTCCCAGCCAGATTATGAAGCGGCATATATCATGTATATCAATGTATATATGTTACAGTAAATAGGTGAAATTAGGAATTACACGTAATTACTAAACATTTCAGTAAATACCTGTAATTACTAGCCAATTTAGTAAATACATGTATTTACTAGTTGTTTCAGTGATTACTGGTAATTACTGATTTTTTTTTTGTCATTTTTACAGCTATTTACTAACTTGATGTTTTTGTTTTAAAATGAAAAACATAATTCAAGATACCAAATAAGAAAGTAAAGGGTAGGGATTTTAAGGGAGCTTACTTAAGGATGTAGGAATATAAGGCACATCAAAAGTGCATACTCTTTAGTGTTTGTGAATTGAATCTGGAAAATGGTTGTTTTATAGGTCTTGTAACTCCGTCACTATATGCATTTATATATGCAAGACAATGATATCAATCCAAAATTGATTTTCATAATTTTGTTAAACTAAAATCTCAATCATGCACTGTGGTTTAAAACTTTAAAATAACTTTCTCCAAATATCCTGGATTTCTACCAAACTTGGACAGAAGCTAAATGTTTATGATCATAAGATAATATCCGAAAGTAAAGTTTGTAAAAAAAAATCCTTTTTTTCCCTATATTACTTATAAACATCATAAATGGCCTAGTTTTTTTCCCAGTTAACATTACATAAACTCTGCAGTTAAAGATTTTAAAACATTAGATTTTATAAACCATCCTGGATTTTTACCCAATTTTGACAGAAGCTTCCTAAAGTACTTAAGTCAAAAGATAGTATCTAGAGGAAAATTTTAATATCTTTTCCTCATTTTTGTTGAGCCTGCGATTAACAGCAAAAGTAGGCGAGACTATTTGTTCTGCAAAACTCTTACAATTGTTACCGTATCACCATGGTGATACGGTCTGATTAGTCAGAGGCTAGACGTCAGGTTCGGGTAAATCTGTTAACGGTATTTCATTGGTTATAAATACTATTTAATGGCTGCTTCGTGGTTGCTTCCGGAATGATTCTGGGGGAAATGAAGGCCGTAGTAACGTCTGATTGGCTATTATTGAGTGGTATGCATTATGTGTCAGCGCGTCCGTATGTGCGGACGGATAAAAATCATGATAGTAGGTCATCGGTATAAATTATAATGAAGTGTTCATTTGCTATCGTAAAGAGCTATAATGTTTATTAACGAAGCACTGTCAATTTGGTGCAATTTATTAAACCAATACAATTCTGTGATAATGAAATCATGTAATCTTGAAATTATGTTGCAATTTTGGTACGAGGCTGTATATTTATGTATCATTGATATTATTTAAAAATAGAACAGTAATACACACAATCTACACTTTAAACTGTGTATTAAAACGGTTGAATGATTGAGATACTTTAGTGTTAGTTTTCTTCGTAAGCTTAGATTTTAAATAATAAATACGTACACAAAACGTATGCTCTATATATAAAAATAATAACCATTCACTTTTCATTGCTCGAACATATTGATTAGAAAATATTAAAATCACGGAATTTACCGAAGATGTTATTTCGTTTCCCGCGCTTTCATCGCTTCATTGATTTCTGGTGTAAATAAACAAATCCAGAAAAAAACAGCTGACTGATTAGAAGAATACAAAACTTACAAGGTGAGCAATATGGTTTCTTGTGCAAAGAAGCCTACACCAATCATCACGGTATAGTTATAGGCAAGGGTTACAGTGCACTATGCTGACAGCAGCAGCTGTTGCAATATTAGTTTTTTTACAAATTATATGGGAGGGCATCGTACATTGAGTTACTTAGAAACAATTATGCTAATAAAAAATCAAAGCTGTCTACAGAAAAAATCAAAAAAAATGTCCTTAGGTGAACGACTTTATATCAACATAGCTGGATAAAGTTGTATATCTAACACCTCTACAGGGGCGGATCCAGCCATTTTAAAAAGGGGGGCCCAACCCAGGACAAATTAAGGGGGGTGGGGGGTTTTCAACTTCCATTTATATGTCCCCATTCTAATGCATTGATCGTCCAAAGGCAGATTAAGAGGGGGGGCAGCCCCTCCCCGCCTCTCCTTCCACCCTTTCTGGTAAAGTTTGGTTGGCTTCCACTAATGAAAATTCCGCCACTGGTTGTTGGACCTGGGACTATTATAGTATAAGCAGTCATTGTCAATTGATATATCAACAGCACTGAGAACTGCATTTGATATACATGTCCGATTTCAATTTATTAACATTATCAGGTCTTACAATTAGTACATTTTTATGCCCCACCTACGATAGTAGAGTGGCATTATGTTTTCTGGTCTGTGCCTCCGTCCGTTCGTTCGTTCGTCCCGCTTTAGGTTAAAGTTTTTGGTCGAGGTAGTTTTTGATGAAGTTGAAGTCCATTCAATTTGAAACTTAGTACACATGTTCCCTACGATATGATCTTTCTAATTTTAATGTCAAATTAAAGTATTGACCCCAATTTCATGGTCCACTGAACAAAGAAGATAGTGTGAAGCGCAGGTTAAAGTTTTTGGTCAAGGTAGTTTTTGATGAAGTTGAAGTCCAATCAACTTGAAACTTAGTACACATGTTAACTATGATATGATCTTTCTAATTTTAATGCCAAATTAAAGTATTGACCCCAATTTCACGGTCCAGTGAACATGTAAAATGATAGTGCAAGTGGGGCATCCGTGTACTATGGACACATTCTTGTTTCATGATGATATAATTACTATTAGGTTGCTTACGTAGGGAATCACTGAAGCATGACTGAACAAGTCGCCCCCTCCCCCTATTTGTCCCAGCTGACCTGAGAATCTCTCCCTCTTCAACCGTTGACTTCATACAACAATTACCTTTCCATTGTGGCATACATGTAAGATATTTATTTTGATAACATCAAAATTTTATATGGAACAATTTATTCCAAATAATTATGACAAGACCATTTTAAATTTTTTCTGGGACGCCTTCCTACAACAAAGTCCAGATGTAAAAATAAATGGCTTCAGTGTTAGGACGTCATAGGAAGGTGTCCCAGAAAAAAACAAATAGCCTTGCCAGACGTCAGTTCGAGGAAGGCGTCCCAAAATTTTTTTTAAATAGCCTTGCCAAACGTCATAATTACAATGTATTTGGACTATGAACATTTGTGATGTAAAGTTAATAGTGGCGGACATGTACATATTGTAGCAATAAGGTGTATTCAAAGCACAATAACTAATAATAAATCAACTCAGATGGAATTTTCATCACTGGATGGAAGCATACTGATGTGTCAAATTTCTTTATTTTTCACACAGCATCGGCAAAGAGTGATAAGATGTAAATCAGGAGATTAATCATTGTTTTAGAAGTCAAGAATTTTTATATTTACTTATTTTGGTAGATACATGTAACATAACATTTATTTTGTCATTATACCTGTTTGCTCAGCATTCTTCATGAAAACTATCACACTGATTTTAAATCATTTAAGGAAAGCACTGTGTAAGCAAACATTTCAGGAGGCAAAGAGTCTTTAGGCTGACTGTAATAGTCTGTATATTATCTGAAAAGCTTAGTTCTTGTCAACTTCCTTATTATTTCAAACATTTTAATTAGTGTCTCCCAAATTTGGTGTATTTCTTTTAGCTTAAAATAACAGCTTTTTTCAAAGTCATGTTCATTTATTTTTCAACCCAGCCCAGAAATATGTGGTTACCTTTAACATGGCTGATTTAGGGAAAGGCGACCTGGCTCACCTCTAACAAAGGCTATATTAATGGTCAATACAGACATTTTACCTGTTCAACACCAAATGCTGTATGTCAAGTTTGGGCCCCTGGCCATGGCTCTTTTTTTTTCATTATTCATCTTGTATGTACATCTCTTTTGAATTTGTTTGCTTATTTGTTCTATGGTCTATGAATATCTATCTACATACCACATTTCATGGTCCCACAAAAATATTTAAAACATATACATTTTACTTTATCTAGCTTCTCTCATGTGATAGCGGTACCTTTTTGGTCACTATTTATGTGTTGCGTTTAAATATGAATTGTAACACTTTATAGTGACTGGACAGGAAATTAAATACTTCTCAAGAAACAAAAAAAGAAGACTACTTGGAACAGCACAAGACTACAAGTATGTATGAATAAAAACTCAGATCGGAATAGCATGGAGGATGTTACGTCCTGTGAATAAGCAAGGAAAGCTTTTAATAATAGTGCATTTTTTTCAATGTATTCATGTTATTAGGTTTTTCATTCATTTTCTGTTCAAATTTCAACATAATTTGTCAAAAATGCTAATCTAACTTTACTAAAACTTTTAGTGGTGGATCCAGAAATATTCATAAGCAGGGGCTCACTGACTGCCTAAGAAAGGGCCTGCTCCAATCATGCTCCAGTGATTCCTTATATAAACAACCAAATTTTCCTTACAAAAGGGGTGGCCCAGGCCCCCCTAAAAAACCCTCTAACTCAACCTCTGACTTTGAAACAATATGACAAGTGTTTCATTCACCAAAATACTGGTGCGTTTTTTGTGATAAATATTGTGCGCAATTTTATGAATGAAAGGGGAAAGAAGATCCACACATGTTGTACCCGCACATGACAATTGCAAACTGGACCAATTTTTATATCACAACCAATCAACTTATACTGACATTATCAGAGAGAACACATCAAATTAAAAAAACACAAATAACTGATAAATTTTATCAGATATTGCAGAATTAAATATGTTTTAAATTTATTACAAAAAAATGTTCTAGAGAAAAAATGTTCACAATCTCAAAGATAGATATAACTGAATCTTTTATAAGTACAATGTACCAAAGACAACTGTCTATCCAAGTAACAATTTATAGAAGTAAACCATAATACACTATGTAGGTTGTAGTATGGTCTTCAACGCAAAGCTTGGTTCACGCCAAACAGCAATTTTATATAGTCCATTTCAATCACCAGAGGCAGATTTAGGGGGGCATGGGGCCCGGGCCCCCTTTTCTGGAAAAATTTTGGTTGGTTTTATAGGGAATTAATCACTGAAGCATGACCGAAGCGGGCCCCTCTTAGGCAGCAACCATTTGATTTTCTGGGGGGGGGCTATGGTTTTTTTTTGAAAAAAAAGTTTGTTTCCAGTTTTTGGAGAAAAAAATAATTTGTTTTTGATTCTGAGAAAAAAAAATTGTTTGTTTCACCCTCAGCTGCCACTATATGTAATGCTAAAATTGAAAGAAAAAAAATTGTTTTTGACTTGTCGCGAAAAAAATAGATTGTTTTTCGCCGCAGGCGAAAAAAAAAATTTGTCCAGAAAAAAAAAACCATAGCCCCCCCCAGAAAATCAAATGGTTGCTGCCTTAGTCAGTAAGCCAGCCCCCACTTATGAAATTTTCTGGATCCGCCACTGATCATGACAATAAACATTAACAAGTAAAACTAACTAATAATCCTGACTATATGTATAACATGAAATGGTTGCCATCAGAAATGAAAATATAAATATCCATACTAACAAAAACTTGATTACACGTGCAACCAAATATCAAGCACTAAAGGCTAATCATGCTAATACTTATATGAAGCTCTCATGTACAGAACTCAGGGGCGGATCCAACCATTTTAAAAAGGAGAGGTTTCAACCCAGGACAAAGGCTGGGTTCCAACTATATGTCCCCATTCAAATGCATTGATCGCCAAAAAAGGGCTCCGGGAACACCCCCCCACACCCCTGCCTGAATCCGCCACTGGAACTTCAAAAAAAAATCGTCAAGATTACAACCACAATGTGATATATTAAAATATATAAGAAGACAGGTACATGTAACAACATGGTGAAAAAAAAATTTGAAATTAATATTATTCCAAATCCCATTACCATAAAAACATCTTTTTTAAGTATTACTACTTCTGGAAATTAGTAATAACAACACTTAACTACTAAACTAATTGCATCTTCTAAGACAAAAGTCGGATAAGATATCAATCTCTTCTATACATGTAAGTATATATAAGATGTAACATCCTCAAATTTGAAAGGCCTTCTATAGTAGTCCATTTTGTCAAGTAATAATCCTCAAAAGTACATGTAGGTTACAATGTAGAAGCTATTTTTATCAAGTTGATAATAGACACAGTATGCATTTTATTGTAATATCATTCCCCATTTTCATTCTCAATTTTATCCAGTCATTTATCATTATAACCCTGGTCCACCTATAATACAACTAAAATCACAAATTAGTAGAAAAAAGCGCTATGCATTCATATTGCTTGGAGTGCAATATTCCAATAAAAATAAAATTTACTCACAAACCACTGATCTCAATATAATCAGCTAAAATACGGCAAGCTTTTTAGAAAAGCTATTACTTGTAATAGCTTAATACATCGATAACCCATCTCCAGCTAGGGGTTGAATTGAAGGTCACATGAATACGTATTCAATGAGGTCCAAATATTCACTAGCAAGTGCACAACTCATCAACCTTGTTTCGCAGCTAATTTAACAAAATAGAACCAGATTGGCTGCTAACGGTGAATTATAATTTCACTATATCATTTTTATTAATGATTTAACAATAAAAAAATATATATAATTTTTTTTTATATCTGGAAGCTAATGCACATAACAGTTCATTCCAGTTCTTAACCTACATAACATTATCTTATCATTATAAGTTAATAAGTCTAAATATTCTTCAAACTCAAAGTTTTTTTTTAAAAGTTAAAACATAATGATTTGGGAGAATTTTCCATTTCTGATTTCCATGTCTGCTGAAATTGGTCAAAAATTCTCTGTTTAATGCTCATCTTTAACCATTTTGGATTAAAACTAAAGTTACTCTGATTTAACCAAATATTTGAAAGTCCATATTTATTCAAGATATTTTTAATACAAATCAACTATTCAATATTTTAAACGTACTAACTGATCTTCTAATTAGTATTACCATATAACTTTTGATCATCTGACCATAATACAACATTGTTTTAGCAGTCAGTAAATAGGTGTAATAATTCATTTTAAAATTAGTAATTACTGGTAATAACTGGGCCGTTTAAGGAATTACTTGTATTAACTAAGTGCATCGGGAATTACCTGTAATTCCTAAATTTTAGTAATTACATGTAATTCCTAATTTCACCTATTTACTGTAACATATATATAGGAAATATATAGTGTCACTAAATTACTCTCATATGGTACCTCATTTGTACCTGTAGCTATAAATTGTGAAATGGTGGATTCATTCATAATTTTGTGTTACTTATTGTTTTGGAAATAACCTTGATAGAGCTAACAGCATTATATCATGATGTACAGTTGATGGGATGATCTGATTGGACAAAAAGAAAATTGTGAATTGAACAAATAGCAAACTTACAATTCATAGAAAAAAATGTAGGAAATACAATGTACTACATTACTTGGTGACAGAGCATACCTTTGATATATATATATATATATATATATATAAGTACGTCTGAGTCAGTGACAACCCTACAACAGATGTATCCATCGGATCGCCATCGATGATGGTGATACATGGCTGTGTACATAATGTATATACAACTCGTCTAAACATCAACCCAACAATGTTAGATCTGTAAATTTGCTTTCGCAAATTTATGGTTCTTCCCTCGCCGGGATTCGAACCCATGCTACTGTGATATCGTGACACCATGCCCACCGAAAGCTCTTTTTTTGAGAGCCCAGGTGGTCGTGTGGTCTAGCGGGACGGCTGCAGTGCAGGCGATTTGGTGTCACGATATCACAGTAGCATGGGTTCGAATCCCGGCGAGGGAAGAACCAAAAATTTGCGAAAGCAAATTTACAGATCTAACATTGTTGGGTTGATGTTTAGACGAGTTGTATATACATTATGTACACAGCCATGTATCACCATCATTGATGGCGATCCGATGGATACATCTGTTGTAGGGTTGTCACTGACTCAGACGTACTTATGAATATAATTATTTTCTGTGACTGTATCTTACATTAATTTGTAGGATCCTTTACTATAGATAATTTAGCTGATCTGTAACAATAACATCTTCATGCCTTATATATCATGTACTGTAGTACGCCGCTAGATTAAAACTGACGTGGAAAGGTAACACATGCCCACCGAAAGCTCTTTTTTTGAGAGCCCAGGTGGTCGTGTGGTCTAGCGGGACGGCTGCAGTGCAGGCGATTTGGTGTCACGATATCACAGTAGCATGGGTTCGAATCCCGGCGAGGGAAGAACCAAAAATTTGCGAAAGCAAATTTACAGATCTAACATTGTTGGGTTGATGTTTAGACGAGTTATATATATATATATATATATTTGAAATAAGTAATATTAACAATTTGAAATAAAGAGAATTTAAAGTTTTCTAGGAATATTAGTAGTGCATCATATCTTAATTCCATGATTATCTTGGATAGTTATATCATTAAGAATAGAAAATTGGAATAATGGAAATTTCTAGTTTCAGTGAATATCAATCATTGTCAATACTAAAAGTGCAGCATCATGATCATACATCATCTGATTCACCTTGGATAATTATTCATTTGAAATAAGAATTTGGATATAATAAGAATTTCTATGCTGCCATTGCTATTGTTGGCTACATGTACCACCAGGGAGTGTTAAACCTCCTTTACTTTCCATGAGGGTCTGTCACGGTCCATCACTATTGGTTAGTGTCATATATATGCATGATGATGGAAGTTTTTACCAACCTAGACAAGCTTAACAGCCCTGTATTACAGTCTTGGGGTGATGATGTAAGCTATTTTATAGAGCTTTACATTTTAAAAGCTAAAAGAGCTGGATGTTTCTTGTCTTGTATTCAGATGCTAGAAGCTAATTAATATGTTATGATGTTTCAGTTTGCCATTATATGTACATTGCACCTGACCCCATTTTCATGGTTCAATGACTGCATGTAAAATATACTGTTACTTAATCAATGAAATGCTCTCTTATACTGTATATTTTATATATGTAATTGGATACATTTTATTGTATATGAGTATCTTGAAAGATCTACTTGTCTATCAGGTTGGGTTGACCTGACCTTGACCTTCATGGATAATTCAAGTGATTAAAGTTATTTCAGTTTAATACAATGTTAACATGGTTAGGTTTGTTTCTCAGTTTATACTTCCTAATAAAATTGACACTGGAAATGGGGAATGTGCCAAAAAGACAACAACCCGACTACAGAGCAGACAATAGCCGAAGGTCATCAATGTTTCTCATAAGCTATAAGCTATATTGTACATGTATAGGATCACTACTTTTGGCATAATTATGGAATAAATGTAAGTTGTACATGTTTGACATTTTTGAATGGCTTATTTCATCTGACAATGACACCATTTTCATGGTTTTTATGTTTAGTCTTTTTCTCTGTTTCTATGGTTACTATAAACGTTTAACCATAAATTTGGGGTATGGAAGAACTGTGTGAATTCAGAAATTCATGAAATTCATGAAATTATCTGTCATATATCTGTCTGGCATGGTTATTTTGACTGGACTTCATTTTAATGGATTATTGATAATGTAAAGTTTATGTGATACTCATAGACTAGTAAAATCTTCTTATTACAGAATTTCAATAAAAAGATCATGAATAAGGCCACATTTAAAAGAATGTCTGTTTCCCATCCCAGGAGGCTTATTTTTGACCTGGGTGTGGGGAGGGGAAACAAACAATTTTTATTTTGGCCTAAGGAGATATGGTGAGACGACTATCAACCATTTAAACCATGTAGACCAAGTGATTTACTTGTTAGTCACTATATAATAGGTCACTGCACACCCTTCAACAATGACCAAAAACTAAAACTTTATAATGAGCACCCTATAAAAGGTTCAGCCTGTAATGAGGCATCTGACACAGACGAGAAACCCAACAGTGATGACAATTTGATTTATTATACCATACCCTCCCCCCCCCCCCCCCCACCCCTTTGAAGTTAAATGTCTAATCCCTTAGTGTACTGAAATGAATAGTATTTTACTGGAAATGTTTCGGAAAATAGATATTGATGCTAACGTAAATATTTTATCCAATAAAAAGACAGGAAATAAGTCGGTGAACCAAAAAGTTCAAATCTAATTGAAAATTAAAGTGCCCATGAACTCACTGATCATGCACGAGTGATTCTATTCATAAAAAGTGTCCGTGTAACAACTAAGAAGAGTCTGTGTATCATCGAAAAAGAGTCTGTGTAACACCCGTTAATGTACTGTTTTTCTATAGCTCTGCAAGGGGGGGGGGGGGGGTCAAAGTCGTTCAAAGGTCACTGTACAGCCTTTAACAATGAGCAAAATCCATACAGCATTCTAGTACGGCATACGTTTTACCTCAGCGAACTCTCTGTCTTGGTGATGTATCAATCGTTTGCTTCAGGTCGATCCATTTCGCATCTCGTCATGAATATGCGTGATATATTTGCCACTGGACATTAAGGGAGCAATCAATTTATCAGTTTCATTTAGTGATGCATGCTAATTATATATAGTTCTCAAATGATAATTGTCTAAAACTGTTTCCATTTTTGTGTATTTTATATTTTAGCGTAAATTTAAGAATTTCTTTCCGAATCTTTCTCTTTGCATTTATTTGTTTGTAAACATTTAATAAAGTAGTCCATGTCAGGGGTTAGATTGTATACAGCCAATCTAGGACAAGGGCAGTAGAACAGAAAACAGTCTCCATTGTATACATACATATGCATTTATGTTGAAGCGTAAAACAACGACATGTAGTTGAGCTCGTTTTGGTGAAACAATTACTGTCAAATCTTTATATATATATATCTGGTAAAGTTGTCATAAAAGCAAAAACGGACGAAAAAGTTGGAAACAATTTATAATAAGACTAAACTTATTTTGGCCGTTTCGTTTCTTCTAAAGTGTTAAATTCAACCATGCGACTGGCTTACTTGGAGATTCAGGTGACCTCTTTCGTTTTTAGAAATTTCTATCGAAGTTCGTATATCCCTTCAACGATTTATTCAATATTTTTTAACGTATAGATAGCGCGAAACTCTCACTACACCATGCATAGACTTTTTTTTTCTCGACCAAATGCGGCTGCTTATTTATACAACCGAACAACCAAACGTCCGCACCCAATTTTAGCAAAGATATACTGTCGAACGGGGTAAGTCAAGAGATGTGAATATTTCTATACCCAATCAATCATTTGGTTTTGAAAACAATTTTAAAGGTATACATTAATACGACATCAACCCAACGACACATATCAATCAAAACATTAAGAGTCAACACACAGATTTTTGTAATAGAAAGAAACCTATACAGAATAAAAAGCCTAAACCGCAACAAGACTAAATAATATGGGAGCAGTGATTTTTTTTAGACAAAAATGCAAGTGTTCCGTAGAAATATTTCACGTACCATTTTTTTTAATTTCGATCGTTGAAAATTATAGCAGGTGTGATATAAATCAGTAGATTTAGGACAAAACTATAATATGGAAATATAATATTAAAATTAAGCCTGCTTTGTACTAGACCGACACACTGAGATGGATTTTTAACGTGTAAGTTCACAAACTAACAGTTCGAAAGAAAGAAAAAAACTCTTTGTTAGACCCGTTTGGGATTCGGACTAAAGTCCTCTCGCTGTCGAGGTGAATTTATTCTCACGAGACCAACCAGGAGAGAGGTCGCATAGTCATACCAAAAACACGAACAATACAGTTTAACAGAATTATCACCGCTACTAATGCGATTTTAAAGTCATGATCTTATCTAAATTAGATGCCGTTATGTGATGTTGGTATCTACACGTATGAATAGAGATGGCCGACATCAGAGTAGATTGAGAGGACCATCGCTCTCTGCAAATTGAAAACTCTTCCTCAATGATGTTAGTGGTCCCACTGTAGCGAGCTGTTGCAAGGCTAAATTTCTATCCTTATTAAGTCTTCTCTCATTATCCAGTGGTATTTCAAGTTTACTTTTAATCTTATTGTCGAACGACTATTTGAAGTTCTTCTTATTATATTTAAAACTTCTGTTCTCGTTATGAACACGAATGAAATATTTGCCACTGGAGGTGACTGAGGCAAACAACAATGAATCACCATCACTAAAATATAAGTATTTGTTCTCAAAAAATACTTTGTAATTAATTAGAAGAATGATGACAATTTCTCATCTATTCACGTTTTGATCGAGCCGCTTCAACCTCAAATCTTGCTGCAATTGTTTTACATTTAGGCTACTAGTATTAAATACTATTGTATTCATTGAAGTTTACATGCGTAGTTTTTTTTTTATTCAAAAGAATAAATTGATATTTATAAATAAATTGGACTGAACAAACAACACTAATTATTTCGCATTTGCATGTAACGCAGTTTAGAAAAATAAAAGATTGGATTTTTCTTTAGATTAGCACACATGCAACGCATCCCCACTTAGGAGTCCTCCAAAAAGGTAAAATTTACCTGTATTGGAACATGTATGTTTGGTGTATGTATATCACTCGTTCCATCTACAATATACGGAAATGACACGACCGTGTATTGTAAAGCTTTGAGGGACTTTTAATATCAAATTCATCAAAAACGGAAAAAAAGTCACAGGAAAAAAAGTCACGGGAAAAAAAGTCACAAAATCACTAGGAAAAAAAGTCACAAGAAAAAAAGTCACAGGAAAAAAAGTCACAATATTTTTTAGTAAAATTATTTATCAGAAGTATGTTGGAATGCACATGAAAAGGTAACTATGTACATGTATGCAATAAATGATTCAACTGGAGTTTTTGAATGCATAGAAAAAAGCCATAATATACTTGTATCAGATTACTTACTCTTAGTGGTAAAGTTTAATTTTTAAAAACCATAAAGGAAGTATATATTTTTCAAAATTGACTTTTTATCAAACAGGGAAAGCTGATTGTTTCCTTTCATTTAATATTGAGCTTAGTTGTATTTCATTGGTATGACTGCCACACATCAATATCAACAGTCCCTGTTAGTATTTATGGGAATGAGTTGTTTGTTTAACACTGAATTGAAGGAATAATACTTTATCTTCAAAAATCGAAATAACTTGTGATCAAGTCATATACTGAACTTCTAACTTGAATTCAAATTGAAGGAAATTGTTGCTGTTTAACTCACATCTCTTTCATTTCATAAGAGATATAAAACAAAAATAATTACAACAAATCCTTGAAAACATGCATGTATCAATAGTACACCAGAATGTACACGTTTCATTTTAATGTTTTGCGATTTATATCTAAATCCAAAGCTAGTCGTATAAAATGAATTAAAAAATGTCCATTTCCATACAAAATATTTATTGGGAATGTTTTCCAATATATTCATATATATGTGCGACCATATGACCATTTCCATAAAAAAAAAATATTTGGAAAGTTTCTCCTATTAATACATGTATGTGCAGATCATATGACTATTTCATACAAAAAATATATATTGTGACTTTTTTTCCTGTGACTTTTTTTCCTGTGACCTTTTTTCCTGTGACTTTTTTTCCATGACTTTTTTTCCGTGACTTTTTTTCCTGTGACTTTTTTTCCTACATTCCCCTGGGCGAAGAAATTACCAAGTTTGGAAAACACCGTGTGTACACTGACTTATAAAAGTGTTTATGTCTTTCATAAAAAAATTAAAAAAAAACATCTTTCCTTTAAAAAGTATTTCATGGTAGAATTTGACATCAAAATGGGTTAAAATAACAAATATCAACTTATTGCAATACTAACAAAACTTAACTTAATTACATTGTTTACAGAAGCTCCCATTTCACCTTAGTTAATTCTTGTGTACCTAAAAATTTGTACTAAGGCAAACTGGGATTAATTTTATATATATATTTTGACAGCTAAGGCGAAATGAGAATAAGCCGTTCACACAGTGTTTTCACAAACCGGTAATTTCTTCGCCCAGGGATACGAATTTGACATTAAAAGTCCCTCAAATAGCTTTACAATACCCGGCCGTGTCATTGCCGTATATTGTAGATGGAACGTGTAATATACACAATGAATTTCATACACCAGATATACAAATACAGGTGAATTTTACCTTTTTGGAGGACTCCGAAGAGGTGGTGCATTGCATGTGCGCTAAGTTTGAAAAAAAATCCAATCTTTTATTTGTGGTTCGTCTGAATACCGCTAATGACCCCCTGAGTGCACTCAGGACATACAATGTGCACTCAGGATCCTTCATATTCATCGTATTTGCAGGATGGATGCATATATTCGTTACACGCTGCTTATCTAAGAGTTAAATTTTGGTAGAATTTGAAATCGAACTAAGATAGATTTGTTAATTCTTTTGAAAAAATTACACCAATTACTGAGCAGTGAATTATCCAACCAAGCAGGAAAGTCCCTGAATCAACAAAATTGATCGGATTATCTTATTTTTGTTTATGAATTGTGTTGTTAGTACTGGTCCGGGAACACAATTATCCCCCTTCAATTTTCGTTATCAATTTTCGTTCACAAATATAGTTCCCTTTAATTTCAGTATATTTTTTCTTAATTTTTTTTTTGCCCTACTTTGAATTTTTCCCCATTTTTTTTGCTATAATGTGAATGTAAGGTCATCTAAGAGAATTTCTGTAAAATTTCTTTTTGATATTTTGAGCAAAAATGAGTGATTTGGTTTAACCCATACTGGTGTCCTTGTGTTTAGAATTAGAATTTAGAATATTTATAAGACAGATCAGTATCTAAAAAAGAATACTTTAATGAACGAATGAACTTTATTACCTTAAAACTACATTTCATAGTAACAGAGAAAATATATATTTACAATTATTAATACCATGCACATTGGTTGAAAAAAAACCTTGATTTAACTTGCATGTAGCTTGCAGGACCGATTTACCAGTAACATTTGTAGAAATTTAGATTATTTTTATGTAAGATGACCGATAGTGCTGTCTCAATTCAGAGTTTGAACTTTAAAAAACATGATTAAGTGTGTATTAATATAGTACAGAATAGTATAGAATGCGAAAGCGATTTCTTTGATATAAAATTTGCAGCAATATTCCAGTATAAAATGTCTGTCTATCTGTAGCTACATCCAACACTTAACATGTCATGATATAATGATATTCGTCACAGATATCTCTTGAGCCACAGAAATGACAAAGTCAGTCTAGAAAGGGGTTAGTCATTATAACTTTATGAAGTTAATCTCTTTTCATGCTTTTGGAGAGTTGTCTCATTGGCAATCAATACCACATCTCGATTTTTTTTTTTTTTTTTTTTTTATATATATAAAGTTAGACTTCAATGCCCCCCCCCCCCCCCCCCCCCACCATTTTTCTTGAAACTCCTCGTAGATTTATAATAGATAGCTTACATATAACATATGTTTTGATAGCTAATAATAAAGATCTTATTTTAGTTTAAAAACTTTACGAATGCCCAGCAAAGATTAAGCGTGTTGCATTCGAAGTGATCAGACTACCGCTAGGCCATTTCAACTCAAAATATATAAAATATCGTTGCATCGGTAAAACTTTGAATCATTTATAACAAAACTATTAGAATTTAAGACTGCTCTGCTTTTACAATAACTGTTTACTTGTTATCATTTCAATGAATATCGAGTAATATTTGTCGATGGACGGTTGTTGAGTTAATGCACGGTATTGTGATTTTTTTCACAATTGAATTTATAGAACCTTTTGTTTAGATTCATTGTCATATGTATCAAATTAAAATAGCTTTCTATTAACAGTTCTTTGGCGTTGCAACACCACTGCATGGTCATCCAACCAAAAAAGGAAAGTTATAATATTTATTTTATTAATAATATAATCTTTTATTCGTAAGCAATACAACTTACAGAAAATAATTATTACAAATATTCAATTACATCAGTGAAATATATTTACATTTAAACAATTAGTCAAATAATCATTTAAGTAGGTATACCATTATAACAGTACAGCAGAATAGGATCAAATGGATTTTTAGCATTAATGAATGAATTTAATTTCGTACCTTCTCAGTCAGAAATAAAAACTTCCCTTTAATTGGTAAGTTCCTTTACATTATGAACAGATACTGGTGAGAACCCAACCACTTTAAAAGGGGGTCCCAACCGAGCATAAAAAAGGGGCGAGTTCCAACTGTATATATATGCCCCCATTCAAATGCATTGATCGTCTAAAAAGTTTAAGATTCGACGGTTTTCTCCAACAATATGGTTTGATAAATTTCTTTCGAAGTTCATTATACTTTTCACATACTAAAATAAAATGATATTCATCTTCAATTACTTGTTTATCACACCATATTACAAAATCTCGGATATCTCTCAATATTACAAAATCGACAAGTTTCTATATTCAAACAGTGAACAGACTGATTTATGCGGTATTTACAAATAAATGGTTTTATAAATATAATTTACAGCATGATCTAAATAAAATTGTTGGGGTCAAATACATCTATGCAGCATACATTTAGGCGAGTCTTCAAAAAATAGTTCATTTCACTATTAAGGCAGCAACCATTTGATTTTCTTGGGGGGGGGGGGATTTTTGTTTCCAGACAAACATTTTTTTGGCGACAAATTTTTTTTCTTTCAATATTAGCATTACATATAGTGTCAGCTGAGGGTGAAAACAAACATTTTTTTTCTCAGGGTCAAAAACAAATTATTTTTTCTCCAAAACTGGAAACAAACTTTTTTTTCCAAAAAAAAAAAACATAGCCCCCCCCTTCTAACCCCAGAAAATCAAATGATTGCTGCCTAAAGCTACCGTTTAATCTATCTTTGAATTCAATTAAAAACAAGTTCACATTTTTTTTTAACCCTAATGTAACCGTATGTTAAAGCGTTTTCATCCGTATCAATAAATTGTTTATCAAAATTGAAGTGCATGAGTATTATTAACGTCTGGGATGAGTGTGAGATTTCTCTGTTGATGGGAATAAACAAAATTTAGCTGAATTTGTATTATTCAAATTAATGAAAAGGCAAGCTAGTGTGTGTTTAAAATGATATTGTTGGAATGGATTTATAACATTAAAAATGTGTGTAACCGATTTTAGGTTGACTTGGACTGCGAATTTGAAAATAATTTATTTGTGAAATCACATTCTTTAAGATGACATATTTTGTAAGTACGTTAACCTTTTATTCTAATTATAGTATCTTTGAAATGCATTTTATAGCTGACTATGCGGTATGTGCTTTGCTCATTGTTGACGGCCGTACGGTGACATATAGTTGTTAATGTCTGTGTAATTTTGGTCTCTTGTGGACAGTTGTCTCATTCGCAATCATACCACATCTTCTCTTGTATATTTATATAGCTGTTACTTACAACTGTCATGTGTACATGTTCCAGGCTCGTGCCGCTGAAAGAGGTCCCTTTTCAAGTTTGAAAATAGGTGAATAGGTCGGGAAAACTATCAGAAATATATATGATAAAAAAAACAGTAAAGTTCCCACTACTTTTTTGGTAAACTTTCTTGCTATTCCCGAGTGTGTTTTTGTGATTTATGCAATTTTATTCATGGACTAGCTAGCATAAAGAATTACATGTACTTTAAATGTATAAAATAAATTTTTTCTACAATGATATATAATTAGGAATGGAACTCAAAAACATAAAAAGGTTTTTTTTATTTGTATCTTTAAATATCCTCGAAAATAACTGCGTGTGAAAGCTTCTTTTAATATAATTTACACGTATATCGAAATGTGTTCATACCAATTGTCCCGCTTAATACCGAACCCGCGTAACCTTAAAAATTAAAACATTACACAAACAAAACATTACAATTTTGTTTATTACAGATATTTTATCATATCCACGGTTGAATGCACAATATCCCCACCAAGAGAACCGTCTACTGTTAGAGGTGGGACGACAGCCTAGATGTCGTGTGCAAAAATAATAATCACTTGGTACGGTTTCAGCTTGCGTATTGTAATTTTAAATAGTATAGATCGATTCGTGTTTTAAAATCAAACAAACGCTACTGCTTGCACTGATGATCCAAAAATTACTTTTATATATATATATATATATATATATAAACAATGTATTTGTTACATGTTATTGGTATTATATGGAACGCCGTAACTGCCTTATGTGTACTTGTTTTTAGATACGCTTATACTTTTCAATATATGCACATAGTTTTTCTATATATGCACATACTTTTTCTCTATATGCACATAGTTTACTTTATATGCACATAGTTTACTTTATATGCACACAGTTTTTCTATATATGCACATAGTTTTTCTATATATGCACATAATTTTACTATATATGCACATACTTTTTCTCTATACGCACATACTTGTTCTCTATATGCACATAGTTTTTCTCTATATGCACATCTGTTACTTATTCGTTTTTAATGCGCGGAGTATACGGTTGCACTTTGAATTAAATCGTTTTTCAATTGTGTTCATGTCTCTGGTGGTAACAATGTGTTCTTACAGATGAAATGACCCTATAAGCGCGATTGCAACCGTTTCAGTGCTCGGTTAATACCCTGTTACTTATTCACTTATAATACGTTTGTTGTACGTTGCACCTTTTAAAAAAAAAATTCAATTGTGCCCATGTCTCTTGGTGTAACAATGTGTTCTTAGAGATGAAATGACCCTATTAGCGCACATGTACCCGTTCCAGCGCTCGGTAATTAACCTGTTACCTATTCGTTACCTATTCACTGATAATGCGTTTGTTGTACGTTGCACCTTTTAGAAAAGGATTTTCAATTGTGTCCGTGTTATTTACTGAAACATTATCAAGTTCTATACTGCAAAATTTGTAAATTCAGCATTCATTAATAGAAAAGAAACACTTTTCGTCAAATTCTGTGTTTCTATTTTGCAATTTTTTACGTATTTCGAATATGATATGATATTGCTAAAGTTGTCAACGTATATGTGTTCCACCTAACAGAAGTTCCAATGGAAACTTCGTTATAAACATTGTCATAATATCTATTCCTGTTGGAACAAATATTCTATACCATTTATTCCGTTAGGAACATATACTGTTATATTTTTTCCTGTGGAAATAATATTCAAGAATATCTTTTCCTTTTGGAACTTATATTATGAAGGAACTTCTATTCCGTAACACAATGGGCCGGGTGTAAATATCAAATTGATGTGCATGTACATGTACTTGTATAAATATATGTTATAATACACATGTCACTATAATAAATAATTACTTATTTTTTTACTTACTTACTTACTTAATTAATTACTTACTATGAATGATCAAGTTTCCTAACCGTGTTTTCTCCATTTGTAAACACAATATCAGGTAAATGACTGTATTAACGCTATTATAATGTAAGTGAGTAGATTTTACAAAACACAAAACTTGGTTAATGTATATGTATTGTTTTAAAAACTTCTTTCAACATACCACATGTGAAACAAGTAATCTGCATAAATTAAAGATGAATTGATCAATAATAAGATTTTAATTAACGATCAATAGATTAATTGTTAGTTTACATGCTAGACTACTGAATGTTATATTCTATGAAATTAGGTGTTTTGCAATGGGGCGAAGTATGTATTTTTGCTACGTACAAGCCTCCTTTCCGATACATTTTTTTCTCTCTCGCGCTATTTAATTTATTTTTGTCAATATTTAACACTCAAAATATTTTATTTATCATTTCTTGACCAGAATATTTTTTTTCCATCAAATTGGGTATCAGAATACTTTTAAAAAAAAAATCTTAAATGTTCGTGTATTTGAAATTTATTTAAAATGTGCTTCGTGTTTGTTTATTCCATATTACTACTAGTAACTAGAGGTAAAAGACCTCACAAACCATCTTATGATGTTAAAACCCGTTACAATTTGGGCCTATCCCAAATCATGAACCTCTAGTCCTTGTAAGTCTCGTGTGTGTGTGTGTGTGTTTTGTTTATTTGTATGTTTCGGACTTTAATTTGGCGTCAATTGCTCTGAACTAGTATACGTTGTAACTGTTTAGTGGTCAGCAAACGCCCGACATCGGGTGCAGGATTTTCTAAATGCGTTCAAGACCCATTCGTGGCTTTGGACTGTTTTTTCTCTATAGCCGGGTTGTTATCTCTTTGATAAATTCCCCGTTTTCATTGTCCATTCTATTTCCATGTCGAGACCTGTTGTGCCGTGTATGCATTATGTGTTTTGCTCTTGTTGAAGGCCTTTAGTTGCCAAGTGTGTTTCTTTCCTCGTTCTGATAACATCTTCCATACTAATTGTTCATCCAACAAAGAATTTTATGTGCCACCTAGAGTTATAAAGTTTTTTGGTCTGTGCGTCCGCCCGTTCGTCCGTCTGTCCTCCTATCCGTCTGTTCGTCCGTTCGTTCGTTGGTCCGTTCGTCCGTCCGTCTGTCACGTTTAGGTTAACGTTTTCAGTCGAGGTAGTTTTTGATGAAGTTGAAGTCCAATCAACTTGAAACTTAGTACATATGTTCCTTATGATATGATCTTTCTAATTATAATGCCAAATTAGAGATTTTTCACGGTCCATTGGACATAGAAAATGATAGTGCAGATGGGCCATTCGTGTACTAGGGAAACATTGTTTATAAATAAATTAGGCCTTTGGTTTTCTCGTTTGAATTGTATACATTGTCATTTCGGGGCCTTTTATAGCTAACTATGCGGTATGCTCATTGTTGAAGGCCGTACGTTGACCTATAGTTGTTTATTTCTGTGTCCTTTTGGTTTCTTGTGGAGAGTTGTCTCATTGGCAATCATGCCACATCTTCATTTTTATATTTACATTACAGTAGAAATAAAAGTAACCTATCAGAAAAATGCAATAAAAAAAAATTCCTGAAACTATAAAAGACAAGTGTTAAATACCAAGTGTCCCTCTCTTAAAGATTGCACGATCATTAGCCATGCAGTTGTGAATAGCTGTACAATATACAGACAAAGATATAACGATAAAGAAAAAGAGACATATATTTATAACGAATAGCGTACTTAAGTAAACTAGTAGTACTTTGTTTTATCAGATTACTGATGACAATAATTTTATATCATTTACTCATAAATCACGCATGCACATTTTCAAAAAAAATGAGACCAGCGTTTATTGATGAAAAAGTATATAGGGTCCATTCGGCTATGTTGCAAATACGGAGATACATGTACATGTATAAGGTGACAGCAGTTCAATGCCATAATAAAATACACATTAAAGGCAGCATGCAGTTATCAACAATCAACGAGACAGCAATTCAATGCCATAATCAAATACACATTAAAGGCAACATGCAGTCATCAACAATCAACGAGACAGCAGTTCAATGCCATAATAAAATACACATTAAAGGCAACATGCAGTCATCAACAATCAATGAGACAGCAGTTCAATGCCATAAACAAATACACATTAAAGGCAACATGCAGTCATCAACAATCAACGAGACAGCAGTTCAATGCCATAATAAAATACACATTAAAGGCAACATGCAGTCATCAACAATCAATGAGACAGCAGTTCAATGCCATAAACAAATACACATTAAAGGCAACATGCAGTCAACAACAATCAATGAGACAGCAGTTCAATGCCATAATCAAATACACATTAAAGGCAACATACAGTCATCAACAATCAATGAGACAGCAGTTCAATGCCATAAACAAATACACATTAAAGGCAACATGCAGTCATCAACAATCAATGAGACAGCAGTTCAATGCCATAATAAAATATACATTAAAGGCAACATGCAGTCATCAACAATCAATGAGACAGCAGTTCAATGCCATAATCAAATATACATTAAAGGCAACATGCAGTCATCAACAATCAATGAGACAGCAGTTCAATGTCATAATAAAATACACATTAAAGGCAACATGCAGTCATCTACAATCAATGAGACAGCAGTTCAATGCCATAATAAAATACACATTAAAGGCAACATGCAGTCATCAACAATCAATGAGACAGCAGTTCAATGCCATAATAAAATACACATTAAAGGCAACATGCAGTCATCAACAATCAATGAGACAGCAGTTCAATGCCATAATAAAATACACATTAAAGGCAACATGCAGTCATCAACAATCAATGAGATAGCAGTTCAATGCCATAATAAAATACACATTAAAGGCAACATGCAGTCATCAACAATCAATGAGACAGCAGTTCAATGGCATAATAAAATACACATTAAAGGCAACATGCAGTCATCAACAATCAATGAGACAGCAGTTCGATACCATAATAAAATACACATTAAAGGCAACATGCAGTCATCAACAATCAATGAGACAGCAGTTAAATGCCATAATCAAATACACATTAAAGGCAACATGCAGTCATCAACAATCAACGAGACAGCAATTCAATGCCATAATCAAATACACATTAAAGGCAACATGCAGTCATCAACAATCAACGAGACAGCAGTTCAATGCCATAATCAAATACACATTAAAGGCAACATGCAGTCATCAACAATCAATGAGACAGCAGTTCAATGCCATAATAAAATACACATTAAAGGCAACATGCAGTCATCAACAATCAATGAGATAGCAGTTCAATGCCATAATAAAATACACATTAAAGGCAACATGCAGTCATCAACAATCAATGAGACAGCAGTTCAATGCCATAATAAAATACACATTAAAGGCAACATGCAGTCATCAACAATCAATGAGACAGCAGTTCGATACCATAATAAAATACACATTAAAGGCAACATGCAGTCATCAACAATCAATGAGACAGCAGTTAAATGCCATAATCAAATACACATTAAAGGCAACATGCAGTCATCAACAATCAACGAGACAGCAATTCAATGCCATAATCAAATACACATTAAAGGCAACATGCAGTCATCAACAATCAACGAGACAGCAGTTCAATGCCATAATCAAATACACATTAAAGGCAACATGCAGTCATCAACAATCAACGAGACAGCAATTCAATGCCATAATCAAATACACATTAAAGGCAACATGCAGTCATCAACAATCAATGAGACAGCAGTTAAATGCCATAATCAAATACACATTAAAGGCAACATGCAGTCATCAACAATCAACGAGACAGCAATTCAATGCCATAATCAAATACACATTAAAGGCAACATGCAGTCATCTACAATCAACGAGACAGCAGTTCAATGCCATAATAAAATACACATTAAAGGCAACATGCAGTCATCAACAATCAATGAGACAGCAGTTCAATGCCATAATCAAATACACATTAAAGGCAACATGCAGTCATCAACAATCAATGAGACAGCAGTTCAATGCCATAATAAAATACACATTAAAGGCAACATGCAGTCATCAACAATCAATGAGACAGCAGTTCAATGCCATAAACAAATACACATTAAAGGCAACATGCAGTCATCAACAATCAATGAGACAGCAGTTCAATGCCATAATAAAATACACATTAAAGGCAACATGCAGTCATCAACAATCAATGAGACAGCAGTTCAATGCCATAATAAAATACACATTAAAGGCAACATGCAGTCATCAACAATCAATGAGACAGCAGTTCAATGCCATAATCAAACACACATTAAAGGCAACATGCAGTCATCAACAATCAATGAGACAGCAGTTCAATGCCATAATAAAATACACAGTAAAGGCAACATGCAGTCATCAACAATCAATGAGACAGCAGTTCAATGCCATAATAAAATACACATTAAAGGCAACATGCAGTCATCAACAATCAACGAGACAGCAGTTCAATGCCATAATAAAATACACATTAAGGGCAACATGCAGTCATCTACAATCAACGAGACAGCAGTTCAATGCCATAATAAAATACACATTAAAGGCAACATGCAGTCATCAACAATCAATGAGACAGCAGTTCAATGCCATAATAAAATACACATTAAAGGCAACATGCAGTCATCAACAATCAATGAGACAGCAGTTCAATGCCATAATAAAATACACATTAAAGGCAACATGCAGTCATCAACAATCAATGAGACAGCAGTTCAATGCCATAATCAAATACACATTAAAGGCAACATGCAGTCATCAACAATCAATGAGACAGCAGTTCAATGCCATAATAAAATACACATTAAAGGCAACATGCAGTCATCAACAATCAATGAGACAGCAGTTCAATGCCATAATAAAATACACATTAAAGGCAACATGCAGTCATCAACAATCAACGAGACAGCAGTTCAATGCCATAATAAAATACACATTAAAGGCAACATGCAGTCATCTACAATCAACGAGACAGCAGTTCAATGCCATAATAAAATACACATTAAAGGCAACATGCAGTCATCAACAATCAACGAGACAGCAGTTCAATGCCATAATAAAATACACATTAAAGGCAACATGCAGTCATCTACAATCAACGAGACAGCAGTTCAATGCCATAATAAAATACACATTAAAGGCAACATGCAGTCATCAACAATCAACGAGACAGCAGTTCAATGCCGTAATAAAATATACATTAAAGGCAACATGCAGTCATCTACAATCAACGAGACAGCAGTTCAATGCCATAATAAAATACACATTAAAGGCAACATGCAGTCATCAACAATCAAAGAGACAGCAGTTCAATGCCATAATAAAATACACATTAAAGGCAACATGCAGTCATCAATAATCAATGAGACAGCAGTTCAATGCCATAATAAAATACACATTAAAGGCAACATGCAGTCATCAACAATCAATGAGACAGCAGTTCAATGCCATAATAAAATACACATTAAAGGCAACATGCAGTCATCAACAATCAACGAGACAGCAGTTCACTGCCATAATAAAATACACATTAAAGGCAACATGCAGTCATCAACAATCAATGAGACAGCAGTTCAATGCCATAATAAAATACACATTAAAGGCAACATGCAGTCATCAACAATCAATTAGACAGCAGTTCAATGCCATAATAAAATACACATTAAAGGCAACATGCAGTCATCTACATTCAACGAGACAGCAGTTCAATGCCATAATAAAATACACATTAAAGGCAACATGCAGTCATCAACAATCAATGAGACAGCAGTTCAATGCCATAATAAAATACACATTAAAGGCAACATGCAGTCATCAACAATCAATGAGACAGCAGTTCGATACCATAATAAAATACACATTAAAGGCAACATGCAGTCATCAACAATCAATGAGACAGCAGTTAAATGCCATAATCAAATACACATTAAAGGCAACATGCAGTCATCAACAATCAACGAGACAGCAATTCAATGCCATAATCAAATACACATTAAAGGCAACATGCAGTCATCTACAATCAACGAGACAGCAGTTCAATGCCATAATAAAATACACATTAAAGGCAACATGCAGTCATCAACAATCAATGAGACAGCAGTTCAATGCCATAATCAAATACACATTAAAGGCAACATGCAGTCATCAACAATCAATGAGACAGCAGTTCAATGCCATAATAAAATACACATTAAAGGCAACATGCAGTCATCAACAATCAATGAGACAGCAGTTCAATGCCATACACAAATACACATTAAAGGCAACATGCAGTCATCAACAATCAATGAGACAGCAGTTCAATGCCATAATAAAATACACATTAAAGGCAACATGCAGTCATCAACAATCAATGAGACAGCAGTTCAATGCCATAATAAAATACACATTAAAGGCAACATGCAGTCATCAACAATCAATGAGACAGCAGTTCAATGCCATAATCAAATACACATTAAAGGCAACATGCAGTCATCAACAATCAATGAGACAGCAGTTCAATGCCATAATAAAATACACATTAAAGGCAACATGCAGTCATCAACAATCAATGAGACAGCAGTTCAATGCCATAATCAAATACACATTAAAGGCAACATGCAGTCATCTACAATCAACGAGACAGCAGTTCAATGCCATAATAAAATACACATTAAAGGCAACATGCAGTCATCAACAATCAATGAGACAGCAGTTCAATGCCATAATAAAATACACATTAAAGGCAACATGCAGTCATCAACAATCAATGAGACAGCAGTTCAATGCCATAATCAAATACACATTAAAGGCAACATGCAGTCATCTACAATCAACGAGACAGCAGTTCAATGCCATAATAAAATACACATTAAAGGCAATATGCAGTCATCAACAATCAATGAGACAGCAGTTCAATGCCATAATCAAATAACACATTAAAGGCAACATGCAGTCATCAACAATCAATGAGACAACAGTTGAATGCCATAATAAAATACACATTAAAGGCAACATGCAGTCATCAACAATCAATGAGACAGCAGTTCAATGCCATAATAAAATACACATTAAAGGCAACATGCAGTCATCAACAATCAATGAGACAGCAATTCAATGCCATAATAAAATACACATTAAAGGCAACATGCAGTCATCTACAATCAACGAGACAGCAGTTAAATGCCATAATCAAATACACATTAAAGGCAACATGCAGTCATCAACAATCAACGAGACAGCAGTTCAATGCCATAATAAAATACACATTAAAGGCAACATGCAGTCATCAACAATCAATGAGACAGCAGTTCAATGCCATAATCAAATACACATTAAAAGCAACATGCAGTCATCTACAATCAACGAGACAGCAGTTCAATGCCATAATAAAATACACATTAAAGGCAATATGCAGTCATCAACAATCAATGAGACAGCAGTTCAATGCCATAATCAAATAACACATTAAAGGCAACATGCAGTCATCAACAATCAATGAGACAACAGTTGAATGCCATAATAAAATACACATTAAAGGCAACATGCAGTCATCAACAATCAATGAGACAGCAGTTCAATGCCATAATAAAATACACATTAAAGGCAACATACAGTCATCAACAATCAACGAGACAGCAGTTCAATGCCATAATAAAATATACATTAAAGGCAACATGCAGTCATCAACAATCAATGAGACAGCAGTTCAATGCCATAATAAAATACACATTAAAGGCAACATGCAGTCATCAATAATCAATGAGACAGCAGTTCAATGCCATAATCAAATATACATTAAAGGCAACATGCAGTCATCAACAATCAACGAGACAGCAGTTCAATGCCATAATAAAATACACATTAAAGGCAACATGCAGTCATCTACAATCAACGAGACAGCAGTTAAATGCCATAATCAAATACACATTAAAGGCAATATGCAGTCATCAACAATCAACGAGACAGCAGTTCAATGCCATAATCAAATACACATTAAAGGCAACATGCAGTCATCAACAATCAATGAGACAGCAGTTCAATGCCATAATAAAATACACATTAAAGGCAACATGCAGTCATCAACAATCAACGAGACAGCAGTTCAATGCCATAATAAAATACACATTAAAGGCAACATGCAGTCATCAACAATCAACGAGACAGCAGTTCAATGCCATAATAAAATACACATTAAAGGCAACATGCAGTCATCTACAATCAACGAGACAGCAGTTCAATGCCATAATAAAATACACATTAAAGGCAATATGCAGTCATCAACAATCAATGAGACAGCAGTTCAATGCCATAATCAAATAACACATTAAAGGCAACATGCAGTCATCAACAATCAATGAGACAGCAGTTCAATGCCATAATAAAATACACATTAAAGGCAACATGCAGTCATCAACAATCAACGAGACAGCAGTTCAATGCCATAATAAAATACACATTAAAGGCAACATGCAGTCATCAACAATCAACGAGACAGCAATTCAATGCCATAATAAAATACACATTAAAGGCAACATGCAGTCATCAACAATCAACGAGACAGCAATTCAATGCCGTAATAAAATATACATTAAAGGCAACATGCAGTCATCTACAATCAACGAGACTGCAGTTCAATGCCATAATAAAATACACATTAAAGGCAACATGCAGTCATCAACAATCAATGAGACAGCAGTTCAATGCCATAATAAAATACACATTAAAGGCAACATGCAGTCATCAACAATCAATGAGACAGCAGTTCAATGCCATAATAAAATACACATTAAAGGCAACATGCAGTCATCAACAATCAATGCGATAGCAGTTCAATGCCATAATAAAATACACATTAAAGGCAACATGCAGTCATCAACAATCAATGAGACAACAGTTCAATGCCATAATAAAATACACATTAAAGGCAACATGCAGTCATCAACAATCAATGAGACAGCAGTTCAATGCCATAATAAAATACACATTAAAGGCAACATGCAGTCATCTACAATCAACGAGACAGCAGTTAAATGCCATAATAAAATACACATTAAAGGCAACATGCAGTCATCAACAATCAATGAGACAGCAGTTCAATGCCATAATAAAATACACATTAAAGGCAACATGCAGTCATCTACAATCAATGAGACAGCAATTTAATGCCATAATAAAATACACATTAAAGGCAACATGCAGTCATCTACAATCAACGAGACAGCAGTTCAATGCCATAATAAAATACACATTAAAGGCAACATGCAGTCATCAACAATCAACGAGACAGCAGTTCAATGCCATAATAAAATACACATTAAAGGCAACATGCAGTCATCAACAATCAATGAGACAGCAGTTCAATGCCATAATAAAATACACATTAAAGGCAACATGCAGTCATCAACAATCAATGAGACAGCAGTTCAATGCCATAATCAAATACACATTAAAGGCAACATGCAGTCATCAACAATCAACGAGACAGCAATTCAATGCCATAATAAAATACACATTAAAGGCAACATGCAGTCATCAACAATCAATGAGACAGCAGTTCAATGCCATAATCAAATACACATTAAAGGCAACATGCAGTCATCTACAATCAACGAGACAGCAGTTCAATGCCATAATAAAATACACATTAAAGGCAACATGCAGTCATCAACAATCAATGAGACAGCAGTTCAATGCCATAATCAAATACACATTAAAGGCAACATGCAGTCATCTACAATCAACGAGACAGCAGTTCAATGCCATAATAAAATACACATTAAAGGCAACATGCAGTCATCAACAATCAATGAGACAGCAGTTCAATGCCATAATCAAATAACACATTAAAGGCAACATGCAGTCATCAACAATCAATGAGACAGCAGTTCAATGCCATAAACAAATACACATTAAAGGCAACATGCAGTCATCAACAATCAATGAGACAGCAGTTCAATGCCATAATCAAATACACATTAAAGGCAACATCCAGTCATCAACAATCAATGAGACAGCAGTTCAATGCCATAATAAAATACACATTAAAGGCAACATGCAGTCATCAACAATCAATGAGACAGCAGTTCAATGCCATAATAAAATACACATTAAAGGCAACATGCAGTCATCAACAATCAATGAGACAGCAGTTCAATGCCATAATAAAATACACATTAAAGGCAACATGCAGTCATCAACAATCAATGAGACAGCAGTTCAATGCCATAATCAAATACACATTAAAGGCAACATGCAGTCATCTACAATCAACGAGACAGCAGTTCAATGCCATAATAAAATACACATTAAAGGCAACATGCAGTCATCAACAATCAATGAGACAGCAGTTCAATGCCATAATCAAATAACACATTAAAGGCAACATGCAGTCATCAACAATCAATGAGACAGCAGTTCAATGCCATAAACAAATACACATTAAAGGCAACATGCAGTCATCAACAATCAATGAGACAGCAGTTCAATGCCATAATAAAATACACATTAAAGGCAACATGCAGTCATCAACAATCAATGAGACAGCAGTTCAATGCCATAATAAAATACACATTAAAGGCAACATGCAGTCATCTACAATCAATGACACAGCAATTTAATGCCATTATAAAATACACATTAAAGGCAACATGCAGTCATCAACAATCAATGAGACAGCAGTTCAATGCCATAATCAAATACACATTAAAGGCAACATGCAGTCATCAACAATCAACGAGACAGCAATTCAATGCCATAATCAAATACACATTAAAGGCAACATGCAGTCATCTACAATCAACGAGACAGCAGTTCAATGCCATAATCAAATACACATTAAAGGCAACATGCAGTCATCAACAATCAATGAGACAGCAGTTCAATGCCATAATAAAATACACATTAAATGCAACATGCAGTCATCAACAATCAATGAGACAGCAATTCAATGCCATTATAAAATACACATTAAAGGCAACATGCAGTCATCAACAATCAATGAGACAGCAGTTCAATGCCATAATCAAATACACATTAAAGGCAACATGCAGTCATCAACAATCAATGAGACAGCAGTTCAATGCCATAATAAAATACACATTAAAGGCAACATGCAGTCATCAACAATCAATGAGACAGCAGTTCAATGCCATAATAAAATATACATTAAAGGCAACATGCAGTCATCAACAATCAATGAGACAGCAGTTCAATGCCATAATCAAATACACATTAAAGGCAACATGCAGTCATCAACAATCAATGAGACAGCAGTTCAATGCCATAATAAAATACACATTAAAGGCAACATGCAGTCATAAACAATCAATGAGACAGCAGTTCAATGCCATAATAAAATACACATTAAAGGCAACATGCAGTCATCAACAATCAATGAGACAGCAGTTCAATGCCATAATAAAATACACATTAAAGGCAACATGCAGTCATCAACAATAAATATTTGTCTATACAATTTGTCAATCCCTAAATCCATTCGGCAATCCTCGGTAGAAATCGCTACTCTCCTGAGGATACGAAATTGACCGAGTTTAGAAGAATATCTCTAAATCGTCTACGAAATCTGGGATTACGAAATATTTAATATAAGCAATTACTGACGACACTAGTAACCCGAATTTAGCTTGAACGGACAAAAACGTGTTAACGCTATTTAAATGAGATTAATTGTTATTTGATAAAGATTGACAAAAATTAAAAAATATTTTTACTTCATTTCAATTCATTTCAATTCATTTTAACGCCAGTCAAACAGATTTCTTTGCGGTGAATCAATTGAAATCAAGTTGCTGGTAATGTACGTCCAACTATTAGGCCACGCCCCCGTTAAACTATTTCAAACAGACATCAATTCGTTTTAAACATCGTTGAGACCCGAGCTTTGTACAGGTAAATCACTCAAGCAAGACAAACTTTATTTATTTATCGGGGTTTTTTTCATCCAATTTTATCGAATTCAGTTAAATGTGTGTATTCTTAGTAAAGTCGCATGCTTCACAATTGTTAACAAATGAATGAACAATCGATGTGACATTTTTAAAAGAGGGGGGCAAGGGGTTTAGCTGTTATGCTGTTATGGGGCATTTTAATTCTTTGTTATCTGTTATTCTGAAAATATATTTGCTGTTAGCTGTTATTGTCTTATTCTTTGTTAGCTGTTATTGGGTTTTTAGTTTTTTTGTTATCTGTTATTGTGATAATGTATTTGCTGTTAACTGTTATTGAAAATTGTGATGTTAACATTTTTGAGACAGCCAAAATTCGGTAGAAATTGAAGATCATTGGACATTGGAGTCTACCACTACTAATATGTTGGTCCCGTATTCGGAGAAGGTTTCCATTAACATATACCCATCACAAAAGTGAGGTCCAGGACAATTCCATTATATCTTATGATTATCCTTCGTAAAAGCTTTTATATTATATGGTACATAGACTCAGCTCTTTTCAAAGCAAAACCAACTACATTGTACAATGAAAATTCCCACCATGTACTAGGTTCCGAAGCACATAACTCATTACAATTAAAGATGTATTTCAACTTCAAGCCATAGTTCCCCTATTGAATTATGTATTCTACTTACTAGTAGACTTGGTACAATCAAAAACCTGATAAAAATTTGTTCAAATAAGGCCTTTGAAAATAGTGGAATAAATTACTTTTGGAGTGTCAAAATTGGTCCTACTTGATAAATTGCATGCTTATAATTGGTGCTTTTGATTTTTCTACCCTATATACAACTTTGCCTCATAGTCTTATTCAGAAAAATTTACACACCTCATTAAATGGGCATTTAAAAAAGTCAGAATGCGAATATATATATTCAAACTCTTTTAGGTCATTTTTTAATAGCAAAAAAACACAAGAACTATGTCAATTGGACCTACTTTGATACCATAACTGCCCTTGAATTTTTACTAGATATAATTTTTGTCTCTTTGACATATTCCTCATTTCCATTCTCAATTTTAGTACACATTATTCAAATTACAAACATGTGTGAGTGTCGATATTTGTACAAAAATAAATGCTGAAAAAAGTATTCCATAACAAATAAACAGCTACGCCATGAGTGCATGATACGCCCGTCACCTTTTTGAAATATTCGATAACTTCTCAATGCCATATCAGATATTTATAAAAATCAGTCAATATAGATCATGTATATAAAGTTATAAACAATACATCAAAGTTTCATGAGAACTGCAGAGAACATTTTTGAGTTATTGTCCGAAAACTGGAACTTGAATTACCATCTTTTTTAATGAGTAAACCCCTCAACTGAATAACATTAAATCGCAAATAAAAAAAAATCGAAAGGGCACTTACAACAATAGAGATAAACTATTCAGCAAAGTTTCATGAGAACTGCTGAAAATGTTTTCGTGTTAATGTCCAAAAACTAGAAAATCCCCCCTTTTAATTAATAAAAATCCTTAACACGTAAACGTAAAATCTTAAATTTATAAAAATTGAAAGGGAGTTCATGTCAATAGATATAAACAATTCACCAAAATTCCTTGCAAATTTGTGAAAGGATTTTTGAGATATTATCAGAAAACTTGAAAAAAAAATGTATTGAATCAAACCCCATTACTCAGAAATTTAAAATCTAAAATTTACAACAAAAAAAACAACAATAGGGAGTTCACGTCAATAGATATAAACACTTTCCAAAAATTTTATGTAAATTGGTTAAAGAATGTTTGAGTTAATGTCCGACATGTTGACGACGGACGGACAAGAATATACCAAATACATATCTAGATACATAATTCTGAAAACCATGTTCATAGAAAATGGAATTCATTACAAAGGATTATACCCGTAATAAGAAATACTAGATTTGTCAAGGACCCGACTTATTTTAATATTTCATTTACTGTTATCTGTTTTTGTCCATTTTAATTCCTTGTTATCTGTTATAAGCCAAATCAATTTGCTGTTTTGCTGTTATTGGGACCCCCTTGCCCCCCCTCTTAAAAGAAATTTAAATAAAAACATTAGAATATTGATGCACGGTAAAAAATGTGATTCTGTTGAAAATAAAATAGTAAACTTGCAAACTTTCAATCCATTTGTTCTCATCGAGGTCCGCGTTCATGTTTCAATGCGATACGTAACATGAAAGTCCAATATGTTACAAATGTATAGACTCTACGATGTCCGAGTTCTGTCCGAAATAAATAATTGATAGCACTTATAAGACATAATGTTGGAATATTTGTCTTTTGTTGAAGTCGACACGTCTCCCTTTAGATGGCTTTCGGTTATTTCCGTAGTTCGGTTGCTGTCTCATTGGCGTATATCTTACATCTCCTTTTTTTTTCGTGCATCACTTATTTATCATGTGCACTGATGGCTGAAAAAAATCTGATCATATACCTCGATAGCACTGCCTGTCACGTTTCTTTTGCATCAAATAGAGCGGTTTGATTTGGATTTGAATGGGTTTTACTAAACGTCTAGTGGCAAATATTTCACCCATAATACAGCCATTATGTCAGTGGCACATCTGACGAAAATTCAAACCACAGATTACAAATTGCGTTTTTTTTCTTAAGTTTATTAACGAATGATATGCTGCCTTATACTCTAATATCAGTTACCCATTCGTGAACGTAATGGACGTATGATGAATGAAGTTCCATGTTTTATCTTTTATATAAATTTAAAAGGTTCAACCGGGTTGAATTATTACATTTACAAAAAAACATCATTTTATTTTTAAAATAAATTCAACAACAATATAAGTATATTTAAAAAATTTAATTGACAGTTTATATTGACCATTATATACATATAAAGACCGATGTCGATAACTCCATTGATCTTTTTTATCGTTATATGTTTAGCACGAAATAAATACAGGAGTTAATCATATCATAGAAAAAATATCAAACAACGTTAGTTAAGACACGATGGATAAAATCTAATGGTTTATATTTCAGTTTCGAATCAGATTTTTTTAGGCACAAGTGTTACTACTCATTTTGATAAACAGTGAGACGCTTACTTGTAATTCGGAATTGACGAATAAACGTAGCGAAATTACCGTACTTATAGATTATACTTTTGTTTTCCATCTTAATTGTATTGTCATTTTAGGGACCGTTATAGCTTGCTGTTCAATGAGGACCAAAGCTCCGTGTTGAGGCCGTACTTTTGACCTCTAATTAAATTATACCATGTGACTTGACGGAGAGTTGTTTCATTGGCACACATACCACATCTTTTTATTTATATTAAACGGGAGCAGTTTATTACATTTTCATTTAGATAAAAAAAAATATAAAAATTCAGTGAATCAAATGAATTTGTAGCATATTGTTACATTCAAAAGTATTTAATTTTGATTGATAGTATACATTATTTTTATTGCATTGGTCCACAAATAATGCCCAGTATCAAATATTACACATCGATGACCACTTAGATTAGTTACTTTAATTAAACCCATTTCCTTGGCTGGTAGTACACGCTTGTATTTTGTCCTTTAAAGTTAGTCTGTCGGTTTAATCATGGAAGTAATATTAAATATTAATGAATCACAGTTTAAGGAGAATTCTTCGTCATTTGCAAATAGATAAAAAAAAAAAGTATGAAAATTTGCTTACGACTGAATTCAGGCCGAGAGAAATATGTTTTGTTTTATTTCAGATTACGATTGAATTCAGGCCGAGAGAAATATGTTTTGTTTTATTTCAGATTATTTAGTACATATACAAAAATATTCTTAATCTTTTACAATTTACAAATAAAATTTGATAGTGCTTTTTATGCACATGGTAGATGAAACCTGTATGATCTAATTTTTTCAGAGGTTTGTGAAATATTGAAAATAGTACGTTCCGGCAGTGTCTCTGGTTCCGGAAAACACAATTCGCTATATAAAATGCTTGTAAAATTCCGTTACATGTGGTACGCTCATATTTGAATACCTTCCTATAAGAAAGTGAAAAAAACAGTTTTTGAAATTCACCTAAAAAAGATTAAACGAATAGTTTAACTTACTTTTCAAATATCGAATACACAAATAAATCTCTAATTTATCTACGCTAACTTGAAATTTGTTTTTACTGACAGGTGTCTGCTGGTATTCGATTGGACATCAGTATCAATGTAGGCGTAACAGCCTATCATATTTATCCAATCAGCTGTCTTGTGTGCGATGACATACGGTCCACTTTTTCCTTGTAATGAATTATAAATTGATTGCAATAAAAATTATTCAATACACTATAAAGCAAACAATGTCTAGCCCAAAAATGACTTACACGACGCTATACTATACATATTATACTTAATAATTATTTACAAATTAAGACAGCGTAAAAATAAAATAATAACATTAATAATAATTACTATTTAACGGTAGAGGTCTGAAATTAACGGGGACTACTATGTTATTAGTATGATAGTCCCAGCAATTTAACAAATTGATCATCAAAAGGACGGTTGTGCAATTGTGGTCCAGGGACTTGCCGGTACGTCTAAAACCTACCCAGGCCGCTTTGGTGCACTAAGCCCTAAGACATTTATGGAACACTACAGCGAACTTTTTAGACAAATTTGATATTGTCAGATAAAAATAGCCAACGCTTATATTGAAGAATAAACAAGTCATGAAAAGAAATATTACTATACATTGTACGGACATTTTGACTAATTCACTAGCTTTGATACAGCGGAAGCAAAAACATCGAGCGTAGCAAAGATAAAAAAAATAATAATGCTAAAATTATGTATTTTTAAATCAAAGGACAAAGCGTACGCAATGTCACCCGGAATCCGAATCTGACTGACTAGCAAATTACTACAAAATTAAACCAAAAAAAAGGAACAACGTATGTTAGAATCAGGTAAAAAATGGATTTAGATTAGATTTGTGATCATTGGAATTTATTAAGACTTTTTAAAATATCTATTTCTAGGAACTTTTTTTAGATCGAAATTAATAAAGTTCATATATAAGTCATGATGTGGTACAGCTCACACCGATAAATATATTACGGCATATTCATATAAAATTACAAATAAACCTTTCAATAATGAATTCTTATAAGCTGATGTTAAAGCTCATAATATAAGAGATATGGGATATAATTCAATTTGACGGCAACCAAACGACAAAAACACTATAGATAAATCAAGACCGCATGTTTAGTCTTCAACAAGAAACATGTGTCTACACGAAATGCCAAGCTCTAAATCGTCATGAACTTGTAGATACAATATTCAAAAAACAACAATATTAAAGTCTAAATAATATAAATATTCATTATTCACACATATTCTAGATTTTCTAAATCGTTTGAGACACGTATGCAACGCCCATGTATTTTCCGTTCACATAATGTTTTGACGGTTTTCCTTTTTTATTTATAACGTCCTACAAACATTGCTCAGACTAGACAGCATGAAAGACTAATTTTAAAACACTTTTATAAGTCAGCGTATAGGTTTATTCCTTGAATGCCAACATCCTTTGATCTACCGACAATTTACCTATAAATAATGTTGGCTTTCGAGGAATAGGTGCAAAAAGTTATCACAACACGAGAGCATGCTTATCAAAAATGGACATTTAGAGGTATAGGGGGAGGGTTGAGATCTCACAAACATGTTTAACCCCGCCGCATTTTTGCGCCTGTCCCAAGTCAGGAGCCTCTGGCCTTTCTTAGTCTTGTATTATTTTATTTTAGTTTCTTGTGTACAATTTGGAAATTAGTATGGCGTTCATTATCACTGAACTAGTTTATATTTGTTTAGGAGCCAGCTGAAGGACGCCTCCGGTGCGGGAATTTCTCGCTACATTGAAGACCTGTTGGTGACCGTTTGCTGTTTTTTTATTTGGTCGGGTTGTTGTCTCTTTGACACATTCCCCATTTCCATTCTCAATTTTATTTAATTCGAATTGAATTCGAATCGAATGCGAATCGAATTCGCTAATCGCGTACATACACGCTTCTTTTTTATTCGAATTAAATGTCCGTGTGAACGAGGCATAATTAAACAGATAGTTAAAATCTAATTCATGTTTGTTACGTTGTTGAATTTTTTTTCTGATGATACTACTTGAACGAATATGGATTCTCTTAAAATGAAACTTTGAAAAGTGTTGCATCACATGTGCATATTGTGAGAAATTCCAGTTTACACAAATGTGAAGCCTCTTTGGACTTTGAAGGTTTTTTTCAATATTTCTATAGTTTTGTGTGCTGTAACATCCTACCATATTACTTGATTAAATTTCTTGAAACTTTGTATCACGTGTTAGAATACTATTGATGTATTATGTTCAGTTTGTTCAGGATATTTTTCTTGGTAATAATACTACACACTTTTTTGCAAGTGATTCATAAAATGATACTGGTACGGGGTTTATCGTGTTCGCAAATCATCGGTGTTCTTATAAAACAAAGTAATGTAGTTTGATTGGAATTGAGACAAATTTCCACAAGAGACCAAATGACACAGAAATTCACAAGTATAGGCCACCGTACAGTCTTCAACTATGAGCAAAGCCCATACCACATAGTGGAACTAACTATACACATCAGATGAAACCGGTTTAACTTATCAGATGTAAATAAATAGAAATACTACACAGAATAGACGTGGTCAGGTTCTTGTATATCCAAACAAACAAAAAACACTTGTAAAGTACATCCTCTGAGAAAACTTGCAGTTACTGGCAGCTAGTTCAAAGCCACAAACAACTAAAAAAATCAATCCGCTATAGACTAAATTCTTGTTACCCTATTTTATGGTTAATTGTTTAATTAAAATATTCATATAATTCATGTATATATACGTAACAAATAAATATTTATAATAATATGGAACAAAATAAATCTCTAATATCCTCTTTTAGTTTGAAATAATTATATTTAACTAAATATAAATGTTATATTTATATATATGTCTTATGTTAATAAAACTTGTTCATTCCCAAATTTATTTATTTTTTAATAAATAGTAACAAAAATCATTTTCTTTCTATCTTTATATTCATAATTATTTAACCCTTAAATTTTGCTACTTTTCTTATCAAAATGGGATAAAATGTTACAATTTCATCAAGTTCACCAATTATTTTTTAAAGTTAAATACTTATAAAAACAGAAATATTTTTGTTGGCATTCAAGGAATAGGTAACATATAAAATGTTGGCATTCGAGGAAGACACCAGCGTAAACACGGTGTTTTTTTTAACAAATCGATAATTTCGTTGCCCAGGGATATGAATTTGACATTAAAAGTCCCTCAAACCTTTACAATACCCGGCCGTGTCATTTCCGTTTTAATAGATCGAGAACACGACCTTTTAGGATATGCATGAATTACCATACGTATGTCCGAGCATTTGTTATAATGTATTAACGTGTGACGTAATTTATTTTGAACTCTTTTTTTGGGCGCTTTTTTTACCAATCCACTAAACAAGAAACAATGCATGATGGGCTACAACATGTTTACAATCAAACGAAAACAAGTGTTATTTACTGAAATACAACACATTTATTCATGCTTTGCGGTATTATCAATTTCGCTTAGATTTTTTTTTGTATCCATATTTATATCTTGTGATATGAAGTATTCTTTCAATGCTCAGATTAACGAAGAATTATTTCTATGCAAAGAACAGAGTATTAAATAACCAAATAACCCGATATAAAGTCATTTCTGTATGATTGCTGATGACACAGAGATTTCGGGTATTCGTCCGCAAGACAGCAACGTAACGACAGTTTTAACACAAAGCCAATTATCTTTAAGACAAACTTACTAGTGTAAAGCTAACAGTCGGTGCTAACTTTCATAAAGACAGTTAAAAAAATTAGGGATCCTTGAATTTTGTGCTCGTAAACCCAGGAAAGATTAAGAGGGGTTCAAATTTATATTGGGGTCACTAAATTTTCATCGCTTTTCACAAAATTGATTTTATGATATTGTACCCTTTTTTATGATGTAAAAAATAATTTAAATCGATAATTTATTTCTCTATAGGAAACAACAACGTATAATGATCAAGCGGGACAATTTAAAGCCGATTATACGTTATGTTTTCTTCTCATTATTGAAGGCATTGCGGTTGCCTATCATTACTTACATCCATGCACTTCATTTGAAACTTTAAAAAAATTTATTCACACAGAAATCACAGCTTATATTAGTGTGGGTGTAAGGGCAGGAAAGTTATATAAAATACAAAACTATTAAACCGTTGTTTTCCCCGTTTGGATGGTTTTACACTAGTAATTATGGGGCCCTTTATAGCTTGTTGTTCGTTGCGAGCCAAGGCTCCGTGTTGAAGGCTGTACATAAGCCTACCATGGTTTACTTTCATTAATTGTAATTTGGATGGAGAATTGTCTCATTGGCACTCACACCACATCTTCCTATATCTATTTTCTATACACCTTTAGGGCGTTAGCCTGAATGTGTGCGTCTTTCTTACGCCAAAATAATGCAGAACGACAAATTGAATTATTAAGGACAGGGATTGATTGAATGATTGATTGATTGTTTGTTGCTTAACGTCCAGTGGCAAATATTTCATGCATATTCAGGACGAGAACAAGTTCACAATATATACACTAGGTATGTTGATACGATAGAGGCCATCTGGGATGATGGTCAGGGAAATTTGGACTGCCACTGGAAAATGAGGATACCTTGTATAGGGACAGAAATTTTGTCTTGCAACAGGCCACCTGTGAAAATGTACACATACATGAATATGTATGTATATGTGACGACATCAAATTTACCAATATATTATATATATTTGTTTGTGATCGTGTCATATTATAAACAATGCTAGTCTGACACAGAACGTTATAACTATCGTAACTAAAGGGTTCAATGTCCATATTATCATCTTCTCTTACGCAAATGTAAGTTCACTGACAGTGCCTCTTAGTCTACTATATCTAAATGAATACCAAAGAAATGCATAGATCTAGAAATATGTTATGCTGGTTTACATTAAAAGTTGATAGGAACATCATGCTCGGAGAAAACCACCGACCTTCGATAAGAAAAAAGACAATACTAGTCAATTAAGATTGGAATAGAGTGCAACCGAACGAGCGGGGTTCGAACCTTCAAACTCAGTGTTGACTCACGGATATTTTTGGTACACGCCAAATAGACAGCAAAGAACGGCACCAACAATTCAGCACATCTTTAGGTCAACAGTATGATCATTAACACAAATAAGGTCTACAATGAAATCAACACATCTGAAGGTCAACAGTATGATCATTAACACAAATAAGGTCTACAATGAAATCAACACATCTGAAGGTCAACAGTATGATCATTAACACAAATAAGGTCTACAATGAAATCAACACATCTGAAGGTCAACAGTATGATCATTAACACAAATAAGGTCTACAATGAAATCAACACATCTGAAAGTCAACAGTATGATCATTAACACAAATAAGGTCTACAATGAAATCAAAACATCTGAAGGTCAACAGTATGATCATTAACACAAATAAGGTCTACAATGAAATCAACACATCTGAAGGTCAACAGTATGATCATTAACACAAATAAGGTCTACAATGAAATCAACACATCTGAAGGTCAACAGTATGATCATTAACACAAATAAGGTCTACAATGAAATCAACACATCTGAAGGTCAACAGTATGATCATTAACACAAATAAGGTCTACAATGAAATCAACACATCTGAAGGTCAACAGTATGATCATTAAAACAAATAAGGTCTACAATGAAATCAACACATCTGAAGGTCAACAGTATGATCATTAACACAAATAAGGTCTACAATGAAATCAACACATCTGAAGGTCAACAGTATGATCATTAACACAAATAAGGTCTACAATGAAATCAACACATCTGAAGGTCAACAGTATGATCATTAACACAAATAAGGTCTACAATGAAATCAACACATCTGAAGGTCAACAGTATGATCATAAACACAAATAAGGTCTACACTGAAATTAACACATCTGAAGGTCAACAGTATAATCATTAACACAAATAAGGTCTACAATGAAATCAACACATCTGAAGGTCAACAGTATGATCATTAACACAAATAAGGTCTACAATGAAATCAACACATCTGAAGGTCAACAGTATGATCATTAACACAAGTAAGGTCTACAATGAAATCAACACATCTGAAGGTCAACAGTATGATCATTAACACAAATAAGGTCTACAATGAAATCAACACATCTGAAGGTCAACAGTATGATCATTAACACAAATAAGGTCTACAATGAAATCAACACATCTGAAGGTCAACATTATGATCATTAACACAAATAAGGTCTACAATGAAATCAACACATCTGAAGGTCAGCAGTATGATCATTAACACAAATAAGGTCTACAATGAAATCAACACATCTGAAGGTCAGCAGTATGATCATTAACACAAATAAGGTCTACAATGAAATCAACACATCTTTAGGTCAACAGTATGATCATTAACACAAATAAGATCTACAATGAAATCAACACATCTGAAGGTCAGCAGCATGATCATTAACACAAATAAAGTCTACAATGAAATCAACACATCTGAAGGTCAGCAGTATGATCATTAACACAAATAAGGTCTACAATGAAATCAACACATCTGAAGGTCAACAGTATGATCATTAACACAAATAAGATCTACAATGAAATCAACACATCTGAAGGTCAGCAGTATGATCATTAACACAAATAAGGTCTACAATGAAATCAACACATCTGAAGTCAACAGTATGATCATTAACACAAATAAGGTCTACAATGAAATCAACACATCTGAAGGTCAGCAGTATGATCATAAACACAAATAAGGTCTACAATGACATCAACACATCTGAAGGTCAACAGTATGATCATTAACACAAATAAGGTCTACAATGAAATCAACACATCTGAAGGTCAACAGTATGATCATTAACACAAATAAGGTCTACAATGAAATCAACACATCTGAAGGTCAACAGTATGATCATTAACACAAATAAGGTCTACAATGAAATCAACACATCTGAAGGTCAACAGTATGATCATTAACACAAATAAGATCTACAATGAAATCAACACATCTGAAGGTCAGCAGTATGATCATTAACACAAATAAGGTCTACAATGAAATCAACACATCTTTAGGTCAACAGTATGATCAATAACACAAATAAGGTCTACAATGAAATCAACACATCTGAAGGTCAACAGTATGATCATTAACACAAATAAGGTCTACAATGAAATCAACACATCTGAAGGTCAGCAGTATGATCATTAACACAAATAAGGTCTACAATGAAATCAACACATCTGACGGTCAGCAGTATGATCATTAACACAAATAAGGTCTACAATGAAATCAACACATCTTTAGGTCAACAGTATGATCATTAACACAAATAAGGTCTACAATGAAATCAACACATCTGAAGGTCAACAGTATGATCATTAACACAAATAAGGTCTACAATGAAATCAACACATCTGAAGGTCAGCAGTATGATCATTAACACAAATAAGGTCTACAATGAAATCAACACATCTGAAGGTCAGCAGTATGATCATTAACACAAATAAGGTCTACAACGAAATCAACACATCTGAAGGTCAGCAGTATGATCATTAACACAAATAAGGTCTACAATGAAATCAACACATCTGAAGGTCAACAGTATGATCATTAACACAAATAAGATCTACAATGAAATCAACACATCTGAAGGTCAACAGTATGATCATTAACACAAATAAGATCTACAATGAAATCAACACATCTGAATGTCAGCAGTATGATCATTAACACAAATAAGATCTACAATGAAATCAACACATCTGAAAGTCAACAGTATGATCATTAACACAAATAAGGTCTACAATGAAATCAACACATCTGAAGGTCAACAGTATGATCATTAACACAAATAAGATCTACAATGAAATCAACACATCTGAAGGTCAGCAGTATGATCATTAACACAAATAAGGTCTACAATGAAATCAACACATCTGAAGGTCAACAGTATGATCATTAACACAAATAAGATCTACAATGAAATCAACACATCTGAAGGTCAACAGTATGATCATTAACACAAATAAGGTCTACAATGAAATCAACAAATCTGAAGGTCAGCAGTATGATCATTAACACAAATAAGGTCTACAATGAAATCAACACATCTGAAGGTCAACAGTATGATCATTAACACAAATAAGGTCTACAATGAAATCAACACATCTGAAGGTCAGCAGTATGATCATTAACACAAATAAGGTCTACAATGAAATCAACACATCTAAAGGTCAACAGTATGATAATTAACACAATTAAGGTCTACAATGAAATCAACACATCTGAAGGTCAACAGTATGATCATTAACACAAATAAGGTCTACAATGAAATCAACACATCTTTAGGTCAACAGTATGATCATTAACACAAATAAGATCTACAATGAAATCAACACATCTGAAGGTCAGCAGTATGATCATTAACACAAATAAGGTCTACAATGAAATCAACACATCTTTAGGTCAACAGTATGATCATTAACACAAATAAGATCTACAATGAAATCAACACATCTGAAGGTCAGCAGTATGATCATTAACACAAATAAGGTCTACAATGAAATCAACACATCTGAAGGTCAGCAGTATGACCATTAACACAAATAAGGTCTACAATGAAATCAACACATCTGCAGGTCAACAGTATGATCATTAACACAAATAAGATCTACAATAAAATCAACACATCTGAAGGTCAACAGTATGATCATTAACACAAATAAGGTCTACAATGAAATCAACAAATCTGAAGGTCAGCAGTATGATCATTAACACAAATAAGGTCTACAATGAATTCAGCACATCTTTAGGTCAACAGTATGATCATTAACACAAATAAGGTCTACAATGAAATCAACACATCTGAAGGTCAACAGTATGATCATTAACACAAATAAGGTCTACAATGAAATCAACACATCTGAAGGTCAACAGTATGATCATTAACACAAATAAGGTCTACAATGAAATCAACAAATTGTCTGGTCCGAGACCATGAACAGTTATTTCGTAGTGCATTTCTTTTAGACAATAAATGAAAATTAAAAAAAATCAAACCTGCGCTTTCTCAATAATATTTTTACACTTGTGTTTTACTACTTTTAGAACAAATTATATCTTTCACCATTTTTTGGATAATTCATTTAGATGTTATCTTAAATCAACCATATTTCAAAGATAATTGTATATAATGTAAAACCAAAACTTCATCGGCTCTAACTCAAAATATGACAATTTTATGTTAAGGGGGTCTTGAAATCTTTTGACAGCTTCGGAAATGCTAATTTTTCACTTTTTTACCTGGACCAAACCACTACTTGAATTTTAAATTCATGACCCAAATTTGGAGTATGGCCACGAAGGGTTAAAAACGGCCCTGTCTCAGAAATTTACGAAATTACTGTAGTATGATCCCTTATAGCTTCCTTTACCGTCGATGCTAAAATGTTTAATGTTATAAAATAATTTTAGCGTCTTTGACCTACTTTACCTTTTTATTCGGAGACTTGTGGTTATCTTCTGTTATGTTCAACGGGAACATTAGAATGATCTAGAATAGAACCCAGATGGAACCAAGAAGTTGGGTTGCCTTTACCAAACAACCCGGATGTTGAAACAGTTACCATGGTTTCGAACCAAAGAACCAAGGTTCAGAACCAGAAAACCCAAATGGAACCAAGGTTTAGAACCAGAGTGCCCGGATATAACCTAGTTGCATTCGGAATTCTCATGACTTTTTATACCTTCAATGTATTTTCCAAATCCTTTATTTATTTAGTATATTTATATATAATTTCTTTCTTTCTTTCTTTCTTTCTTTCTTTATTTATTTAACCTAACAACGGGTTGTCCGATCAATCTGAAAAATTCAGGGCAGATAGATCTTCACCTGTTAAAATGTTCAACTCCATCAGATTTGATCTGAATAATTTGGTGTTTCAGTTATACGCCAAAAACTGCATTTTACCCGTATGTACTATTTGTAGCCGTGGTGGTCATCTTGGTTAGATGGCCGGGTCATCGGACACATTTTTCAAACTAGATACCCCAAAGATGATTGTTGCCAAGTTTGGATTAATTAGGCCCAGTAGTTTCAGAGGAGAAGATTTTTGTAAAAGATTACTAAGATTTACGAAAAATTGTTGAAAATTGACTATAAAGGGCAATAACTCCTGAAGGGGTCAACTGACCATTTCAGTAGTGTTGACTTATTTGTATATTTTACTTTGCTGAACATTATTGCTGTTTACAGTTTATCTCTATCTATAATTATATTCAAGATAATAACCAAAACAGCAAAAAATCCTTAAAATTACCAATTCAGGGGCAGCAACCCAACAACAGGTTGTCCGATTCATCTGAAAATTTCAGGACAGATAGATCTTGACCTGTTAAACAATTTTAACCCCATGTCAGATTTGCTGCAAATGCTTTGGTTTTTGAGTTTCAAGCCAAAAACTGCATTTTAACCCTATGTTCTATTTTAAGCCATGGCGGCCATCTTGGTTGGTTAGCCAGGTCACGCCACACATTTTTTTAACTTGATATCCCAATGATGATTGTGGCCAAGTTTGATTTAATTTGGCCCAGTAGTTTCAGAGGAGAAGATTTTTGTAAAAGCTAATGACGACGACACCGGACGCTAAGTGATGAGAAAAGCTCACTTGGCCCTTCGGGCCAGGTGAGCTAAAAAAGGGACGGGACTGTAGTTTTGCCAATTGGTCAAATCCGTTATCGTTGGTGAAAATGATATTTCATAATGGTCAAAACGCTCGTCCGTACAATTTACAAAGGTAAACATGATAGGAAAAACAAGCCTTAGAATATTGTATCAACTGGGAGAGGTTTGCTACATATGAAGGTGCTGTCGAAATTTTGCTACATAGAAGTTAAAAGATGTGAAATCATGATATTAAACTAATCTATTTCAAATTGATAAACTTTATTTAATCAACTCATATACTAAATTTGGGGTAATTTTTAACGAATGTATAGTTTATACACATACGCATGATAATATAAAAGATAAGCTCATAATTCGAATAATGTGTGACTTATATACAATGACATGTAAAGTTCTGATTGAAACTAAGAATGAATTATCAACAAATCAAGATGCATTTTAGTACAATATATACATTGTACTTGGCAAAGTAAACACAATGTCCTGGTTAAGATAATGAATAGCATATAACCATGCACAAATAAATGAATGAACATAGATTGATTACAGTATAAGAAAAACAGACCAAAACACAAACACTTAACTACAACCACTGGACCATGAAAATGAGGTCAAGGTCAGATGACACCTAACAGTTGGACATGTACACCTTAAAGTCCTTCCATACACCGAATATACTAGACCTTTTGCATATGGTATCCGAGATATGGACTTGACCACCAAAGCTTAACCTTGTTCACTGATCAATGAAATGAGGTGAAGGTGAAGTGAAAACTGACTGAGAGGCATGAGGACCTTGGAAGGTACGCACATACCAAATATAGTTTTCCTATTACTTATAATAAGAGAAACTTTAACATTACAAAAAATCTTAACTTTATTCAAGTAGACACTGAACCATGACAATGAGGTCAAGGACATTGGACATGTGACTGACGAAAGCTTCGTAACATGAGGCATCCATATACAAAGCCGATGCCGGATCACTATCCCTATGTCGAGCTTTCTACGACAAAAAACACAGGCTCGATAATAAAATGTATTTGTTCTTTTAAAATGTAATTGAAAGAAGCATTGCAAAAGTCGGATAGATATAATTGAATCCAGCTAAATTTCTTAATGAAATCGTCAATAACGGAAAACTGAAAATGAGCATTCTATAAATTTTCCTATTTTTTTTAAACTAGGGAATGACTATTTTGCCGACGCCGTCAAAAAAGAAAATATGCTATTTTTGTCGTCTTTGATTTAAAAAAAATATCTTAATTAAAACGAGCAAAATATAAAAAAAGAAGATGTGGTATGATTGCCAATGGGACAACTATCCACAAAAGACCAAAATGACACAAACATTAACAACTATAGGTCACCGTACGGCCTTCAACAATGAGCAAAGCCCATACCGCATAGTCAGCTATAAAAGGCCCCGGTAATACAATGTAAAACAATTCAAACGAGAAAACTTTCAGCCTTATTTATGTTAGCAATGGCTATTTTGCCGGCACCGGCAATATAGTTAACTTGATGTGTTGCCGGTACTTTGTAAGAGTGAATGTTAATACTACGAAAATATGCATCGTCATAAAAGAATTAAATTATTATTCGACATTTAGTTGAAGAAGATAAGTGTAACAATATTTGAGATCAAGGATTTGTATAGTGTATCACTATACAAATCCTTGTTGAGATACATATAATCGTGTAAAAACATTTATGAGTCCAAGTGAAAGTAAAAATGTGTAAAAAAAGGAATAATAATAGAAACTGTTGTGGATCTATTCGTAGCGATGAACTCATATAAAAAAAAAGTATATGAAATTATTTCTCAAATCATTCTAATTTGATACATGTATGTGCATAAGAATAAATCTCAGATTTTTAAAGTCTGCTGTAAAACAAATGAAAGATAAAAATCTTAGAGCATAAAGATTAGGGAAAATAGCCACTGCCTTTTAATTATTACTTTGTCTAGCAAAAAGGTTTTGGAAAATGTAAAAAAGGGATTCATTTACGAACCATTTGAATGAACTATATTTCATTTTCACAGGTGACTAAATATGTCATGCACTTTAGGTACAAATGGAGAGAGAAGTACTACATATAATGTCAGTAATGTATGAATGGAGAGAGAAGTACTACATATAATGTCAGTAATGTATGAATGGAGAGAGAAGTACTACATATAATGTCAGTAATGTACGAATGGAGAGAGAAGTACTACATATAATGTCAGTAATGTATGAATGGAGAGAGAAGTACTACATATAATGTCAGTAATGTATGAATGGAGAGAAAAGTACTACATATAATGTCAGTAATGTACAAATGGAGAGAGAAGTACTACATATAATGTCAGTAATGTTTGAATGGAGAGAGAAGTACTACACATAATGTCAGTAATGTATGAATGGAGAGAGAAGTACTACACATAATGTCAGTAATGTATGAATGGAGAGAGAAGTACTACATATGATGTCAGTAATGTATGAATGGAAAGAGAAGTACTACATATAATGTGAGTAATGTACAAATGGAGAGAGAAGTACTACATATAATGTCAGTAATGTATGAATGGAGAGAGAAGTACTACACATAATGTCAGTAATGTATGAATGGAGAGAGAAGTACTACATATAATGTCAGTAATGTATGAATGGCAGTATTTAAAGAAACTAGCGTTCATTCAAATGTTTAATTCTAAATATTGATTTGAAAGTAAATATAAAAAAAAAAGATCCGGTTGGATCACCAATGAGACAACTGTCCTCATGAGACCAAAAAACACAAAAATTAACAACTACAGGTCACCGTACGGCCTTCAACAGTGAGCAAAGTCCATACCACATAGCCGGCAACAAATGCTTAAGAAATGATTAAGGTTAAATGGAAAGTTAACCTTAACCTTAACATTAACCAGTAACCGGTTAAACGAAAAATTAACCTTAACCTTAACCTTTAGCCTAACCTCAATCCTAATCTTCAATAAGAGCCAACATATGCTGAAATAAAGATTGAGGTTGAGTAAAAGTCAACCTTAACCTTAACTTTAACCTTAAACTTAAACAATAGCCTACAAATGCTTAAGAAATGATTAAGGTTAAATGGAAAGTTAACCTTAACTTTAACCTTAAACTTAAACTTATGTACTTATGTATCCCGTCATACTTTGAACCACACCATTATTTTATTTATTATTATTACTTTTACTGTTAAATCTGGTTTTTGTTATATCTACTTTACGTGAGTCTGCATTTATGTATGCCGTCATACGACAAAATTATTTTTATGTCTACCTGTGCGAATTTCAAACGCTCAATTTTACACCAGTAATGAAAACCTTCTATCATTTATGGGTAGACTTTACATAGATAAATTCAGCCGTATTTGACGTGAAACTGTACTTATGTGTCCCGTCATACTTTGAACCACACCATTATTTTATTTATTATTTTTACTGTAAGTCTGTTTTTTGTTATATCTACTTTACGTGAATCTGCATTTATGTATGCCGTCATACGACAAAATTATTTTTATGTCTACCTGTGCGAATTTCAAACGCGCAATTTTACACCAGTAATGAAAACCTTCTTTCATTTATGGGTAGACTTTACATAGATAAATTCAGCCGTATAAGAAAAGCAAAATGAGAATGTTAAATTTGATGTATGCCTTTTTGTGCTACTTTGTTACATTTGTTGTTTATGTAGTGATATTAAGATGATAACACAATATTGACTGTTGTACCCCTATTTTTGACATTTTTACTCTTTGAGTATGTTTGTTTTGTTCATGCATCGTTGACAATGTAATGGAATTTGATGCGACTGTCATACAAGTGAGAGGTTTAGCTAGCTATAAAACCAGGTTCAATCCACCATTTTCTACATTAGAAAATGCCTGTACCAAGTCAGGAATATGACAGTTGTTATCCATTCGTTTGATGTGTTTGGACTTTTGATTTTGCCTTTTGATTTTTGATTTTCCTTTTTGAATTTTCCTCGGAGTTCAGTATTTTTGTGTTTTTACTTTTTAAACAATAGCCTACAAATGCTTAAAAAATGATTAAAGTTAAATGGAAAGTTAACCTTAACCTTTATATAACCTTAACCTTAAGCTTAACATCATCATTAATCTTCAATTATAGCCAACATATGCTTAAATAAAGATTAAGGTACTTTGCAAAGTCAATTGTAATCCTAACCTTAACCATAAACTTGAATAATAAGAAACATATGTTTAAAAAAACTGTTATAGTTCTAAAAAATGTGTCACTATTATTTAACAGGTGTCGGCTGAATACTGATAATATATTCTGAAGCATCTCGGCATTTTCCTAAGAATTGAAATACAAATATCAAGACCAAACGGCAAGACAATCACCTTGTGGCCAGTTACTTATTAGAGGTATAATATTTACCAATCACCTCATAGGTATTACATAGATAAGGAAACCGTATAATTGGATGTGTCGTCTCTATACGTTAATGTATCGATTATAAGGAAACAAACTACTTAATTCAACCCCTACTTCTCTATTGTATCACCAACCGCCTATATTGACTATATTAGCATAATACTTTTCATGATAAAAAGCGAGCAGGACATTCTATAGGATAATATCAAGGCTCATGTATACAACGTTTTGGGTCCCTGCTGCACGCCTGTTACCTTAGTTATCGTTTGTTGTACAATGACAAGGCAAACTATATTTTTTTTATTCTTCCTACCCGTCTGTCACAAGAAGAACAAAATAAAAAAGAGTTGGTTTCTGGTGACTCTGTTCATGCCATGAGCCGCTGTATGAGCCGGTTGCCTTGCACGCACCACCTGACCACCTTATGTTCTCCAGACCTCAGACATGTATAATGCACATACATCTTATAAACCATTGTTTAATGTAGCTCTTTGATAATATATGTTTATAACATATATTATGCAAATACCATGAGTGCGCATGATAATCGCCTCTGTGTATGCGTAACTCGCAGATATAAGTCCATGTATGTATGTATAGAATTGATAATGTATGTCTGTCTGTTTTTGAGTCTGTGTATCTGTGTGTATGTATGTAAGTATTATGTACGGTGACTTATAGTTGTTAATATCTTTTTCATTTTGGTCTTTTGGGGATAGTTGTCTCGTTGGCAATTATACCACATCTTCATTTTTATATGCATGTATGTATGTATGTATTTATGTATTTATGTATGTATGTATTTACGTTATTTCTAATATTTTCGTTACGTCCTATGACGTCATGTAGCTCACAAATCGTATCGCCATTTTACACTAAAATTTATGCACATGCGCAAATACAATAAAGTAACTTGAATTTTATTTTCTGGGTTCATTTCATATCAGCCAGGTTTGTACTAAAAACAAATTATCTCCCTTAGTGCAACTCAGTTGCAGTCTAGTAAAAACCCCCTAACCCTAACCCTAACCCTAACAGACCAGTTCTTAAATATCATATAAAAGAAGAAATGTTGGTACTTTTTTATATCTGTAGACAAAGTTTTTAGTCTCCGTACACCAAGAACCATGTATCAAAAACAATAAAATATGATGCTGGTATGGAATCACCAAGAAAGAGGTCAATTTTGGCACCCTATATTGGTGAGAACAATACATATAGCCATTTGAAACTTAAAATCCTTCACTTAAATGTCTAACATTCAAACTTGAGGTACGAAAAGTACTCAATTACCAAGCCGGTACAATACATGTAATATTAATCAAAAGAAAGAAATTGTGTCGCCTATTATTGCTATCGACACAAATAAAAGTAACCGTAGACTTATACAACTCTAATTTTGTGTCGAATTAGCCATGAGAATAATCATGCCGGCACAGAAGTATCAACAAAAGGATAGCTACTGGCACCATTCATAGATGCAAGCTGAAACTTTCATTTCTTCATTTTTGTGTCTGTGAATCCATCTTAAAAAATATAAAGCCAAAAAATTAATCTATTGTCAGGCCAGTGCCAGAATACTATCAAACATATGAAATAGTGTCGCTTTTTTTTAGGCATACATACTAGTAACCGTAGACTCTCTCATATATATCCCTCAATTTGTGTCAAATTATGCATTGTTATTGTTGTCGACAAAAGATTTAGTAACCGTAGACTCTAATTCGCTGTAAAACTATCAATCCTAATGGACCGTAATGATAAATGCTAATGCCGGTAAGTAATAACCAATAAAATTGTCAAAGTTGTCACCCTATGTTGCTGAATGCACCACATATAGCACTTCAAAACCTTTATTCTTTCGCTTTTATGACCAACAATTCATTTGAATGTAATAAATGTTCTCTATCATCAAGTCACTACAAGAATATTATCAAAAAGATGAAAAAGTGTAGCTTTGAAATGTTTCGCGACATAAATATTAGAAACCGTACACATAAAATAATGATGCCGATCAGAAAAAGCAAGAAGAAGGCAAGACCTTCCTAATAAGTTTTGTTTGCTAGTGTTCATTTCTAACCGGATGAAACTAGTCACAAGTGTGCCCAGTCTTTATCCCTCTGTTAAAATCCAGTGTAGATGTAGCTTATTCTTGAATTTGAAGGAGGCTTTTATATTTTCTTCTCAAAATAATCTTGAATTTTAATTTTCTTTATTTCACTGATCAGTGAGCAAACAGGTTTGAATTTAATGGTTGCATTTATTTTCCCGACATCCATGAAACGTGAATCTATTTTTTGATATAGATGTAACAGCAAGTAAATTTACATCAATTGATTATAAACATTGAATGATTAAAATAGTCAAATCCACAAAATGATAACATTTAAAAATCTAATCTAATATGCATTAGATTAAATTCAGTAGTTGCAAGTGAACATCTGCCAATTATTTTCATGATTCTTCTTCAAAATATGTTTAATATGTTGAGGACTGTCTTATTATAAAATAAATTAGACAGATAAACCGCAATAAAACAACAATTGAGTTAATATATACTTATATACCAGCAATATCAAATGCTGCCTTTAACATCTGGCTCATTTCCAATTGGCTCATGTCGCAAAATGTTTATATCCTAACCATAACAATAACCTTAACCCCAACCTTGACCCTAACCCAGCCCATACAGTTATTCCTCTATATGTATTCAGAGAAAACTAGTGAATTCGGACATTATAGTTTGTTTTGCAAGCGTTAATATATTTTGAAATGTTTCTTAAGAACCATATTTTTTTTTGTTTCAACCAAAATTGACATTAATGAAGGTGGCGCAACATCATAAAATAAGGTAGGAAAAGTTTAGAAATTTCTAGATAAAAAGACTTGAATAGAATATATTCGTATTTAATGCTAACATATTTATAATTTAGGAAGCAGATGTGCATTTGTTCTTTCCATACTGACAGAAATAATACATTTAGCAATACATACACATAATATTTTGCTTAAACAGTGGAATTTAAAAAAGAATACCCGTTTCTTCGGTAATTCATAAAAAAATCGTTGTCCTATCCCAATACATAACATCATCAAATGCAAAGAATTAGGATTTTTTTATATGTTTGGTTTATTTACCTTTTTTTAATTAGTAAAACAACAGTTTATCGCAACGGAATATTGTCTCAAATACTTTCAAATCTTTGATGGTGTTCTTATAACTATATATATATATATATATATATATATATAACTCGTCTAAACATCAACCCAACAATGTTAGATCTGTAGCGATCCGATGGATACATCTGTTGTAGGGTTGTCACTGACTCAGACGTACTTATGTATATATATATATATATGTATATTTTGTTACTGTTGTAAGTTTGTAGCTAGTATTTATTTTTTCCAAAGTGTTGTCTACCTTTGACCTCGTTATTAATTTCACCTTTCTCGACCAACGCATATACAGAGGAGATGATCATGGGCACTCATTTTATTTGCATAATAAATGGTATAAACATATGTAAACAAAGAGCAGAGCTACATTCTAAAATGGTGTATAAGATGCATGTGCACTATACGTGTCTGAGGTCTGGAGGACATGTGGTGGGATGGTGGTACGTGCAAGGCAAGCGGCGCATACACAGATGCAGTAATTTAAAAATGGGAGTTACAGAGTCACCATTTTTAAAGCGTTAATGATATATTTTCATACTGTATATTCTTTAGGTCTGGAGGACATTGTGTACTGATGGAGTTCCACAGAGTCACTGCTTATGCGCATTCATGTCATTTGGTTAATATGAGGTGTATAATGAAATTATAAAATATAGTAGCATTGTTACAGTAACAGCCATAGTTAAACTTTTTAATCTTATTTTATCATCTGGTATTTACCCCACCATCTGGAGAAAAGCATTTATTGTTTTAATCCATCTAATTTGAATAAAAGACTAGTAAAGCATTATGAAAATAAGTTCTCCAGTCATCAATTTGGATTTCGTTCAAATCACAGAACATCTGATAGCATATTTATTTTAAAAACTCTTGTCACTAAATATTTGAAACAAAAATAAGAAAAAGCTGTTTGCTTGTTTTGTAGATTTGCGTGGTGCTTTTGACTCTGTTTGGCATAATGGCCTGTTGTATAAATTGATAAATGATGGTGTTGGTGTGAAATTTTATACTACTTTGAAAAATATGTATAGTTTATCCCAGTCTGCACTGAAGATTGGCAATGAACACTCTTTGTTTTTTCCAATAATTAGAGGTGTAAGACAAGGGGACAGTTTAAGTCCTACTTTGTTTAATTGTTATATAAATGATTTACATTCAATTTTTGATGTAAATTGTAACCCTCCAGTTCTTGATACTTCAAGTATCCAAACTCTCAGCTATGCAGATGATTTAGTGTTATTGTCCGAGACACACCAGGGGCTTCAAAACGCATTAGATAAACTAAATAAATATTGCACTAAATGGCAGTTGAGTGTTAATACAAACAAGACTAAAATTCTAGTTTTTCAGAATATTTATAAACAATCCCCACCCATCTTGTTTAATAATAAATTTTTGACTGAAGTTAAGGACTTTAAATTTCTAGGGAATATTATTAACTATAGGGGAAATTTTACAAAAATTACTGAAGAGCTGTCTAAAAAAGGCATTAAAGTTTTATTTTTATTGAGAAAATATATGTCCAATTTTAATTTTGTTCCCACTAATTTGTCATGTAAATTATTTGATACTCTTATAAGACCTATTTTGACATACAACTCTGAGATTTGGTTTATGGATAATTTTCAGTCAGCTTTTAGGGCATCTAATAGAGCTGCAGTAATTAATACTTTTTGTGATACTCTTGCATTAGCAGAAAAACATCCCTTTGAGAAGGTTCATTCTAAATTTTGTAAAGCAGTATTAGGACTGAAAAAGACAGCCACTAACATAGGTGCTAGATCAGAATTAGGTAGATTTACTTTGGACTCCTATATAAAAACTCAAACACTCATGTATTTTCATAGAATAAATTGTAATGATATTAATCCCCTGGTTAAAGAATCTCTACAAACAAACATAAATTTACATTCAGAAGGAATTTATTCCTGGTACTCATTTGCAGATAAAAATTTTAAAGAAATGAAAATAAACCCAGAAAATTACTCTAATAATAATGTACCTTTTAAACAATCAAAAAATATGTTAAAATGTAATATAAAAAAGTGTGTTTCAGAGGAATATGAAAAAAATACTTTAATTAAACTTTCAAAAATGGATTCCTCATCCAAACTTTGTCTTTATGGGAAATTAAAAAATAGTTGTCAGTCTGAGGAATATTTAAATTGCAATAATTTTATACATAGGCAGTTACTCTCAAAATTTAGACTAAGTGATCATTCCCTAGGCATTGAATTAGGAAGGTACAGAAACATTCCAAGAGCACAAAGATTATGTAAAAAATGTGAAGTCCTAGATGATGAATATCATTTCTTTTTGTATTGTGACATTAACATATCTTTGCGTTCTAATCTTTTTGCTTATCTAAAAGACTATGTACCATTATTTCAGCATCTTGATGCATTCAATAAACTAAAACACATTCTAAACCCCATCCCTGAACCTGTTTGTCATATTGGAGTCTTCATTAAACAGTCTTTTGTCTTTTGTGCATTTGTATTCAGATATCGCAGATCAAATTTATTCGTTCATTGTTTAATCATACGTTTTTTGATTGAGTTAAGTCTGCCAATTGATATTTTATCGTATGTTTTTCTTTGTTGTGATGTTATGCTATTGTTTCAGAAAAAGGGAGAAGGTTTGGATCCATTAAAACGTTTAATCCCGCTGCAAATGTTTGCACCTGTCCTAAGTCAGGAATCTGATGTACAGTAGTTGTCGTTTGTTTATGTAATATATACGTGTTTCTCGTTTCTCGTTTTGTTAATATAGATTAGACCGTTGGTTTTCCCGTTTGAATGGTTTTACACTAGTAATTTTGGGGCCCTTTATAGCTTGTTGTTCGGTGTGAGCTAAGGCTCCGTGTTGAAGGCCGTACTTTAACCTATAATGGTTTACTTTTTAAATTGTTATTTGTATGGAGAGTTGTCTCATTGGCACTCACACCACATCTTCCTATATCTATTTAGAACTGAGGGAGTCAGACCCGTGTCAGGCAAGGTTATGATGGTGTTTTTTACATACATTTATAATTGAACTCTAATGTTCTATTATTCAATATATTGTATTGTATTATTTTGTATTTCATTGTATTACATTGTATTTCATTGTATTGCATTGTATAGTATAAAATTATTGTTTCGTTGTATTGCTTGACCCTCATGGGTGTAATTGTGCAATAAAGATGTTATTATATATATGCTTTAAACTATCTGAGTCAGGTATGAACCTTGGATCGAAATTTTTGTATTTTTTATTGATGTGTTCATGTGTCCGTGAAAACCAGAGTGAAACCAGATTTGTTAGCTGCATGACATTTGGGTTAGGGTTAGGGTTAGGGTTGTTCATATTTATTTCGTTTGGGCTTGTATTATATTTTCTCTCTGGTTTATATAATCCGTTCATCATATTTTTACTCTTTAACATTCAAGAGTGTATCCTTAATTGAGGTAAATAAAATGGCCTTCTAAATACTTTTCGATCCCTAACACAACTAAAGAGACGTTATTTGTCGACATCCGTATATGATGTAAAAAAATTAGCACCTCATGTTGTGGTTTACCATCTTTGCAGCAAGTTTATTGTTTCCTACTTGGTATTAAATTCGTCAATGGCAGTCAGCAGGGTTTAAGAAGATCAGTTGTTCGACCAGTTAGTCAAATGCGTTTTGTTAAAATATATTTTTTCACTCTTTTTGTCTTATATATATACGAGACGGACACAAATTTGTTAGTAGAAAATCTAACTCTAACACTGTTTGGTGTAATTTTCAGACTTATATAAATATCTGTATTAACCATGTATCTCTATCGCTCTGATATCCTGTGGACATATATATTTCATGGTTTGTCACTTTTTTAGACTTGTTTGTATAATATACTTATTGCTCTTGACTGTATAATGTAATGAATCATGATCCCATATAAGAAATAAAACTTGTTGAGTTAGATTGCTGACACTGTTTGTTGTAATTTTCAGACTTATATATATTTGTTTAGTCCAGCTGCTTACTCTGGTCCTGAAATGCAATAATTTCACCTTTAATGGTGATCATTACCTTCAAATAAACGGGACAGCGATGGGGACGAAAATGGCACCGTCTTACGCCAATGTTTTCATGGGCAAATAAGAAAAACAAATTATTTCTGCATCTTTATCCAAGCTTTTGTCTTGGTTCCGTTTCATTGGTGATGTTGACATGAAATGGATTGAATCCCAACTAAAACTGGATGATTTCATCAGACATGCAAACAACGCCCATCAGTCAATTAAATTTACGTATGAAATTTCCGACTTAAATTATCTTTGTTAGACACAACCATATCTATAAAGGACGGTGTCATATCAACAGACCTCTACTGTAAACCCACATATAAACATCAGTACCTTTCTCCCCAAAGCTGTCACCCCAAACACTACACAAAAAGTATCAAAGCAGATTTGCTCCTCTGAGGAGGCTGTCACGAAACGCTTACAGGAACTTCGCGGATTTTTGACAAAACGAGGCTATAAGAAATTGGACATAGATAAGGGGTTTGCGCGCCCTAATAATAACAGCCGCAATGACCTGTTACAGTACAAACAGAATAGGCACAGCAAAATAGTCCCGTTTGTGTTAACATACAATCCAGCCTTTACTAACCTTTTACGTTTGATCCGTGCCAACTGGCAAATTATTGCCAAACACCCTAAATTATCCAAGTTCTTTCCCAATTTTCCTGTCTTAACTTTTCGGAGACCAGCAAGTCTGAAAGACTTATTTGTAAGAGCTGACGTCTCCTCAAATAAAAGCTGTTCAATTGCAGGATGGTGCAAGTCATGTGGTAACAGACAATGTCTGATTTGTCAACAAATAATAAATACTCGAACATTTACTTGCCACTCGACTGGGTCTGTGTACACTATATTTTGCAATGTAACTTGCAAAACCCAGACCCTTCAGTGTCGATGTGGCATGCAGTATGTTGGCGAGACAGAGCAGACATTCAACAAACGCATGAATGGTCATCGAAGTGACTACACTTGCAAGCCCGACCTACCCGTAAGTCGTCATTTGAGATCACCTGGGAACTCCCAAGCTTATCTGAATAACCTTACCATCACAATCATAGACCACAACGAGAGTTGGTCGAAGGACGACAGAGTCGCTGGGGGAAGATTTGATAAGAAAGTTAAGGACAGTTTCCCTAGAGTGCATAAATGTAAAAAACATAGAATGAGTCACTCATTTTCCTGTCATCACTTGTTTCCATTAACTCCGGCTTCCTTACTGGCTTTACAGTTTGAAGATTTTTTAAAAATATCAGTTTAAATTACAGGGCTCCATTCATTTGGGATGGATGTATAAGTACACAGCCCCGTTCAATTATTTTACCTTGAAAGATAGAAATTATTTTTCTAATCATTATTAAACAGCTATTCGTTTGGGAGGCTTACATATGAATTTCTGTTGCTATTGCAAAATTTTGAAGTACGTGATATTTTAGGCATGAAGATGTTATTTTTACAGATCAGCTAAATTATCTATAGTAAAGGATCCTAAATATATATATATATATATATATATATATATATATTGTAAACTCCTCTGCATATATTTTCCATTTAAATTCCAGAGTATTCATGTCGACATAAAAACGCAAATATAGTTCTTTTCGTTAACAGTTTTGTCCTTTATTAATAAATGTTAATATACAAAAAATTATAAATGATTGTGTTAAGGGCGACACTATTTCCTTAATTTTTATTTCTGTCATTAATGAACTGATGAGCTGTTTTCACTCACTTATTAATAAACCAGTATATTTATATATCATTTTATTTAATTTCTGTTCATCCGTCCGTCCGAATAACGATTCATTGTTTGTCTTGCTATACCCTCATTAGTTTTGGAGGTATATCATTGATAGTTTATAGGATGTTCATTCAAATAATGAAGTAGTGCATGGCCACATGATTGTGATTTTTTTCAAACATTCTGAAAATGACAGGTAGTTGGACCTAGTCATGTTTGTTGTACTAGCTTCAGAAGAGATCATGAAGGGTTCGACCATCTCCCCCAATAGTTGTGACATACAGCTTTAATATCATATAGTTATAAAGCAAATAGTTATCAAGGTACCAGGATTACAATTTAGGACGCCAAACGCGCGTTTAGTCTACATAAGACTCATCAGTGACGCTCATATCAAAATAGTTATAAACCTAACAAATACAAAGTTGAAGAGCATTTAGGATCCAAAATTCCAAAAAGTTGTGCCAAATACGGCTAAGGTAATCTATGTCTGGGATAAGAAAATCCTTAGTTTTTGGAAAAATTCAAAGTTTTGTAAACAGGAAATTTATAAAAAAATGACCACATAATTGATATTCATGTCAACACCAAAGTGCTGACTACTGGGCTGGTGATACCATCGGGGACGAAACGTCCACCAGCAGAGGCATCGACCCAGTAGTGTAAATAGTTATCAAAGGTACCAGGATTATAATTTTGTACGCCAGACGCGCGTTTCGTCTACATAAGACTCATCAGTGACGCTGATATCAAAATAGTTATAAACCAAACAAATACAAAGTTGAAGAGCATTGAGGATCCAAAATTCCAAAAAGTTGTGCCAAATACGGCTAAGGTAATCTATGCCTGGGATAAGAAAATCCTTACTTTTTGGAAAAATTCAAAAGTTTTGTAAACAGGAAATTTATAAAAAAAATGACCACATAATTGATATTCATGTCAACACCAAAGTGCTGACTACTGGGCTGGTGATACCCTCGGGGACGAAACGTCCACCAGCAGAGGCATCGACCCAGTAGTGTAAATAGTTATCAAAGGTACCAGGATTATAATTTTGTACGCCAGACGCGCATTTCGTCTACAAAATTGAAGACCATTAAATACCCAAAATTCTAAAAAGATTTACTGGGATAAGAAAATCCTTAGTTTTTCGAAAACATAAAAGTTTTGTAACAGGAAATTTACGAATCGATTTCTCTTGAATTAGAACACGAAAACATAGAAGGGTCTCGAATACATAAGAGATAAAGTAAGATAATATTCCTAAGATCAAGGTCAAAGGTATCTTAAAATATTCAGTGTTAACAAAAGATCATTTAAAATAACTATAAGTTGACGTACCAATGAACACACCTTAACTTTAATTAAAACCATATACAGCATAAAATATTTCGAAAAGAACACTGCCTCGCTTTACCAGAAATAACCGAGACAATGAATGGCGTTGATTCATGGAATTAATATGGCAAGTAAGTTTTTTGGAAATTGAATAGTATGAAAACTCATTTTTTTAAAATAACTGACTATTTGTCTGACAATTCTGTCTGATTTGATTTTACTCATGTTATCTATTGATGTTCATTGGTTTTAGGTTGTTGTTGTTTTTTGTTTGATTTGTTGTTGGTTTTTTTATCTTTATTTATTTTATATTTTTGGGGGAGGGGGAGGGGATGTTGAAGCGTTGCTGGCATATATTTGATTAATTATCTTATACTATTCCTCCGGACTAATAGCATGACATATTGCATAATCATGAAAAAAGAAACATTTGACATTTTATTAGACAGAGCGAACATATTTGATAATAAAATTATATGAACTTTTCTTATAACTTTAATTTATTACTAGATTTGACGTTTATCAAGCATTGTGTTCTTTATTTTTTGCCGTATCGATTTTATACGCATTCGTTTAACCTATCCTTATTACTGTGCCGATCGGTAAATCCATCAAATTATATTTCATTATTGAATAGAACGAAATGTTCGTGACTGTAGTGTGATTTGTGCCAAAGTAATTAGATGAATGATGTGTATGAACTACATTTACCGAGCAATATTTATGTTTATTATGGGATAGCTAATAATGTTTAATTAGATTTACAGTTATCTTCACCATAAATCGTACCAAACCATGAACGTAAAGTGTGATTGTTGAAAAGAAAAAAAGTTTTCCCATCTAAATGTATTTTTTTACTTGTTTAATCTCGAGTGTATTTTTGTTTCTTTCAAAATTTCCATTTCCAATGAAAAAGAGCGTTCCGGGTTCTTTGGTATTTAGTTTTCAATACCAGATTATCAGTATCCAACGAATGTAGGACCGTATGTGGTTATAGTACTGTTACGTACATGTTAAAATGAAAGTGTGAAAAAATATACCTTTGCTTTATTAAATTAGCGTTTTAATCAGGATAATCTTGCTTTAACAAATTAGAGTTACAATAGTATATATCAAGGTTTGTCAGGTAGTGTTCAAATGAAAGTTCCATTGCTTTTTTAAGTTAGTCTTCAACAAGTCCAGATCCTATAGACAATGTTAGTTTTGGGTGTGTGTTTATCCCCCTAAATTGACAACATTTATTTGTAATATTGGTATGCGAAGTCCATTTCGCTTTGACAAAAGCCCCGTTACCATTCCCTATTATATATTGCTTTGTCAAGTTAGTGTTTCAATAAATGTAATCTTGCTTTGTAAATTTCCTGTTTTCAAAACTTTGAATTTTTCGAAAAACTAAGGATTTTCTTATCCCAGGAATATATTACCTTAGCCGTATTTGGCACAACGTTTTGGAATTTTGGTAAGCTTGCATTGTCGAGTTAATGTTTGCATTATGTTTAACTGGCTTTGTTAATCTCCCAATACATTAATTTCTGTTTATAATGGGTTCTATGTATAGAATATGTCTTGTTGTGGTTTTTATGTATATCATACTATATCGATAGGTTTGACATTTGCTAGTAGGATACAAATATCATCGGAATTTTTTAACATCATTCCAGGATTAGTAGCCAGGGGTACAAGTATATGTTGGCCATATAAAAATGGTTATTTCGTTGGGGTGATGTTTATGTTCTGTAAAATGTTTCTAATGAAATATTATACATATATTTTGATCCTTTATTTGTTAATAATCTTTAGTTAGTTAATATTATTTAGAAGAATTGGTCATTGCATTTTGTGAAAAACTATAGAAAGAGATATAATGCTTCTGAGATTTTTTTTAATTTTATTGCATATATGTCACCATAGGTTTTTGCAGTTTTTGTTGTACTTGGCAACACTGAGCATATATGTACACCATGACATATCATATAACAACAAAAAAAGAAATTCAATTGAGATGTATAAATTCATTATTCAATACTGAAGAAACAGTAATCTTTATTCCATTTATTGTTGCTTTATTTTCATTAAAACCCCACCTAATTATTCCATTTGTATCCCTGCATAATCATTATATTCCTACCGAATCATTACATGATAGAATAGTTAATAAAAAAGAACTATTCTTATAATGAGTTAAGTTAGTCTAACAAACTTTAGAATACAGTAATATGCCTAGTCATGCTATCAAACGATACATCAATATTGACCCAGTGAAATAAATTTGGACATGTTGCTGTAGAGGAAATATCGGTAGATAATTTAGATATATACAATATTTTAGATAGATTTATATTGATATTCCAAGTCACGTGTTTTTGTCGTTGAAATATTTAAGCTGCAACGTATATCTGCGAAAAGCGAGAGTACGTTTTATTGCTACTTACGTATGCATTATTGATTCAATGAAGCGTTACAAGAAGTATGCTAAAGGTTATAATTTGTAATTGATAATTCATGTATTTTGTCTCATTGGAATAATGCAGTTCAAGGAAAGCCTATCGTTCCATATCCTAAAGAATTGTATAACTTACGCTCTTTTCACTTGTGTTTTTGCTGTTTTGTTCTATGAACAATGAAGGATGAATATACTAATTAAAAATTCTTGACAATATTTATTAGTTTCTGATATATTTTTGTCTATTCATGTAAAGTGAACAATAGCAAATTGTATCTACTAGAAACAAGTAAATGAAGTAACAATGTCGTTCCCATCTGAACTATAAAAGATATCATAAAGTGTAATTTTCATTTTTAAATGGACACCTGAGTAATTTGGAAGTTTTTATTTACCTGTGGATTTACTAATGGCAGCTAATATAGTATTATGGATTATAATAACATTGTTAACACACCTTAGTGGTACGTATGCATAACCATCTCCTGTTTATCAGGATGAGATATAACATAAGAAAATATTATTTTGATGTGTTTGAGCTTTTTATTTTGCAATATGCTTCGAAACATAACGTTTTTCATTTGCCTCGAGGTTCATTATTTTTGTCATTTGTCATTGATGAACAAGAAAGTTTAATGCTTCATATTTAGAAGAGGGACGAAAGATACCAAAGGGACAGTCAAACTCATAAATCTAAACGAACTGACAACGCCATGGCTAAAAATGAAAAAGACAAACAGAAAAACAATAGTACACATGACACAACATAGAAAACTAAAGAATAAACAACATGGCAAGTGTGTTATTGTATTATAAATCACCAAGTCCCCTATGTCATATACTGACTGACAAGTTTGTTAATGTATTATAAATCAACAAGTCCCCTATGTCATATACTGGCTGGCAAGTTGTAATTGTATTATAATTCACCATGTCGCCGATGTCATATACTGACTGACAAGTTTGTTAATGGATTATAAATCACCAAGTCCCCTATGTCATATACTGACTGACAAGTTTGTTATTGTATTATAAATTATCAAGTCCCCTATGTCATATACTGACTGACAAGTTTGTTAATGGATTATAAATCACCAAGTCCCCTATGTCATATACTGACTGACAAGTTTGTTATTGTTTTATAAATCACCAAGTTCACTATGTCATATACTGACATGCAAGTTTGCTATTGTTTTATAATTCACCATGTCGCCGATGTCATATACTGACTGACAAGTTTTTTAATGTATTATAAATCATCAAGTCCCCTATGTCATATACTAACTAGCAAGTTTGTTAATGTATTATAAATTGCCATGTCGCCGATGTCATATACTGACTAACAAGTTTGTTCATGCCTTATAAATCACTAAGTCCTCTATGTCATATACTGACTGGCAAGTTTGTTATTGTATTATAAATCACCTAGTCCCCTATGTCATATACTGACTAACAAGTTGTAATTGTATTATGAATTAACAAGTCCCATATGTCATATACTGACTGGCAAGTTTGCTAGTGTTTTATAATTCACCATGTCGCCGATGTCATATACTGACTGGCAAGTTTTTTATTGTATTATGAATCACCTAGTCCCCTATGCCATATACTGACTGACAAGGTTGTTATTGTGTTATGAATTAACAAGTCCCATATGTCATATACTGACTGGCAAGTTTGCTATTGTGTTATGATTCACCATGTCGCCGATTTCATATACTGAGTGACAAGTTTGTTCATCCATTATCAATCATCAAGTTCACTATGTCATATACTGACTGGCAAGTTTGCTATTGTTTTATGATTCACCATGTCGCCGATGTCATATACTAACTGACAAGTTTGTTAATGTATTATAAATCATCAAGTCCCCTATGTCATTAACTGACTGACAAGTTTGTCAATATATTATAAATCACCAAGTCCCCTATGTCTTTAACTGACTGACAAATTTGTTAATGAATTATAAATCATCAAATCCCTTATGTCATATACTGACTGACAAGTTTTTTTATTGTATTGTAAATCACCAAGTCCCCTGTGTCATATACTGACTTTCAAGTTTGTTATTTTTTTATAAACCACTATGACCCTATGTCATTTTCTTTCAATTTTGTAATGGTATCATAAATCACCAGTCGCCGATGTCATATACTGACAGGCAAGTGTGTTATTGTTTTATAACGCACCATATACCCTATGTCAAATACTGACTGTCAAGTTTTATTGTATCATAAATCACCATGTCTCTTATGTTATATACTGGCTTACAAGGGGTATTGTATTATAAATGAACACATACTTTTATCAAATTTTTTACAAGACTTATTCATTCTAAGAATTTTGCTTTAATGATAAATCACCGTTCTCTTGGTTTAACCAGTGATTGATTGTTCAGGTTTAAAAGACTGTTTCAGTCTCCGAAGTATATTGTATTATAAATCATCGTTATCTGGTTATCACGACTGGTACGCTAGTTTTTTTGTTTTATCCTTGGTTGACACAAGTCACTGTTATGTATGTCGAATTATTTACAAGACATCCTTTCCTTAGTTGACACAACTCAATGTTATGTATGTCGATTTATTTACAAGTCATCCTTTCCTTGGTTGACACAGTTCACTGTTATGTGTATCTATTCATTATATATCATCCTTTCCTTGGTTGACGCGATTCACTGTTATTTATGCCTCTCTTAAGTCTTTTGCTGCTACAGGATATTTTCAGGTTTACCCTTGCCTCTCTTAATTCTTTTGCTGCTACCGGAAATTTTCAGGTTTACCCGTGCCTCTTTTAAATACATGGCTGCTACAGAATATATGCAGGTTATAACGTGCCATCTCTGAATGATTTTTGGTCTCCTCTTTCCGAGTGGTCTAAGTAGTCGTACTACTGTTTCATTAACACAGAGGTTCATAGTTTGAATCCATCACGTTGAAAAGGCACTCGACTCCAATCGTAATTGACTATGATTGTCAAATTTACAACAGAAGATTCCTCAATAAATAAACAAAATGAACGTCACGATACAGTATTATAGCGCTGAAAGTGGCATTATGTACACCAATCAAGCAATCTCTGAACTAAAGCGTATGGTAGCAATAAACAGTTAGGAAAAAATATTAAAATTTGCCCTTATAGATTTTACCATCCCCTTTTCATTGCTTTCTTGCAATATCAAGCTTACTGTTTGTGTCATATATGTGCATATGTATGTAATCAGAATCTTCCATAGATTTTATATCCAGTATATAAAATGGTAAAATATAATTTCTTTTGGGTGTATCCACGGCAACAATCTGCATTTATTTGTTATAAAATATTGCAAAAAGGGGGGAAAAGATGTCACATATTTCCCCAAAATTTGGCTAAAAGTAGAATTTCAATCGCTTGAAGTAATACCTTTTCTGAAACTGTGTACATACATCATTCAGCAAATCCAATGAAAATCATATGTCTTTCGTCTCATTTTTTTGTAAAATTGCGTCAAAAAGTTCGTGTAGAAAAAAAGTGTTTGTAAACATTACATTAATTTCTGGACCGATAGCCGGTCTAGCTATGAAAATACGGATTGTCAAACAGAAAATAGCCCATAAAACATGTAAAAAATAATCTTGATGCTCTTATAAACCATCTTTGAAGGTTAAGTTAGCACTCAGCTTTCTAAAAATGAATTTTATTACACAATAACTTTCCTATTTGAAAAATCCACCGGGGCCAAAATGCGAAACTAAACTCCTAACTGTATTGCTACCTTAATAGTAAATATTTTTTTCAAATTCTCCCTTTTAACTTATTTTCTGTGTTCTGCTAGCTAAATCGTGTAAAATGGCCTTTTATGTTTGAACATTGGTTGAGTAATAAATATTTTATGAAGGTTAGCAGTTGACACTGAAACGCGACAAAAACTGATTTAAAGAAAGGTGCCAAGTCAAAGTGTAAAATCTTGTCTCTACCTCAATTTTTGGCAAAATCTTAAAAACTATACCTCTTTTGTCAGTTTTTTTATGCAGAAAATCTTAATAAGATCTCTGAAAATGCAAAATTGTACAAAATTTAGCAATTTCAAGCATCAAAATGTTAATCGTTATGCCTATAGCATAGCAAAGACTTGATTAAAAGACTTGGTGATAAAGAATCAATTTCTTACATCTGATTTAACTTTACATTTAATATATGCCAAAATGTAACATGAAATCTTGATAAAAACAATAATTTGATATATTCGCAAGAAAAAAACCAACGCGTTCAATACTTAGGCTACTACATGCAGCCCAGTTAATCAGAGGCAAGGGTTAAGCCGATAGAGTACAAATATAAGCCTTGTGTCAAAATGTCTAATTTTGGTTGCTAAGGACTGTAAACAATAAAATTGACATGCATTGTCATTCTTAAACTCTTAATTTTCTCAGAAGTTGATTTAGAATCTAAATATCAATAGATTTGTGGCATGAAAAGTTTTAAATTATACAATTCTGAGCTTGGTAAGTATGCCATAAGGTAGCAATAAACAGTTAGGAAAAAATATTAAAATTTGCCCTTATAGATTTTACCATCCCCTTTTCATTGCTTTCTTGCAATATCAAGCTTACTGTTTGTGTCATATATGTGCATATGTATGTAATCAGAATCTTCCATAGATTTTATATCCAGTATATAAAATGGTAAAATATAATTTCTTTTGGGTGTATCCACGGCAACAATCTGCATTTATTTGTTATAAAATATTGCAAAAAGGGGGGAAAAGATGTCACATATTTCCCCAAAATTTGGCTAAAAGTAGAATTTCAATCGCTTGAAGTAATACCTTTTCTGAAACTGTGTACATACATCATTCAGCAAATCCAATGAAAATCATATGTCTTTCGTCTCATTTTTTTGTAAAATTGCGTCAAAAAGTTCGTGTAGAAAAAAAGTGTTTGTAAACATTACATTAATTTCTGGACCGATAGCCGGTCTAGCTATGAAAATACGGATTGTCAAACAGAAAATAGCCCATAAAACATGTAAAAAATAATCTTGATGCTCTTATAAACCATCTTTGAAGGTTAAGTTAGCACTCAGCTTTCTAAAAATGAATTTTATTACACAATAACTTTCCTATTTGAAAAATCCACCGGGGCCAAAATGCGAAACTAAACTCCTAACTGTGTATTGCTACCTATGGCTGCTACAGAATATCAGTGCCAACTCTGAAGAATCTGGTTGCTATATGATATTTTCCAATTCATCCGTGCCATTGTAGGTATCTCATTGCGACAAAATATTTTAAAATATAAAGGACAACAGGAAAATCTACGGCTGATAAAGACAATTTTATAGACACAAATGTATAACACTTTATTGAAAGGAAAAAATAAGTTGAAGTTCCTTATTTTTTTTAAATCAGTTTAGTTTAATCATTGTTATAATTTTGAAACGTCTGTCGAATATCCTTCTCACCACAATTCATCACGTTTTTATCTATTTCTAAAGAGGTTGGTACGGAAATGTTGAATACATTGATCAGTTCTGTATGTGCTTACACCGTTCGGGTTTTTGTTTTGCAGTTTAGTATTTTTATTTTTGTTTTGAATAGATAAAACTCGGAAAACATCTTTCTGATTTTCGAAGGATCTCTAATACAAATGCGCCTCCTACCATAATACTACGTCAATTAACTTTCTCTGCATGACTTTGTATGGATGTACAAATTGATTTTTTTTTATTTTTGCAGTAATAATGCTTTGTTCTCTGAGGTATTTTGTTATTCTGAACTATTGTAATCGGAAAAATTGGTTTTGTTAATGAAGCAGACAAGACCAGTCCCGATGGAACAATGATAAAATTACTGTGTATCAGGACGAATTAAGATATATGCATGCGTTATCTCTTAACTCTCTGTATCTGGACAAACTAAGATATGTATACATACATCAAATAGTTATCCCTTTACTCCTGTATCAGGACGATCTACGATATATATATATATACATACATTAAAATAATTCTTCCTTTACTGTCTGTATCGGGCCAATATAAGATATAGATACATATCTTCTTACTTTGATTATTACGACGAAATGAGATATATATATATATATATGGAAAAAAAGTATTACAACACCAAATTGAAATTCAAATTAAAAAAAACACTCTTTATTTTTTTTGTGATATAATTTGTTGAAATAGAACTAGTTAAACATTATTTAAATATCACCTGCGTTTAACCAAGTTTATAAAGGTATGTGATTGACATCTTGGGATGGGTCATCCACAACTCATAACTGCAGACAACTCATAACTGCAGCAAGATGGCAGATAATCAGCATGGGAGAAGCAGGTATGTCGCTGTTACAATTGCACATATTGTTTGTCATCACCATTCCATTATAAGTCGTTTTGAAAATAAAAATCAGGCAACAAACGATGTTAAAGACCTTCCGAAATCTAGAAGACCCCATATAACATCTGCTTGGGAAAATCAAGCATAATGAAGGTTGGTCAGAAGGAAATCCATTGCAAACAATACAATCCTAAAAAGAGAGTGATAACAATACATGAGCCTTTAAACAAGAATTGTTCGAGATCGGCTCATCGCTACCGGTTATCGTGCTAGAAGACCTTTTCGGGGACCTTTGCCTTTGAATAGACACACAGTTGCCCGTATCCAACATAGTGCAAAGCTCGCCAAAAATGAAAATTAGCATCGTGGAGGAATATCCATTGTTCCAATGAAATTCGCGTTATCTTCCTTGTCCCGATCGTAGCCCGAATTGTAACAATCTCGAGCATATATGGAACACTATTGGGCGTAAAGTACACGAAAGGACATCCCAACTCAAACACGTCATGAAATAAACAATACCCTTCGTCAGGAATGGTTGCTGCTACCTTAGCAACAAATTAGTCGACTTATGGCAGGAATCAGAAGACGTTAAGATGCAGTCATCCATTTGAATGGAGGCTCCGCACAAAGTACTAATTCTTAGGCGTATAATGATCAACCATGATGTGAATAATCATCCAAAGATTAATTAAAAATTAAAAGTTGTAAAATGCATTTTTTTGTACAAAAAACACTTCATTTTGTTATAATTTTTTTTTGTAAGATATAGCTTTTTTTTCATACATTTTTAATTCATTTTTATGTCAATGCTATCATTAACTACGTTGTAATATTATTTTACAAATATTTTATCATATTCCATCCAAAAAAAGAGGCTGATTTTTCAAGTTTAAAAAATTTGTTTGTATCAGGACGACGAATGATATATACATACATTACTCCTTTACTGTGTGTGTATCAAAAAGGTCAAATCAAAATTTGTACACACATTATCCCTATAATTTAAAAATGAGAAAAAATGAAATTGAGAATGGAAATGGGGAATGTGCAAAAGAGACAACAACCCGACCATAAAAAAACAACAGCAGAAGGTCACCAACAGGTCTTCAATGTAGCGAGAAATTCCCGCACCCGGAGGTATCCTTCAACTGGCCCCTAAACAAATATATACTAGTTCAGTGATAATGAACGCCATACTTATTTCCAAATTGTACACAAGAAACTAAAATTGAAATAATACAAGACTAACAAAGGCCAGAGGCTCCTGACTTGGGACAGGCGCAAAAATGCGGCGGGTTTAAACATGTTTGTGAGATCTCAACCCTCCCCCTATACCTCTAGCCAATGTAGAAAAGTAAACGCATAACAATACGCACATTAAAATTCAGTTCAAGAGAAGTCCGAGTCTATTGTCAGAAGATGTAACCAAAGAAAACAAACTAACTAAGGCCGTGTTCACATCGAACGCCATGTACAGTAAACATGTTTACAATTAGTGTAATGTAACGTACACAGGTTTCACATTAAATTTGTGGTTTAATTGCCTGTACACATGATTTGTTTCCATTTGTGAACTCTATGTCATTTAAATGCTCAAACATAGAATCAAACTCAAATTGTTAGAACATACTCACCCCTTCTCGTCCAATGAAAAGTCAGTTTTTTGCCCTCTAGTTTTCTTAGCACATACTTACAACTTCTCGTCCAATTAAATTGCTTGAATTTGCCTTCTAATTTTCATAGTACATACTTTTTCCGTGTACTTAGTAACTATGCATGAATGACCACAAGGGTAAGATTTTATTGTATTGTAATCAAGATATTAAAACAAAAATTGCTACTGACTATTTTGAAATAAATGATGTGTTCCAAATTTAACTAAATAGTTTGTAATTAGTTTTCAAACAGATTTTTAACATCCTACTAATCAATCTTTTGATCTAAATTTTGTTTTGACAATTAAAAAAGTTTCTTTCATTTAAATAAAGAGTAATAATAATGGTGCCTTATACCTTGATTAAAGTACAACTCAATCTAAATTTGTAATCCTTTATCTTCCATTCAATTAATTTGTAGACAAAAAGAGTCAACCATGAATCTTTTGAAGGGAAATTATTAATAAAGCAATTTGATATATTTAGTCATAAATTGGTCGATAATTGGTTGCCTAATGTCCAGTGACAAATATTTCATGCATATAAACTATCTACTAGACTACCTATGGGTACATACCAGGGGCAGATCCAGCCATTTTTAAAAGGTGTTTCAACCAAAGATGTGGGAGGGGGGTCCAATTGTTTGTACTCATCCAAAAGCTAGTTTTAGGTTTTATGTGAAATTAAAAAAATGTTTTCAAGAATGTAAAGCTTTCACTGCAATTTAAGAATTGTCTGCTCTTGGTCAATTCATTTTGTCATCTTACCATGTAAATAAGTACATGTATAGTAAAACAACGCTTCGTTCATATCAATAAACATACTTACACCAGCAGCTACCTTCTTTACATTCTAAAGTCAAGGGCCTTTTGCAATCCCATTTTTACAATGATATTATAGTGAGTAGATTTACAAAACTACGTAAATGAGCTACATCCAGTCAGCCAAAACATATCAATAGACTAATTACAGGATTACTCAAGTTGTAAATATGTGCTGAATTGGATATTGTATAGAAAGGTATATACTATGAAAATAAGAGCTTGGGGCAAAGCCCCTCGCTCTAGTTTTCATAGTATATACCTTTCTATACAATAACCGAGACATAGTACATGGTTTTCCATGCACTATGAAATGCTATACATGAATGACTTTTCATTGTCAGTTAATTATTAAAGTGAACTCTTAATAGCTGCACTAACAAAGTATACAATCCCCTAAGGCATATTCCTTGGGAAAATAGCCTACTGATTAAAGATGAAAAAACAAAGATTAAAATAAAAACTTTTAGAAATTTGCAAAATTTCATGCATTTTCTAATGGTACACATATATAGAATACACAAAAAAAAAATTATAAGGATAAATAAAATGATATTTATTTAATTTATGTACCTTACATTTAAGGGAATTATTTTCTTTTTCTTTCAAAAAAACACAATGCCAGACTGCTGATATATAAAGCAAAAGATTGTTTTCGGAGAAACACAATACATTTAAATTTATCAAAAAAAAAGTAAGCATTTAATGTTGAAGGGTCTGAATTCAAATATTCATACAGAGAGTTTTATATTTATTAAAAAAATCAAATTTCAAAAAGGGGATTTATATTGGGTGTTGCGTTTTAAAATAAAAAAAATCTAAAGATATATAAATATTAACTTTTACCTGAAGCACAAGAAAAACAATTTATCCTTGACCAGCTATGTCAGTGCTATTTCATTTCATCCATTGAAATGATTATTAACTATGTTTTATATTTAGTCCATTATAAAAAGTGAACTCTTATTTAGGTTTGAATATTACAATGGGAAAGGATAATTTCGTAAGGTCACTCGAAAGTGTGAATATGTTCTAAATTGGTCAGACAATACTTGATCATGTTTTATGAAGATCTTCATAAAACATGACCAAGTATTGTCTAACCTATAAGTAGGTAACTTTTTTAGCTGTCATGAAATTTGTTGATTGCAGTACTTTAAAGTGAAAAAAGAACATTGGATTATGCAATATGCTTAAGGGGCTAACATTTGATTTATAGGGAGGGGGCTTGTATGAAATTTGAAAACAAGGAATGACAAGAGTTTTGATTTAAAAAAAGAGGCAGAATAAGAAACTGTGAAAAAGAAAAAGGCAGGATGACAGTTTATGTAAAGAAAATATCAGAATCAATTAATATAAAAATATCAAATAGAATAGGAAAAGGTAGGCAAACATTTGTCATATTAGCCAACTACTGATGCTTTGAATCTTGATAAGGAGTTAATCAAGTATTTTTTATAACAAACCTAAATATCGAGTTTTGCAAATAATTTGGCAAAGAACTTTATTAATACTTATTATAAATATAATATTTGTATTCAAGAATATTTTCCTCAAACAAACGTCAAACAAAAAGTCATTCATGTATAGCATTTCATAATGCATTTGTATTCAGATATCGCAGATCAAATTTATTCGTTCATTGTTTAATCATACGTTTTTTGATTGAGTTAAGTCTGCCAATTGATATTTTATCGTATGTTTTTCTTTGTTGTGATGTTATGCTATTGTTTCAGAAAAAGGGAGAAGGTTTGGATCCATTAAAACGTTTAATCCCGCTGCAAAGGTTTGCACCTGTCCTAAGTCAGGAATCTGATGTACAGTAGTTGTCGTTTGTTTATGTAATATATACGTGTTTCTCGTTTCTCGTTTTGTTTATATAGATTAGACCGTTGGTTTTCCCGTTTGAATGGTTTTACACTAGTAATTTTGGGGCCCTTTATAGCTTGTTGTTCGGTGTGAGCTAAGGCTCCGTGTTGAAGGCCGTACTTTAACCTATAATGGTTTACTTTTTAAATTGTTATTTGTATGGAGAGTTGTCTCATTGGCACTCACACCACATCTTCCTATATCTGTGTTAAAATTCATGTTCAAAATACCTTTTTTTGTGTACACTTAACCTACACAAGGCATAAATTGACTATCGACTGCATGTAGACAAATCATGATTTAAATTACATGTAGTTTTATCAATGGGAACGTAAATGTGTTTAATTAACGTGTAAATTACGCTAACACAACACCGAGATTAGGTCAATGTGAAAACTGCCTAAGATATATACATTGTATTGTCGTTTACTTTGTAAATTACGACGAACTAAGATATATACATAATATAGCCCTTTACTTTGTGAACACGACAATATTTTATGTATACAAAACAAAAGAATATCCTTTAACTCTGTTAATCACGACGAACTTTTATGTATACATACAATATCTCTTTACTTTGTTTATCACGACAAACTAATATATATCTATATTACAAGAGAAATAAGGTCCAATTTGTAAGCCAGTATAAAATAAAAACCACAAATCAAAGAACTCTACTTCATATATATATCTAATATAGGTCAATAGTGTTGATTAGAATTACACCAATTTAGACCCTTTTGTTTTCCACATGATCAATTACACCAAATATTAACCAGTTCCAGTGTCGATTCCGATACCGATACCAATGATATATCTCACCTGTTACATTTTACCTATTCTGTACGTTCCGCATCCGTCAGCTAAAGCCCAAAACTTTGTATTTGAAATTCTATATACACATGGGCCACAATCATGCATACCTTAAGTTGTCATTATACAAGGTTGACACTACTTAATTCAATCATTGTTACATTGATTCCGATGGTAGTATTTTAATCAGCATGACTTGATAATTGTATATTAGGAATAGAACTAATATATATATATATAGAAAAACATAATTATTTTGTTTTTCCTCCTTGTTTTGACATGCACCGGAAACTGGAATTGTAATACAAGACTGGTAACTTAAACTGTGATGACATGTCTATTTTTTTTTAGTTTCATTGAGTAGCCATATTTGAACATGAATAATGCAATTAAAGAATTTCTCTTCATCTTTATACCTGTTTAACTTTTTAATATTTTGATATGAACGTCACTGATGAGTCTTATGTAGACGGAACTCGCGTCTGGCGTACTAAATTATAATCCTTGTACCTATAATAACTTTTTACACCACAGGGTTGATGACACTGCTGGTGGACTTTTCGTCCCCGAGGGTATCATCAACCCAGTCGTCAACTAGGTGTTGACATGAATATCAATTGTGTGATCATTTTTAGAAATGATCGGTTTACAAAACTTTGAATTTTTCGAAAAAACTAAGGATTTTCTTATCCCAGGCATAGATTAAGCCGTATTTGGCACATCTTTTTGGAACTTTGGACCTTCAATGCTCTTCAACTTTGTACTTGTTTAACTTTTTAATATTTTGATATGAGCATCACTGATGAGTCTTATGCAGACGAAACGCATGTCTGGCGTACTAAATTATAATCCTGGTACCGTTGATAACTTTTTACACCACTGTGATTTTTTTTTGTTCTACCTTCGCTGGTATTCAAACCCATTCTATTGGGATATCGAAACAACTCCCCTTCCCCAATTTCCATCGCTCTATGCAACTCGGCCATTTATACTGAACAAATATAGACTATTCCTTTACTCTGTTTATCAGTATGGATTAAATATATACATACAGAATCCTTTACTGTTTCGATCAGGACGAACCTGTTCATACACGTCTAATAAATATAAACAGGCAATTGAAAGCGTGTCTGACTTACGATCATTGATTAAATTCTTTATCAGAACCACTAGCACTGTACTATATAATCCAATGACCAGTGAATTATTTACAACTTTTCGCAAAGTTCTCTAGGCGTTGTCAATTATTGAGCACTAAATATTATTAAATACTGCCGCTTTTACACATAACTCAGTCAGTGTTTTTTCTTTCTTTATTAACGTAATTTAGGTTTGATGTGTACAAATGGATGATTCTAGTATGTTTTGGTTAGAAAAAAAAAACAATTTCCGCCGAATAGATTCTCGGTGAGAATGAACCATTACTTAACATAATTATAGTAATTACATTGGTTAGAATTAACCATTACAGTCCTTGGTATAAACTTCCAAAAATACGGATATGATGTAATGGTGTATGGCATGTAGTGTAATTGAAAAAGGTGTATGGTGCTATGGTGTAGGGTGTCAGGGGAATGGTGTAATGGCGTATGAGGAATGGTGTGATTGTGTAATGTTTATAAAAAAGTGGTTATCAAAGTTTAAAACTATGCAACATATGGAGCTGATTTTTTACTTTATACATTAATTTACAATATTGTGATCAAAATTCGTTTTCATAAATAGATAAATAAAGGCAACAGTAGTGTACCGCTGTTCAAAACTCGTAAATCCATGGACAAAAATCAAAATCGGGGTAACAAACTAAAACTGAGGGAAACGCATTAAATATAAGAGGAGAACAACGACACAACTTAAAATGTAACACACACAGAAACGGTCTAATAGATAAACTTGTAGTCGCACGCTTTCTTAAAAATCAAATTGCATTATAGAAATTTCGGATGATGTAGATATAATGATTGATTGATTGATTGTTGGTTGCTTAACGTCCAGTGGCAAATATTTCATGCATATTCAGGACGAGAACAAGTTCACAATAAATACAATAGGTAGGTTGATACAATAGAGGCCATCTGGGATGATGGTCAGGGAAATTTGGACTGCCACTGGAAAATGAGGGTATATTGGATAGGGTCAGAAATTTTGCCTTGCAACAGGCCACCTACGGACCCCTCAAAGAGTTGTTGCAAGGGTTCTTAACGTGCAAAGAGCGTGGCACTCTCTTTACACGAGTCATCGGATTTAACGTCCCCCTTCTGACCGGACGTGACTGCGAACTTGATACATCCCGCACAGTCAAACGGACGCCCCACTTCGGCAAGCGTTTTACTGCCGGTCGGGAGAAGACCAAGTGACCATATTTCTATTCCCCAGTCACCCTTGGGGATTAGATATAATGTGTAAGGCGTATTTTGCAAAGGTAAAAGGTGTATAATGTCATAGCACATGGTGTATAAGGTAGTGGTGTATGGTGTTAATGTGAGGTTTACACCAACCAAGACCTGCACTTAACATAATGATAGTAATTGCATTAATAGAAGTTTGTGATTGTTTGGTCCATATAAACAAACTATTGAAAAAATTGTGTCATTAATTTGAATATTTGATAAAACAATCTTTATTTATAAAATGAATTATAATCTCATACTTCAATAAATTGTTTATAAATATCGAAACCCCCTACTTGCTGATGTACCATTACTGCAAAACACATGTAAGTCATTTGATTTTTATTTCATATTCAATATCTAAGTGTATTTGAGTTTCTTGTATTATGGCTATTGATATTTTTTTTAAATTTTAACCATGTCAAAACCCTGTTACGCTTTTCTCTTGAGTGCATGCCATTTACATTAAGGCTGCACAATTTTACTGTGTTATCAAATAACATATTAACAAGTTTACAATTCTATCCACAACATTGTATAAATCATGCAGTTTCACCATACACATATATCTATTTGGTATACACACATCATATAATGATATCATTACACAACTACGTGTTACTACACTTCTTATTACTTCATTTCTACAACTTGCACATAAAATAACATACAGCAAAAAAATATATTGTTTCCAAAATCGTGTTTACATTTGAAAAACGTTGTACATAATATGTTAACTCTTTCAGTTTGAGCTTACCATTTTTTATATTTTTAAATTTTCATATTTTGGATTAGATAAAATTATTTACATTGACATGCTTGTTTTTATTTATTATCAGAGTATAATAGTATTAGATTTTCCCTGTATTTTGTTTCTTTTGCATTCTGTTGTGAATGATTTTGTCATGAAGTCTTTCTGGTGGTGTTGTTGGTGTTCCCGCTTTTGGATCTGGCTAATCTGTCCTGAAGGTGTTTTAACAAATTTGTCTATGGACTGTTGAGACTTGGTTGTTTTATCATGATCATAACTATCAGCAGTCTTTACAGTTTTTGTTGTGTTTTTCATAGTTTGTTCATCTTTGTCTAATTTACTGGTGTTTTTCATTTTGACAGTTTTATCACTAGCATCACTATGTATAGGTACATGTGTTGATGGTATTTTGGTATTTCAAGAAAATATAAAAAAAAAGACATAGAAAGAAAATGTTTCAAATTTATCTGGAATGACAGACCAGATAAACTTAAAAGAAATACGATGATTGGTAGATATGAAAACGGGGGGTTTAATATGATTTACATTGAAAGTCGCTTTGAATCACTAAAAGCATCATGGATAGGTAGAATTTTAAATACAGACATGGCAAGATGGCAACTTCTACCTTTAGATTCTTCACAATGCTCAGGAAAAAATTACCTAGCAGATTATATGAATATGAATTATAATAAAGTTGTTCAATATCTACCTAATATTCCAAAATTTTATAAAAAAAGGTATTAAAAAGCTGGATGAAATTAGGTGAAGGACAGATATATATACCAAAAACCTTTTACGAAATTAGAAAACAAATTGTTTGGGGTTATAAATAATTAAATTTAATACCAATGTCTTTTTTTCAAAAATTGTATATAAACATCATTTGATTTATATAAATGATATTTTAAATGAAAATGGGGAAATTTCACAAGATGTAATTTTGCAAAATATTGAAAATAAATCCAACTGGATAGCTAAGTTAACATACCCTAAAAAATGCAATTCCAAAAGATTGGTTACAATGTCTTTGATCAGAGAATTCAACAAGAAGTATAGTTAATGTAAAAAGACAATGTTTGGCAATAAGTGGTAATTATATTGACATTTCTTTTTTGTCAAATAAGTTATTATATAACAGATTAGTAAAGAAAAAAATTGTGAAAACTATTGGTATGAATGTATGGTTAAATGTATTACCATTACAGACATAATTTCATTTGAAACCATTGTACAACTTTATTTTGTACTATTTAGAAGAAAATAAATTGAAGATGTATCGATGGAAACTTTTACAAAGCATTTTGCTTACTAAAAAATTATTATTAAGATTAAAAATAACAGACATTGATTTATGTAACAAATGCTTTACTGAAGAAGATTATCAACATTATTTTATGTCATGTTCTTTTTTACACGAAAGTTAACTTTTGCTTTAACTATCTTATTACTATAATTGGGTTTCAATTTATAAATTCTACTATGTACCTGTTCAGAAAAAAAAAGAATTGATGTTTTTTGTCTATTCATTAGAGAATATACAAAACGAATGTATTATTCAAAGAAGTTAAAAGAAGACAAATTTTTATTTAATGTTAAGATATAGATTGATATAAACAAAGAAGATGTGGTATGATTGCCAATGAGACAACTATCCACAAAGGACCAAAATGACACAGACATTAACAACTATAGGTCACCGTACGGCCTTCAACAATGAGCAAAGCCCATACCGCATAGTCAGCTATAAATGGCCCCGATAATACAATGTAAAACAATTGATGTTTTATTTACTATTATTATAGAATTGAAATTTATATGTATTCTTCACAAGGAGCTTGGACTTGTTGAAGACAATGTAACAAGCAACTGATGGAAATAAAGGAATTTAAAAAAAATAAACAAGAACGAGTCCACAGTACACGGATGCCCCATCCGCACTATCATTTTCTATGTGCACTGGACCGTGAAAATGGGATAAAATCTCTAATTTGGCATTAAAATTAGAAAGAATATATCATAGGAAACATGTTTACTAAGTTTCAAGTTGATTGGAATTCAACTTCTTCAAAAACTACCTCGACCAAAAACTTTAACCAAAACTTTAACTTGGAGCGGGACGGACGAACGAACGCACAGACCAGAAAACATAATGCCCATAAATGGGGCATAAAAAAGTAATTGCATTAATTTATCAAACACCCGTTAAACCATTTGTGGATATAAAGAAAAACCAAAAGTTGCTACACCATTGAGTGAGTGCTTTTTCATATAAAACTTTCATATTCCAATAATATGTATATAATTAATTTTCATAACAGTGTATGATATGACAATGATTGTGTCGTCATAAAATACGATGATTAATAACACAAACACTTTTCCGTTAATCCTTGGCTGCTCATTACTAAAGTCAACAGTAGTATACAAACACAAGGCATATATAATGAGGCTGCCGCAGCAAGTGGAATGATTTTCCAAAAGCTTTGCTATTTGTCAAGTGAATCGAAATGAACATTCTTATTATTTTTTTAATTGCGCACTTGACCTGACTCATCATTTTCACAATCAGTCTGACAAAAGAAGTAATCTTTGAAGGAATGTTATTACAGCTAAATTGCTTCAATCGAAAACAGTACTTGATGTCTCCTCGTTAGCTATGAAGTATGTTAAGAAGAAGATGATGTTATTGTAACGGTGCGTATTGTCAATAGAATAACTGTGACCTATTATTACACCATATTAAAATATAAGGTAATAATATTTAAATAAAGCAATAATGATAACAATTATAACTGGATTGATCGATTGTTTACTTATACTCATTTATACATATGCATTTTTTGTCACAATACCCGCTTGATTTTATACTTACTTTCTGTCTTATACTTGATTTTATTGATCCAATATTATACATTGTAAATCTACATGTTACCTGTTCTTGATACTATAACTGATCTTATCATACACACATTGTGTTGAGTATATTAATTCCGCAATTGGTTTTTTTTTATCAAGTCAAAGTTCCAGGGATGATACTGCTTTGTTATGAAGCAGTTGATTTTCTATTGATCCACATTATTTATTTTAATTTAATTGAATAATAACTATTGTACGGTATTTGATCATTTTGCCGTTATTTTTTACATTTATGTAGATCATGATATGTTTAAGTAATACATTATCTATCAAATAATATTTTATTGAATTTAACCATTGAGGCAATTGAGCTGTCAGGTATATGGATGGAGTATGTGGCGTGTCTAACTTCTTTCGATGTACAATCTTTGACCGACCACTACAGTTCAAACAATAAAATATCAACGATACTTATTATCTAACAATAGCAATCGATAAAAATACTCTCGGTATCATTTCAATTAAATGTGTGTCATATGATGATTTTTAATTTCGTATGCATTTGGATCCTCAATGCTCTTCAACTTTGTACTTGTTTGGCTTTATAACTATTTTGATATGAGCGTCACTGATGAGTCTTATGTAGACGAAACGCGCGTCTGGCGTACTAAAATATAATCTTGGTGTTTTTGATAACTATTTCCACCACTGGGTCGATGCTCGGGTCGATTCTCGGGTCGATTCTCGGGTCGATGCCACTGATCGTGGACGTTTCGTCCCCGGGGGTATCACCAGCCCGGTGTTGACATGAATATCAATTATGTGGTCATTTTTATAAATTTCCTGTTTACAAAACTTTGAATTTTTTTGAAAAACTAAAGATTTTTTTGTCCCAGGAATAGATTACCTTAGCCGTATTTGGCACAACTTTTTTTTTGGAATTTTAGATCCTCAATGCTCTTCAACTTTGTACTTGTTTGGCTTTATATTTATTTTAATATGAGCGTCACTGATGAGTCTTATGTAGACGAAACGAGCGTCTTGCGTACTAAAATATAAAACTACATTACCAACTGCTTTAAAATCAAAAGATCTGAAATATAAAAATGTTAATGTAAACAATTGATTTGTCTGCTGTTTCAGCCCGACAGACGTTTAACCAAATTTTATCTCTCAGTGATTTCCAGTTAAAACAAGTAAGATATGTTAAGCCCTAGGACCAGTCTGCATCAACTGTATCTGTATCTATTTACGTATCAGATCGTCGTTTAATCTGACATAACTTTTGCAAATCAAGGCTTTTAATAAATGTACCTTCTAATCGACTATTATATGACGTCATCTTATAACGAAAAACTTATTTCAAAATCACAACAAAAATTAAACTACGAACAAAAATGAAAACGGAAAGTCCCTTATTAAATGGAAAAATCAAAAGATCAAACATATCAAACGACACCTGCATGGGAAGTGATCGTTTGACCGAATAAAGTATGTGCTTTGTCTGTATGCCTTTTTATGTTTCTTCTTTACCTGACTCATTACTTTTACCTCCCGTTATTGCACTATGGGAAATGTGTGTATTCATGTCTTTAATTGTTACTAATATGCTTGGTATGTATGCCATTTTGTGCTGCTTTGTTATCGGATATGTTCCTTACGTCGTAACTACAATCCCCTTCCCTTTCATGAATGTGACCTACCGAAATAGACTATTTACCGGATTTGTAATCACATAAGCAACACGACGGGTGCCACATGTGGAGCAGGATCTGCTTACCCTTCCGGAGCACCTGAGATCACCCCTAGTTTTTGGTGGGGTTCGTGTTGTTTATTCTTCAGTTTTCTATGTTGTGTCATGTGTACTATTGTTTTTCTGTTTGTCTTTTTCATTTTTAGCCATGGCGTTGTCAGTTTGTTTTAGATTTATGAGTTTGACTGTCCCTTTGGTATCTTTCGTGATAGGAAATGCAAGCACGGGAATATCGTATCAATTGGGAGATATATACCCCGTATGCAGGTGCTGCTGAAATGTTGCTACTTAGAAATTGAAAGTTCACAATTGGAAAGCTGAAATCATCTCTTTTGTCGTAAAGTTTTGTTTTCAACCGACCCTCATTGTCAATTTCTAGATGTAAGTCAAGATATGAGGCCGACTTAACTGTATCTGTAGTATCCTTTATCTCTAGCTCGATTGGATAGATGCGTTCCACATAGTCACCAAATTTTGAATTATTTAGTGAAAGAACATCATCTATATAGCGAAACGTAGAGTTAAAGGATAGTGCTAACTTCTTATCTTTCTTCCTAAGAAGTTCCTGCATGAAGTCAGCCTAATAATAATAAAGAAACAAGTCGGCAAGTAGAGGGGCACAGTTTGTTCCCATTGGAATGCCGACAGTCTGTTGAAAAACACGTCCTCCGAACGTAACAAATATGTTGTCAATCAAGAAATCAAGCATCTTGATAATATCAGTTTCAGAGAATTTTTTGTTCGAATCAGATAATATATGTGATAAGTATTAAACTATAATGTTGACTACTGTGTTTTTGACATGTTTGCCTATTGTTTCTGTTTTGTTTAAGCATCGTTGACACTATAATGGAATTTGATGCCACTGTCATACAAGTGAAAGGTTTAGCTAGCTACAAAAAAATAGGTTTAATCCACAATTTTCTACATAAGACAATGCCTGTACCAAGTCAGGTAATATGACAGTTGTTATCCATTCGTTTGATGTGTGTCAGCTATTGATTTAGCCTTCGATTAGGACTTTATAGAAATTGAGGGTGGGTTGAAAACAAAACTTCACCACAAAAAAGATGATTTCCAAAATATGACCTAATAAATCTGTTAACCAAGAGTTCGAAATGGCGAAATTGAAATCATCACTTCGTAAATTTACATCACGAGTTGGTTGACCGTTATGGTAAATCCGTTTCACGGATTATCATGCTATCGGATATGTTCCTTATGTCGTAATTACAATGCTGTTCCCTTTTCACGAATATGACCTACCGAATTAGACTATTTAACGGCTTCGTAATAACATGAGCAACATGACGTGTCCCACGTGTAGAACAGGATCTGCTTACCCTTCTGGAGCACCTGGGATTATTACCAGTTTATGGTGGGGTTCGTGTTGCTGTACTACTTCTATTTATATATGATATTTTTTCCTATTGTGTCTGTTTGTTTTTATCAGACATCGTTGTCAATATAATTGAATTTGATGCGACTGTCACACTAGTGGAAGTTTGGCTAGCTTTTGAAACCAGGTTTAAACATAAGAAAATGCCTGTAACAAGTCAGAAATAAGACAGTTGTTATCAAATCGTGTGATGTTGTTTTCGCTTTTGATTTTGCCATTTGAATTGAGCTTTCCTCGTTTTTTTTTGTGTTTTTACTTTTTCAGTTTTTCTTTAATACAAGAGTTTAAAGCCATCAAGATACGGACATTACATATACATTTGATCGTCTGTATATGATTTATCCATTGTATAATCCTGTATTCCCAAATGACACCAATAATACAAGGAATCAAGCTTTTACAAACCTATAAAAATAAAATGCAATCAATGAAAGAAGTGTTAACTGTTTCATACTGTCATCACGTATGTGGATTACTAGTATTAAGTCAATGTAAATCACTAAGCAATTTTACGACTTGGATAAATAGAGAAAGTCTTAAACAAATGTTCTCTAATCATGAATGGAAAAATGATACCGCAGATAAAAATACAATCAATTCACAGGGAATAACCGCAGAATTGATTCAACCAATATTTCAATGACAGAAAGTTTGTCCATTTTAATCGGTTATTAACGTATTATATAATATAATGAGTATCAGAATAAAGATTGATTAATCAAAGCTGGCAAGACAGTAGTGAAAAGTTTCTAATATTGGTAAAACAATATCTTTAAAATGAGAATATATTGCAATATATGCACTTTAGTATTACAGATTTAAATATTACATGAACATTGCGATCGTATTCCACACGTATCATCCTTCTAAGGAAAGACATATACGTAGCTACTTTAACTGTACTAAAATCTTTAGAGTTTCAAGTACTTAACACATATTTGCAAAATGTTGTACATTTTCATTATTTCAAATGGCAATACTGTTTCAGTGTTATGTATAAGTTCATTAAAGGGTCACTATATACGAGATATACAAAATATCTAAAGTATGATATTTGAATTTGACAAAGTTTCATTAGATGTTGCTAAATGAACACGAATCTTCAATTTAAGTGTTAACTTACAGAAAATGGGAAAACATCGTTCAGGAGTTTACCATATCAAAAGTGCAGAATTTGTATGAGATTTTGGAGCTCTGGTGCAACTTGTCTTATGAAAAAGAAGATGTGGTATGATTGCCAATGAGACAACTGTCCACAAGAGATCAAAATGACACAGACATTACCAACTATAGGTCACCGTACGGCCTTCAACAATGAGCAAAGCGCATACCGTCTTTGTTTCTTTTGCTTCTGGGTAAACGTATATTCTAATATACAGTGATCATATTCAGTAAAATTTGTAAATAATGTCCCCAATGTTCACTGATATTCTTACAATGGAAAAGATTAACAAACTTTTTAAAACGGACGTATCCTCGATAATATAAACCTTCGTGTTCCCCATTGAGTAAAATGATAGCATATTACACGCTAACTGTTTGCTACATTCATTGGGGAATGTTATTCTGCTATACAATAGCATGAGATATCAAAGATGTTAACTTCATAAAATGTCTTAGTTATATATCTCCAATGCAGTATCAAACTATTGAATTCATTTGAAATAAGAAGTTTCCATATTATTTTTAATGATAGATTTATCTTGGAAAAAATTGTTAAAACAGTGCGTGTCACTTAATAAAATATTGCTTGATCATAGAAATAAACTGTATCATGTTTTAACATTAGAACGCAAAAACAAGGACATCGTGTTTCCGTTTCTTTGCATCATTTGATAATTTTGTATTTGAATCATTTTGGTTTAGGTACACGTATTATCAAGATGAAAATGTTGTGTATTGTTTCCAGCAGGTTACAATTCCATCTTTATCTCGAGCTATGTGTAATTTAACCGTAATGAGTAAATCTTTTCATTGTGAGTATTTTTAAGATAGGTTTTTTAAAGACATCACACATTGAATATACCATCTTGATGATGTTTATCACAACTTTTTCTATATCATATTTATCTTATTCTTTTTTTTCTATTTTAGTCTTTTCATTGCATTCCCATTACCCTCGACTTTTGCCTGTAAATACAACCGTGACTTTTAACAGAGAGGAAACTGCCACATTGAAATGTGCAATAGATCATTTAGGAAGAAAAACAGTGAGTAAAATACTTGTAGCTTTGATTAGAATACATAAGCAAATCAAGAATTTGAACGACTTATATATGTATTTAAAATTAGAATAAAACAGTATTAAGAATTACAATGCTAGGTGAAAAAAGAATAAGTAAAAATAACATGATTGGAGAGGACCCAACTATATGATACTATCGTGTTAATGATTGTGCTGTACAGAAAATTAACTTCAACTTTTAGCATCTGTCATATGTACGTTGATCCCATTTTCATAATTTGATACAAATAGGTTCACAAATTATTCGAAGTTTGATATCATGTATTAACACAATGTTAATGAGTTTATATTATACAATCAGACAAAACCTGATATTTATTAACCGAAATAAAGTCATTTGTATTCGTCAGAACTTCGAGGTTGACATGAATATCAATTGGTTGGTCATTTTTATAAATTTACTGTTTACAAAACTTTGAATTTATCGAAACACGAAGGATTTTCTTATCCCAGGAAAAGATTACCTTAGCCGTATTTGACACAATTTTTTGGATTTCGTGTCCTCCATGCTCTTCAACTTTGTACTTGTTTGGCTTATAACTATTTTGATCTTTTAGCGTGTCACTGATGAGCCTTTAGTTATGTAGACGAAACGCGCGTCTGGCGTATTAGATTATAATCCTGGTACCTTTGATAACTTATTATAGTAATCATCCAATAATGCCATAGTAGCAGTGGTTTTGTTTAATCCATTTACGATGCAAAAAAGCTTGGGTAAATGGTTTGATAATGAACAAAATTGTAAAGGAGGTCAAACAGGAAACCATTTTAGTAATTTCCACTATTCCTGTTAATAAAACAAGATTCTAATGTGATGATAACTCGCTTTCAATTATCACGGCGGACGAATTGATTGGAACGTTTAAAAATCTTCCAAAATGAGCTGTAAATACTCTTGTCATCCGCAAACATATATGTCATATCGCCATATAGTGGCAGCACTAATCACTTGCAAAGTAGATGTTCAATATGCTTATCACCTGTTAACAGCTGTTTTTATGGAAGTGATTGGAGATGCTACTCTGTTGGATTATCGTCGATGTAGCATCTCCAATCAAGCAGCTGTTCAATATTCTTATATTCTGGAAATATAAAAATAATATTTTTGTTAGTAATATGATTTATTTTATTATTTAAATAAAAAAAAACTTCGACCTCATTTAACGATAAACAACTGATTCACCGCAGCCAAAAGTTGACCAGCAAACTCCCTTAACACAAATGTGATACTGTTAGAGTGACACCTTCAATGACTTCCAAAAATAGCTGTTACCTATTCTTGATAGCACCAATCATTTATAAAAATAGTGAGCAATTTCCTGATCATCTCGTAACAAAATAACTCCAAACACTCACAAACGCAGCTGTTTAATATCCCTGTTAATTGTTAACATAAAATTCACACTGTCAAGGTAGCAGCTTTAATTAATTCCATAAAGAAACTGTTCAATATCACTGTCATCTGTTAACATATATGTCGCACAGTCAGAGCGACAACTCTAATCAATATTAAAATGAACTGTTCAATAGCATTCCCTTCTGTGAATGTATATGTCATACCGTCAAGTCAATGTATAGAAGTTCCGTATAATTCTTATATGCAAACGTCCATGTCATTCCGTCAGATTGACAACTCCATCACTCTAAAAAGGAGCTGTTCAATATCATTCTCCCCTTAAAACGTATAGGTATTATCGTCAGATTGACAACTCAAATCAATATCAACAGGAGCAGTCCAAAACTGTTCTCCTCTGTTAACGTATGTGTCATACCATCAAATTGACAACTCAAATCAATATCAGAAGGAGCAGTTAAAATTGTTCTCCTCTGTTAACTTATATGTAATACTGTCAGATTGACAACTCCCATCACCTTTAAGAGTAAACTTTTAATTCCACTGTCATCTGTAAACATATTGATGAACGAGTCAGAATGGCACCCCTTATTACTTCCAAAAGGAGCTGTTTAATATCAGTCTTCTCTGTACATTTCATATCGTCAGATCAAAAAAATCAGTTTAAAACTGTTAACCTCTGTTGACGTATGTGTTATACCGTCAGATTGACAACTGCAATCACTCTCAAAAGAAGCTGTTCAATATCATCCTCCTCTGTTAAAGTATATGTCATACCGTAAGAGCTGCTCAATAGCATTCACATTTATTCAACAATATTTGTTACCTTCATAATGACAGCCTCTTGATTTCAACTTGCATTTGGATAGATAATCAACGTTGTCACCAAACAAAAAAAAGTGAGGATATAATCTTGGTAAAATACTTAGGGTTAAAGAATAATTATAAACAAAAGATGTGGTATGAATGCCTTTGTGACAACCGTCTACAAGAGACCAAAAATGACACAGAAATTAACAACTATAGATCACCGTACGGCCTTCAACAATGAGCAAAGCCCATACCGCATAGACAGCTATAAAAGGCTCCAAAATGACAATGTAAAACAATTCAAACAAGAAAATTCGTATTATTCAATTTCTTGGTACGTAACATGCGTTTTATGAAATTAAAGTTCCTTTATAATATCAATAACTAACGGCAGTAATATTCTGTAGTGTTAATTTCAGTGGAAAAATATAGCAGAATGTATTTTTCACGGAATGGAGATTGTATAATATGTATTCCAATAGAACAGATATTTTTGAGTTTTGAAGACAACTGTGAGATATACATATAAAAATGGAATTTATGCATTGGTTTTATAATGTGACTCATTACTTAAAAAGATCCCGTCAGTTGTTTTTGTTCTATGATATGTCATTATGATATATTTCTATTATGAATTAGAAAATACGTTGAACCATAAACGTCAAAATTATTCAATCGCGTAGTGGAATGAACTTTCTGTGGATTTTTATAAATTCTATAGAACTTTTGGATTATTTTAAATCTCGGTCTATTTATGAAATTAATTCTTTCATACTTTTGCTTTTTTAACCCTGTATGCTAACATAACCCATGTGAATTTTTAAAATTGTTTGTATGAACATTGAACGACAAAAATATGTGACGTATAAAATTGTCTGACGTCAGACACGCGATTCAAAGAATGTGTTTGTAGATAGATGTTTTTGTGTTCTGTTAAATTGTTCCTTTTAAAATTGTTACACGATAATGACTGCTGTACCCAAATGTTGACTATTTTATTTATTATGACTGTTTAGTTCACGCATCATTGTAAATATAACGGAATTTGATGATACTGTCAACAACGTGAGAGGTTAAGCGCTATAAAACCAGGTTTAATCCACCATTTTCTACATTTGAAAATGCCTGTACCAAGCCAGGAATATGACAGGTTTTTTCCATTCGTTTTTTATGTGTTTTGTCATTTGATTTTGCCATGTAAATTATGGACTTGCCGATTTAATTTTCCTCTGAGTTCAGTTTTTTTGTGATTTTACTTTTTAAGGTATCCTGGCGAAAGCTTCCATACATTACTCCAATAACAACAGGCGTGACACGTTTTGCACAAGATAGCAGGTATGAAGCAGTTCACGTTCCATGGAAAAAACAGTGGAATCTAAGCATTAAAAGCGTGCAGTTACATGACGCTGGTGTATATGAATGTCAAGTAGGAACCCATCGAAAACAGTTACGACAAAAAATAACGCTGCATGTTAAAGGTAAGTGTGTTATTACTAGGGATGTCATCAATTACGTAAAAAAATAACGCGGCATGTAAAAGTTGAGTGTGGTATTACTAGGGATGTCAACAATTACGACAAACAATAATGCTTCATGTAAAAATTGAGTGTGTTATTACTAGAGATGTCAACAATTACGTCAAAAAATAACGCTGCATGTAAAAGTTGAGTGTGTAAGTACTAGGGATGTCAACAATTCCGACAAAAAATAACGCTGCATGTAAAAGTTGAGTGTGTAAGTACTAGGGATGTCAACAATTCCGACAAAAAATAACGCTGCATGTAAAAGTTGAGTGTGTAATTACTAGGGATGCCAACAATTACGACACAAAATAACGCTGCATGTAAAGGGGAGTGTGTAAGTTCTAGGGATGTCAACTTTTATGTAAATTCTTTTTGAAAAAAAATGATATATGCTGGGAAGTGGTATTTTGGTTATTACCTTTCATAAATCTGATCATAATATGCTGACATAGCTTACCACCTAAACGGAAAACATACGTATCATTACAGAACTCAAATTGTATGACTACACAATATAAGTTGATCCTTGGTGGTGTGAATCGTTTGTTCGTTTTTTGTGTCAATAGACAAATGAATAACAGACCACCGTTTCTCGAAAAATAACCTATCATAATAGCAATTATTGTTTGTGTATTCAAGAACCAAATTAGAAACATTCCAATGTGTTAATCAAGGCCAACTGGATGATAATATGTGTCACTTTTACTGTAACCTTTATATTACAACTTGTCTCAATATTTGTCGCAACACTATTGGACTTCAAATTAGTTATACGAAACGATATTAAATCATAAATTAAACAATCATAAAGTAAAAGTTAAACTTTAATAAATTATTACATTAAATGTAGAGGTCATACCAATCACGTTTACAAAAAGTCCTGATTAACAAACAAAAGTAAGTTTACTGCTAGTGAAGTATTTATTCATGAAATTGTTAATTCTTAACCAAAATTACAAATGTTTCAAACAGTTGCGTAGGGTTCACAGAAAGGCCCTTCGATTTGTTTCTTAATTAAAAATATGATCTGACCATAACTTCAGATGACAGTGTTTCTAAATTTCGTTCCAACTAGTCCTGCACATCGAAAAGTCCTATGGGAAAGAGCATTCTAAGCTAGTATTGCTAAAGCACATTTTGTTATTATAGATAAACCTGAAACTAAGTTAGAGCATGTAGAAGACTCAGGATAAACATATTCACATTATGAATAGTCATTGTTTTAATAGTATAACGAATGATTTTTGAAAGTAAATTAAGTGATGGAAAATGGTAGGATAAATATCTCAAGATAAATAAAAGGCAAACGAGTATACGAGTTCTACAATTGTACTATAGTACTCGTTGTCATCCCTTCTAATTTCCTAAAAAATCCTATATTATTATTTTTTTGAAGCCACTAAATTTATTCTGGTATTTTATATCAGGCGTAGTTCTTATTATAGTCGTGCGTTGTATACCTTGCTAAAACCATCCCCGTTTAGATACACATCTAAGTGAACATGACAACTCGGAATTAAATTACATTGCATGGAAGGCATGATTAAGGGAACACATAGTTCTAAAGCAGTACTATAAAACATAAACGTATTTTTTTTTACTTTGAATGAAAACAGATTGATTGCAAATACACTAAACAAGAATGTGTTCATTGTACACGGATGCCTTACTTGCACTATCAGTTTCTATGTTAAGTGGACCGTCAAATTGAAGTAAAGACTCGAATTGGCATTAAAATTAGAAAGATCATATCATAGGAAACCTGTGTACTAAATTTCAAGTTCATTGGACTTCAACTTCATCAAAAACTACCATAACCAAACACTTTAACATAAAGCGGGACAGTCGGACGGAAGAACGAACGAACAAACGAACGAACAAACAGACGGACAGATGGACCCACAAACTACAAAACATAATGCCCCTATATACAATCGCGGATGGGGCATACAAATTCGATAACAAAATTACAGAGCTAAAATTCAAAACGTAATGGCTCTTTATCGAATGAAAAATTCAAAAGATCGAACACATCAACTAGAGGATTACTACTGTCATATTCCAGGTGCGGCATTTCTTCATGTAAGGAAACAATTGAGGTACACAAATCAGTGCTTAGTTATAATTTTAATCACGACATATAAAACAGAACTGCATATAGACTCAAAATTAAAAGACATGAATCAAAAACACAGAACATAAATACGGTAACAGATTTTCGTAATGTCGCATCTAGTCCCGTCCCCTTTCAAAAAACGTAAACACAGAATAAGACTTGTTAATCCCGTCCCCTTTCAAAGAATGTGAACGCAGAACTAGACTTGTTAATCCCGTCCCCTTTCAAAGAATGTGAACACAGAAATATACGTGTTAATCCCGTCCTCTTTCAAAGAATGTGAACACATTAGACTTGTTAATCCCGTCCCCTTTCAAAGAATGTGAACCCAGAACTAGACTTGTTAATCCCGTCCCCTTTCAAAGAATGTGAACACAGAAATATACGTGTTAATCCCGTCCTCTTTCAAAGAATGTGAACACATTAGACTTGTTAATCCCGCCCCCTTTCAAATAATGTGTACACAGAATTAGACTTGTTAATCCCGTCCCCTTTCAAAGAATGTGAACACAGAATTAGACTTGTTAATCCCGTCCCCTTTCAAAGTATGTGAACACGGAATTTGACTTGTTAATCCCGTCCCCTTTCAAAGAATGTGAACACAGAAATATACGTGTTAATCCCGTCCTCTTTCAAAGAATGTGAACACATTAGACTTGTTAATCCCGCCCCCTTTCAAATAATGTGTACACAGAATTAGACTTGTTAATCCCGTCCCCTTTGAAAGAAGGAGAACACATTAGATTTGTTAATCCCGTCCCCTTTCAAAAAATGTGAAAACATTAGACTTGTTGATCCCGTCCCCTTTCAAAGAATGTGAACGCAGAACTAGACTTGTTAATCCCGTCCCCTTTGAAAGAAGGAGAACACATTAGATTTGTTAATCCCGTCCCCTTTCAAAAAATGTGAAAACATTAGACTTGTTAATCCCGTCCCCTTTCAAAGAATGTGAACACAGAATTATACTTGTTAATCCCGTCCCCTTTGAAAGAAGGAGAACACATTAGATTTGTTAATCCCGTCCCCTTTCAAAAAATGTGAAAACATTAGACTTGTTAATCCCGTCCCCTTTCAAATAATGTGAACACAGAATTAGACTTGTTAATCCCGTCCCCTTTGAAATAATGTGTACACAGAATTAGACTTGTTAATCCCGTCCCCTTTCAAAGAATATAAACTGAGAATAAGACTTGTTAATCCCGTCCCCTTTCAAATAATGTGAACACAGAACTAGACTTGTTAATCCCGTCCCCTTTGAAATAATGTGTACACAGAATTAGACTTGTTAATCCCGTCCCCTTTCAAAGAATATAAACGCAGAATAAGACTTGTTAATCCCGTCCCCTTTCAAATAATGTGAACACAGAACTAGACTTGTTAATCCCGTCCCCTTTGAAATAATGTGTACACAGAATTAGACTTGTTAATCCCGTCCCCTTTCAAAGAATATAAACGCAGAATAAGACTTGTTAATCCCGTCCCCTTTCAAAGAATGTGAACACAGAATTAGACTTGTTAATCCCGTCCCCTTTGAAAGAATGTGAACACAGAACTAGACTTGTTAATCCCGTCCCCTTTAATTAAATGTGAACACAGAATTAGACTTGTTAATCCTGTCCCCTTTGAAAGAATGTGAACACATTAGACTTGTTAATCCCGTCCCCCTTCATTGGATGTGAACACAGAACTAGACTTGTTAATCCCGTCCCCCTTCATTGAATGTGAACACAGAATAGACTGGTAATGCTGTTTCCTTTAAAAAAAAAGTGAACAGATTAGACTTATTAATCCCGCCCCCCTTCATTGAATGTGAACACAGAACTAGACTTATTAATCCCGTCCACTTTCAAAGAATGTGAACACAGAATTAGACTTGTTCATCCCGTCCCCGTTGGAAGAATGTGAATACAGAATTAGACTTGTGGATTCCGTCCCCTTTCAAAGAATGTGAACGCAGAACTAGACTTGTTAATCCCGTCCCCTGTGAAAGAAGGAGAACACATTAGATTTGTTAATCCCGTCCCCTTTCAAAAAATGTGAAAACATTAGACTTGTTAATCCCGTCCCCTTTCAAAGAATGTGAACACAGAATTATACTTGTTAATCCCGTCCCCTTTGAAAGAAGGAGAACACATTAGATTTGTTAATCCCGTCCCCTTTCAAAAAATGTGAAAACATTAGACTTGTTAATCCCGTCCCCTTTCAAATAATGTGAACACAGAATTAGACTTGTTAATCCCGTCCCCTTTGAAATAATGTGTACACAGAATTAGACTTGTTAATCCCGTCCCCTTTCAAAGAATATAAACTGAGAATAAGACTTGTTAATCCCGTCCCCTTTCAAATAATGTGAACACAGAACTAGACTTGTTAATCCCGTCCCCTTTGAAATAATGTGTACACAGAATTAGACTTGTTAATCCCGTCCCCTTTCAAAGAATATAAACGCAGAATAAGACTTGTTAATCCCGTCCCCTTTCAAATAATGTGAACACAGAACTAGACTTGTTAATCCCGTCCCCTTTGAAATAATGTGTACACAGAATTAGACTTGTTAATCCCGTCCCCTTTCAAAGAATATAAACGCAGAATAAGACTTGTTAATCCCGTCCCCTTTAAAAGAATGTGAACACAGAATTAGACTTGTTAATCCCGTCCCCTTTGAAAGAATGTGAACACAGAACTAGACTTGTTAATCCCGTCCCCTTTAATTAAATGTGAACACAGAATTAGACTTGTTAATCCTGTCCCCTTTGAAAGAATGTGAACACATTAGACTTGTTAATCCCGTCCCCCTTCATTGGATGTGAACACAGAACTAGACTTGTTAATCCCGTCCCCCTTCATTGAATGTGAACACAGAATAGACTGGTAATGCTGTTTCCTTTAAAAAAAAAAGGTGAACAGATTAGACTTATTAATCCCGCCCCCCTTCATTGAATGTGAACACAGAACTAGACTTATTAATCCCGTCCACTTTCAAAGAATGTGAACACAGAATTAGACTTGTTCATCCCGTCCCCGTTGGAAGAATGTGAATACAGAATTAGACTTGTGGATTCCGTCCCCTTTCAAAGCATCTGAACATAGAGTTAGACTTGTTATCGGCTTTGTACTGAATAAACAAAACGTTCGGTGCGACATAATTGGCAGGATCTGCTTACCCTACCGGATCACCTGAAATCGACTTGGTTTTTTTTTGTGTATTGTGTACTATTTTTTGTCTGTAGTTCATATGTTCATTCTTTTTTAGCCATGGCTTTTTTCAATTTATTTTCGACTCATGGGGTTGATTGTCTCTCTGGTATATTCTGCCTTTCCGGCTTTCTTTTTTTAACACAATGGTGGGATTAATAGATTCCGCATCACGATAAAAGGATCTTACAAAAAGAAATACTAAACAGTAAATCAAAACAAACACACCACGACACTCACAAAAAAACGCCGAAACATGTATTTATTACGATAAACAACGTGAGTGCCTAGAATCTCTACTTACGACCAGCATGTATTTTTTATGAAGTTTATAATATTTATCAACCCGGTATTGGTATCTGTCTTATGTCAAATTCGAGGTACAATTTTAAAATGAGGCGGAAAAATCCTTGACTCTTGTTTTTCATTTCTAGTAAACTGGAGTTTTTAAACGATGTAATCAGAAAAATGCACCATTTCATTTACAAGAAAATACAATTTGTATGTTTATATTTACATTACAGATGCTGTTTTATATAGGAAAGCTGGTATGTTGAAATCATTTAGATAATAAAAATAAAAAATGATCTAAAATTGAATCACTATGTAAATGTTTGTTATCTCATTTAAATAATGTTGAAAGTTGTTTGGTCGACTTGGCGGCATAATTTAGTTTTATATTTTACATAAATTCCTAAACACATACTCAGGTTTATACTTAAATGTTCAACCGACACTATATAAAACTAAGCGCGTCTTAAAATAAAAAGAATGAGAATTAAAATACAGATCAAGAATATTCTTATTTTGTCAGCTGAATATATAAAAATCATGTGCATGTCTTCGCTTTTATCAGACACTTATTGTTCTGTTGAAATGATCTTTTATTGAAGCAAATATGTATTATAACATATGTTTATATATCTGATGAAATTTTTTTGCAGACATAAAAATAACAGGAACGCAGTTTCCTGAAAAGGGAGGTATCATGTTTCTGTTTTGTAACGCAACAGGCAAGAAACATGCTCCAAATAGAATCAATTGGTTTAAAAATGGAGAGAGACTGTTTTCTGAAAGATCAGAAAAGATGTCCATTAAAAAGACTATATCTATTAATGCCGGTGTCATGACCAGCTCGTTAGTGATAACAGATGTACACCCTGACGATAACGGAACCTATGTCTGTAGGGCAACTAGTCTGGAGGATGAAACTCTCATAACAAGTTTGAAGGTTAATGTTTCAAATGGTATGTAGTCAATATTATCACCTAGTTATCATACTTTGATACTTACGATTTTGTAATATATACGCTTTATTAAACCAAAGCTGACGACACCATAGAGGTTGATAAGTTCATAGTATTGTCTGCGAAAATGCTTTCTGAATTTCTTAAGATGAAACTTCAAACACACTGTCAAACATTTTCACTTAAACATAGTCCTTATTGTATCTTCAGTATGTTGTAGTAATTTTTTGCGCTTATTTATATATACAGGTCAAACCCTTGTCTTATGATTCTAACAGTAACTGTTTCTAAAGATTACAAGCTACACATGTGGTTAGTTGCATTTTTAAACAACCAGTATTGTTTTTTTGTCATATAACCAAACGGGGATTTTTAGTTGCTTCAAGCATAGGTATTTCTATTGAAAGTTGTCTCTTTTTGAACCATAAAATATATTTTGTTTCGATTTTGTTAAGAACGAAAGTACATGTTTGTTTGTAAGAAAAAACAGTCATATTGTATAATGCAATGATTATATTCAAATGGATATGCTTAGTAATTTTGTTGGGTTTTAACGATCGTTTTATTTTTAATAGTATACCATTTATTCCGAACGTCAATTTTAACTTCATAACACAAAATGTAAATACAAGATTTGGAATTCATTATAATGTAGATAATAAGGAGATGTGAAATGAATGCAAAAAAACAGTCCCCCATGTGACAACTACATGTCATATTGAGCCTTCCTCAACTAGCAAATAGCATACTGTATAGTTAGCATAAAAAATTCGACATAAGAAATTTCAAACCCAAAATAAAGAACATACTCGAAAAATAAAGGCTGGAAAGTGGTACATATCTCTAAAACAACATTATTGCTGACACAAAGGTTCATGGTTTGATCCCCGCCCTGGGAAGAACATTTCAAGGACTGAATTTGCGGCTCTCCCTTGACATCTTTTGCGATTATGGTCTTGAGAAACGATGATAGTCCATCGGAAGGGGACGATAATTGACTGAACCGTGTTAAGAGAGAGCTTATAACATTTACATTTTGTCAAAAGTTTTGCTAATTATTATTGTAACATTTAATTTTTTATTTTCAGGTGGATCAAGTTATCCAAAGAGAGGTAATCATATTTGCCATATCTTTTGATTAAAATTTTAAGTAACCATCTTCTTCATATATAAAAGCGATTACATCCAAAACTATATAATATCCTATCAATATATATGTATTTCTAGTTTACAAAATTGTCTGGACTAATTACTGGTCCAATTTCATACTTTTAAAGGCTTCGTCCAGATCTGAAACATCGAAACAGCTCTTAAACGGCTGCGCCTATTACGTCAAAACATAAGTCGTCTGAAAAGCTGAACATACCTGAATGTTAATTGTACAGACTTTTCAGATAATGTTGAGATAAGAAAAAAAGTTTCAGAATAATATTCACTTACTAATGTTTTCTTCTTTTAAACTATATTACATGGTTAACCATTTTTCAGATGTCACAAGAACAGATACTCTTGAATCCAATTCCGCTCAAATAACTGGTATGCATTCAAAAGTCGGATTGATTTATTTCTTCCTGACATTTGTACTTTTGGTATGGTGATGCAATATATGCAGTTATATATAATTCTAAAGTGCCTTAATATCTATATTTATTATTCGAAAGACACATTTCGTCGATGCGATAAAACTGTTCTCGAAACAGAAATTGACGTTGAGTACTCGATCGAATATGTATGATGACATACAAAATAGAGAACATACAATATAACTAGATCAAAGCGCACGAAGTTCAACGATGAGCTTAGACAAAAGTAGTGTGAACGTAATCGAGGGTCAGACTTCAAGGATAAAATACGCAAATGTTATCGAGTAGTTTGTTGTATAAGCAATGAGAATTTGAAATTATAAGACTACCCTAAAACATGCACATAATTATTTGAGAAGTTTGGAGATAAGGTTATGTAAACGTGAACGCATAAGACTAAAACAATAAAATACACAAAGTTATTCGAAGAGTATGTAGTCAAAGCATTTTATCGGGTAAGAACACAATCAACATTAACGAAGGAACCATGATCGGTCACATCAGAATGATTAATGAAAATGCGCCATACATGGACTTACATATTTTGCGACTTGTAACAGTTTGAAAATAAATATGTAAATGACAGTGAACACAGAGACAATTATTTCAAGGATGCAAAGACTGAACCAGCAAATGAATAGTCAGTTTTCATATTGTATTATGTGTGTTCCTTATATAAAGGAAAAGTACTAATAATGTGGCTAAATGTTGTATGACATAATTTCCTTAGTTTAAACGAAAGAAAAATAAATATGAATAAAAGCGCTTGCTAAATGGAGGCAACCTAAAAGCAAATGAAATACATTTTTTAGTAACCTATTCAAACCATATTATAAAACACAATGAGACAGTATAGGTATATATTTGCATATGCGGTATTTTTACATTTATAAGTATTCCTGTACATTTTGAGGTGAAGCCAAACGTTGTACAAGTTAATGAAGAGTGTTGAATTGGTAACCTTTTTTAATGAGTTTATATAAAGGATCGACAAGTTTACCAGGATCGTTTCTGAATTGCAGGGTACTGTTAACAACATTTCGAAAAAAAATGTCTCGTTTGAAATAAGATTTCTACAGGTACAACAGAACTGGGTTTTTTTTTTTGTATTTATGGACAAATTAAGTAAATGTTTTAAGCAATGTATGCTAACGAAATTCCTGACTTCTTAATTGAACAGTTATACATTTGAAAAAGCCTGTACCAAGTCAGGAAAATGACAGTTGTTGTCAATTTGTTTGATGTGTTTTGTCGTTTGATTTTGCCATTTGATAAAGGACTTTCCTTTTTGAATTTTCATCGGAATAAGTATTTTTGTGATTTTATAAAATCCGAATATGATACATCAGGATATAGATACAAAACTTTGAAAAGAGATTGACAGATAAAAAGTAAAGGAGCGAAAGAAATATGTAGAAAAACTTTCAATTACTTCTAATTCATTTCAATCATACATTGATAGCTAATATATTATATACACTAATTCATTAATAAATACAACTGGTTATTTAATAAATTGATAGTAACAAACCTGTTTAAGGAAAATAATATTTAAGATTTGTTGTTTTTCAGAAATTGTAAAGAGAAACTGTTAGTATGTTATATTTTACAACTGTCAAACTCTGTTCTAGGGCAGAACCGTCATAACTTATTGTATCGTAGAACTATCAGGATCATAGGAAGATTAAAATTGTTAGAAATAAAGTCATCATAGGTACCAGGATTGATATTTTATGTTTGCGCCAGACGAGCGTTTCGTCTACAAAAGACTCTTCAGAGACGCTAGAAATCAAAACATATTTAAACAAGAGGGTTGAAATCTCAAAAAACATGTTTAACCCCACCGCATGTTTGATCCTGTTGCAAGTCAGGAGTTTTTGGCCTTTGTTAGTCGTGTATGCTTTTTTTTTTAATTTAGTTTGTTTATATATTTTGGAGGTATTAAGTGTGACTTCTATAGATATTTTCAATGAACAGGTACAAAATTCGCTTAAGGGACCAGCTGAGGATCACCAAGGGATGCGGGATTTTTTTCACCCATTAGTGGCCTTCGGCTGTTGTATGCTCCTTGATATATTTCCAATTATCATTTCTCAATTTTATTAAAAGGCAAAACAATGTCTCTTTCTAATGTCATGATGGTATAAACGTCTTAGTATTTAAATAGTTCAAAGTTTTTTAAACCTTTTTGCACATAAAACTGCGTCTGTCATAAACAATTATACTAATTAACAGATTGACAAAAAGAGGTGAGAACTATTCCCAATAAAAAACGTACGTTTTTAGACAATTAATTTTTTTATCATAATAGTGAAATGAATAAACAAACAAATATTGTATAATCTTTAATAGTTATCCCACAAGGACGCGGTGTGTCAGTGTAAGATTATTCCAAAGGCTGGAGGCCAGAGGATGATATAACTCTGACACACCAAGTCCGAGTGGGATAACTATTTTACATCCCAGCTGTTTTAGATTAGACGAAAAACCATTTACATTTCATAAAATCTAGTTTAGGACGCCACACAACTATTAAATATACTTATAAATATTACTATGTGATGTATACCCTTTATGACCCCCAACACAACAGGTAGATATCAAACAATGTCATCTCGGCCCACATGCCAATCCGCCCACACTATACCGCCACTTTATAAAAAAAATCGCCCCACTCTTGTTTACCGACTCGCCTCACTTTTGAAAAAGTGTGAAATCAAATTGAACAATCAGTCTGACAACTCACTTATTAATGAAAAAGGTTTAAACCCCACTGATGAAAGGTCTGCCAACTCGCCTCACTTATAAAAAGATCTAGCTTCCTTTAATTATGTTAAATTACTGCTAGTTCGTATCCAGTCGTCCTGGTGTAGTGGTATGTGTCTTGGCATGTACATTGGATTTTTTCTACATGAGATTTGATAGATAGTCTTTTCCGTATAATTAATTATAAGTTTTATAGTGGATTTGATCTTGCCGCCAACATGTTACAGAACAAAAGAAAGCATGCATAACAAAGAAACTCAAACTCGGGTGATCTGGTAGGGGTGATCCGGCTCAGATCACCCCTGTTAGAACAAAGGAGCTGTGATGTAATGTTCAACAATCAGATATTTGTATAAAAGCGCAACATTCATAATCAATTTTTTTACACATTTGCACAGCATTACCTGATAAAATATTGATGTAAGCGTACTTATTGATATGGTATGTAATTGATTGCAGCTTATAATTTTGTTCCTCATTATCATCTCATTTCTCTACATCATCTCTCTTTTAAAAATGAACGAGTGTTTAGTGGTTTAGTGGAAGAAACCTCTTTCGATGATTGATACAAGCTTTTATCTCTTAAGTATCACTTGAATTTAAAACACTCCAGTGATATATATCTAACCATGCTGATTGATTCTATAAAGGAAGCTAATAACAAAAGGGGAATAGACCAGGGTCAAACACCTCACTCTTGTCCAATGAAACATTCAACAGCATGGTCAAATTAATCGACGATATGACCAACAGCATGTCAACAACTAAAGATTAACAGTTAAGATATATAAGTCTGCCATATATAAGTTTAGTAATTATTTCTTTTGTTTACACGACAACAATTTCTGGATGCCAGTATAATCATCAACAGATCGAAGAACTTACATCGACTAATAAAAAATATTTTTAAGCACCCATCATACTTACACTGTTGTTAGACGTTGAGTAAAGACAACAATGATACTGAATAATTTGTTTAAACTTTGTACCAACAATACAAACATGTCATCCCTTTTAAAATGTACTAATCTTCTCCTGAATCGTCCGTATAATACGGGGTTGCATTAATTCAATAAATCTGTTTTTGTCGCTGTTTCAGATAAGTCTTTCAGTTACCTTCGTTTCACGCACAACATAGACCGTGGGTTTGTTTTCGACAACGAGCAATTTTTTTTTTAAATTTCACCACGCGATTCAAGTATCAGGAATATACAATGGCACAAATTTTGCACATGTAACGTCGAAAAAAAAGCGTTTGTCTGGATTTTTCGACGTTTTTCGACGTTTGGACAAAATGGCTACCGTTTTGTAATGTTTCGTAGCATTTTTCCTGTAAGACCCAAAAAAAGAATCTACACTTTATGTACTTTTCGTAACTTTTGTATTGTTAATTATAAAGTACTTATTGAAATATCAGGTAAAAAACCCACATTAATTGCTTGGACAAATGAAATATCAACTTGCACAAAACGGCTACCGCTTGAAAAACGACTGTGTAGAGATGATTTTATAGAATCTACAATATTTGAAAATACGAACAATGAGGCAAATGTTTGTTCTTTCGGTAGATGTTATAATTATCTCACATTTTTTAGACATGTTTAGCTATGTCTTCTTATAAAACTACCTTTCAGTCGTTAAGTCAAAAACAAATATTTATCGCGGATAAAATAAGGCGGAAGAAAAAAAAATAATCAGAAGAAAAACAATAGGTCTTTCCACAGAAAAGTGGAAAGACCTAATAAAACACGTTGTTAAGATGACAAACAACATCAGTACGGTCTATACATCAAGACCATCATGTATTATTTGTGAAGTTGATACGTAATATTTAACAACAAGGTATTGGTACCTTCCGATGAACTTTTTTTAGAAAAAGGACGAGACGTTCTTTGACGTACCCTTGGTTCATCAACTCTCTACTCAGACACTGATGACGTTTTACAAAGTCTGAGTAGGAGCTGCAAGCTCTTGAATATTGAATAAGTTGGGAAATATATATCCCATATGCAGGTGAAGTTGAATGATGGGTGGCACGAATTAAAATCTAAATACTGATGAGTATCAGTTTCTTTGTAAAAAATATCTGTTTTAATTTCGGTTCCATCTTTACTAACAAGAATGTCTAGAAACGGCAATTCATTGTAATTTTCATCCTTTGTAAATTTTATGGAGGTATGAAGGTGATCTTTTCCATGATAATTCAAATTCTCCCGCAAATTCAACTCCCAAATCATTTTCAACTTCTTGATACAGTCTTTGTTCAAGGGAGCTCATGACTAATGTTGCATAGGTTGGTGCGAATTTTGTTCCCATTGCTGTCCCCCGATGTTGCAAATAGTTCTTGCCATTGAAATAGAAAGACTTGTTTTCCAGAATAAGGTTAGTAGAATCGAGTATAAAGTCAACAGTGAATCGATTTGGTATTGCATCTCGATGTTTTGTAACCCAGTATGGTATTGCCTCTATTCCTAAATCGTGTGGAATGTTCGAATATAGCTTGTGACATCGATATATATATATATAAAATGAAACAGACTCGGTTGTTTCTACAAAGTTACTGAAATCAAGTAAACATATGAAATGGTAGGTAGGCAGACTTAAAGATGAACGATGATTTGTATACAACAAGACATACTATTCTTTATTGACTCATCAATCCTCAATCGTATGGCCTTATGGCACAACTCTTCTCATTGGTGCATATTACGCCCTATGTGTATCTTCCTCCATGTATTTTCCTCCATGTACTTTAATTTTGTTTTTGCTGTTACGATTGAGGTTGCGGATGTTCGGGTAAGTCGAAACGTCCTGTTTTTGAAATAAAGGCCGAAATGATTTCTAACTTCCGTTTATATTCTTCTGTGTTTTCGTGATCTAGTCTTCTAGCAGTGTGCATGTGTTGATTTTGCGTATTCCAATTTCTTTTGTAATTTGGTGGTACATTTCTTCTCTATAACGCTCGTAGTTGGGGCACTCTGTGAGGTAGTGCTGTTGTGTTTCCTTGTTTCCACAGCTGCATAAGTCGGTGGTGTTTTGCCCTGTGCGTTGTTTATAATAATAAAGGGTTGTGTAGCCAGTTCTAAGTTGTATAAAGATGCTGAAGAATTTTTTGGTTGGATAGTCAAAGATTGGGATGTTTTTAACGTTTGATGTTATTTTAAAAAGGTCTCTTCCTGTGTTGCTTAATTCCCATCGTCTTTGCCACTTCAGCATGACACTCTTGTGTGCACCTTGTTTTACGTCTTGAAGGGAAATTATGTTGTTTTTTGGCAAGAGTTGTGTTGCTTCTTCTGCAGCTTGCTTTGCCAATAAGTCCGCTTCATCGTTCCCTTGAATATTTGCATGTCCTGGTGTCCATAGGATGCAAATTTCAATCCTTTTAGTTCTTAGGTCCTCAATGTGTTCTCTGATGTCTCGAATCACATCAAAATAGGATTTGGGTGCCCAATGTAGTGTGAGGAGTCCTACTGCACTTTGAATGTCAGAGAAAATTTTAAGTGTGGTGATGGTGTTGTGTAGTCTTTCAAGTATACAAAATTCCAGTACCATTACAATTGCTACAAGCTCTGCTAGTAAGATGGATCCTCTTTGAGCGACAGGTCTGTGTAGTCGTATGGCTGGTCTTGAGTCTTCTGTGTATATGATTGCACCAGCTCCACATGGTCCCGGATTTCCCATGCATGATACATCAGTGTATGCAGTTGTTTGGTCGTTTGCTGTGTTACCTATTAATTTTGTCATGACTGTTATACATAGTTTCTTTTGTTCTGATGTTCTTGATTTCGAGCTGCCAAGTCTGTTCCAGTATGATGGTGTTGTTTGTGTCCGTGATGTTTCTGCAAGTCTATAAGTAAATTCCGGCTCTATCAAATTGATGTTAATGCCAGTTTCTTTTTCCATTTCACCTGACTGAATTAGCGCTTTGCCCATTGGTGTTATATGGATGTCATGGACTATTTCCTCTTGGTAATGTATAAGTTGTTGTTTAATAGGTTCTTTTATGGACTTTGATTGAATTTTTGCAATTTCTTTTATAGACATCTCTTCGATTCTCAGGTCTATTGGAAGAACTCCCGCCTCAATTTCTAAAGCTTCTCTGCCTGATGTTGATGGCATATCTAGGCACAGAGTGAGAGCTTTCCTCTGTAACCTATCAAGTTTTTGGAGGTCTTTTTGTTCAGCAACCTGCCATGCTGGGCAGCTATATTCCACAATAGATCTTTTTTGACAAAAGTACAATTGTAACAGTTTCTTGGTATTCATCTTACTGATTTGTCTTACTTCTCGTAGTATGGTCAGATTTCTACTTGCTTTTTTTTCCAGTGTTTCTAAGTGTTTTCCAAACGTCATTTTCTCGTCCAGTATTACTCCAAGTAACTTTGGGTTTGGGTTATAATTTAGGTCTTTTCCATTTAATTTGATAGTTTTATCCTCTTTACTGATTTTCTTTTTGGTGAACATGCACACTTCTGTCTTTTCAATGCTGATGTTAACTCTCCATTTACTGGTCCATTCTATTGCTTTTCCGATGTCTTGTGCCATTTCCTCTTTCAGTTCATCTATTTTCTCTGGCTTTCTGGATTGCCACATTGTACCGTCATCTGCAAATTTTGTGTTTTCACCTTTGATGTCATTCAGAAACTCGTTTATATAGATGTTGAACAGAGTAGGAGCTAGCATAGAGCCCTGTTGTAGTCCTATATTTGTTTCAAATTCAGTTCCTATGAACCCATCAAATATACATTTTGCCATTCTGTTGTTCAGAAAGTTTTTAATCCATTTCCATGTTTTTCCTTGGATTCCTAGTTTATGTAGCTTTACCATTAGTCCTTCTCTCCATATGCTTTTTCCATGTCAATTAGACATGCCAAAGTTATTTCACCCTTGTGGTATTTCTCTATGACATTTTGGATAAATCGCAGTAGACAGTTGGAGGTAGAGGGGTTTTTCCTAAAGCCTTCTTGATTTATATCAATAATCTGCATTCCCTCTATGAAGGCTGCAAGTCGGTTTAGGATTATCCTCTCTGTTATTTTACACATGACACTAGTGAGGCTGATTGGTCTGTAAGATCACGGAGAATAGTAGTTGGTCTTTCCCTGTTTGCGAAGGAATTTGACATTGGCAGTTTTCCATTCTGTAGGGAGTTTCCCATTGTTCCATGATAGGTTGATCATTACTCTCATGGCTTCTATGAAATTTGGTCCTGCAAATTTAAATAATTCAGGGAAGTGGTCGCCTGCTCCTGATAATTTGCCTATTTCAAGTGCAAAGATGGCATCTTCTACTTCATCAGATGTAATTTCATAGTCCAATTTGTGTTGTGTTGCTTTTATTTTATCTTCCATATTGCATATGTTTTTACACTCTTCCATTGTTTCTTTATAGAATGTATCATCATATTCATCTGTCCTAAGGTGTCCGCCTTTAAAGAAAGTGTCTTGCAAAATAGTACATTTTTCCTCTTCAGAAAAGGCTGGTGCATTACCTTCAGCAATATGAAATGTGTGCAAATCTCATTAAAAAGAAAAATGACAAAAATACCGAACTCCACGGAAAATTCCTAAACAGACATTTTATTTGATGGAAAATGGTGGATTAGACCTGGTTATATATGTTTTAAGTATTATTGTTACAAATCTTTAGAAATTATTTAAAATTAAAAAAACATATCTGTAACCGTGCCCCGCTTTGTTTATACTCTTTGTCCCTTTTGTTCTATAATCTTTTCATTTTTGGATTTTTCCAATTATTTAGGGCTTGAACATCACTGTCAAAAATCTAATAGTCTGGTGCAGAAAATTTGACAAGTAAATGTTATGATGACAAATAGACGTGTAAGCTATACAAAGGCGTTGAATATGTTTTCTTATTGTTGAAGGCCATAATGTGACCTACAATGTAGCGATACATTTTTCAAAAGCAATTGCTCTTAAAATAGATAAATGATTAAAGTACAAGTAAAATAAATCAATTCATAGTTTAACGGTTTTAGTATAGATATCTAATGTCTTGATCCAGATTAATGTTAGCCAGAGACGGACAATAGCCTAAGCAGCACCTGTAAGCATTTCTCGTGATTAAGAAACAAAATGATATTAAAAACCCATTAGTATAAATTTAGAGGAAGAACTTGTCTCGCTACATCAATAAATATCTGTATTGGGAATAAGCAGGATAATTTTTCATCTTGTTAACTACTGTTGACACGGAGTCTGTGTATTTTCCACATAACATTGGTGTCTGTGTGTATGTAGTTTTGTAATTTCCATTGTTGCTTTTGCTATATGAAACACAATGCATGTAATATGTAAATGTATTTTATTTTACTATTTTTATTTGTACTGCTATAATAAGTGTTTATTTTGTTTAGTTGAAGGTTTGTTCCTTCTAAAGCTATGTAAGAAATGTCTCTCTTGTTGTGCATGCTGTATGCATGTTTCTATATCAACTGTTAATACCAAGACAACATAGCGTGTTAAACAGTAAAACATGTTTAAACAATATTTCAAGTATTGTGTAACTTAAGTTTAAAGAAAAGTTATAATGAGTTTGAATGATATTGTAAAATTATAGGTTTGATGATTCCATTTTTACTTGTTTTGTATCCGCATCCTATTTAAACGCATGAAAGTTATCAATTAACTGATTAAAGATACCAGGATTAAAATTTTGTATTTGCGCCAGACGGCTCCTAAATACTCATCAGTGACGCTAGAATCAAATGACGGTAAAACCGCAAAATAAAGTATAAATTTGAAGAACATTGATGAAAATTCTAAAACGTTTTGTCAAATACAGCTAAGGTAACCTATTCCTGCGGTAAAAAGTTCACGTATTTCAAAAAGTTTTAAAACAAATTTTAATCAATAATTAAGACCATATCAAGGATAATTTATGTCAACACAGAGGTGCTGACTACCAGAGAAGTGGCATTGACCTAGTGGTTGGAAATAAACTCCATGATACCATGATTAAACCTTATGGAATTTTCTCACAATTGTTGGCTGCATGGCGACCTATAATGGATTTATTTCTCGTCATGTGACCTCTGATGAAAAGTTGTCACAATGACAATCATACCACATGTACATCTATTCCTGCATAGGTCAATTATTTTGTTCCCTTCTTATATCAAATTCTGTCACACATATTGAGACAGAGATTTGATATGAAATGTACGTTATACCTGTAGAATCTTATATAAGCAACGGGATATTACATCCTTATTCTAGCACTTATTTTATTCCCATCGTAATTACAGGTAACTATATACAAGATATGCCTAGTGCAAATGTTATTTGTGAAGATGTTTTTAATTGATGAAATTGGTTGAAGGTGATCAAAGTGGAATAACGACGATATTAGCTAATGATAATGGTATAAAGGTTATAATGATCAGTAGAGTACATTTAACTCTACTAAATGACATTCCGATACAATAAGCGTCAAGACGACTCTGGGAACTGTTTAATGACTCGGGACTAGGATAATCTTCTAACTACCATCATATAAAAAATAATATACTATGCTGAGAAACCATTTTCATACATTCGTGTGTTACTTTGATGTCAAAATTAAATTGCATAATCAACTTGGATACATTAAGTGCATGTTTGGGATTCCTATTATCTGTTCTGTGGTTCTAACAGAACATTATATTCTGTTTTATACTTCTCTCAGAATCGAAAGCTAAATTTATGCTTTTAAATTGAAAAAAAAAAAACTATGTACTACATCCGTTGTATATTTTTATGAGATGTTTATCATTTACTCCAAATTGTGTTCAATCATTTACTAACCTCTTCAAAAGAACCGGTCTTTTTATTTTGTTTCGATTTCAAGCAGATTTTTTGCATCATTTGTTTGGAGTTTGCAGATTTTTCTTTTTCATGTATAAACATACATATGCGCTATGAACCGTCTGTTGATAAGTTACTGATGCATGCGTGGCCTATATATAAAAAAATTATCAAAGAGGTAAAATAAAGAAAATTAAAAAGCATTAATTCCACATCAATTTTCTTTATAGTTGTTGAAATGCTTCTTCCGGTAAACTTGGCGTTAAATCATAGGTCTCTTTTAAATGAGCAATCTATACTTAGTACGCTTTTGAAAATATCTTTTTAGGTTTTAAATTATATCTGTATTCACACTGATTCAAGCAATATAAATTTTGTATATACTTATACTTATAATTAGGAAATAATGTACTCCTCATGGTTTATAGAATTATAACTCCGGTCTCAAACGATAGGCGTATGTCATCCCATTTGAAAAATATACGTTTTTCATGAACTTATTAATAATATAAGTGCAAACATTTCTACTTCAGGTCCACTTCAGTGTTGACATGGATATCAATTATATTTTCATTTGGGCATAGATTACCTAAGCCATATTTGGCACAACCTTTTGGAAATTTTGGTTCCTAAACGCTCTTCACATTTGTGCATGTTTGACTTTCTAAATATTTTGACCTGAGCGTCACGGATGAGTCTTATGTATACGAAACGCGCGATTGGCGTATTGAATTATAAGTCTGGTACCTTTGATAATTCATACCTATGTATTATATCTTCATCTGTTTACTTACATATACATTGTACATCTCAAAAAATGTGAGAGAAAATGCCAACGCAAGCAAATGTCATAATTGAGAACATGATCTTGACCTTTGTCATTAACCTCATTTTCCTATTTAGGTCCCATGAACCTCAAATAAAATAAGTCCTGGTTAATAAGGCAAACGGTTAATAAATTACAAAAAACATAACGACCAATGTATTTGATACAGGTGGAAAACACCCATAAGTTTTAACTGAATCGCTCTGATCCAAATTAATCAAAAAGTATAGAAGATGTAAAATAAGATAGATAATTATAAAAACATGTAATTGGTTACGGAAGAGATACACTCACAAGAAAAACAGTATTTGGGGCGAATACTCTTACAATATAAACAAACGTCTTTGGCTCTAAAAAAAATAAGTCTAAAAAGCTCAATAATTGTTCGATATAATATCCAAAATATCAACGCGATATCTTGCGAAACAGCTGACATATTTTCTTCTTTTTTTTACCAATGACCTTAAATTAAAGGACCCTAGGTCTCTATCACTTATGGTTTACCAGTCATAATTACATCTTACTTATTACTTACAGAATACAGAAAGGCAAATTACTCTCATATAAAGTTTCCAGACTGCTTCGGTCAAAACTATTTTTAAGATCCTCAGCATATAACGAGCAAATTGGTGAAATAATTTTGTCGTCATCTTAAACAATTGCAAAGTAGATGCGTACACAAGAAAATAACAGTGCTTGGGGAGATAACTCTTACAACATAAAGCGTTTTTGACTTAAAAGGGTCAGTTTCAAAATCGTAATATCTGTTCGATATCATATGCAATAAATCGAACCGACATCTTGCGAAACGACAAAGCAGCGTTAGAAAAAATGTGGCAGAAGGAGAAAAACATCAATATTTGAAACCAAGTCTTTCAACATCAACTTTTTTTAAATGAATGATAAGCAGCTACTTCCAGTTTACTCAAATTTACTATTGGCGCCCTAGCATAGGTTTCTTTATAGTTATTTAATATATATGTGGGATCTTTATGTTTTTTTCCTTAAATAAGGGAGATAATTTGGCTTTATCTTGCACCAAGATTAAGGAGTAATGACCAATTAATCTTAATCTTACTATTTAAGGGACAATAACTCCTTTAAGATATCATTGGATTGTTTAAGACCATGAATCATATCACAGTCAACCAAACATTTTGTACTAGTTCTTTTATATATATATCTTTAAAGGTGACAAAGAAAATCATAAAACAAGAACAGGTCAAAATTTAGAACATGTCCTTGAACTTTGACTTTGGTTTCAATTTCATTAAATGGAACCAAGCACCTTAAATCAATATACGTTAGATCTCTATCACATATCATTCTTGCCTTACATTATATATGCCTGATGTCAAATACAGAAGGGGAAATAACTCTCAACTGGAGTTTAGGGTTGCCCTAACCCTAACCCCCAACACTCATATCGCTTCGGTCAAAATCTGACAAAACATCCTGTGGATAAAACGATAAATTTGATAACACAAATGTGTCGCCTTCTATTACAGCTACGGAGGAGAAGCACTCACAAAGAAAACAATGTTCGTGGAGATAACTTTTACAAATACAAATATTTAGATACGCAGGGTTAATTTCAAAGGCGCATACAAGAGGGAAGAAAGATACCAGAGGGACTGTCAAACTAATAAATCGAAAATAAACTGATAACGCCATGGCTAAAAATGAAAAAAGACAAACAGACAAACAATAGCACATATGACACAACATAGAAAACTATAGAATAAACAACACGAACCCCACCAAAAACTAGGGGGGATCTCAGGCGCTCCTGAAGGTTAAGCAGCTCCTGCTCCACATATGGCACCCGTCGGTTTGCTTATGTGATAACACATCCGGTAAATAGTCTAATTCGGTACGTCTCATTCATGAAAGGGAAGGAGATTGTAGTTCAATAGCATATACCAACTCTTTAAGCGACATCATGCGAAACAAAATTTATGCGCACGAAATAAAAGTGGCGGAAGAAGAAAAACTATATAATCAGAAGAAATTCAATAGGTCTTTCCATAGAGTAGCGGAAGTAGAAAGACCTTATAATGAGAAGAAATACAAAAGGTCTTTATACAGAAAAGTGGAAAGACCTTTTAATGACAATCAGAGCAAAGACAAAGGGTCTTGTGATAAAGAATTGCAGAGAGACCTAATAATGATAATCAGAGCAAAAACAATAGGTCTCGCGACACAGAAAAGTGGATAGTCTTGATAATAACCAGAACACAACCAAAACAATTTTCAACAGAGAAGCGGAAAGACCTACTAATCAGAGCTAAAACAATCGAATGTCATGTCCATTGCGCTGTGTAGTGTGTTTAGTTTGTCATATACACTACTTGTATTAAGATCCTTACATCATATACGTACCGAGCAGCCCGTCTTTGGACCATCTCAGTCTTTGGTATTGATGCTGTGTGGACAAGACATAGCAAGCGTACTTCAGTTGTCAGCAGATAGGTGATTAGTATCTCTGTCTCTTTATATAAAATTGCTTGATTTGTTTAGGTTGCATTTAAGGAGTTTTTCATAATGACATCATTCAAATATTTGTCCCCTTTAAGATTTGATTGAAATGTAATTCAAATGATGCAGTTTCTAATGTATGAGTGTGTGGGATGTTGTTATATTTAATTGACAAGTTTATTTTCTGCGTGACAGACATGATGAAAAACCATCAACCATTCCTGTTCTAACTCTGCTGTTTTACAAGACTATCTGACGTTTGTTGCAGCCAATTTGTGATCTGATTAGCATGTAAGTGATACTGATTATTGTTTTTGATTTCGATTTATTAAAAAAGTTATATAAAAAATCGGTCTTATAACCTGTTACAAGTTAGCACAAGAGTCGTATATATTTAAAAACTGTTTCTTACGTGTACTTATGTTAAACAAAATGAGTCAACATAAACAGAAATATCATTTTTTATCATTCTTAAAGAAAAAAAAACTGACGACCAAAAAAAAGTATTGTTTATCAATTGATGTCTATGAGTGATACACTCTGTACATATTTTCAACAATTTGATAATTTTATATCAGCATTCAACGACATATGTACATAATGTTTACTTTTTTTACAGTAATTGTACTGGCCTGACCAGTGAGTGTAACCAAGACGACTGGGTTTAAGTAAAGATAAAACAATCAGGAGCTGACTTTTATTTCACTACCAATCCAAATGTTGAAAAACTGAAAATACAAATATAAATACAATTTTACAATGTGTTCAATGACAATTAAAGTCCATTAAAAATACGGATAAACAGTTCGTAGATATATAAAGCTGTTAAAGTTCTATATAATTATGAATAGATGAATATTCTTGCACACGTCGGGTTCTGTCTTGAATTAAATCGTGTAATCGCAGATACGAACAGTTTGAACGGTAAAATGTTCATAGTTATTTTATAACATAGGGAAATATATTAAAACAGTTCATCTCTAATGTAAATACATAATTTGTAATGTTTTAAAGGTAACTCACGCTGTGGTTAGCCACGAATTGTTCTTTTGGACAACGTGTCCGCTGAACGTTCTTTGCAGTTGTGCACACGACTCGCTGAGCAGTTTACGTCATTAGAAGAGAGGGGAAAGTAACGCGGATTCCTACACTGTCCTGTATAAAACTCCTAAAACTGGCGCACATAAAGCGATGTACGCAATGAAACGTTAACAATATAAAATGATGATCAAATGAAGATTAAATGATGAATAATTTGCAGAACACTTCCCGTCTGAGGTCTATCTGACATCACTATTCCATTATCGAAAACAAATAAAATGTTAAATATATAACAACAGTACAAATATTCACTTAGAAGTAGTCCAACGGGAGGCTGGGTATTTCACAGCTTCTATCCTAGATATGGCGGTGTTTCCGACGAGATCGCGGCGATCTAAGATCCAACTCCATGGCTGTAGTTCTGATGGAAGAATCTCCTTTCGACACGGATATGCGATCTAACGAAGACTTCTTGCGAGACGGACGCTTTCCGTTATGTTTACGGCATACAGTAAACCATCCAGTACAATGTTCCTTTTCTCTGTGTTTTCTTAAGTTTGAATTGTCTATTCTGCTTTCCAATTGTCCTTGCGTATACAAAGGCGAATTGAATCTTTCCTTGGGAATTGAATGTTTACGGATGTACTTTTCTTTGTCGGCATTCACTTTTGGTGGCGTTGCTTCCAAAGTGAACTTTTCGGCTTCTGCAAATCTGACGATTGAAGTCGCTGATTTTGTTTTCGGTTGCCCATGTAAACGGGGATAAAGTTTAGACGAATCAGTTTGAATTTCATTTGACTGGGTGTTGGTTTTATTACACTCAGGTAATTTCTTTGTATGTGGTTTCACAACACTGCAAGTTGGATTTGTTTCCTTTGTAGTGAGTTCAAGGTGAACATGTTGTTTATCGGAGCGTATTTCTCCAACGATAATCCAACCCAGGTTTAACTTTTGCGCAAATGGAGCCTTTGGTGGTCATAGACGTTGATCAAGGACATGATGTGCCTCTATAAGGTCTCTTCCAATGAGCAATAGGATTTTGCATTTTTCAACAATCGGAAGAATATGTTTTTGTAGTCCTTGCAAGTGTTGATATTGCAATATATCCTCAGGTGTAGCAATTTCGTTCCGATTATTGGGAATGTTATCGCATTCAATCAGTTCAGGCAGATTGAATCTAGTATTGTCTTGTACAGACTTCACGACAAAGCCGTTTCCTCGTTTACCGAAAGTAACCTTGCTGCCGGAGCATGTGGATAACAAATAGTCTTTTGTTTCTGCCTGTACGTTGAATAGGCTGAAGAATTCAGGAGCCACGAGAGACGTGTTTCTTTGGTCGTCAACAATTGCATACATGCGAATTACTTTGTGCTGATTATCTTTGTGAAAGACATTCACAGGAAGTATCTTGGCACAAGATTTACTGCTGTTGTCGTTTTTGGAGATATCTGTTCAAGTTGAACTAACAGAGGTTAGCTTGGTTTCAGCTAACTCAAGTTGCTCCCCGCCGTCGACTGATCTAGGCGGTGAAGGCGGTGCACCTTTGGTTTGGTACACTCGATTAGTGTGTAATGCGGTGGTGTGTTGTTTACTTCCGCATTCATTGCAACTGATACTCGCGTTGCAATCACGACTTCTGTGCATAGTCGAATCACAGCATTTGTAACAAAGATTGTTTTGCCTCAACAGTTCCTTGCGTTCCTCTACAGTTTTAGCTCTGAACCCATGACATTCATTTAGCGAATGTTCGGTATTGTGTATTATGCACAGATTTTGTTGCTGTGCAGTCTCTCCAGATCTTTGTTCGACCGCTGTCAGTGTCTTGTGAACGTTGATGTTTGTTCCAGGCTGAGGTGTGAACCTTGGCGCTGCACCTTTTGTACTTGGTGTGCCTCTTGACCCAAAAATGAATCCAGGATCGTTTTTAATTCTACTGATTTCACTGATAAATGCAGATAACTCTGTAAAAGGAGGAAAGGCAACGTCGTGGTTAGATTTGTATCTAGACGCCCTTGTAATCCACTTTTCCTGAAGTCCATAGGGTAGTTTTTCAATGACAGGGTTTATTCCGGTCGGTGAATCAAAATAAGAGAGAAGACATCCCAGCTTGGGATTTTCCTTGTGGTATTCTATTTCTGATAGAATGTCAGACAGATCGTAGAGACTTGCGTTGTCCTTATTTGTCAAGGTTGGGAATTTGTCAAGTTTACTCCTGAGAGAGGCTTCCAACATTTCTGGAGCACCATATCGCTCATCTAGTCTTTCCCATAACCTCTGTAGGCCTCTAGTAGGGTTGTTGGCATTTGATGCCCTAATACTTATGGCATGTTTACCAGACTCTGGTCCTAGCCACTTAATTAGTAAGTCTATTTGTTCCGAGTCAGAAACTTGTAATTCGTCTATGACGTTTTTGAAGCTAGATTTCCATGTATGGAAGGATTCTGCCTGGTCATTAAAATGTGTTAGCCTGGAGAATAATAGGTCTTTGCGTAGAAGAAATCTAGTTATCTCCGACGTGGGATTGATTTGTTGCTGGTATGCAACAGGGGTCTCTTCTATTACACCTTGTTTTTGGTTTGAATTAGGGATCTCTTCTATAACGTCTTGTTTTTGTATGCCGGTTACTATTCCCAGATCTGGGATTAAGGTAACTTCCGGTGACTTAGTATCGGAAGGCAAGACAGCAGATGTCTGTGGCGGCAAGTTCAGTGCCACGGATGGCACGAACGCTGGTGCTTCATGACTCAGTTCAATCGTACCAGGACTTTGTCTTATCTTGTGAGTTCCTGTTACTTCCTTTACAGCAGTTAATACAGGAAGTTTATTGACGAAATCTTGCACAAGCTGGAGCGGGTCTTCCTTTTCGTCAGGAAGATCGCTAACTGCTTGGCTTCCGTCGTCTTCCATGACACGAGCCTCGGTTTCTGCGGCTGCAGCTTCTCTTTTTGCTTCGAAAATGTTCCTAGCGGCCTTAAGTTCGGCTTTTTCTCGGACCGCACGAGCGGCTTCCTGTTCCATTGGAGTTTTCCTGCGAACGGCCTCATGTTCTTTTTTAGCTTTGATGTGCTCTTCCTCCTGTTCTGCTTCGGCTCTTTTACGTGTGGCTTCTTGTTCCGCTTCAGCTTTTCTATGTGCGGCCTCTTGTTTTGCACGGATAGCTTGTTGTTCCATTTCGGCCTTGATTTCTGTTTGTCTATATAGGGTCTGTTCCTGTAAAACGGCCTCCTGCTTTAGGAGGGCAGCTTCTTGTTCGGCAAAGTCTATCTTCGATCTAGCGGACTCTGCCTTGGCACGCTTTCTCCGTGCTAGGCTCGACATGTCGGAGGCGTGTGAGCTCCCACTGTGCGAGGTGGTCTTGCCCTTAGATGTCCTCGTTTTTGTAGATTTAGCCCTTGTCAAGGTAAGGCGATGCTTGTGCAAAGTTTCAATTGCCAGTTCTACTTTAGACATTTGAATATCCGTTGAGAATTTGCACGTATCAATGTTTTGAAGGCTGTCTAATGTTTTTGTATTTTTCAGAAATGTCAAGTACTCGTCTGTGAGCCTGCGATACTTAGTACAGGCTTGTACAATTTTATCTTGTGCTGTTTACAATTGCTGGAGGTCGTTAGGAGGCTTGGTCGTTTCTAATAACTGAGAGTCTAGGTTTAACCATAGGGCCTCTAAATCGTGATAGAACTTGTCACGTTTTATTATAAAGGCTCCCTGTCCCTTTTCGGTAAGTTCACGCACTCGCCTAGTCTCGGCATTTTCATCTACATTTGTTGTTTTAGACGGATTTTGTAATAATTCTAGATCTGGGACATTTCCCTCTGGGGGCTGAACCTCTTCTTGCTGTTCCGCGTGACTGGGATCCATGATGTAAGTCGGCAATGTTTGTTCAACGTTGTTGGTTTGCAGCCGAGTACACACAAGATATATAGTCCACTGTCAGTGTAAAGGTATGTACGTATGTACGTTGCTACGTTGTCGTTGAAACTACCTTGTTGGTCTGTTGACTGTCGTGGAGTGGCGTACGTTATCCAAGAAAAACAACAGGCAAGTTGTAGCTTTTTCACTCTACTGGCCTGACCAGTGAGTGTAACCAAGACGACTGGGTTTAAGTAAAGATAAAACAATCAGGAGCTGACTTTTATTTCACTACCAATCCAAATGGTGAAAAACTGAAAATACAAATATAAATACAATTTTACAATGTGTTCAATGATAATTAAAGTCCATTAAAAATACGGATAAACAGTTCGTAGATATATAAAGCTGTTAAAGTTCTTTATAATTATGAATAGATGATTATTCTTGCACACGTCGGATTCTGTCTTGAATTAAATCGTGTAATCGCAGATACGAACAGTTTGAACGGTAAATGTTCATAGTTTCTTTATAACATAGGGAAATATATTAAAACAGTTCATCTCTAATGTAAAGACATAATTTGTAATGTTTTAAAGGTAACTCACGCTGTGGTTAGCCACGAATTGTTCTTTTGGACAACGTGTCCGCTGAATGTTCTTTGTAGTTGTGCACACGACTCGCTGAGCAGTTTACGTCATTAGAAGAGAGGGGAAAGTAACGTGGATTCCTACACTGTCCTGTATAAAACTCCTAAAACTGGCGCACATAAAGCGATGTACGCAATGAAACGTTAACAATATAAAATGATGATCAAATGAAGAATAAATGATGAATAAGTTCCAGAACAGTAATAGCTGTACAAGGTATTGTTAAACCTATTTGGTACTGGTTATTTAGGTAAAGCCATGCAATCTAATAATGATCATGTCAATCGCTGACCTCTATTCATATCGCACTCAGTCCTTAGTTAATACAACCAAGAGAATCAAAAGCTAGTTTTATATTCCAGAGCGTTATATCGTTATACATTTACATCATAGGGTTGTTGTCTCGTGTTCATATATACTATCGAGTCTATTATTCAATACTAACAATTTTATGACAGGGTTGCGAACCATTATAATGGTGCATGTACCCAAAAGTAACCCCTAAACGCACGTCATTTGTTAATATTAATGGTAGTGATAACCCAAAGCTACCATTTAGTCAGATACTATAGTCTACTTATAAAACAAGAAAGTCCTCTCATTTATTATTATGGCACAAATGGGATTTTAACACAATTATGTTTTATAAAACTTGTGTCTGTTATATTACGATGTTCTATCCTTTAGTTAGATTAAGTACATTTCCTTGTAAAAAGTATTGATCAGAGTCTATATGAAAGAAAAGATACTTTGAAAACTTAGTCAATATCATTCTAAGTCTTCAAACTGTCAAATCTTCATATAATATTTCGGAAATATATGGATGGTACAGACTTTAATACTTCAATATTAAATTAAACACATTAATTATTATAAAGAGTAACGATTCGCTTACGGAAGAAGCTCTTTCAGAAAATGAAATAAGCGTCCGCTAGCTACAGCAGTTTTTTTTTTCTATTTGACTTCAAATCTTTTTAATAATAAAGAGATATGGTATGATGTCCATGCGTCAACCTATTTCTCACGTCATTCTATTGTTCTAACTGTAGATTAAGTGATGAATTTGTTCTCATAAAGAGATATGGTATGATGTCCATGTGTCAACCTATTTCTCACATCATTCTATTGTTCTTACTGTAGATTAAGGGATGACTATGTGCTAATAAAGAGATATGGTATGATGGCCATGCGTCGGCCTATGTGTCGTGTCATTCTAATGTTCTTACTGTAGATTAAGGAATGACTATAATCTAATAAAGAAATATGGTATGATGTCAATGCGTCGGCCTATTTCTCGCGTCAATCATAATTATTCTAACTGTAGACTATTTCTTGCGTCATTCTATTTTTCTAACTGTAGATTAAGGGATGACTATGTTCTAAGCGTCTGCCTATTTCTCGCGTCATTCTATTGTGCTTACTGTAGATTAAAGGATGGCTATGTTCTAATAAAGAGATATGGTATGATGTCCATGTGTCAACCTATTTCCCGCGTCATTCCATTGTTCTAACTGTAGACTATTTCTCACGTCAGTATATTGATCTAACTGTAGACTATTTCGCACGTCAGTCTATTGTTCTAGTACCTGTAACTATTTCTCAACAATTAACTGACAACTGTTTTAACTTAAATATAATTGAATAAAAAAACTTTTAAAACATGATCTTATCCTCTCAAAACAGAGTTTCATATTAGGGGTAAAAACTTATGCGCATTGACTTTGATAATTATCAGACTAGAGTCTATGAAAATTATTACGATTTTTCTTTCAAAGTGCATGTCAACAAATTAGCTGCATTTCTTTCTTATTTATAATTTACTTCAGTGTGATTTATGAAAAACATATCATGTCGTGGTTTTCAATTTTGATTTGATTTATTTTATTTTGGGTGTATTTTTATCTGCTTCTCTGTCCTATATGTTCTCCTATTTACTTGTATTTGAATTGTAGTCCTTTCATGTAATGTTATCATTTTAATGTCATATTTAACATTGCAATTAAAGTGGGAGGTTTTGCATGCCACAAAACCAGGTTCAACCCACCATTTCTTTTTTTTTAAATGTCCTGTACCAAGTCAGGAAAATTGACATTGTTATATTATTGTTCGTTTCTGCGTGTTACATTTTAATGTTGTGTTTCTGTTGTGTTGTAGTTCTCTTTTATTTGATGCTTTACCCGCAGTTTTAGTTTGAAACCCGGATTTGGTTTTTTTCTCAATCGATTTATGAATTTCGAACAGCAGTATACTACTGTTGCCTTTTTTCTGTTGTTTCGTTGTCTAAATGCACTTTATTGTTTTGTTTATTAGCGTAATTCTCTGTCCGTCATGTTGTACTTTATGTATGTCATGTAATGCCATTAATGGTGTTATTTTAGTGTTATATTTACCATTGCCATAAAAGTGCGAGGTTTGGCTAGCCACAAAACCAGGTTCAACCCACCATTTTTTTTTTAAATGTCCTGTACCAAGTCAGGAAAATGGTCTTTTTATATTATAGTTCGTTACTGTGTGTGTTACATTTTAGTTTTGTGTTTCTGTTGTGTCGTAGTTCTTCACTTATATTTAATGTGTTTCCTTCCGATTTAGTTTGTGTCCCGGATTTTTTTTTCTCAATCGATTTATGAATTTCAAACAGCGGTATACTACTGTTGCCTTTATTAAAATAACCCCGTAAATAGAATGACAACTAGTATGAAAAATGTATCAAACATTTCCTTTAAAATCATTAAAAATAAATCATTTAGCAATAAAATTCCGTTTTATCAGGTTGAAACGTGCGTCGATTTTTAACATTGATGTTATAAACATATTCGAACATGCGTTGCTTTTCAACATAGTTCTTAAATCTGTTGTTAATTTTATTTGTATATTCGACATCTATTTATTTATCTTTCTTTAACGGCTACATTAAACAATGGTTAATATACGTAAGTGGCTATAACACCAATGCTGTAAACATTATTACATAAATATGCATATGCCAATTACAATGATCATTTGTAACGTTACAAGAGTTCAGATAGCTTTTTAATTATATCAAATGATTAGCCCGCCACATTCTCTATGTATGTGGCTGTCCCAAGTCACTGTAATCACCACTGAATAAATATGCATATGCCAATTACAATGGTCATTTCGAACTTTAAAATATTTTCATTGAATCTCAACATTGACGACTTCAAGTCTAAACCTCCTGATCGCACCTCTGCTAGTTCCCAATTCACAAATAATCCTGCTGGCCACGTTATTACAGGAGAACTCGACATTGTAAATAATAGTTATCAAAGGTACCAAGACACGCGTTTCGTATACATAAGACTCATCAGTGACGCTCAGATTAAAATAGTTATAATGCCAAACCAGTACAAAGTTGAAAAGTATTGAGGACCCAAAATTCCAAAACGTTGTGCCAAATACGGCTAAGGTAATCTATTCCTGGGTTAAGAACATCCTTAGTTTTTCGAAAAATCCAAAGTTTTGTCACAGGAAATTTATTAAATAAAGATTTTATAATTGATATTCATGTCAACACCGAAGTGCTGACTACTGGGCTGGTGATACCCTCTTGGACAATAACACTTTCCTTCGAAATTTGTTATCCAAAGGTCCGAAATATCGTGAGCCTAAATCCATCAATTGGAACGATAACCTCAAAATACTTGTTGATTAAGTTGAGGATTGTGCCAGGCAATGGGCTCAACGCGAGAAGGAAGACGTAGATAATCTTTCCGAATGAATTAAGGATGTGAAAGTCGTTGATGAAAATCCGAATTAAAAAACTAAAGGGGTATATAATTATACCCACGCTACGTCACTTTTTAAAGACCAAAATGTTGCAAAACACTTGTCCTACCTCCATGAAAAATATGTCGTTGTCCCCGCAGATAAAGCCCCAAACTATTTGATAAGTGACTTAGGTATTGACAATTAACTTGGAAAATCAACATATACCCTTACCACACTTACCAAAGAAGAAATCCTGTCTGTGATATGTTACTTTGGAATTTCAACCAAAGGTGAAGAACTGGATCTTCCATCACTGTATTGGATACCTAAACTACATAAGTGGCCTTACAAACAACGGTATATTGCTGGATTTTCTAAGTGCTCCACGAAACCACTGTCTGAAATATTATCATCTATTTTATCAGCAACCCAAGCCGGGCTTTAATGTTATTGTCTATTCTAGAGGTGGTGTGACTTAAAAATTCCAAAGATCTTTTAGAGAACATACAATCTAAAACTTTCTCATCTTGAAAAAGTATTACAACATTTGACTTTTCACACTTTACACAAGTATTCCAAACTAAAAGACACATTAAAAGAGTTGTTATTACTTTGTTTCATTAAAAAGAATGGCGAACGTAGATCCAGGTATCTTGTCTTAGGGAGGGATAAATCTTCTTTGTAAAGAATCACTCTGATTCAAACATAAAATTCTCTGAAACTGACATTGTCAAGATGCTTCATATTTTGATTGACAACATATGTGTTACGTCTAAAGGACATATTTTTCAACAGTCTGTCGGAATTCCAATGGGAACCAGTTGTGCACCTCGTCTTGCCGACTTGTTTCTTTATTATTATGAGGCTGACTTCGTACAGGAATTTCTTAGGATGAAAGATAAGAAATTAGCAATATCCTTTAACTTTACGTTCCACTATATAGATGATGTTCTCTCACGAAATAATACAACATTTGGTGACTATGTTGAACGTATCTATCCTATCGAACTACAGATAAATGATACTACAGATACAATGAAGTCTAACTCAGACCTTGATTTAAATCTACAAATTGCCAATGCAGGTCGGTTGAAAACAAAACTTTTCGACAAACGAGATGATTTCAGCTTCCCAATTGTCAACTTTCCATTTCTGTGTAGCAAAATTCCAGCAGTGCCTGCATACGGAGTATATATCTCCCAATTGATACGATATTCCTGGGCTTGTGTTTCCTATCATGATTTCTTTGATAAAGGATTGCTGCTCACAAAGAAGCTATTAAACCATGTGTTCCAAATGGTGTAGTTGAAGCCATCCCTTCGTAAATTTCACGGACGCCATCACGAGTTGGTGGACCGTTATGGAATAACCGTTTCACATATGATATCGGATATGTTCCTTGTGTCGTAACTTCAATACCCTTTTCTATCAAACTAGATTATTTGACGTTTTTTTATAACATACGCAACACGACGGGTGCCACATGTGGAGTAGGATCTGCTTACCGATCTGGAGCACCTGTTATTTGTCTGTTTGTCTTTTTTATTTTTTAGCCATGGCGTTGTCAGTTTATTATCAATCTATGAGTTTGACTATCCCTCTGGTATCTTTCGCCTCTTTTGTTCCCAACAAAATAGGATTTAACATGTTCATTCCGGTTATGCAGCGAGAAAAACTCCAGCACCCGGAGGCGTCCTTCAGCTGGCCCCTAAATACATATACATACTAGTTCAGTGATAATGAACGTCATACTCCAAACTCCAAATTACAGAATGTTTCTTTTATTATATGTCTTATACTATTGTACTTTTATTTATATAATACAAATATATATTATGATCAGATTTAGAGACTTAATTCTGGTTATACAAAATACTGCACAGATATGATTGGATTTATTCCCTTAACAAATCCGAATGGAAGCACTTCAGCTTGGATAGGCAAACTAAGGAACAACAAAAACACTGAACTACAACAAAAATTAATGACAACATTAATAGAAACGGACTGTAGATAAAACCTGCCATATATCTGACTTGTTACGGGATATTGTAAGACAAAATGGTAGGCTGAACTAGCTTTAAGAGCTAGCCCAAGTAACGACGATATGGGAGTGCTACGTTACAGGAATAATTTAAAACTGACAGATTTTTTGTTATGTGGTAATTTGAACTTTTTTTTATAGCAATGCATTATAAACTTTGCATTTAATTTTACAGCTATTCATCTAAAGAGTGTACTTATTACATACATATCCGGATATAAGCATTTTGTGACATGGGGCGATTTGAGATGAGCCAGATGTTTAAGCTGTGAACATTGGATGATTTAATGAAAAGTTTGTACCCATGCTAAGACATCTAAAGTTAAGCGTGGCGTCGACCCACTTCAGGGTAAAACCAGGTACAAACGATTCTAATCTTATTATTTTAACGTATAACATAATCAAACAGACATAGAAAATCATATTGCACGTAGTCGCTATCTATGTGTAGTCATGTTTATGTTTATATCGGGTTATGAACAACCAAATGTACTTTTAAACATAACAAGACAATGTAAAGTCTGGTATAAATATGCATGTGTGCACCAACATGTTGTTTTATTTCAATTTATCTATCTTATTTGTTTTATAATACATGTTTAATTAATGACGAAAATAAGAAAGTCTTTAAACATACTTTGAAAAACGATCGACAAAATAATTAGTAAATGTTCAGTATTTCAACTACTACATTCAATCCAATGCGTATCAAATTGGATTTATGAATGTCATCAATATATTAATTTGTAGATTTGTATTGAAATATAATCAACTGTCAATAATCAAATTACGATTTTTGCTAACTTGCTGTTTTCAATCTCTAAAAAATAGAATCACGTGTCACAGAAGTTGGGAAAAAATGCGACTGTTATTTTACCCCTTAATCACTATTCATTAAAATATTGAAGGAAATTTTTTTGTTTCAGAAATTTGAGGCGAACCTGCCCGATGATATATATTTTTGTTAAATGCCCAATCTTCACAGTAATACAGTAGATTGGGTTTACTATTTTGTTAAAGAAATCAAGTTGAACAAATTATTGAAAAATAAAATAAACGTTTTATTTCTTTCTGGCGTAAATGTAAAATTTCAATCCTGGTATCTATAATGATTTTATTCTCTGCTATAGTGAAGGTACCTATTCTGGCTAGATTTATACCCAAATAATTTAACTCCTTTATAATGTCAATAAATTGCTTTAGAGAAAAAAGAGGTTGTCCTGGCAAACAGTAGACCAATGCAATCAACTGCTTTCAAACAACTTTTGAACAAAGAACTCAGAGAATTTTAGGTCCCTTTCGATGGACTCTGCATACACAAAACTGATAAACACCGAAAGGTTAATAAAAAGAGCGTATTCAATCATAAACGTGCTAATAGTGTAATTGGTGTTCAGACAGTTGGTACGTATATATATGAAGCTATTAATCACGTGATTTTATAGAAGTATAATCTTCAATAACATTCTCTATATAACTTAATCACTATTACGTAACTTCACTATGTAATATCAGCAAGAACAATTCGTTCGATAACTAAATTAGATTCTAAAATTTATTGTTGAAACTTCATATCAATCAAATTACAGATAGAAATCTTATTAAAGACTAATATTGTGTGTAGATTGATTGCTTTTCTGTTTATATTAACAAACATTTGAAGCAAATAAAACTCAAAATGTCAGCGAATGCATTGATATTATTGTTTAATGTATTTTGATTAAGAATAAATTTTATCAACATTACTGTACTTGAACTGAAACCTTGATTTGACTCTCCCTTATCTAAACCCTAGATTTTAACATTGGAAAACAACTGTCGCCTTAAAAGGGGAATTGCATTGATTTGCTGAATAAGGGAGATTTTGTTCCTTTATAATTTATCTAATTCATAATAGTACCAACAGTAATAGGTTGAAGTCATCCCCACCGGATAAAATCTTCAGGAAACACACGATAAAAACTGTTTCAAGCAACACTTTATAATCAACGATTTTACCAGCGGAAAGTAAAAAACTTTGATTAAGGAAAAAAAGTGTAAAAATCAACACTTAGGGGAAATAACTCATACAAGAAGTTGTTTTCAAAATAACCAACATATATTTAGTGTCTGTGCCGTGAGTTTGTGCAGTTGTGTCTGATATATCTTAATCATTGTCAAGTTAAACCAATGTTATATGTCGGACATGTTAAAGTTGTAAATTTCTTTCTATCTTTTATTGTAACTCCAAACAATGTAAAACCGGGTAAAAAGTAAAATCATAAAGTACTGAACTCCCAGGATAATTCATAACTGCAAGACCTTACTCAAAAAGCAAAATCAAAAGCTTAAACACATCAAACATGTCAAACAAATGAATAACAACTGCCATATTCCTGACATGGTACAGTAATTTCTTATTTAGAAAATTGTAGATTAAACTTGTATGACAGTCGCATCAATTTCTATTATATTGACAACGATCTTTGAACAAAACAAATAGACATACAAGGTCAAAAATAGAGTAACAGTAGTCAACATTATGTTATAATCCTATATACAAACTAACAGATATACAACAAAGAAACAAAAACAGGCTTAAAGACAAAGCATCTCAAGATAAAATCAATCCTTTATTAAAGTAATTCAAATTAATCAGAGATGTTTTTAACATCTGCTAGTACGGGTTATAAAAAATAAGTAAAAGAGTGCTTTTTTACAATATTTTTAATTTTGCTAATTAGTTTCATACTAAAGAATATTTTAGTTCTACATGTTCCTGGTGAGTTCAAAGTTCAATCTAGTAACGTCCGTGCATTCCATGTTATTGATCTCATACGAATAAAAATGTTAACTGGTAGGTTAAACATACGGCTTTATGTGCCGGTGTAGTACAATCTAGATAAAAATCATCTCATTTACAAGTTCTCATTCTGATACGTATAACAATGTGATCTCAGTCTGGTAGGTTAAACATACGGCTATGTGTTTCGGTCTTGTACAATCCAGATTGAAATCATCTCATTTACAAATTCTCATTCTGATACGTAAAACAGTGTGATCTCAGTCTGGTAGGTTAAACATACGGCTATGTGTGTCGGTCTTGTACTATAAAGGCAACAGTAGTATACCGCTGTTCAAACTCATAAATCCATGGACAAAAAACAAAATCGGGGTAACAAACTAAAACTGACGGAAACGCATAAATATAAGAGGAGAACAACTACACAACACTACAATGTAACTAACACACACAGAAACGGACCAAGCATCAGACAAAATCCCACGAGAATAACAAATATAACATCAAAACCAAATACATGAATTCGGGATAGACAAGTACCGTGACACGTCTTAGCGCAATGTCAATTTACACTCAAATATAAGAGAAAACAAACGACGCAACGTTAAATTGTAACACACACAGAAACGAACTATAATATAACAATGACCATATTCCTGACTTGGTACAGGACATTTTTAAAGGAAAAAATGGTGGGTTGAACCTGGTTTTGTGGCATGCCAAACCTCGCACTTTAATGGCAATGTTAAATATAACATAGAAATAACAACATAATATTACAGGACTACAATACAAATAAATAGGAAAACGTATTAGGCAAAGAAACACATGATTAATGAATAATAAAAAGCATCAGGTTTAGAATTTATACGCCAAAAACGCGCCTCGTCCACACAAGACTCACCAATGACGCCCAGATATAAAAGATCGAAAGCGAAAAAAAGGTACAAAGCTGTACAGCACTGAAGATCAAAAGTTGAAAAAGGTTGTGTCAAATACGGCTAAGTTTGTATGCTTGGGATAAGAACATCCTAATTATTTAGAACAATTAATGCTATTGCAAACAGTAAATTTTATCAAATGAATATAACAGATATACATATTGAAACTGAAGTATTAACTCATTACATAAAACAAACACGAATACATAATGAATGACCAACACAGAATAGACACCCCCGACTCAGCCCAGGCCTCAACGCAGTAAATTATGAAAATGACGTCACATATGACGGTGAAAAGGCATTAAAAATTACGTCACATACGAAGGTGAAAAGGCATTCAAAATTACGTCACATACGAAGGTGAAAAGGCATTCAAAATTTGAACATATGAAATTTCTGAAACAGCAGAAAAATTACGTTACATATGAAAAACTATATCTCAAAAGTAAGATAGAATTAGGATTGATTAAAGATTAAAATAGAACTAAATACTGATATTGCATTTAAACACAATGCAGATTGAAATCATCTCATTTACAAGTTCTCATTCTGATACGTATAACAATGTAATCTCAATTTGGTATGTTAAACATACGGCTATGTGTGTCGGTCTTGTACAATCCAGATTGAAATCATCTCATTTACATGTTATCATTCTGATACGTTATAACAATGTGATATCAGTCTGGTAGGTTAAACATACGGCTATGTGATACATATACCAATGTGATCTCAGTCTGGTAGGTTAAACATACGGCTATGTGTGTCGGTCTTGTACAATCCAGTTTGAAATCATCTCATTTATATGTCATCATTCTAATACTCATAACAATGTGAACTCAGTCTGGTAGGTTAAACATACGGCTATGTGTGTCGGTCTTGTACAATCCAGATTGAAATCATCTCAGTTACGTGTTATCATTCTAATACTTATAACAATGTGAACTCAGTCTGGTAGGTTAAACATACGGCTATGTGTTTCGGTCTTGTACAATCCAGATTGAAATCATTTCATTCACATGTTATCATTCTGATACGTTATAACAATGTGATCTCAGTCTGGTAGGTTAAACATACGGCTATGTGTGTCGGTCTTGTACAATCCAGATTGAAGTCGTCTCATTTACATGTTTTCATTCTGATACGTATAACAATGTTAACCGGTAGGTAAACATACGGCTATGTGTGTCGGTCTTGTACAACCCAGATTGAAATCATCTCATTTACATGTTTTCATTCTGATACGTATAACAATGTTAACCGGTAGGTAAACATACGGCTATGTGTGTCGGTCTTGTACAACCCAGATTGAAATCATCTCATTTACATGTTTTCATTCTGATACGTATAACAATGTTAACCGGTAGGTAAACATACGCCTATGTGTGTCGCACTTGTACAACCTAGATTGAAATCATCTCATTTACATGTTTTCATTCTGATACGTATAACAATGTGAACCGGAAAGTAATTATACGGCCATGTGTGTCGGTCTTGTACAATCCAGATTGAAATCATCTCATTTACATGTTATCATTCTGATACGTTATAACAATGTGATTTCAGTCTGGTAGGTTAAACATACGGCTATGTTTGTCGGTTTTGTAAAGACTAAGCTCATCTCCACGGTGGGTATGGTTGTCCTGCGAGAGAACGTACTGTGCTGGTGATTTGGTCCTGTCAGGTGCTGGTGGGTCCTGATTCTGTGCTGGTGGGTTTGTTTACATTGTATCAGAACGGCAATAAAACGACTGTTTTGTTGCTTAATTTTTCTCTGATGCGTCATAAGTACTATGCAAAGTATATTACAACAATATTATATTGCAAAAGTCGTACAAGTTCGTTAAACGGAATTGTCCTGACGCTGTGCTGGTGATAAGAAAAACGGTCCTGGTACTGTGCTCCAATGTCCTGGTTCTGTGCCTTTATATTTTAGTTAAAAGAAGCATATATTCAAGATCATTGATGCTGCATTGTTATTGACTAATTAACTGTTGTCTGCTTTCTTGAAATTGACATTGTTGTGAATCTGTTTACTGTTATTATGAGAGAAAAAATACACCTATTTTTTTTTATTTTTTTTTTAAATTAACTGTAATTTAATTATTGGCCTGTTGATGGAACCCTTCTTGTCCCTTTTAAGATAAGAAAATATGTTACCGATTTTCGGGATTACGATCATTTTGCAAGATTACCAAAATACGTTGTAATTTATACAATACTTATATAATGCAGATGATGTGGTATGTTTGTTGTCAATGGAAAAATTTCCGTAAGAAACCAAAGAAAGTATGTGTTAACAACCATACGTCATCGTACGACCTTCAACAATAACCGATAAAATAAAAATGTAAAAGGTTTTGCATAAAAATCGAGAGCAAAAATATAGAACAAAGGACTTACTGAGCGTTTGAATCATATGTCTTTAGCAGCTTTAAACACATTTGTTTGTGAACAATTGAGTGCTGACTATAAGAAAGACAATAGTATTGCGGGTTTGCTTGTTTTGGTTTCTTTTTCGGGGGGGGGGGGGGGGATGGGGGATAAGTTAAAGCGAGGTTACAGTGAAAGTTTTAAGCTTGGAATAGTTTCCCGTAAGATTTAAAAGTTGTATTTTAAAAGAAAAATGTATCTTATAGCTATTAAGAATCACTTGCTGTATCTGTAAGATATTTTCAACATCTTTTTTTTGTCTGAAGGGTTATCAGGTATTTTTTTCGAAAACCTAGTACACACTAACAAAACTAAGATTTCTTAGCTTTTTCATTTCAAAATTCCAAAATAGCTTGTTAGCTAAACCGTGAGGTCATTTTTAGGTAAGGTAAAGTACCCTCCTTTCGAAGTAGCCTGGTCCTACAGACAGAAAGATGTGTCATTTGTCGGACTAGTCTAATCTTAAAGTAGGGTAGTTTACATAACTTACAATGACTTTTCTGTTCAGCAAGCAAGATAACCAAAGTAATCCCTTTGTCTACACACTCATTGAAATTGGCTGTAATATTGCAAAAGTTCAAGCGATAGGGGCAAACTTACCGAGTAAAAAAAATCAAAATGTCTATCTACCTTGCACATTTTAGAAAATTCAGATCAGATAACGAAACTGGGTCCAGCAACATTTATAAGCAATTTAAGATTTTGACCCTCACAGTTTCCATTCACCACAAATATTCTCGTTACAACGAATCATTTAAATACAAAAATACGAGTTGCAGCCTTTGGTTATCTATTTTAAAATAATTGTATACGGATAAAGATATGAAAGGCAGCAGGGTCACCTGGGTGAGGAGTCCATGTCATCTGAAATAAATGCTAAGCATATATCTAGATAGCGACAGATAACCATGACATTAAAAAACTCTCTTCTTTTCGATTTTTTTTCGAACAAATTGACACATAAAATGAATTATATAGTATTGTGGAATTTTTAACTTGTGTTCAATTCATTGGTTACACCTTTTACTAGAATAACAATCCTGTCAAGTATGAGCTGGGTAAAATATTTCAGAAAAGAAGATGGAAATGTGAAAGTTTCGGTGCGTCAGGTGCAACAGCATACGAACAGCTAACATGCCTCGTCAGGGTGGAAGCTAAAAAGTCCACGAAAATTTGATTTAAAACCTTTATTCGTTCCAACAAAGTTAATGATATTTTGTTGAGGATTTAACCATCTACGACAACAAGATTTTTTTTTTAGAATTTACAGCTCTTCTATAAATACATGCAAAGCAAACCTTGTTTAAATTGCTTGCTATATGATTGTTTGGATGGTTGTAAACGACAGGTAAGTAGTATGTTTACTATATACTAGAATTTGTTTGGACAATAAACATTAACTTCAATTCCTGTCAGTTTGTATTTGTCCAATCAAATCCCAGTATGTATTGAAACTCCGCCTACCTATTGTTTGAAAATATCCTTGGAGCAAACATAGCAAGCAAGTCAATCAAAGTTATTTTTTGCATGCTTTTAAAGAAGAGTTTTACTATATAATGCAAAGAAGCGTTTAAGTCTTTCGCCAAAAAATACTATCAATTTCTTTTTGTCCTATGTAAACTTCCGTACCATTTCCTTCCATTCATGATCATTAAATTGAACTGTAAAATATTTCTTGGTACCTTCTTAATTCCTTTATAAGTCTTATGTAAACATAATTATGACAATAACTTTTGTGAGCACAAGATCCACTGCACACTTTTAAATAAAGTTCTGCTTAATCAAACATTAAAATGTGAACTTAAGTTTTGAGACTTTTTTAATCGACACGATTGGGATTTTTGCATATGAGAACATGTTTTATCTATTAGTTGAAAATGCGGCTTTGAACTAGCTTTCAGTACCTGTGAGCATTTGTTGTTCAATAATGTGTGTCTTTGTGTTATTATTTTTGTGATAAATTGTTGTGTTGCTACACCACTGTAACAATGAAGGAGGAAATGGGGGGGGGGGGGGGGTTGAGTAAGTGGGGAGGGTATGCGGAGCGCTAACAAACATGTCTATGCAGCATGGGCTTTGATCATTGTTGAAGCATCAATGTAAGGGGCATTTAATATCTTAATAAAACTATTTTTATTTCAGATAGTATATATTGTTATCTGATATTGGACGAAAGAGGTTGCCTTTTTATGTAATTGTGTAATATAAGTAACGATCATTTGAAAACACATATTAAACAGCCAAATGGATGCACAAGAGCTAAAATAGGAGTCATAGATCCTATTGACAATAATTATCTGCCCAATTTTATTGATTTTGTAACATTTGTTTCAAATATGAGCAACTTCTTATCCAAAATCACCAGCACCGTATCAGGACCCACCAGCACAATGACAGGACCCACCAGCACAGTATCAGGACATGAATAAATTGAAAAAATGCTAAATTTTAATAAATTGCAATGTTTTTTCACAAAATAGTTTTGTCGTGTGGATTGCGGTATAGAAAGCGGACTCTATGAGCATTTTTGTTTTATTTTTTCAGTTCGAGATTTTCTGAAAATGAGCATTTTTGTGTTACGCTTACTGAAACAGTTTAGAGGGTCAACTTTTTAATGCTTTACATATGAACCCATAAGAAACAAAATTGAAAAATCTCAACTGTTTTTTTCAATTTTTTATGAGTGAAAACGTCAAAAATCATCATTTTCGTCTTTGTTTACATTTTTTCATTGATCACCAGCACCCGTCAGGACCGAATCACCAGCACAGAACATTCTCTCGCAGGACAACCATACCCACCGTGAAATCATCACATTTTCAAGTTCACGTTCTGATTTACCTATGATTTTTCCTAAATCATCACATTAACAAGATCTCATTCTTGTATGCTTACACTACATCTTAAATCATCATATTTACAAGTTATCATTCTGATATACCTATAACTTGAATTATCTTAATTCATCACTTTTACATGTTCTCATCGAATACTTTGTGTGCAGGACTTTAAAACAATCAAATAACATGATTAATAGTTACATAAGATATTGCCAGCTACAAATGATAAAACATGAATGATTTTATCTACTAAGTAGATTTTACTTAAACTACCTATCTATTTGATAACAAAAGCATTGCAAAAACAAAAACTTTCTTGATCTTTTGATCGTCAAAGTATAAATTACGTCACTCATTTGTGTTCATTTAATGTCAAAGCTATCAATGTATTCATTTGGAATTCGATAAGTGAATGTAAATATGATTGTTTGTGATTGATGAGATCTGACACTAGTCTGGACACAATCGTATTTAGGAACAAAATAGTTTAAGCTTGCCATGTGCGTATGCTATTTATATATAATATCCGGTAAAGGTATTAAGTTTATATTAGTTTTCCATTGTTCAACAATGCACTTCTAGAAAATTACATAATGTTGATTCTCGTCAGTTGGTATGTACGCTTAATGGTTGATCGTATTTCTACAAGATTGAATTGCTAGTGTTGTTTACATAGTGTATGTTGTCGATTTGCATTTATCATTTATTTGATGTTCGTTGTGCACATAATAATTCAAAACGGAAATTCCTCAATCAAATGACAAAATCAAAAGCTCAAACACATCAAACGAATGGATAACAACTGTCATATTCCTGACTTGGTACAGGCATTTTTTATATAAAATCAGACAAACCTCTCACTTGTATGACAGTCGCATAAAATTCAATTATATGACAACGATGTGTGAACAAAAAAGCCAGATGCAATAGGTCAAAATATTAAAAAGAGTACAGCAGTCAACATTGTGTTATACTCTTAATTACTATAAACACACAGAAATACGTGTAACAATGAAACACAAAAAGGCAGTTAGACAAAGCCAACTAGAAAAACCAAAAGACGAGAATATACAAATTTACCATAACACAATAACGGGATGTCATATGTCATAAAGAAACATAAAAAGGCTTATGTGTTGAAGACCGTACTTTGACCTAAAATGGTTTATTTTGAAAAAGACTTGGATGGAGAGTTGTCTCATTAGTACTCATACCACATCTTCTGATATCATTAGCAAAACCGAAAGACAACACTACAAAATTTTACCATTACACAAATGTATAAGTACTTCAACTTCGTACGTTTTTTGCCCTTTTATAACTTTTATGATTCAAGCGTCACAGATGAGTTTTTTTTAGACGAAGCGCGCGTCAGTTGTAAATACTAAATTTCAATCCTGGTATCTATGATGAGTGTACTTCATAGATGAATCTTAGTTGTCTCTCTTGTATGTCCTTTGTCGTTTTCGTATCCACCCGACAAAAGTGCCATACTAGTGGGTAGAAATTTAAGTTGGACATTATGAAAGAACAATAAATTGTTAAATTTTCAAATTTGTTTTAATACCTTTAGCTGTTTGGATGCTTTTTTACAGAATTATAGAGACATGTTCATTGAAATGTAGTTTAAAATCTAATTTTACATCTAGAAATTTAACGTTATTTTCACATTCTATTTCTTTACCTTTTTAATTTAAGTTTTTAGTTCTTATCTTTAGTTTTTTTTACCTGCAGCTAACGCTTGAAATTTTTCTGGATTAGCTGTCATTTTATTAATGGAGAACCAATTAATAAATTTTTTGCTTTCGTCTTCTAGAGTATCAATTAATTTATCTAAATCTTTAGTTGTGTATTAAAGGGTGTCGTCAAATGTATAATTCTAGAGTTCATTTTTACGAATGAAATAGAAAATATTAGTCAGGTCGATCGGTGAAAAAATTGTTGGAAAAGAAAATAGTTGTCCCATAACCATTTTAAATGATGGAAATAGTCACATCCGCCTGAAAAAAGGTACACCTGTTGGTTCCATAGAATAATTTGACGATATAGTGGGTACGGCAGATAAAAACCCGATAAGTAACGTAAGACGTGGCATTAAAGAAACACGAGACAATGTGCTCTCGGCACTGCCTCAAAGTTCAGATAAGTTACCTAAAAGAGGGACGAAGATACCAAAGGGACAGTCAAACTCATAAATCTAAAACAAACTGACAACGCCATGGCTAAAATGAAAAAGACAAACAGAAAAACAATAGTACACATGACACAACATAGAAAACTAAAGAATAAACAACACGAACCCCACCAAAAACTAGGGGTGATCTCAGGTACTCCGGAAGGGTAAGCAGATCCTGCTCCACATGTGGTACCCGTCGTGTTGCGTATGTGATTACAAATCCGGTAAATAGTCTAATTCGGTAGATCACATTCATGAAAGGGAAGGGGATTGTAGTTACGACGTAAGGAACATATCCGATATCATTTGTGAAACGGTTATTCCATAACGGTCAACCAACTCGTGATGGCGTCCGTAAAATTTACGAAGGGATGATTTCAACTTCACCATTTGGAACTCTTGGTGTAATAGCTTCCTTGTGAGCAGTAACCCTCTATCAAGAAAATCATGATAGGAAATGCAAGCACGGGAATATCGTATCAATTGGGAGATATATACCCCGTATGCAGGTGCTTCTGGAATGTTGCTACTTAGAAATAGAAAGATCACAATTGGAAAGCTGAAATCATCTCTTTTGTCGTAAAGTTTTGTTTTCAACCGACCCTCATTGTCAATTACCTAATATGCTACATGTTCCACATTTAACCGACCTTTATCAACGTTCAATCAACTCACTTCAACGTATTTCATTCAAATCATTAAAACTGAAAGCGATTAAAGAACAATTTCAATAACATGTTACATATTGATTAACATTTTGATTTTCACTATTTGTTCTTGTATATGCAACCATATTTGCAAACGTACGCGTTCTAAAAATAACCAAACTGTTATATTTATATTTTAAACTAATTGATAACAAATTCAATAACATGAAAACCATTTTAAAAAAATCATTACTTTAATTTCCGTAATTATATAGAATACCTTGCGGACAATCTTAATATTTTAATTACGTTTTTCCGCCATTTTGAAAATGGCAGTCATTCAGGTTTTTTTCTGAGTGGGTCCATAGTTGAAAGCAAAGGGTATACAATCAAGAACTACTGTACATAGTATCATGCTTTCTCTAATGTTTGTGCTATTTTCACATTTCCTGACCGGTGTGAGAAAAATATTTCTCCTCACTAGTGAAAAATCTGTTCTCGGCAAATGATTGGTTGAAATGTAACTGTGACGTTAAATTTTCTTGTTTTCTTCTGAATTTTCTTATTGTGACGTCATGACAAAATGCGACCATGTCTGATGACGTCACCTGAAAAGTACACAACTTTCCTCAAATATTTGAAAAGAAAGGATAAAATCATAAGACAAACAGATTTCACCACTGTAACTAGCTATATATAGTTTATTACGATATTTCTCCACTCTCAACAGTTAAATTTTAATTATTTAAAAAGCTCGGCAAGCCTCGCGCTTTAAAAATTAAAATTTAAATGTCTCGCGTGGAGAAATATCGTAATAAACTATTTGAAGTTGTGGAATTTATATTTTCCTCATCAAAGGAGCTATTTTGCTCTATATCTGCTACAATCAGCCTGACTATATAGACCCTATTAGCACCCATTTAAATATTAATAGCCAGTAGCTTGAATACGAAACTACTTTAACACACTGTTTTCTATTATTTGAATAACTTTCCAAACGTTTGAGAGAAGAGGCGGAGACACCATAAGATATTAGTAGGAGTAGGTCATTGGGTAGGCAATTAAAAGCCTTGAACAAATCTATTCATATAGCTGCTATGAATTTATTCCGATCGAAAACCTTTTTCAAATCTTCAATTATTTCTGATAAAGCGGTTTGGCATCAGTATCCTTTTCGAACAGCTGACAGAAAAATGTGGAAAAAATAATTAAAATATTGTACAAGGTGGCCTTTTTAACTTTTGGGATTCGAGCGTCACTGATGAGTCTTTTGTAGACGAAACGCGCGACTGGCGTATATTCTAAATTTATTCCTGGTTTCTATGATGAGTTTATCCTATATACCTCTCAAAATATTTTGAAATCATGGGCAATATACTTACAAGTCTACAATTCCCTTTGTATAGAGTGTTTAATTTTTTATGCAGAGTTATAACTTGTGCTTCCTTTTAATTTATCAGGGGAAGCAGCTGATTCAAATGATTTAACTATTAATTTTTAAATTTGATAATTCAGATTCAGATTGTTTTAATATTTTTGAAGAGATTCCATTTTTTCCTGTTGCCTTTTTAATATTAATTTTTTACTTGTTTTTTTACAAACTCGGAATTTACTGTGCTAAATAGTTCTTCTTTTTCTAGTTAGTTTTCTTTATTACAATAAAATTTGATCACTTAAAAAAAAACAGACGCTTTTTACGGATAACATGAAAAAACGGACACTTTATCACGGTCACTTCCACAAACGAACACGAACATTTTACTTGTATCACTCGAACAAATGGACACTTTACTTGTATCACTCAAACAAACGGACACTTTACTTGTATCACTCGAACAAACAGACACTTTACTCATATCACTCAAAAACGAACATCAATGCAATGTTTCTTTCTTCATACCCCTATTTGTTTGCCGAATATATTTTTTTTTTCTTTCTTGATTAACGGAACATCTAGACTATTACAAAACATTCCGAGTAGCCAAATCAATTTCTAGTTGTATGTATCTTTAATTTTCTAGAGACGTACTAACAGTCTTAAGATAGGGGATTTACGATAAGTTAATCAAGTTATATGTCAACGAGATAAATTACAGTAGAGGAAAAAGTTGTAAAAACTGTATTAAAAAGTATTTGTTTTGTGGGACGAATGGAAAACAATCACCATTAAACGACAGTAATACGACAATGAATAACATCTTACTCTATCTATAAAGAGTGAAAAACACCAGTCAAAAGGTAACAAATATATTGGATAGAGGATATAAGCTAAAACAGAGCAATGCCATTGATTATCGATACAATCATTGCACCCGAATCATTACTATAGAACTTCAATTACATTTATATAACTATCTGTTTGCACGACGACACGGTTCACTGTTCCGTTAGATAGCTTAATCTGTCTTTAGGGAAAAGATATAATATACTGTATTTTGATTTGGTATATCAATATTAGGTTATTGGCTATGCTTTAACCTTTTCCAATGCGTAGGCTTATGTAAAATATTCCTAGCATAAAGAAGATGATATAACTCTATGAGACATGACAGAAATTGAAGAAATCATGGATGCGAGGACAGTAGTTTCATTGATTATATTTTACTTCCGGTGTATGATTCAACAAAGGACAATCAGATCCTCCCTACTTTCCCTTCAAAACAAATACATGTGACTCATAGATTGATACACCTCAAAGGTTGCTGCAATCTTTTCCATGACGTACAAAACGCGTTATCTTTTCCAACCATGAATTAATGTATGTTTACCTAATTATGTCAATTGTTAAACATTGATTCCTGTGTTCTGGACAATTACAAATCACTTTTACAAAAATGTAGCTATATTTTCATCCATAAATACCAAGTATTCTAATCTATATCTTATACATTACTACTAAAGGAAGAGACCGTGTTAATGGAGCCTCAACTACCTGAACCATACAAAATCGGAAATATTTGTGATATGACGTATAAATGCAGTGTCTTGCATTTCTTAACTTTGTCTTTGAAACATTGTTTTCACGAAAAAACGCCAGTTTTTTTGGGAAAACTTTCCAAATTTTCTTCAACGCTCTTCAACTTTGTACTTGTTTGTGTTTTTAAAACCTATTTTGATCTGAGCGTCACTGATGAGTCTTGTGTAGATGAAACGCGTGGCTGGCGTATTAAAATTATAATCCTGGTACCTTTGATAACTATTCAGAGATCTTTATCGACCAGTTTCATATACGCTTTTGCGCATGCTCCGTCGGCGTACTTCCCGCGAAATCCAAGTGCAAGTAAGGAGTAGGGATCGAATATACAGCTGTTAGGCCTATAATGATCCTGTATTGTATTGTAAGTGCATTGTTTTGCTTAATTAAAAAGTAAAATCACACAAATACTGAAATCCGAGGAAAATTCAATCGGAAAGTCCCTAATTACATGACAAAATCAAATGACAAAACACACCAAACGAATGGACAACACTGTCCAAAAATGAAATTTGCGTTTCACTTATCGAACTGAAGTTGTTTTATGGCCGTTCTTTAATATATGTAGTTGTATACAACTTTTTCCTTTTATTGCCTTGTATAGATTACTATAAGGTATGGTTTGTTTGAAGGCCGTGCTGTAACATTTAATTGTATACACCTTTTTTCTTTTGTTGCCATGTATAGATTACTATACGGCATTGTTTCTTGATTGACAACACATGTGTTACTTTGTGCGGACGTGTTTATCAACAGACTGTCCGCATTTTAATGGAAAACCAATTGTGCTCCTCTTCTTGCCGACTTTTTTCTTTATTATTATGAGGCTTACTTCATACAGGAACTTCTTAGAATGAAAAATAAGAATATCCTTTAAAATTAATTTCAGTTATATAAATGATGTTCTCTCACTAAATAAGAAACCTTTAAGGCGTCCTCATATCTTGACTTGCATCTAGAAATTGAAAATGAGGGTCGGTTGGAAACAAAACTTTACGACAAACGAGATGATGTCAGCTTCCCAATTGTGAAGTTTCCATTTCTATATAGCAATATTCCAGCAGCGCCTGCAAACGGAGTATTTATCTCCCAATTCATACGATCTCCACGCGCATGTATTTCCTATCATGCTTTCCTTGAAAGAGGGTTGCTGCTAACAAGGAAGCTATTAAACAAAGAGTTCAAATGTAGAAGTTGAAATCATCCCTTCGTTAATTTCACAGACGCCATCTCGAGTTGATTGAAACTTATCAAATAACCATTTCACACATGATATCTGATATGTTTCTGACGTTTTTCTACAATCCCCTTCCAATTTCATGAATGTGACCTACCAAATTAGACTATTTACCGTGTTTGTAATAACATGAGCAACACGACGGGTGCCACATGTGGAGTAGGATCTGCTCACCGTTCCGGAGCACCTGAGATCAACCCAAATTTGTGGTGGGTTTAGTGCTGTTCAGTCTTTATTTTTCTATGTCTGTTTGTCTTTTCCATTTTTAGCCATGGCGTTGTCAGTTTATTCTCGCTTAATGAGTTTGATTGTTCCTATGGTATGTTCTGCCCCTCTTTTACAAAAGACCTACGACGAACTTAAATAAAATTATTTATCACAGGACATCATCATTTAATATGTCTGCTTATCGGCTCGGATTACAAATAGGAACCGTAATCAAAACAAATTCAAGCCTTTCCTTGTTTGAATTAAATCTGATCAAACATTTTTAACAATCCTGTATAACTGCTAATAACTAAAGTTGATTATTTTTTAACACAAACTGGACATTGTACATATATTGGAATGGAATTATTACTAATAATTATGCTAATCACTGAACAGTATTTTTTTTTTAATTTTAATAAAAACTGTAGGGAAAAATAACAAATTCTAACAAATAACAATTGTGTGACAAAATTGAAATAAGCACATATTCAAATATTACACTGATTAATTAAAAAGAATTGTGGTCATCAATTCCTTCGTTTATTCAGAAAAACTGTGTCCTGTGAGAAGATCAATCGATTCATCTGTTGTAGGTAAATAAAGGCAACAGTAGTATACCGCTGTTCAAAACTCAAAAATCCATGGACAAAAAACAAAATCGGGGTAACAAACTATAACTATCGATTCCTCTTTGATAGTTCGGACAATCGATTCCGTTGTTATAAGAAGAACAATCGATTAATCTGTTGCGGGTAAAACTATAGATTCCTCTTTGATAGTAAGAACAACCGATTCCGTTGTTATAAGAAGAACAATCGATTCATCTGTTGTATGTAAAACTATCGATTCCTCTTTGATAGTTCGGACAATCGATTCCGTTGTTATAAGAAGAACAATCGATTCATATGTTGTAGGTAACACTATCGATTCCTCTTTGATAGTAATAACAATCGATTTGTCTGTTGTAGGTAGGACAATCGATTCTGCTGTTGTAGGTAGGATAATCCATTCGGCTGTTGTAGGTATGACAATCGATTCTGCTGTTGTAGGTAGGATAATCAATTCTGCTCTTGTAGGTAGAACAATCGATTCTTCTCTTGTAGGAATGATAATCCATTCTGCTGTTGATGGTAGGACAATCCATTCTACTCTTGTAGGTAGGACAATCGATTCTTTTCTTGTAGGTATGACAGTCCATTCGGCTGTTGTAGGTATGACAATCCATTCTGTTGTTGAAGGTAGGACAATCAATGCTGCTGTTGTAGGTAGGACAATCTATTCTGATGTTGTAGGTAGGACAATCCATTCTACTGTTGTAGGTAGGACAATCTATTCTGCTCTTGTAGTTAGGACAATCGATTCTACTCTTGTAGGTAGGAAGATCGATTCTGCTGTTTTATGTAGGACAATCGATGTTGATGTAGTAGGTAGGACAATTGATTCTGCTCTTATTGGTAGGATAATCGATTCTGTTGTTGTAGGTAGGACAATTTATTATGCTGTTGAAGGTAGAACAATCGATTCTGATCTTGTAGGTAGGACAATCGATGCTGCTGTTGTAGGTAAGACAATCTATTCTGCTGTTGTAGGTAGGACAATCGATTCTGCTGTTGTACGTAGGACAATCTATTCTGATGTTGTAGGTAGGACAATCGATTCTGCTCTTGAAGTTAGGACAATCGATGCCGATGTTGTAGGAAGGACAATCGATGCTGCTGTTGTAGGTAGGACAACCGATTCTGCTGTTGAAGGTAGGACAACCGATTCTCCTGTTGTAGGTAGAACAATCGATTCCGCTGTTGTAGTAAGGCAATCGATTCGGTTATTGTATGTTAAAAAATCGATTTCTCTATTGAAGGTCGGAAATATCTTATAAATGTTATATTAAAAATAGTTTGAATTAACATGGTTAAGCATGATAGATAAAAGAATTTACAACTGAAACTCAATAACTCAAAAAGTGTTTTAAACTTAAGGTGATGCGTGATTGGCACTTTGTCTATTTTTACAAAAATGAAGGTGTAACATGCATTTAATAATTAAAATATACGGTGGACATCGTTGCATTTCAAGTGAGCTGTGTTGATATGGCTTATATAAACGTCATATCATGTCTATCTTTTGGGGGGATTTTGAATTATTTTAGAAATCAAATCCAAAGTTGTATCAACAGAATATAATACTTTTAAACTTTAAAACAATATTTATCATGTCTTCCTGTATTATTTCTACAGAAATTATCCTTATTTCTTTATCCCAAGTCCCGTATTACGGTTATCTTCATATCTCTAGACCCTTAGTTTTTAAATAACCTTTATTTCTATAGACCCTAATCTATAAATAACCTTTATTTCTATAGACCCTAATCTATAAATAAACCTTTATTTCTATAGACCCTAATTTATAAATAACCTTTATTTCTATAGACCCTAATTTATAAATAACCTTTATTTCTATAGACCCTTATTTTATAAGTACCCTTTATTTTTATAGACTCTTAACTTATAAATAACCTGTATTTCTATAGACCCTTATCTTATAAATAACCTTTAATTCTAGAGTCCGTTATCTTATGAATAACTTTTATTTCTAGAGTCCATTTTTTATCCCTAAATGTCATAAAGCCCCTTGTTTTATAACCCTTACTTTTATAGCCTTATTGTGATAACCCTTATTCATATATCTTCTATTTTCCTTGGTCTTAATTTCGATAGCCCTTAATTTTATCTAATAGCCTTTTATTTTAAAGCCTTTTCTCTAAAGCCTTTTATTTCTACATTCCCTTGTTTATTTCTATAGTCCAGTATTTCTACAGTCCCTGGTTTATATAGCCCTTTGTTTAATTAATATAAACGCACTATTAATTCCATTTCCATTAATTCTACAATCACTTATATCTCTACTCTTTTTATAAATTAAAAGAATGTATGTTAACTTCCTGAAGCTTTATAAATCCTGATATTAATTACAAGAAAAACATTTAATTATACATTGATTTTTCCTAACACTAGACCAGAAAATATGACATCGATTTACCAAAAAAAATAGTCTCAAAAATTCAATGTGCAAGGTTATCTATAAGCAAAGTAGGTATGAAACTACTAACGTTACAATAAAAGGCTAATATTGAGAAAAGACTAATATTAAAGTTAAAGATCCTGCATTTACTCTTTGATTTCAGCAAAAATAAGTTAATTTCTTAAGTTGTTATCATTAGCTATCATAACGTTGGGGTAATTATGACATTGATATTTTGATTTTAACATTTGGTGTTTTTTCTTGCCATTTGAACCTCAATCATATGCTTGTATTTAACAAACTATATAAAAGTGTTAATAATATGAAGCAATATAGGTATGAACATTTGAATTGTATTTACATAAGAAAAAAAGTAGATATTACTGTACATATTACCTAATGCATATAATTTATAAACTTTTGGTGACATGAAAATGAATAAGCAAATGTTATTTAATATGCAACAAAAATAACATTTAATTTTGTTTCAAAATTAATCAAATTCATAAATTGTGACAATAACATATAATGAGGTTTGTCATTGACATGCGCACGCAGTCTTTTTCGATCTTAAACTATATAAACAGACTACAAATGTAGAATAAAATATAATGCACTAAATTTGTAGAAAATAAATCTTCACAGAATTGTAATATACGACATGTGTACTTTCACTTCCTGTTTAAAACTATACCATGATCATTATGATTGCTGCGTTGTACAGTATCCAATAAACTACATCTTAATCAGAAGCAGGAGTGTTGATGTGTTACAAATAAACCCGTTTTATATACCACCAGCGACCAGAATCAAAGAAAGATCTGTAAATGGACGGTGGTCTAACCCCAGTGGTCTAACCATCATGATAACACACCAACGTGTAATATAACTTGAAGGAATAGGACAGTACAAATTAATCCAGCTGTTGAACTTAAAAATCTGGCTGCATCACGAGGGTCTACACTTTCTGGCCTTGTTGTGTGGTTAAGTGTACCTACAATATATCAAATTGTACCTAAAAATATCATTATAAGTGTACCTATATTATATCATTATAAGTGTAAAATTGAGAAAGGAAATGGTGAATATGTCAAAGCGACAACCACCCGACCATAGAGCAAACAACAGCCGAAGGCAACCAATGGGTCTTCAATGTAGCGAGAATTCCCGCACCCGTAGGTGTCGTCCTTCAGCTGGCCCCTAAAATATGCATAATAGTACAGTGATAATGGACGTCATACTAAACTCCGAATTATACACAAGAAACTAAAATTTAAAATCATACAAGACTAACAAAGGCCAGAGGCTCCTGACTTGGGACAGGCGCAAAATTGCGGCGGGGTTAAACATGTTTATGAGATCTCAACCCTCCCCCTATACCTCTAGCCAATGTAGAAAAGTAAAAGAATAACAATACGTACATTAAAATTCAGTGCAAGAGAAGTCCGAGTCTGATGTCAAAAGATGTAACAAAAGAAAATAAATAAAATGACAATAATACATAAATAACAACAGACTACTAGCAGTTAACTGACATGCCAGCTCCAGACCTCAATTAAACTGATTGAAAGATTATGTCTTCATCATATGAATATCAGGTACAATCCCTCCCGTTAGGGGTTTAGTATCATACTATCATAAAATATATGAGAAGAACATAACCCGTGTCATGCCAACAACTGTTTTTTTAGAAATAAATGTGTTTAGTTCCGATGCAAAGACCCTATCAGTGAATCAATGTTAAAGCCAAAATATGCAATCTTTAATGACCTGACAACAGTATCGTAACTATATCCCCTTTTAATAAGTCTATTTAAAGGTTTTGTTAGTTTCTGAGGAGAATACTGACATTTTTGTGCTTTATAAAGAATATTTCCATAAAATTTTGGATGTGAAATACCTGAACGTATAAGATGTCTGCATGTTGAGTTATATTTACGAATTATTTCCTTATACCGGTGATAAAATTTAGTAAATGTTTTGACCAGTTTGTGATATCGAAAACCCTGGTGTAATAATTTTTCAGTAATACATAAATTTCTCTCGCTAAAATCTAATACATTGTTACATACACGAGCGAATCGTACAAGTTGAGATATATAAACACCATAAGATGGTGACAAGGGATTATATGATTATAAGTGTACTCGGATGCATGATTTTTTTATTAGTTGTTAGTGGCTTTGAATTAGCTGTCAGTTAACTGCGAGTACTCTCAGATCTGCACCTAGTGTCTTTTTGTTGTTGGGATGTATAAGTACTCGACCACGTCCAATTGTATTTTTGTGCATCTGATGAGTTAAACCTTTTTCAACTGATTTTTATAGTTCGTTCTTATGTTGTACTGTTATACCACTGTCCCAGGTGTGGGGAGGGTTGGGATCCCGCTAACATGTTTAACCCCGCCATATTATGTATGTTTGTGCCCGTCCCAATTCAGGAGCCTGTAATTCAGTGCACGTGGTTGTCGTTTGTTTATGTATAACATATTTGTTTTTCGTTCATTTTTGGTACATAAATGAGATCGTTACTTTTCTCGTTTGAATTGTTTTACATTGTCATTTCGGGGCCTTTTATAGCTAACTATGCGGTATGGGCTTAGCTCATTGTTGAAGGCCGTACTGTGACCTATAGTTGTTAATTTCTGTGTCATTTTGGTCTCATTGGCAATCATACCACATCTTCTTTTTTTTTTATATTTACAATATATTATTATATGTGTACCTATTATTTTGTTTACCTATTTATGCTATCGGAAATGAAAGACGAAAGAAAACCAACATTTTCCACACATTTTCACATTTTTTTCAGAGATCACCCAACTTGTTTGATGGGTTTCATTTTGCTCAGTTTTGAGTTATCTATGTTGTGATTGTGTTAAGTTGTTTGTCTGTTTGCCTTGTCTTTTTTGACAATGGTGTTGTCAGTTATTTTTGTTTAATTATTTTTTCTATTTTTGTTTCTCTTAATGCACGTTAACTTCATGAATGCTATAAGCAAAGCTAAACTTACACTTGTCATTTGAATACCGACTTTCCGGTTTGGATTTTCATAAGAGTCGCTATTTATGTTATTTTACTATTTACACATTCATGTCTTGTATGATCTGTTTATAGCTTGGTTAACACTTGAATATCGTGTATGATCTCTGTGAATCTTGGTTTACACTTAAAATAAGGTGTATGATCTCCGTGAATCTTAGTTTACACTTAAAATAAGGTGTATGATCTCAGTAAATCTTAGTTTACACTTAGATATCGTGTATGTTCTCAGTGAATTTTAGTTTACACTCAAAATATCGAGTATGATCTTAGTAAATCTTAGTGTATACTTAGATATCGTGCATGATCTCATTGAATCTTAGTTTACAACTAAAATATCGAGTATGATCTCAGTGAATCTTAGTTTACACTTAAAATATCGAGTATGATTTCAGTGAATCTTAGTTTACACTTAAAATATCGAGTTTGATCCCAGTAACTCTAAGTTTACACTTAAAATATCGTGTATGATCCCAGTAACTCTAAGTTTACACTTAAAATATCGAGTATGATCTCAGTGAATCTTAGTTTACACTTAAAATAAGGTGTATGATCTCAGTAAATCTTAGTTTACACTTAAAATATCGAGTTTGATCTCAGTAAATCTTAGTTTACACTTAGATATCGTGTATGTTCTCAGTGAATCTTAGTTTACACTTAGATATCGTGTATGTTCTCAGTGAATCTTAGTTTACATTTAGATATCGAGTTTGATCTCAGTGAATCTTAGTTTACACTTAGATATCGTGTATGATCTCAGTGAATCTTAGTTTACACTTAAAATATCGAGTTTGATCTCAGTGAATCTTAGTTTACACTTAGATATCGTGTATGATCTCAGTGAATCTTAGTTTACACTTAAAATATCGAGTTTGATCTCAGTGAATCTTAGTTTACACTTAGATATCGTGTATGATCTCAGTGAATCTTAGTTTACACTTAAAATATCGAGTTTGATCTCAGTGAATCTTAGTTTACACTTAGATATCGTGTATGATCTCAGTAAATCTTAGTTTACACTTAAAATATCGAGTTTGATCTCAGTGAATCTTAGTTTACACTTAGATATCGTGTATGATCTCAGTGAATCTTAGTTTACACTTAGATATCGAGTTTGATCTCAGTGAATCTTAGTTTACACTTAGATATCGTGTATGATCTCAGTGAATCTTAGTTTACACTTAGATATCGAGTTTGATCTCAGTGAATCTTAGTTTACACTTAGATATCGTGTATGTTCTCAGTGAATCTTAGTTTACATTTAGATATCGAGTTTGATCTCAGTGAATCTTAGTTTACACTTAGATATCGTGTATGATCTCAGTGAATCTTAGTTTACACTTAAAATATCGAGTTTGATCTCAGTGAATCTTAGTTTACACTTAGATATCGTGTATGATCTCAGTGAATCTTAGTTTACACTTAAAATATCGAGTTTGATCTCAGTGAATCTTAGTTTACACTTAGATATCGTGTATGATCTCAGTGAATCTTAGTTTACACTTAAAATATCGAGTTTGATCTCAGTGAATCTTAGTTTACACTTAGATATCGTGTATGATCTCAGTGAATCTTAGTTTACACTTAAAATATCGAGTTTGATCTCAGTGAATCTTAGTTTACACTTAGATATCGTGTATGATCTCAGTGAATCTTAGTTTACACTTAAAATATCGAGTTTGATCTCAGTGAATCTTAGTTTACACTTAGATATCGTGTATGATCCCAGTAACTCTAAGTTTACACTAAAAATATCGAGTATGATCTCAGTTAATCTTAGTTTACACTTAGATATCGAGTATGATCTTAGTGAATCTGTGTTTACACTTGAAATAAGGTATATGATCTCCGTGAATCTTAGTTTACACTTAAAAAATCGAGTATGATCTCAGTGAATCTTGGTTTACACTTAGGTATCGTGTATAATCTCAGTGAATCTTAGTTTACACTTAAATATCTTTCATGATCTAAGTGAATCTTAATTTTATACTTTAATGTCTTGTATGATCTCAGTGAATATTAGTTTTATACTTTAATGTCTCGCATGATCTCAGCAAATCTTAGTTTTACACTTCAATATATCGTATGCTTTCAGTGCAGCTTAGTTTATTTACACGTAAAGAAGGTAATATTGGAAGTGTTTACACTTAACGACAATGATAATAACAGCGTTTAACATAATTTGTTATTTAAGAGACAATGACACCAGTAGTGTCCTACCTAATTTGATATTTAGGAGACAATGACAACAGTAGAGTCTTTCCTTATTTGTTATTTAAGACATTGACAACAGTAGTGTCCTACCTAATTTGTTATTTAGGAGACAATGACAACAGTAGTGTCCTACCTAATTTGTTATTTAAGACATTGACAACAGTAGTGTCCTACCTAATTTGTTATTTAAGAGACAATGACAACAGTAGTGTCCTACCTAATTTGTTATTTAGGAGACAATGACAACAGTAGTGTCCTACCTAATTTGTTATTTAAGAGACAATGACAACAGTAGAGTCTTTCCTTATTTGTTATTTAAGAGACAACGACAACAGTAGTGTCCTACCTAATTTCTTATTTAAGAGACAATGACAACAGTAGAGTCTTTCCTTATTTGTTATTTAAGAGACAATGACAACAGTAGTCTTTTTTTATTTGTTATTTAAGAGACAATGACACCAGTAGTGTCCTACCTAATTTGTTATTTAAGAGACAATGACAACAGTAGTGTCTTTCCTTGTTTGTTATTTAAGAGACCATGACAACAGTAGTGTCTTACCTAATTTGTTATTTAAGAGACAATGACACCAGTAGTGTCCTACTTAATTTGTTATTTAAGAGACAATGACACCAGTAGTGTCCTACCTAATTTGTTATTGAAGAGACAATGACAACAGTAGAGTCTTTTCTTATTTGTTATTTAAGAGACAATGACAACAGTAGTCTTTTTTTATTTGTTATTTAAGAGACAATGACAACAGCAGTGTCTTACCTAATTTGTTATTTAAGTGCCAATGACACCAGTAGTGTCCTACCTTATTGGTTATTTTAGTGCCAATGACAACAATAATCTCTCTTCTTATTTGTTATTATATGATTACACGAATATAACCTACCAAATTAGACTATTGACCGGGTTTGTAGAAACACGAGTAACACGACGGATGCATGATCTGCTCCCCTTCGAGAGCACCTGAGATCATCCCCAGTTTTTTTGTGGGTTCGTATTGCTTAGTCTTGAGTTTTCTATGTTATGTCTTGTGTACTATTATTTATCTGTTTGTCTTGGTCTTTTTCTTTTTTAGCCATCGCGTTGTCAGTTTATTTTCGATATAGGAGTTTGAATGTCCCTCTGATATATGTTGCCCCTCTTTTGTTATTTAAGATACAATGATAACAATAGTGTCTTATTATTTCTTATTCAAATGACAAACAGTAGTGTCTTACCTAATTTGTATTTAAGAGATAACAAAAGTAGTGTCATTAATGTGACAACGATAACAAAAGTGTCTTACTTAATTAGTTATTTCGTCACTTACCTCTTTTTGCATAGTTGGAACCAGCTGTAAGAATAAAATACCAAGTTCTAGTGATGTCGTATCAAATTCATTTAATCAATTAATATTAACTTTAAGGTTTGGTAATAGCTGCATACGATTTGATGGCTAAAGATGCATATCCCATTAGTATGTGATGGCTAAAGATGCATACTCCATTAGTATTTCATCTTTTTATTGCGTTCAGAGTTTTGATAATGGTAATGGCTTTTACATTTGAATTTATCGAAAAGTGATGAAGCAGATGTTAAAAGTGTCATAATCAATATAGCTGCAGATAATACATGCAGATCATCGACAAAAATGAATGTGCAAAACATTTAAATGAAAACGTCAGATGTGCGTCATGTCGCTCAATCTTTAAGTATTCCATTTGGTGTTTTTAGGGGACTTGTTTTCATATGTTTCCCGACACGGTGTATTTTCTTGTGTCTGTTAAATTGGCCTTTTGTGGACTGTTTTTCTGTAAATCCTATTTTTCGTTCTCTTGACAAAGGCCTTTCGTGTACATGTTAATTCACAGCTTGGTATCTTTTCTATTGTGTACTCTTAAAGATTGTTGCGGCTGTGCGAAATGTCCAAATACGCGGAGTATTTGATGATAAAATTCAACTGCGAAACAAAATTCTATACCAAAAACTCTTCAAAAGAGATTATCAATTTGCATACATACTTCATTGAACCTGAATGATCAAATACACAGGATGATAAACTATCAAACTTACAAATGAAAAAGGAGAAAGATGTATGGACTGACCATGACAATTACTAATGCGTATGACAATTACTACATGTATGTCTTGCCGTCCAGGTTACAAGGGGAAAACTTTTTACCTCCATCTTTTCACCTTTGACATTTTTACATTATAACGTTTGAAAATAGAATATATTGTACTACTATACGGTAGATAGCGCGAGTTCACATATATATGACTATTAATAAATCAAACAATTGATGTTGTGCATTTTTATCATCATTAGTGCATATTATCTATTTGTTTCCTATGTTACTCAACGATGAAAATGAATTGTGTAAAATAACGTTGCTTTAACTTTATCTACAAATGAACTTACCACTTAAAACATTGACTTTCATCTTAGTAATGAGATCATCTTGACTGTGACTTGTGGCTCGACAGATGTATGTACCATTGTCGTCAAGTTTAGAACTTTTTATTTCTAAAGAACTAGTTAATACACCAGCATTACGTGCATAATGCTTTTTAATATATATTTTTTCATATGGGTCTGAAAAAAGTTTTTCTCCGTCTTTAAACCATTGAATATCATCCGGAGGGTTCGGAGTACCCGTGGCATTACAAAATAGTTTTATAGAACTTCCTTTTTCTGGAAACTCAGTTCCGGATATTCTTATTTCTAAAAAGAAAAATATATGCACAAATTACTATAGAAATGTAAAAGAACTTTTCTGCTTATATCAGAATAAAAAACTGCTAAACTGCGGAACCGTTACTCGTATATCTCTTATATACCATTAAGACCATAAAAGTAACGTTTCACAGCAACATAACTGTGATAGTTTTCCTAATTAAGTAACTCGAGTTATGAATTAACTATTAAAGTTTTGTTTTAAATAATGAATATTGCTGACAAATATATAGCCAAGATTCGAACTCATGCTACCTAGGCTGAACAGATATGTATATATATAATAGTTCGTCTCAAACTCTTCCCTCGGCCGTGTCACTTATCTCACCTAATCCGCGAAAATTGGAAAGAGATCGAAAAACATCCTAAACTATCCAAGATCTTTCCCGAGCCACCTGCACTGGCTTTCCGTATGCCAAAAATCCTTAAAGACTTGCTGGTGAGAGCTGATTTATCCTCTCAAGCAGGCTCTTCATCTGTGGGATCTTGCAAGGGTTGCGGAAACGAATACTGGATACCGAGACTTTCAACAGTCACTCCACTGGTACAGAATACACCATATTTTGCAATGTAAATTGCAAGACTTCAAATGTTTTGTATCTCCTACAGTGTAAATGTGGTAAACAGTATATTGGCGAGTCAGAACAGCCGTTTCACAAACGAATGAACGGTCATCGTAGCGATTACCAATGTAAGCCAGACCGTCCTCTCAGTCGACATTTGAGACAACCTGGCTACACTACGGCAGATCTTAATCGACTGACCATTACAATCATTTACCCCAACTCTGCTTTGTCTAGGGAGGATAGACTCGGGAAAGGTTTTGAATACGAAAATTAACAACTTTGGCACCAAATGGGATAAATGAAAATATTGAGTTCGACTCCATTTAGTGCTTCACATTTAGGTTATATTACTTATTATGACAGCCTCTGATTCTATTTCTTAACCTTACTCATCTTTAAAATAAATTTGTTGAATATACCAATTTAAATTGCTTACTTTTTGAGGGATGTAAAAGTACCAAGCCACGTTCAACTAGTTAACCTTAGTCAAAACTTATAATATTTTAACGGCCGTTTTTTGCGATGATTAAATACGCAGACTCTGTTGCAACTACTCTACTCTGTCAATTTGAAATATTTATAAATTTAGATCGTTCAGTACTGTTTATTTTGGTATTTTTATTGATGTAATCGTTCTTGTACCATCATAACTGTCGTTACCGTTAAAGCTTTAGAATTGTGCTAGTTCATATCGAACATTATTATTTTTATTTAAAGCATATATTTGAACTCTCTGTTGTAATTAGCCAAATAACCTTTGTCATTTTTAACAAATTTTTAGAATGGTGCAAGCGTCTTAACTGATGTCCGGTTTGCCTTTTTTATTGTATAAATTTCAAGATTGTTATAGTTTAATCTAAGGAGACTAAAAGATGATTCGTTTAACATTACAATATTACTGAGGAAGGATATTTGTTATCCGAAATATTTATAAATAATTACATTTATACTTACTTTTTTTTTTGTGTTTTTGTAGGCGTTTATATATATATATTACAAATGTAAATTTGTATTAGATGTGTATGTCATGTGCTGCTATTTATAGGCACTTGTATTACAAATGTAAATATATATATACTAGTATATAAATACCATATAAAGATTAAACAAAAACTAAATATTTTACCTGCTTTTCTCGGTAATATTGCATCTGAAAAGATAACAAATAAACACGTTCATTTTTGTTTATTTTCGCTACAATTGTATGGGATATGAATTTTGAATTGAAACGTCTTTTGTTATTTTTACATACAGTGGCAAAGTAAAATTCATCACCATCCTTTTCTGGTACAGGCTTTATTACATAGATATTGAAAAGTGTTATCGTTTGTATAATTAAAGTTCAACTTAATTGTTTGTGTTTTTAAAATCAGTCCAATCATAGCAGCAACGTATTCTGCAAACTTCGAGCCTGAATGGTATGTCATTTTATCAGTATTTTTAACATTGTCTTATAGGCGGGAGGTTTGACTAGCCATACATCAAGGTCCAATCCACCATTTGTGTCTTAAAATGTCCTGTACCAAGTTACAACATTGGCAGTTGTTATCAAATAGTCCGTTTCTTTGTATGTTTGGGTTTCTTTTTGTATCAGTGTTTCTGTTGTTCCGTTGTTTTTTTCTTATAGTTAAAGTTTTTCCCTCAGTTTTGGTTTGTGATCGGATTTGTTTCAGTTAAATAGATGTACGAAAAGTGAACAGCGGTATACTACTATTGCCTTTGTTTATTTTCGCAGCCCAATCATGGCAGCAAAGTTTCTAGCAAGCTTCAAACCTTATTATTGTGTATTGATGAGACCTACAACGATAACACGATATTTGGCCAGATTCGAGCCTATTTGACGTCAATTGAAAACCTACCTATCACAGATAAAGTTATATTCTGTCGAAGCATCAGCCCTCGCACACTAACTTGACATTCATACGCCCCTGCATCATGTAACTGCACATTTTTTATACTTAGATTCCACTGTTGTTTCCATGAGATATGTTTGGCCTGAAATCTATTGTCTTGAGCAAATAGTTGTTCACCAGTTGTTATTGGTGTTATATAAGGAATTTTCCTCCATGTAACCTGAAAATTATAAAATCCATATAAGTATGATGTAACCGGTCTTTTTTGTCATAACTACATTCACGTATCTTTTTTTAATTTTGTTTACGTCATATAAACCAGATTGAAAATCCTATGTTGAAAGTGATAATGGTTTATGCACTTGGTTTCCGAATCATACTGGACAGATTCTTGAAAGGTAATATGATTTGAGTATAGAAGATCTTCAAAATACAGTCGATAGATATAAAACACACAAGTGAAACTGCGAGCTACTGCTCACTGATGATACCCCCGCCGCAAGTGGATAATATTAATAGTGTAAAAATATGCAAGTGTTCGGTAAACAGGAAGTTGTCGAGTGATGAATCTGAAAACACATCACACGGTATAGCTGACTTATAAAAATCCTGAAACCAAATTTCAGAAATCCTTGTATTGTAGTTCCTGAGAAAAATGTGACGAAAATTTTTAACTTGGTTATCATGTGTAAAATCATACAAGTGTTCGGTAAACAGGAAGTTGTTGAGTATGAATCTGAAAACGCATCACACGGTATAGCTGACTTATATAAATCCTGAAACCAAATTTCAGAAATCCTTGTATTGTAGTTCCTGAGAAAAATGTGACGAAAATTTTCAACTTGGCTATCATGTGTAAAATCATACAAGTGTTCGGTAAACAGGAAGTTGTCGAGTGATGAATCTGAAAACGCATCACACGGTATAGCTGACTTATATAAATCCTGAAACCAAATTTCAGAAATCCTTGTATTGTAGTTCCTGAGAAAAATGTGACGAAAATTTTCAACTTGGCTATCATGTGTAAAATCAGACAAGTGTTCGGTAAACAGGAAGTTGTCAAGTGATGAATCTGAAAACGCATCACACGGTATGGCTGACATATATAAATGTTGATACCAAATTACAGAAAGGGTGGATGTGTAGTTCCTGAGAAAAATGTGACGAAAGTTTCATGGGACGGACTGACTGACGGACGGACGGACTGACGGACGGACTGACGGACGGACTGACAGACAGAGGTAAAACAGTATACCCCCCCTTTTTTAAAGCGGGGGTATAATAACAATGTAGAAAGTATATAAAACACATAACAATGCAGATAGTATATAAAACACATAACAATGCAGATAGTATATAAAACACATAACAATGCAGATAGTATATGAAACACATAACAATGCAGATAGTATATAAAACACATAACAATGTAGATAGTATATAATGCATGTACAATGTACCAGGACTTTTATTTGTCTCGTATGTTCTAGACGGACCGGTAATCTTTGCCGTAGCTTCAATGTAATTGTAATTTACCTATTCATAAGGCTTTGTATTCAACCAAGAGACTTTGTTTTCAACACTACGCAAGCGAATTTTTAAATATTATTTCATTTATATATGTTCCGGACCATATGAGTATTTGGACCATACGCGTATGGTCATGACCAAATGCGTATACTCATATGGTCCGACAATACGCGTATGGTCGGACCATACGAGTATAATTCATACTCGTTTTGTTATTAACGGGCCTGCCCATATGAGTATTTGGACCATAGAGGTATGTTTTTTTTAAACATGCATTACAAACGTTTCAATAATACAACAAACTTTATCTTAAAAAACAATGATGGTTACGTATAAATGTATTACTTTTATAATTCAAAGACTACATAAACATTAGATATAAATGCCACAGTCAGTTGATCTAAGTTTACATCGCTATGCATGCTAATTGTATTCTTGCATGTATGCTTAGGGTGCCATGTACTTCCACACAGTACCATAGCTTTTCTGCATTTGCAAGTCTTGGTTGTACACGATCCTTTTTAGTTACATGCATCTGTTGCTTGCGATTGAAAAGGTAGCATTTTCCGCAGCTGCGTGCTGTGATACTGAGGTCTCTCTCGGCCATTCCGATGTGTCTACGGTGTTATTAGAAGCATTAGATCTTCAATATTGTAACATGACTGCAGAACACTATATTCACAGGACAACTGAACAAAAACTATGGTCCTTGCTCGTGATATCATCCATTTGACGCAATAAACGTGGACAATCACCAGACGCTGTACTTACAAATAGCGAGTAAAATTAACTGTGTGAAACTGTTTATTTTTTATTTTTTTTATTTAGTTTACAGTATCTTTTTAATGCATTGCGCGTACGAACCATATGAGTATATACCCATATGGTCATGACCATACGCGTATGGTCCAAATACTCATATGGTCCGGAACATATATACCATAACTAATAATAGTAAAAAAAAAACTTAATTAACCCACTTTTTTAGTTCCTAGGTTTTCTACAGTACATTCTAACATTGCAGTCTCCCCTCTGTGGACTGTTATATGTCTGGGTACAGGTAAAAACTTTGGTGGTATTACAGGACCGTTCCTACCTGAAACGAGTCAAACACATATACATAGAGATATATGTACAATGTCATTATCTTTGTCATGTTATCTAACAACTATATACATGTATCTCAATAGAAACAGGCGCATGACTTGGAATAGTCTACAGTTAAAACACATTCTCAATCAACGATAATGATTGTCAATATGTACCCATGTTCAAGTTATCAAACAGTACGCTGACCTATATCACAGATACTACAGATACTATAAACTGTTATCAATAATGAAGAATTTGCTATAAATGTTTATATAAAATCAAATGTATAGGACAACTAATCTTATTTAAAAGAGAACATTACCATATATATTTCAAATAATTGATAAACCATGCGTTGGATTACATACCAAGGAGCTTCATGCAGATTAGTTGAAAAACACAATATTGAAAATCTACAGTAAGGAATAATAAAAATCAAATCTGTCGGAAGCAAACTAAAGAACTTAGCTGTTGCATCCCATAACTGGCATCAATGGAAATAATTCTTATAAAACAGTTTGTACATGAATCAACTTAGGAACCAGCGTCAAGGATTTCTGGTATCAACGGCAGTACTTCTGATAGACCAATTATGTGAATTAACCTGGGAACCAGCGCAGCGGATAATGTGTATCAATGGAAAGATATAAGAATTATGAAAATCAACCTGGGAAAAAGATAATATAATTTTGATGAATTTATGTCATTTTTATCAATTATGATCTTTGGTAAATGAGAGGTCAGATCAAGTTTAATGTTGTCGGCTGTTCAACCCTATTTGTTAGCATGTAATGTTCAACCCTATTTGTTATCATGTTAGCTTTTTTATGAAGAAAATAATACCAGCTCATCAGAGGAGCATTGTTTTGCTGTTTTGTGGTATACGGAGCCGGACGAAATATTGTTTAGCTATTTATTGAAATGCTTGCAGTCTTACTGTTTTCAAAAGACCGCCTGTTTGAGTAACTACAAACCATCCACACCAATAAACAAAAGACCGCCTGTTTGAGTAACTACAAACCATCCACACCAATAAACAAAAGACCGCCTGTTTGAGTAACTACAAACCATCGACAACAATAAACAAAAGACCGCCTGTTTGAGTAACTACAAACCATCCACACCAATAAACAAAAGACCGCCTGTTTGAGTAACTACAAACCATCCACAACAATAAACAAAAGACAGTCTGTTTGAGTAACTACAAACCATCGACACCAATAAACAAAAGACCGCCTGTTTGAGTAACTACAAACCATCCACAACAATAAACAAAAGACCGCCTGTTTGAGTAACTACAAACCATCGACACCAATAAACAAAAGACCGCCTGTTTGAGTAACTACAAACCATCGACACCAATAAACAAAAGACCGCCTGTTTGAGTAACTACAAACCATCGACACCAATAAACAAAAGACCGCCTGTTTGAGTAACTACAAACCATCGACACCAATAAACAAAAGACCGCCTGTTTGAGTAACTACAAACCATCGACAACAATAAACAAAAGACCGCCTGTTTGAGTATCTACAAACCATCGACACCAATAAACAAAAGACCGCCTGTTTGAGTAACTACAAACCATCGACACCAATAAACAAAAGACCGCCTATTTGAGTAACTACAAACCATCCACACCAATAAACAAAAGACCGCCTGTTTGAGTAACTACAAACCATCGACACCAATAAACAAAAGACCGCCTGTTTGAGTAACTACAAACCATCGACACCAATAAACAAAAGACCGCCTGTTTGAGTAACTACAAACCATCCACAACAATAAACAAAAGACCGCCTGTTTGAGTAACTACAAACCATCGACACCAATAAACAAAAGACCGCCTGTTTGAGTAACTACAAACCATCGACACCAATAAACAAAAGACCGCCTGTTTGAGTAACTACAAACCATCGACAACAATAAACAAAAGACCGCCTGTTTGAGTAACTACAAACCATCGACACCAATAAACAAAAGACCGCCTGTTTGAGTAACTACAAACCATCCACAACAATAAACAAAAGACCGCCTGTTTGAGTAACTACAAACCATCGACAACAATAAACAAAAGACCGCCTGTTTGAGTAACTACAAACCATCGACACCAATAAACAAAAGACCGCCTGTTTGAGTAACTACAAACCATCGACAACAATAAACAAAAGACCGCCTGTTTGAGTAACTACAAACCATCGACACCAATAAACAAAAGACCGCCTGTTTGAGTAACTACAAACCATCGACACCAATAAACAAAAGACCGCCTGTTTGAGTAACTACAAACCATCCACACCAATAAACAAAAGACCGCCTGTTTGAGTAACTACAAACCATCGACACCAATAAACAAAAGACCGCCTGTTTGAGTAACTACAAACCATCCACACCAATAAACAAAAGACCGCCTGTTTGAGTAACTACAAACCATCGACACCAATAAACAAAAGACCGCCTGTTTGCGTAACTACAAACCATCGACACCAATAAACAAAAGACCGCCTGTTTGAGTAACTACAAACCATCCACACCAATAAACAAAAGACCGCCTGTTTGGGTAACTACAAACCATCGACACCAATAAACAAAAGACCGCCTGTTTGAGTAACTACAAACCATCGACACCAATAAACAAAAGACCGCCTGTTTCAGTAACTACAAACCATCCACACCAATAAACAAAAGACCGCCTGTTTGAGTAACTACAAACCATCGATACCAATAAACAAAAGACCGCCTGTTTGAGTAACTACAAACCATCGACACCAATAAACAAAAGACCGCCTGTTTGCGTAACTACAAACCATCCACACCAATAAACAAAAGACCGCCTGTTTGGGTAACTACAAACGATCCACACCAATAAACAAAAGACCGCCTGTTTGAGTAACTACAAACCATCCACACCAATAAACAAAAGACCGCCTGTTTGGGTAACTACAAACTATCCACACCAATAAACAAAAGACCGCCTGTTTGAGTAACTACAAACCATCGACACCAATAAACAAAAGACCGCCTGTTTCAGTAACTACAAACCATCCACACCAATAAACAAAAGACCGCCTGTTTGAGTAACTACAAACCATCGACACCAATAAACAAAAGACCGCCTGTTTGAGTAACTACAAACCATCGACACCAATAAACAAAAGACCGCCTGTTTGCGTAACTACAAACCATCCACACCAATAAACAAAAGACCGCCTGTTTGAGTAACTACAAACCATCGACACCAATAAACAAAAGACCGCCTGTTTGCGTAACTACAAACCATCGACACCAATAAACAAAAGACCGCCTGTTTGAGTAACTACAAACCATCGACACCAATAAACAAAAGACCGCCTGTTTGAGTAAGTACAAACTATCCACACCAATAAACAAAAGACCGCCTGTTTGAGTAAGTACAAACCATCGACACCAATAAACAAAAGACCGCCTGTTTGAGTAACTACAAACCATCGACACCAATAAACAAAAGACCGCCTGTTTGAGTAACTACAAATCATCCACAACAATAAACAAAAGACCGCCTGTTTGAGTAACTACAAACCATCGACAACAATAAACAAAAGACCGCCTGTTTGAGTAACTACAAACCATCGACACCAATAAACAAAAGACCGCCTGTTTGAGTAACTACAAACCATCGACACCAATAAACAAAAGACCGCCTGTTTGAGTAACTACAAACCATCCACACCAATAAACAAAAGACCGCCTGTTTGAGTAACTACAAACCATCGACACCAATAAACAAAAGACCGCCTGTTTGAGTAACTACAAACCATCCACACCAATAAACAAAAGACCGCCTGTTTGAGTAACTACAAACCATGGACACCAATAAACAAAAGACCGCCTGTTTGAGTAACTACAAACCATCGACACCAATAAACAAAAGACCGCCTGTTTGAGTAACTACAAACCATCCACACCAATAAACAAAAGACCGCCTGTTTGAGTAACTACAAACCATCCACACCAATAAACAAAAGACCGCCTGTTTGAGTAACTACAAACCATCGACACCAATAAACAAAAGACCGCCTGTTTGCGTAACTACAAACCATCGACACCAATAAACAAAAGACCGCCTGTTTCAGTAACTACAAACCATCCACACCAATAAACAAAAGACCGCCTGTTTGAGTAACTACAAACCATCGACACCAATAAACAAAAGACCGCCTGTTTGAGTAACTACAAACCATCCACACCAATAAACAAAAGACCGCCTGTTTGAGTAACTACAAACCATGGACACCAATAAACAAAAGACCGCCTGTTTGAGTAACTACAAACCATCCACAACAATAAACAAAACAAAAACAAAAAGCAAATATAACCTGTTAGTTGTAAGAATTGATGTTTCATCTATTTATATGAGACAGACTCCATACAGATGATTCTTCGCAAGTATGAAAAGAAGCTAGTATTACATAAGTACTAAATAGTTTTACTTGAAAAAATGCATACAACAGATACAGTCACGTTTTATATATGTAACAGGAAAATTCCCGCATCGCATGCATTTTGAGAATACATCTCCGAGCTGACATGATATTCCAAAGCTTTCATTTCCTATTATGATTTATGATTTCCTTTATAGAGGTTTGCTGCTTATAAGGAAGGTTTAACACCATGTAGAACGCCACATGCGGGGTGTAGGCTTGTTTGACACGGGGTGGCATGCAATTTCGAAGCAAAGAAAAACTATCAAAGTAAGTTCAAGTATCAACATTTCTTTTTTTAGAATTGTTAGTACCATATAATGTATTGCACGGAAGGAACTGAAAGACAATCTATTTCCTACAAGCAGAACCAGTCGTTTTCAGAGCTCTGTTTTCTCAACCACCTCTCCCTAGATTTCCGTGTTGCAGATTTTGAGACTTTCTATGCAAATTTCTGGATACAAAACTACTTTAGACGACTTCCCCCCGTATAATTTATATAGAACTGAATAATTATCATTAAATTTCACCAAATACCAGCTTCTGTTTAAACCAAGAGTTCTAAATGGTGTAGTTGTAAAGCTTAACTGACGCCATCACGAGTTGGTTGATCGTTATAGAATACATGTTTCAGAGATGACGACGGATATGTTCCAATTGAACCACAAGCTGTCCTAATTTTAATGAAAGTGACATCATCGGGTTTGTACCTACATGAGAAACATAAGGAATGTGACACGTGGAGCAGGATCTGCTCGTCCTTTCAGTATTGGCGTGACTCGTGTTGTTCAGTATTTAGTTTTCTATGTTGTGTTTGTCTTTACATCATTTCCCGTTTTTGACGTCAAACTATTATATTTTCATGAATTTAATAAAAGTTGAAATAAATTTGTTTTAAGGAAAACCCTAAAATATTTAAAACTTCACTACAGATACTATCATAGCGAACGAGTTAGGAAATTGACACAGCTCAACAACTGTAGTTACTGTGTAGTTTTTCACCCCTTTCCCATTTAAGTTTGTATGATCTTTGTTCGAAAGAAGAAAGTTGAAATAAATTTATTGCTGTTTACTTTAATTTAATATTAGTTGGAAGCTTTTTTTTTGGCTAGGTGACAAAAGATAATATTTTTAGTATTCAGGACAACTATTATTCCTTGTTGAACTGGGAATAAAAAAAATGCCAAATTTTCCACAATTTTTTGTTTGCCAAAATGAAGAAAAACAACTTTATTACAAAATAATTTAATTCTGGATGTAACGCGTCTTCTGATTGGCTGACGTTATTTTGTTATCAGCCCATAGACATAAATTAGTCATGTGACCGTGACGTCTTCAACGTTTTTCATTGTTTTCTACGGTTTAAAATGGAATTTAGAATTAAATTATAAGAAATAACTGTAATATTTTTTCTGTCTATTCGAAATAACTAAAAAAAAATGTGGTGCACACTGTTAAATAATCCGCTACGCGCGTTATTCAGTGTGCACCAATTTGTTATGTTATTTCTTCATAGACAGGAAAAAATATAACAGAAAAAATGCCCATCAAAATCAGTATACAAAAGATGTTGTCTTAAAGTTTGTTATAACCATTTTTTTAATTTTACATCCGGGATAAAAATTGGAAAAGCAGCTTCATGAGAAATAAATTTGTTATCTTAATTGCTTTATATTACATATAGTGTTTTTTTACTCAGACGGTTGAGATTTTAAAGCTGGCTTTTACTTTTTGCAAGCATTCCTTGAAATAATTATGATCAATTATCTGTTGTTATGTTTTCCTTATCACTTGTGCCACTATTATAGCGTTTTGTGAAATCACAATATTTATTTGTATTGCACTCTCTGGTATGCACTTCTTCCATTTAACATATCGATATAATGAATAAGGAGGGATGAGTTCTTAACATTTTCTAAATGATTTTTTAACTTAACATTTTGTATAGAAAATGTAACATTTATTCATCTTGAGCTTTCAATTTTGACCTTAACCTTTTCGCTGCCAAAAGTTTTTAAAATCCAAAATAACGTTACACCTATGACGTTGCTAAATTTTACTACAACGTCGACGAATGCCATTGAAAACCTTGTACAAATGCAGTGTAAACGTTACGCTGCACACATATGTCATCTTCAATAAATCAAGTTCAAAATATACTGAATTGATGCAAATTTTGTTTGGCATATACTAATGTACAAACTGCTTAATTCTTAATATTCAAAAGTAAATAAGATTTTTATAATTATTGGCTACAATATCCTGAATATGTGGGAAATGTAACGATTACGAATATTAGTGAAAGAGATTTGCATTTACCCTTGATGCCTTCTGAGAATCCGTCTACAGAATTTGGATTAAAACCTATGGGTTGTTGCTATTAAACATTTCCGTTAAAATTATGTGAAAATATAAGGGGGTCACCGGATTCCTTTTTTTTTCCTAGTTGAAAGTAATCAGTCTCACTTTTGTAGCGTGGAAAAGGTAAAAAAAAATAATAATTTTAACGTCGTAAAGTTCTATCACTCATACCATGGAAGAAATATGAAATATTACTTCCATGCTCATACATAAATGATGAAGACAGCAAATATGAATCCGGTGACCCCCTAATATCGTTAAAATGAAAAGTCTTCGGACGCACAAACTGTATATGTAGTCTTCGGACGCACCAACTGTACATGTAGTCTTTGAACGCACCAACTGTACATTTAGTCTTTGGACGCACCAACTGTACATTTAGTCTTTGGACGCACCAACGGTACATGTAGTCTTCGGACGCACCAACTGTACATGTAGTCTATGGACGCACCAACTGTACATGTAGACTTTGGACGCACCAACTGTACATTTAGTCTTCGGACACACCAACTGTACATGTAGTCTTTGGACGCACCAACTGTACATAGAGTCTTTGGACACATCAACTGTACATGTAGTCTTTGGACGCACCAACTGTACATAGAGTCTTTGGACACATCAACTGTACATGTAGTCTTTGGACGCACCAACTGTACTTAGAGTCTTCGGACGAACCAACTGTACATGTAGTCTTTAGATGCACCAACTGTGTATTTAGTCTTCGGACGCAACAACTGTACATGTAGTCTTTGGACGCACCAACTGTACATAGAGTCTTTGGACACATCAACTGTACATGTAGTCTTTGGACGCACCAACTGTACTTAGAGTCTTCGGACGCACCAACTGTACATGTAGTCTTTAGATGCACCAACTGTACATTTAGTCTTCGGACGCAACAACTGTACATGTAGTCTTTGGACGCACCAACTGTACATAGAGTCTTTGGACACATCAACTGTACATGTAGTCTTTGGACGCACCAACTGTACTTAGAGTCTTCGGACGCACCAACTGTACATGTAGTCTTTAGATGCACCAACTGTACATTTAGTCTTTGGACGCACCAACGGTACATGTAGTCTTTGGACGCACCAACGGTACATGTAGTCTTTGGACGCACCAACTGTACATGTAGTCTTTGGACACACCAACTGTATGTGTAGTCTTTTCACTCTTTTGACGCACCAACTGCATTTGTAGTCTTCGCACGCACCAACTGTATATGTATATTTATAAAAAAAGAAGATGTGGTAAGATTTCCAATGAGACAACTCTCCACAAGAGACCGAAATGACACAGAATTAACAAGTGTAGGTCACCGTACAGCCTTCTAAAATGAACAAAGCCCATACCGAAGATTACATATACAGTTGGTGAATCCGAAGATTACATATACTTCTTTCTAGGGCTTCCACTGGAATGCTTGTTAATTCGTTTTTAGACGTACAAAATGCTATCAGACTACGTCTTTCATACACATGGTTTTGTACAATTTATGCATGTGTTATTGTATTTGTAGAATTTATACATGTAGTCAAAATGTATTCTGGTACACTCGTGTCAAGTGGTAATGTCTCATTGACATTCACCTAGAATCTACTATAATTCGTATTGAAAGAAAACTATTCTTTTTATATGAGTACAGAATCTGTTGGCAAATAGGTGCATTTAATGCATGGTAGAGATTCGTCAGGCATGTATCACCTTTGCCAACATATCATTGGAAACAGATGATTTGTTTGTTGTTGGCTTAAAGGTATCTTTTAAGTATACAAAAGTCGAGAAAAAATATTAAAACACGAGAAAAACAAACTATCATTTGTATCCTAAATCAGGCTATTGGTTTCTTGTCATGTTGGCTGATTTTCTAATTTACTATGGATATTGGTTTTGCTCATTGTTAAAGGTCGTACGGTGACCTGTTACTATTACATCGAAGTCCGTTTGTAACTGATGGATATTTGTCTAATTGTCAATCCTACCACATATTCCCACTTTTACACATCTATGTATATACATTTACATATTGTATTTAAGAAATAATTCATGACAGCCGTAGATTTGTTTTCATTTAACCATGGGTTAGGCATTTATATTCGTATTTTACCCCTCGTTATGAATGCACAACTCATGGTTAAATGTAGTCAAATCTACGGTTGCCATGAATTATTTTGATTTAAATAGGACAAATTCGGTAATTTTGTTAACAGTGGAATTCAATGATTATATTTTCTTCCAATGTAATTTTATTCGTTCTGAGGCGTACGAGAAGCTAACTATAGGTTGCATTTCTGTAAATATTGACAATGCAATTTTCCATAGGAACTCCTTTTACGGCTAAAACTGTGCCACTTTTACTATGAAGTTTTGAAAAAAATCTTATCCTAGAATTGAAAGTTCATATGCACTACAATTTGTTTCAAAGGTCAAAATATAGGGCTGTGCTATCTGTGCTATGTAACTATCCCTTCCTCAAATAAAGAGTTACCTTGCGTTTCAATATAAACAATATGCACATGTATATTTACTGGTAACATTCCCAAGTTATGTCTCTGTGAGATTAAACACAGAGACCATAACTGGGAACCAGAATGAAACCAAATTAAATGTCTATGCATATTCAAGATCTCCCCAAAAGGCGTGGTTTGAGAAACAGTTGTATTTACAAAGTGCAACCTTTAACACGCGGAACAGCCGTTTTTTTGTGTATTGCTGCGTTTGCGCTAAAAGTAGATATATTGTGTGATTATACTGGTTGACGATGATAGGTCGTTATATTAGAATTTAGATTGATTACATGTTATTCGGGTTGAATACATTTTGTTAGGTTGATTACATTCCTTTCGATTCGTGTAATTCTAATATGACGACCTTTAAGCAAAATGAACGACAAACATAGACAACATACACAACTGAGACAGTAACCCAAGTGAATTACAAACATAGACAACATACACCACTGGGACAGCAACCCAAGTGAACGACAAACATAGACAACATACACCACTGAGACAGCAACCCAAGTGAACGACAAACATAGATAACATACATCACAGAGACAGCAATCCAAGTGAATGACAAACATAGATAACATACATCACTGAGACAGCAACCCAAGTGAATGACAAACAGACAACATACATCACTGAGACAGCAACCCAAGTGAACGACACACATAAACAACATACACCAATGAGACAGCAATCCAAGTGAACGACAAACATAGACAACATACATCACTGAGACACCAACCCAAGTGAATGATAGCAACCCAAGTGAATTACAAACATAGACAACATACACCACTGGGACAGCAACCCAAGTGAACGATAAACATAGACAACATACACCACTAAGACAGCAACCCAAGTGAACGACAAACATAGATAACATACATCACGGAGACAGCAATCCAAGTGAATGACAAACATAGATAACATACATCACTGAGACAGCAACCCAAGTGAATGACAAACAGACAACATACATCACTGAGACAGCAACCCAAGTGAACGACACACATAAACAACATACACCAATGAGACATCAATCCAAGTGAACGACAAACATAGACAACATACATCACTGAGACACCAACCCAAGTGAATGACAAACATAAACAACATACACCACTGAGACACCAACCCAAGTGAATGACAAACATAAACAACATACACCACTGAGACAGCAACCCAAGTGAACGACAAACATAGATAACACAGACCACTGAGACAGCAACCCAAGTGAATGACAAACATAGACAACGTACACCTTATTCGTAGATCTTACTTAGCTGAACGATATTGCTGTTTACAGTTTATCTCTATTTAAAAAAAATATTCAAGATAATAACCAAACACGTCAAAATTTCCTTAAAATTACGAATTTAGGGGCAGCAACCATACAACGGGTTGTCCGATTCATCTGAAAATTTCAGGGCAGATACATCTTTAGCAGATAAACATTTTTACAGAGGTCAGATTTGCTCTAAATGCTTTGGTTTTAGAGATAAAAGTCAAAATCTACATTTTACACCTATATTCTATTTATAGCCATGGCGGCCATCTTGGTTGGTTGACAAGGTCACCGGACACATTTTAAACTAGATACTCCAAATGATGATTGTGGCCAAGTTTGGTTTAATATGGTCAAGTGGTTTCAAAGGAGAAGATTTTTGTAAAAGTTAACGACGACGGACGCCTATTGATGAGAAAAGCTAACTTGGACCTTTGGGCCAGGTGAACTAAAAATGTCAAAAATAGGGTACAGTAATCAACATACAATGCAGAGTTATAATCTTAATCATTATGTAAACAAACAAATATGTAACAAAGAAGCACAAATTGGCATATAAACATGCATATCAGCAAAAATTAAAGACAAGAATACACAAATGTACCATAGTACACTAACAAAATGAAGGGGTGTATAAATACAGAACAACGTCATGTATGTATCAAATAAAATTAACATTTCATACACGGCTGGTAATCTACACACGCAGAACATTTGGTTCTGCAATGAAAACCGTGAGAGGATTTTCCGGTTGTGCTTGAGTGGAGTAATTTTCACCGCTTCAAAAGGTATGTACATTTCTAAATCTCAATTTTCTTATTCAACTGATCAAAATATTGAAAATCAGAGAATGCTATGCTGTGGTGAATACTTTAACGAAGAGATACATGTACCATTTACTGTTGTACGTAGAGTTGAACTCCTACAAAATCAGTTGCCCCACGAGAAATTGTCTTAAAAAGTGACATTTCAATTTTGAAATGGTTCTATTTACAAACCTACAAGTTCAAATTAAGGTTTTTTTCGGGCAATGGGTATGAATTTTGTTTTTGGCGGCGTGTACGCTGTCCGGTGTTGATAGACGTCTTAATAATTCCAAAAAATAAATTTTTTCATTAAGTCATGCGTGAGAGGATCGGTTCTGATTGAGGACATCGTGAATGCGTGAGGGGAAGAACAAACATTTTTTTTTAATCATTGGCTTTGTGACTTTTGTTGACTCAATAAATGTGATCAATGCTGATTAAAAGCACAGATTTATCCTAATACTTTAATAGATAAAAACTGATCACTGATTCAATGAAATCAAACTATTAATTGTTTGTTCAATTTCAAAAAATGCCATTGTTCAAAGGAAAAGGGAAAAGAGGACTGAAATTGAATCTCTACAAAAAGCCATGGAGATACAAGTTATTCCCGCCCTCGAAGCGAACTAAACCCTCTTGGAGTAGTCCTGTCGTCAAATATACGTCACAGAGATCACCACATATATTTAAGGAAAGTATATCGCCGATCAAAACTTCAACACCTATATATATTAGACGTAATCTGTTCACCCAAAATCACGAAATTTTCGAAACAAAAATGGCAGATCAACAGAATTTATTATTCACGAACATCGATGAAAGCCAAGATAATCTCGAGGAAGACCATAAGGAAGAGCATGTATTAGACAACGAAGAAGATATAGAAGAAGACATAGAAGAAGACCACGTAGTAAACTACGATAAAGACCACATGGAAGACCTTGAGGAAAAATATAAAGTTTTTCAAAGTGCTTTAGATAAACTCTCAGACGTAGGGAAAAGGGAAAGATTTTTTTTTTTTTTTTCATTAGTACAGAGTGGACGTTTTCCTTTTAAACAACATTGCATTCGACCTGTTTTTGGACATTGTTGAGTAGTTTGAAAAGGACGAATCCAGACGAATGAGATACTCACCAACATCTCTCCAGTATTTTTGGTTATCATTGACAACACTTTTTCTTTTTTATTCTTCGTGAAACATATTATTAAACCTAGGTTCCCACAATTTATTTCATAATTCAATCTCATAATTTTTTCTCTAAGCACTGTTTTTTCATGAACAATGTTGCCTTATTTAGGTAAGTTTCAACGACTCATAGCTTGAATATAAAAATATGATTTGTACTTCCCCTCACGCATTCACGATGTCCTCACTCAGAACCGATCCCCTCACGCATGACTTAATGAAAAAATGTAGTTTTTAGAATTATTCAGACGTCTATCAACACCGGACAGCGTACACGCCGCCAAAAACAACATTCATACCCTTTGCCCTAAAAAAAACTAAATTTGAACTTGTTAGTCTGTAAATAAAACCATTTCAAAATTGAAATGTCACTTTTTAAGGCAGTTTCTCGTGGGGCAACTGATTTTGTAGGAGTTCAACTCTACGTACAACGGTAAATGATACATGTATCTCTTCGTTAAAGTATTCACCACAGCATAGCATTCTCTGATTTTCAATATTTTGATCAGTTGAATAAGAAAATTGAGATTTAGAAATGTACATACCTTTTGAAGCGGTGAAAATTACTCCACTCAAGCACAACCGGAAAATCCTCTCACGGTTTTCATTGCAGAACCAAATGTTCTGCGTGTGTAGATTACCAGCCGTGTCATATAGACAAAACGCATTAGCAAAAAAGAAACACAAGAGTACAACATGTTTTACAATAGCATAATAACGGGATGTATAAGTACAGAGCCACGTCATATGTATCAAAGAAACAACATAAGGCATATAGACAAGCATTAATTGAAAGACAAGAATACGAGAATTATCATCGAGATTATCATAGAACAATAACACAAAGACGGGATGTACAAGTACCGAGCCACGTCAAATGGATATCAATAAACACAATTGTCGTTTGTTGATATGGTTCATAAATGTCTCCCGTTTCTCGGTTTTTTTAATATAGATTAGACCGGTGATTTTCCCGTTTAAATGTTTTACACTAGTAACTTTTGGGGCCCTTTATAGCTTGCTGTTCGGTGTGAGTCAAGGCTCCGTGTTGAAGACCGTACGTTGATCTATAATGATATACTTTTATAAATTGTGACTTGGATGGGGAGTTGTCTCATTAGCACTCATACCCCATCTTCCTATATCTATAAACAGTATATTAATATAGCTTCTTTGTTAACAGGAACACACTATCAAGACGGTCAAGTTACACAGATTTCAAGCTCTGGAAAATATCGTTTCAACTTAGAGGTATGCACTCCATATGCTGGAATGTTCCATCTTAGAAATGGAAAGCTTGAATCAATTAAGACTCCCACTCCCACTGTACTTGTCAATCGTATATAAACATTCTATATATATAAAAGCGCCCTCTTACACTTGAATTGTACCCCGCAGACAGATAAAGTATGATCAATAAATAAACTCTTGGGATTCCTATTGGAAAGTTTTAAAAATAAATGAACCGTTTGAGTATTGGCGATATTATCCAGTGTATAAGGATATTCCTTCACAAATCGTCTTTGATTACTTGACACTTGAATTCCAGATATTAAATTACTGTTTCCTCGTGACTGACAGTTCTTGGCTAATTCTTTAATATGAATTCAGAAATATTACATAGTTATGTATCATTTGCTTAAGCTTTTTCCGATATTCTTGAAGTTGAAAACATTTATCAACTTTCCTTTAACAGAACCACAATTCAAAGACACTTAAATTGAATTATGTTAGACCAACAAAACGTAATTACACTTAAGTTATGAGCTCAAATTATTCCGCAGTGATTTCAACTGTAACACATTGCCATATCATATAACAAAAATTGTATATATGATTTTAAGTCTATCACAACATTGTATCTTAAGTCAGTACATGTGCAATATAAAATAAGAAGAATTCAGGGGGTAGTATGATTTCCAAATTTACCAACCATACACTAAAGATATTATGACGTTTATAAATGTGAGCAACTTTACTATACGTCAAAGTACGGATTTCACTGGAATAAACAAAACCCATACCAAATAGAGATAAATAAGATAAGATATCTTTAAGATTAAAAGTTCATACATACAATATATATATATATATATATACAATATTAGGTCAATGTCAGACAAATTTAAACTTTTTGGTATGAGGCTGAGAAACTGGGGAAAGGCGATGGTTTACCGAGTTTTCAATTTGTGCCGAATACAACAAACTTTGTATTTTTTCTGACCTTGACCTGATATTGTTTGATACTGCAACTAAAATAATAACATTGATAGCTATTTTAATTGTAACACAAATTTTAAACTTATTTTCATCCCTAAATGAACCCCTGAGTAAGTTGCAGTATAAAATATATGATAAGCAAGTCTAAAATGTTACAACATCACAAAAACAATTATTTTATTTTACATCTTACTGAAGAAGGATTTTGGTTATCTGAAATGTTAAAAATTTGTTCATGATTTTTTTTTGTTTTTTTTGGTGATGTTGTACACTGAAAGACTTGCTTATTATCAATATATTACATTTTGTAGTGCACTGTATCATAATTATATGATCAAGCGCTGGTAAGATGTATCGTTAACTATTATTCGGACATTTCAATTATATATATATATACATTGTATATACCAGAGACACAAATTATATCTGTTTACATAAATGCGTAAGAATGTACTTTCAACACACGAATGAGTGAAATAAAAATAGTTGTTATATATTTTATATATTCACGCAATATTTCGCTAATGCAGGGTTCACACATTGCCGATTATTGCTCCCGTTTGAGATCAGACAGCGATACGACACGAAAAGTGAAAAAGTCGGATTAGTATCCTCAATTATCTGGAATGTCCTATTATTGTCTGAACGCAGTCGTTTTAGTTCGTAACAGATTCCTACTGGTCGGGAAGGGTCCGAATAGTTCGGCAAAGCACCCCGACAGTTAGGTGCGTCCCGTAACATTCGGGGAAACTCAGCCGATTTTGTCTAGTCGGATTACAATCGTGCCTATGTAGTGACAGATTCTGCTGTATCGGATCGAATTCCTAACAATGTTCTGTGTATTCGGGACGGTGTCCTGTGGAACGGGAATGATCTGGAGAAGTCCCGACAATGACAGAATACAATACGACTGAGACCAGACAAAGCCGTTTGCAATGCGATAGAGCGGACCGTGATAGGATTACGTTCCGACAGTACCTGATCATCTCGATTATGCCGACAGTTTTCGAACGGATAACTTCCGTCAGCGTCGGTTCACTGTCTTGTCACTATCTGATCTCTGTCGGATTACATTCGGTAGAATCGGGACGCAGTCGTGACAGACTCGGTCGAATTTTACCTGGCGAAAGATACAAATCGAATTTCCATCCACGATTCACAGGATCTTGATCAGACTTTTGACAAATTTTAATCGGGAATGGTCCTGTCAAGGACGGCAGTAAAAATCGTGAATGTGTGACCCCAGCTTAAACAAATTAGCTTCATCAGACCCGTGCAGCCATCCAGGTCAAATCGGATGCTGTTCAGAAAATTTTGTAGCTTATTGTACATTTAAATATATTTTTGCAGCTTATAGAACAGCACGGTTCATCCGGCATTTAAGAATTGAATGCTTCTTTTTGTAACTTCATTGGGGTGTAAAAGCGTTGACCGAAGTACATTTTGTATGAAGCGCGGTCATCATGGATGATAAGTTTTATTGAGTAATGCAATTGCTGAAGGAATAACCCTTGGTGTGCAGTTAGCCAATCAGAATAAAATATTATAATGAAACATACATCTAATGTAATTATTGTAGACTCTAAACTAATAATTGTGTTAGTTAAATAGTATTCAAATTTCATACCTTGTGTTTTTGATAAAACTGTTTCTGATATCTTTCATTAACTCCATCATATTCAAGAGTATATAGCTGATGCATCGAAAATCTCCCCCTCTGTTTATTACTTTTTGTGTGTCCTATTTTGATTAACCCTCTTTTGTTTCAAAGGTGATATTTTTCAATAGTAGGTCTTGATCGTAAGAGGTATCGCGTGATTAGGCAGTTTCTTCTTTTGATATAAAACTATTTAATTTAGTAACTGCATCAGCTTATTTTCAAACTGACATATATCTTAAGAGGAGTGTTACATGTAGCTCTGTATAACCACAGGTTGTCCGCTGGAGAACGTCTATCGTAAAGTGGTCACACATTTAGACATATAATAACTTACACAACAACATTAAAATTTGAAGTGGCGCCATGGTAAGAAAACTTGTCATCCTTTACGACCGAGAAAAGAACCGCTCATCTTAGTTTCACCAGCCTCTTGCCACTATCCAAATCGTGTTACATCCCTACATAAATCCGACTAGAAAGGGCTTAAATCGTGTTACATCCCTAGATAAATCCGACTAGGAAGGGCTTAAATCATGTTACATCCCTAGATAAATCCTACTAGGAAGGGCTTAAATCGTGTTACATCCCTAGTTAAATCCGACTAGGAATGGCTTAAAGCGTGTTACATCCCTAGTTAAATCCGACTAGGAATGACTTAAATCGTGTTACATCCCTAGATAAATCCGTCTAGGAATGGCTTAAATCGTGTTACATCCCTAGATAAATCCGACTAGGAAGGGCTTGAATCGTGTTACATTCCTAGATACTAGATAAATCCGACTAGGAATGGCTTGAATCGTGTTACATTCCTAGATACATCCTACAAGGAAGGGCTTAAATCGTGTTACATCCCTAGATGAATCCTACTAGGAATGGCTTGAATCGTGTTAAATCCCTAGATAAATCCGACTAGGAATGGCTTGAATCGTGTTACATTCCTAGTTAAATCCGACTATGAAGCGCTTGAATCGTGTTAAATCCCTAGATACATCCTACAAGGAAGGGCTTAAATCGTGTAACATCCCTAGATGAATCCTACTAGGAATGGCTTGAATCGTGTTAAATCCCTAGATAAATCCGACTAGGAATGGCTTGAATCGTGTTACATCCCTAGATGAATCCGACTAGGAATAGCTTGAATCGTGTTACATCCCTAGATAAATCCAACTATGAAGGGCTTGAACCGTGTTACATCCCTAGATAAATCCGACTAGGAAGGGCTTAAAACGTGTTACATCCCTAGATAAATTCGACTAGGAATGGCTTAAATCGTGTTACATCCGTAGATAAATCTGACTAGGAAGGGCATAAATCGTGTTACATCCCTAGATAAATCCGATTAGGAATGGCTTCACTCGACTTACGAAAGCTTAGTTAAGCTAGGTTCACACTGCCGATCAGATCAACTCGATGATCCCGATTGTCCAAATTTCCACGACCAAGCTCGACCAAATTCTTGATCGAGCCTGTACGACCGCCATACGACTATACACGACCTTAACTCGACCATACACGACTCCTTAATGACTCCATCACGACTCCATCCCGACAAAATAAATACCTATTCGATAATTCCGATCAATTCACGATCTTTACTCAATTAGCGAGACCAAATCAACTATTCACGATCTCAGTCTGATCTCGACCAGACCAGATCGAACTGATCGTATATGGGTCGTAGGGATAATCGGGCATTGGTCGGATATGCACATTTTTAGTATAAAAACGTCCAAATTTTTTATTCCCCGCCGTTTCGGTGTGGGCATTAAGTGTTAACCTTGTCCGTCCGTACGCACCTACGTCCCAACATGACCCTTTATAATGTTATGTATGCTAGCTAGGGCATTATTGGTGTCCCATGGACAAATTCTCCGTTTACTTGGTTATATTCGGTAGAAGGTCCGAGTAAAATCATACGTTTAAAATATCTATATAGAAATAAAGCAGTTGGATTCGTGGGCAAAGTGGTAAGAGCGCAGAGAGACAGGTCAATAGCTGTGACGGAGCTTGTAGCGTGCATAGAAGACGAAGAAGATGGTGTAGACATCAATAGGCGCCGAGAAATTTAGGCGAGGCAGTGGCTGACACGACGACCACTCTAGACAGTTTGAGATACTTGCACTAACTCCATAAAGAGGAACCCAATGCTTATAAAAACTTCCTCATAGTGGACACTGATATGTTTTATTGCTCTTTTTTGGAAATGACACCACAAAATGAGATTTGTCACTGGATTAGTACTTATGCTAGATAACAATATACATAAACTTTACCATCCCCATTTTCTTCCTTTCTTACAAATAAAAGCGTACTGTTTGTCAAATGTATGTGCATAAGTATGTAATCAGTATTTTTCACAGATTTGATATCCAGTAGTTTAATGGTTAAAGATATTTATTTTCTTTATGCTGTATGGCAAACCTGTATGTAATATTTCCCCAGATTTTCAATCCCTTGGAGTGATACCTTTTCTAAAAGAGTTTACAACTTTACATATATCTATCAGAAGTGAAGCTGAGTACATTTCTTTCTAACGAAAGTTTGGTAAACGTTGTGTGCCGTTTGTTATAGTTTGTTAAACGTAACAGAAGTAGAAACAAATGCATCGTTTGGTTAGAGGGGATTGAAATTTTGAGTAATTTAAGACAATGTTTTGAGTTATGACAAGCAAGAACACGTTTAGATAATTGATTTAATGTTAAAGTTAGAAAGAAATGCATCGTTTGAACTAACAAACGACGAACGACAAACTGTACACGCATTTGCAGCGAGTGTATAGTTTGTCAAAATTTATGCAAACTTGCAAAAGTATGGTAGAAACAAATGATAAAAAACTTGTGCTCGCTGAACAGTTTGTATCGTTACTGTTAGAAAGAATTTGCACAAAATAAAAAAATATTTGTCTTTCGTCTCATTTTTGTGTGAAATTACGTCAAAAAGTTCGAATGAAAAAATTTGTTTACTGTAAGGTGACCTATAGTTGTCATTGTCATTTTGTGTTCTGTGAAGAGCTGTCTCATTGGCAATTGTACCACATCTTCTTTAATTGTGCTACAAACATTTCTGGACAAACGGAAAATACGGACAGACAAAACAGAAAATAGCCCATAAAACAGGTAAAATATAATATCGATGTTCTTATAAACCAACTTTGAATTTTTGCACAATTACTTTTAATATTTGAAAATCCGCCGATGCCAAAACTGCCGGATTTTCTTCCTTTCCGGAACATCTGAGATCATCCTAGGTTTTGTTGAGTTACGTTTTGCTAAGTTTTTAGTTTTCTATGTTATTTGGACTGCTGTTTGTCTTCTCGTCGGTTACCGTTTTTCGCTATGGCTGTGTCGGTTTGTTTTCGACCTCAGAGTTTGATTGTTCCTTTGGTGTCTTTTGTCTCTCTTTTAAAATGTTGCCTTTCCTTGCAAAAGTAAAGACACGTACTGTACATGGAGGAATTGTTGTACTGTTAAAAATAATGTTGCCAATATATTTTTGCGGAAGCATAGTTATGAGAGTTAATCAGATCTGCACACACTTTTAGAGAATCGTGAAGCTGATCTTTTCTTTTAGAAGATAAATGAAAATTAAAAAAATCCCACCTGCGCTTTCTCAATGAAATTTGTACAGTGTGTTGTACTACTTTTGGGACAAATTATATCAAAATTATAGAAAACTTCATCGGCTCTAACTCAAAATATGGACAATTTTATGTTTAGGGCGTCTTGAAATCTTTTGACAGCTTCCGAAGTGCAAATTTTCAACCTTTTTCAGCTGGACCAAATCACTACTTTCCTTTAAAATTCTGAACCCAAATTTTTTAACAGTGTAATTTCACCCCCTTCTTGCAATATGAGGCATTAAACATGGAGAAATAAATTTGGAAGAGGTATAAAAATTAATGGCAAGTAACCCACTGTCAACACTAGGGACTATATTTGTGAACAACGAAAATCAAGGGACGACAATTGTGGTCTCGGACCAGCTATCATGTGTTCTCGTGTATGGCCGAGTAGAGATCGAAGAGTGGTCGAATGTGGTCGCGAAGGGATCGGGTATTGGTCGAGTTGGTCTGGGAAAATATAAATATTCAAGTCGCAGTGATCTGGAAGCGATCGGGCATTGGTCGAGTTAATCTGGAAATGATCGGACATTTGTCGAGCAAAGGTCGAAGTGATTGGGTACTGATTGGTAAAAATATTTTGTATTCCGACCAAAGTCGATCTCTACACGATCCTTTCCCGATCAATTCGACCGTTACTCGATGAATTATCGATCCCTTCTCGAGTGACTTGCTTTTCGATCCTTACTCGAATGTTTTTGACATGTCAAAAACTCTCGGGTAGAAAGTCAGATCGATGACGAGCAAGGTAGACTATCCCGAACATTCTTGTCGATTGAGTCAGACCAGTCTCCCGATCACGTAATCTGTCTTGATCGGGCTTGGTCGAGTTGATCTGATCGGCAGTGTGAACCTAGCTTTACTTTAGTGGTCTAGGGCACTGGACACAGTGCTGACGGAATTGCCACACAGTCTCAGATGCAGGTGTTCGAATCCAGCTGAGTCTATAACTAAAATCTCAAAAAGTAAATTTGCAGATCTAACATATTTGGGTTAAATTTGAGACGAAGAATATATAAATTATGCTGTGTGCCTATTCTATGGAGCACATCTATCGCAAAGTGGTCATATATTTATACGTAAAATCTAGAAGTTTATATATTTATATATAAAGTATGTAATAAATTAACATACACCAAAGTACGGGTAGATTATGTTTCTTTACTGCCTCCCCGATCGAGTTAGATAAATTAATCGAACCTTTAGTTTTCGTATTATTGGGTTGCTGTCACAATGACAAGTACTCCTTCCATCATTTTATACAAATTAAGAACAAGAAAAAAAGATCACATTCTAAAGTATACGTTTTTTGGTACCAGAAATAAAAGAATTATGTATGATCTTTTGCTATAAATCCTTCATTAATCTACAGACGTGCAACACCCATAATTGTATTCTTCCACTGCACGCGACCTACACACTTTTGTTTATTGATATTGTTAATTTGGACGAAAATTATAAAGTTGACCTGTTCAAGTAACATATTTATACCATCTTATTTTTCATATGATCGTAATAAAGATCTTAGTATTTGCTTTGATAAGCATATTAACATTCCAATACGGATCTGTCTGATGTTTGCCATGTCGATCGGTTCAATCAGGTTATTATCAGTTTTAATACAAAATATATAAACGTCTTTGTAAAAGGATCACTCTGACATTGACAAGAGAAATAATGGGGAAACATTATAAAAGTTTTGAGGGATGGTTTACACGAGCTAATTTGAAATATTGTCAATTATATAACCTCATTGGTTGATATCTTTGGCGGAAGTAAATTAGTCCGAGATTATTGGGCCCCAGCTTGTCTGGCAAAACAGCCGTTGGACGTCAGAGTAATCTCGGACTAAAGTAAATGTGATACATCCACATTCTTTCATTATCCAAGCTGTGGGAAGGTTGTGCATACTGATAGAAAATGCTCTTTAAAGACTTTGTTAGAAAAGTATAGAATACTGAGAAAGTGGAATAATTTAGTGTGAGATGTCACTTGATATTAATGTTGTTTACCGGAGTGATGTGTATTGAATTATAAGGTGTCTTCGTCGAGGTCCGCGTTCAGCGGTCTGTTTGATTGTACATAGAATTTAATAGAATGTTTTTGTTTTCAGATGGTGTTACCTACAGCTTTGACAGGCTGATGAATGAAGGAAAAGCAATATGACATTGCACGATGATTCATGTCAATGAGTTCGAACAACCTAAAAGGAAAGGATTTTTTTCTGACAAGAATATGGTGAAAACAAATTGCAATTTAAGTAATGTTTTAATATCTGAAAATAGGAGAATAATGTATCTGTGATGGAAGCAGATTTATGTTCAAATGAACCTATTTAAAAGTAATTCTAATAATTTGTCCGTAATTTCATGATGTTTCCTATTGGATGTGTATATACTTTCATTGATGTGTTGAAATATGTCACAAAAATATTTTTGCCTTGGGAGATTAAATAATGGTTGCAATATTTTTGTTTTGTTTTATTTAATAAATATAATGTTGAATGATTTTGTATACTAGTACAAATGTATACTTAGTACTTAAGTTTTATGTATGGTAAAAAATTTTAATTTAAATTTCTTTTGTCTACAGTTCGAGGGACACTGATTCCCTAGTGGTTTTCCATGTGGATTGTAGGCTAAGGGATTTTTCCTTTTCAAAGTGTGACTAATGCTGTCTTAAGTACAAATAAACAATTTATTATTGGTTGATATATTTTCAGCAGACCTGTGAAGAATCAAGTGGAAATACAATTGTCAATGTTCCTGATTAGGAAGTAAAGAGTGTATTTGATTCAACAACAGTAAAGAAAGAAGCAAGCCAGCATAGTTTACACTTGGAGGTGAAGTCCCTTTGCTTACAAGCTTTCCACATGCTGAATTCGAAGATGTTATTAAAATAATGACAATGTTCATTTTGATATGAGTTCATTGCCTTAACTCAACTTTTAAAAGTCTGTATATGGTCAAATTCATGAGAATTTATTGAATTATGAACTATTTATAAAGAACTGTGTACACGTACCTTGAAATGTTTAGTAGTGTTTTAAAGTAATTAAGGAATAATATTTAATAAAAGTGTTGAAGATATTTTTGTTTTGCGTATTGGGAATACTATTCCTTAAGGGAAAGCCTTGCTAGTGGTGTAATTTGAGATTGGCCTGCAAATATTCTCTATGGACTATATATAGAGTTTTCAATGCCCCTAACTTAACATGAACTGGATGCAATATTATATCAATCACTGAGGATATGTGTATAACCGCATTGGTTGATATCTTTGGCGGAAGTAAATGTGATACATCCTCATTCTTTCAATATCCAAGTGGTGGTTGGTTTAAGGGCTATGTTTAGTCAGGCAATATGTATTGCCTGTTTGGGTTGATGAGGTTCTTGATAAGTTCCCACCTCTCCCACCCATTAGTACCAAAATGTGGATATGTTTTGATATTTATATTTTAATATTGGTATTTCATGTATGCATTTTGGGTTGATGAGCACGAGAAAACATTAGAAAAACATACCATGGGATCATGTTGACAAAACAAACCTTCGCTTTATCGATTTTTAAGGGAAAGGTCAATTAGGGCAAATGTATTGGTATGTTTGTGTTTGCTTTTTCATTACAATGGTAAAAATAAGATTATATATTTCGGATGACAATAATATTGATTATAATGCTTCATTTTATGAGCTCCAGAGTAGTTTTATAGCTGAGAAACAACTGCGCACTATATCCAGTGAGCTCTTCTGCATTGCATTGTGCAAAGAAGTCCACATTTTTGTTTCTGAACCGTTTAGATATTATCTTGTATTCGGTTCTTTCCTCTAGAGTTTTCTATGCCCATAACTTAACATGAACTGGATTCAAGATTATATCAATCACTGATGAAATGTGTATTTCACAATGGATAAACAGATTTTTTTTCGTAGTTAAAAAAAATCTGCGGTTTGAGGATGACACCTAACCGAGCAGTCTTTGTTTGTATTCCTTAATATCATGTGCGTAGCGGAGAGGCAGCAAATACCAATATCTGACTCATTAATTTGACCCGTCCGGGGCCCTGAGATACAATGCGTTGCTGGAGTGATGTTTTATGTGGATGAGGTACAATGCGTTGCCTGGTGCTTTTTATATGTGGTAAGAGGTACACTGCGTTGCTTGAGTGCTGTTTCATATGTGGAAAGAGGTACACTGCGTTGCTTGAGTGCTGTTTTATATGTGGAAAGAGGTACACTGCGTTGCTTGAGTGCTGTTTTATATGTGGAAAGAGGTACAATGCTTGCTTGAGTGCTGTTTAATATGTGGTCAGAGGTACAATGCGTTGCCTGGTGCTATTTTATATGTGGTAAGAGGTACACTGCGTTGCTTGAGTGCTGATTCATATGTGGAAAGAGGTACACTGCGTTGCTTAAGTGCTGTTTTATATGTGGAAAGAGGTACACTGCGTTGCTTGAGTGCTGTTTTATATGTGGAAAGAGGTACAATGCTTGCTTGAGTGCTGTTTAATATGTGGTCAGAGGTACAATGCGTTGCCTGGTGCTATTTTATATGTGGTAAGAGGTACACTGCGTTGCTTGAGTGCTGTTTCATATGTGGAAAGAGGTACACTGCGTTGCTTGAGTGCTGTTTTATGTGGATGAGGTACAATGCGTTGCTTGAGTGCTGTTTTATGTGGATGAGGTACAATGCGTTACCTCTGTGCAGTTTTATATGTAGTCTAAGGTACACTGCGTTGCTTGAGTGCTGTTATTTATGTGGTTTTGAGGTTCAATGCGTTGCCTGGGTGCTGTTTTATATGTGGTTTGAGCTATACTGCGTTGCTTGAGTGTTTCTTTAAAGGTGGTTTGAGGTACAATGCATTGCATGGGTGCTGTTTTATATGTGGTTTGAGGTATACTGCGTTGCTTGAGTGTAGCTTTAAAGGTGGTTTGAGGTACAATGCGGTGCCTGGGTGCTGTTTTATATGTGGTTTGAGGTATACTGCGTTGCTTGAGTGTAGCTTTAAAGGTGGTTTTAGGTATATATATATATATATATAAAAGTCTATAAAAAGGACCAACCAGCAAATTTACTATGTACCGGATCGTCTAGAATAGGCGATACTATGCAGATAAGGAAAAAATTAATATATATATATATATATATCAGTCTAAAGATTTGCACAACGGTACTGATATAAGGTGTTATTAAACGAAAATGTTGTTATAAAATCGTGTTGACAAATATTTCGGCTCAACAAATGGCCTTCTTCTTGTGTCACAAGTTTTAACAATACTGATACATAATGTATAAGGTGTGAAAATAGATCAGGTGATAATACAGGTAAGTTTTGGTCGATTGATTTTAATCCTGAATATCATAATTTAAACAAAACACTATAAATCAATATACGTGACTGTGTATATTAACAATAAAAATAAGTGAAAACAAAACTGTTAGTATTTCTTATTGATGCCGTTTGGGTGATGTACATTAAGTTCCTTTATCCAAAAGCTTTCCCGAACCTGTCGCTGTGCATCACTCCAGTGAATGTTCTGTTCAATCACTAGAATTTTCATGCGGTTAAAGTCATCAAGTTTGTGATCTGACTGTCTGAAGTGCTGAGAGACTGGAAGAAGTGGCTTCTTAGATATATCACTCCTATGGCCATTGAGGCGTTTGTGGAAAGGCTGCTTTGATTCACCAACATATTGGAGGCCACAAACCGAACATTCTAGTATGTAAATAACATTCATACTTTTGCAGGTAACATTGCAAAATATCTTATAGTTATTTTCGGTTGCCTTACTGTGAAATGTTGACGAATGCTGCATCTGTAAACAGCATTTGCAGCGTTTTTCTCCACACGAACGACATTCTCCAGAAGTACTTCTATTATCAGACACTTCAGCCCGCACTAGTAGGTTCCGTAGACTACTAGGTTGCCTAAAAGCTATCATTGGAGGCTCAGGGAAAATCTTGGACAGTTTGGAATTCTTTTCAACTGATTTCCAATGCTCACGAATGACACCAAAGCTGTTTTTGAGAGATGGGTGATAAGTTAGAACACATGGAGTCCTTTTGCTTTTCTTTTTAACTTTGTATTCCAATAGTTCACTCCTCGGAATTGACTCCGCTTTCTGAAAGCTTTTTTTGATATTTCTGTGTTTGTAGCCCCTTTTCTTCAAGCGAGTTTCAAGTTTACGCAGTTGTCTTTTAGTTGTTTCTGTGTTGGAGCATATTCGCTTGACTCTAAGTGCCTGACTGTATGGAATGCTCTTGGTAAGATGAGCAGGATGGCAACTTTTAGGGGACAAATATTGATGAGTGTCAGTAGGCTTAGAATATAAATCTGTAGATATGATGCCCTCTGTGAGCGAACTTGAAGTATCGAGGAAGGCGATTTTGGATTTAGACTTCTCATGAGTAAATTTGATACTTGGATGTATGTTGTTGGCATGAGTGATAAAAGTGTCTAAATCCTCGTCGCTTTTATTCCATTTCATATCCACATCATCTATAAATCTAAACCAGGAAAGCGGTTTTTCGATGGAAGTTTCAAGGAGTTGTTTCTCTAATTTGCCCATAAATATGTTGGCATATGACGGAGCCATTTTGGTGCCCATGGCAGTTCCATTTACTTGCAAATAATGATCTCCATCAAAAGTGAAGTTGTTTTTCTTAAGTACCAGCGTGAGCATTTTGACCAGGCATTCAGTAGGTGGATATTTCACTGGTCTGGAATTCCAAACTTCTTTGCATGCATCGATGCCATCTGCATGTGGAATATTAGTGTAGAGGGAGGTAACATCCATGGAAACAAGAGTCGTGTCGGAGGGGAGTGGGTTTGAGGTAACATCCATGGAAACAAGAGTCGTGTCGGAGGGGAGTGGGTTTAAGGCCTTAAACCCACTCCCCTCCGACACGACTCTTGTTTCCATGGATGTTACCTCCCTCTACACTAATATTCCACATGCAGATGGCATCGATGAGAGGTAACATCCATGGAAACAAGAGTCGTGTCGGAGGGGAGTGATTTTAAGGCCTTAAACCCACTCCCCTCCGACACGACTCTTGTTTCCATGGATGTTACCTCCCTCTACACTAATATTCCACATGCAGATGGCATCGATGCATGCAAAGAAGTTTGGAATTCTAAATCCAAAATCGCCTTCCTCGATACTTCAAGTTTGCTCACAGAGGGCATCATATCTACAGATTTATATTCTAAGCCTACTGACACTCATCAATATTTGTCCCCTAAAAGTTGCCATCCTGCTCATCTTACCAAGAGCATTCCATACAGTCAGGCACTTAGAGTCAAGCGAATATGCTCCAACACAGAAACAACTAAAAGACAACTGCGTAAACTTGAAACTCGCTTGAAGAAAAGGGGCTACAAACACAGAAATATCAAAAAAAGCTTTCAGAAAGCGGAGTCAATTCCGAGGAGTGAACTATTGGAATACAAAGTTAAAAAGAAAAGCAAAAGGACTCCATGTGTTCTAACTTATCACCCATCTCTCAAAAACAGCTTTGGTGTCATTCGTGAGCATTGGAAATCAGTTGAAAAGAATTCCAAACTGTCCAAGATTTTCCCTGAGCCTCCAATGATAGCTTTTAGGCAACCTAGTAGTCTACGGAACCTACTAGTGCGGGCTGAAGTGTCTGATAATAGAAGTACTTCTGGAGAATGTCGTTCGTGTGGAGAAAAACGCTGCAAATGCTGTTTACAGATGCAGCATTCGTCAACATTTCACAGTAAGGCAACCGAAAATAACTATAAGATATTTTGCAATGTTACCTGCAAAAGTATGAATGTTATTTACATACTAGAATGTTCGGTTTGTGGCCTCCAATATGTTGGTGAATCAAAGCAGCCTTTCCACAAACGCCTCAATGGCCATAGGAGTGATATATCTAAGAAGCCACTTCTTCCAGTCTCTCAGCACTTCAGACAGTCAGATCACAAACTTGATGACTTTAACCGCATGAAAATTCTAGTGATTGAACAGAACATTCACTGGAGTGATGCACAGCGACAGGTTCGGGAAAGCTTTTGGATAAAGGAACTTAATGTACATCACCCAAACGGCATCAATAAGAAATACTAACAGTTTTGTTTTCACTTATTTTTATTGTTAATATACACAGTCACGTATATTGATTTATAGTGTTTTGTTTAAATTATGATATTCAGGATTAAAATCAATCGACCAAAACTTACCTGTATTATCACCTGATCTATTTTCACACCTTATACATTATGTATCAGTATTGTTAAAACTTGTGACACAAGAAGAAGGCCATTTGTTGAGCCGAAATATTTGTCAACACGATTTTATAACAACATTTTCGTTTAATAACACCTTATATCAGTACCGTTGTGCAAATCTTTAGACTGATATATATATATATATATATATATATACAACTCGTCTAAACATCAACCCAACAATGTTAGATCTGTAAATTTGCTTTCGCAAATTTTTGGTTCTTCCCTCGCCGGGATTCGAACCCATGCTACTGTGATATCGTGACACCAAATCGCCTGCACTGCAGCCGTCCCGCTAGACCACACGACCACCTGGGCTCTCAAAAAAAGAGCTTTCGCTGGCCATGTGTTACCTTTCCACGTCAGTTTTAATCTAGCGGCGTACCACAGTACATGATATATAAGGCATGAAGATGTTATTGTTACAGATCAGCTAAATTATCTATAGTAAAGGATCCTACAAATTAATGTAAGATACAGTCACAGAAAATAATTATATATATACAATGCGTTGCCTGGGTGTTGTTTTATATATGTTATATGTGTTCAGAGGTAGATTGTGTTGCTTGAGTGTAGCTTTAAAGGTGGTTTGAAGTACAATGCGTTACCTGCATGCTGTTTTACATGTGGTTTGAGGTACACTGCGTTGCCTGGGTTCTGTTTTACATGTGGCTTGAGGTACAATGCGTTGCATCATTGCTTTTTTAAATGTTATTTGATGAACATTGCACTGCTTAGGTGCGTTCTTACATGTGGTTTGAATACACTGCGTTGCTTATGTGCTTTTTTACATGTGGTTTGAGATACACTGCGTTGATTTTTTTATGTTTCATATGTGTTTTTAGGGTTTATTGCGTTGCTGGAATGCTCTCTTTTGTTTACATTTAACTTGTGGAATTTTTTATTGCTGTAGTGCTGACCTTTGTTAGCGTTGTATGTGGTATACTGCATTGCTTTTTTCTACATATTTATTTTGCAGCATATTATTTTGCTGGCTTGCTTTATTTTATATATCTGTTTTGGGATACATAAAGTTGCTGATATGCTATTTTTATATGTGTATTGTTATATATTGCGTTGTTTGAGGGAGTACTTTTATATGTGTATTGTTATATATTGCGTTGTTTGAGGGAGTGCTTTTATATGTGTATTGTTATATATTGCGTTGTTTGAGGGAGTGCTTTTATATGTGTATTGTTATATATTGCGTTGTTTGAGGGAGTACTTTTATATGTGTATTGTTATATATTGCGTTGTTTGAGGGAGTGCTTTTATATGTGTATTGTTATATATTGCGTTGTTTGAGAGAGTACTTTTATATGTGTATTGTTATATATTGCGTTGTTTGAGGGAGTGCTTTTATATGTGTATTGTTATATATTGCGTTGTTTGAGGGAGTACTTTTATATGTGTATTGTTATATATTGCGTTGTTTGAGGGAGTACTTTTATATGTGTATTGTTATATATTGCGTTGTTTGAGGGAGTACTTTTATATGTGTATTGTTATATATTGCGTTGTTTGAGAGAGTACTTTTATATGTGCATTGTTATATATTGCGTTGTTTGAGGGAGTACTTTTATATGTGTATTGTTATATATTGCGTTGTTTGAGGGAGTACTTTTATATGTGTATTGTTATATATTGCGTTGTTTGAGGGAGTACTTTTATATGTGTATTGTTATATATTGCGTTGTTTGAGAGAGTACTTTTATATGTGCATTGTTATATATTGCGTTGTTTGAGGGAGTACTTTTATATGTGTATTGTTATATATTGCGTTGTTTGAGGGAGTACTTTTATATGTGTATTGTTATATATTGCGTTGTTTGAGGGAGTACTTTTATATGTGTATTGTTATATATTGCGTTGTTTGAGGGAGTACTTTTATATGTGTATTGTTATATATTGCGTTGTTTGAGGGAGTACTTTTATATGTGTATTGTTATATATTGCGTTGTTTGAGAGAGTACTTTTATATGTGTATTGTTATATATTGCGTTGTTTGAGGGAGTACTTTTATATGTGTATTGTTATATACTTTTATATGTGTATTGTTATATATTGCGTTGTTTGAGAGAGTACTTTTATATGTGTATTGTTATATATTGCGTTGTTTGAGGGAGTGCTTTTATATGTGTATTGTTATATATTGCGTTGTTTGAGGGAGTGATTTTATATGTGTTTGTTTGTATAATGCGTTGCTGTGGCTGTTTTTTGTTGTATATTATTGTGTGATTTGTGATATATTGCGTTGGTGGAGTATTGTATTTTGTATAATAGGTTTGTGGTATACTGTGTTGCTCGAGTGCTGTCGTTTTATATGTGGTTTGGGCTATATTGTGGTGCGTGGTTACTGTCATTTTTATATATGTTTCTTGGTGATACATTGTGTTGCTAGAGTGTATCCTTTTTATTCGTGTTGTAAAGTACCTTATTTTGCTGGGATGTGGCCTTTTTAGTTGAAATTTTCAGTATATTTTATTGCAATCACTTTCAGTTGTATTTTTTTAGTACATTGTGTTATTTGGGTATATCAGAGCAGTCTTTTTAATAATGTAGCTGTTAAAGTGATTTATTATTTAAATATTACTTAATTGTAGAAGTATATAAGGTAATTATAAATATGATATATATAATGTAGGTACGTTATGTAATTGTTAAAATGATATATCATATAATTGTAAAAGTGATATATATAGTGATCGGTTTTATATTTTTCCAAGAAGAGATTAAATTTCAATTAAAGCAAAGCGTCATGATCGATCAAATGATGCTATATATTTGACGTTTCACTCAAGGGGTCAGTCAAGTGTGAAAGCAATGATATAGTATATCTATTGTATTTATTTTATTATCATGAATATATATTTGATGTTGTCTGGTAGTACATTAGGTTAAATTTGTAAGATTGTATTATTCATTTTACATTTCTACGTAAAATCTATTTGTAAAATGTGAAAGCTTATCATATTCCTTTTTGTAATGGCCATGATCTCAAAGGTATCGGTTATTTTATCTGATGTTTCACACAATAATTTAAAAGGATGGCTTCGTTAATGAAATACAGAAAACGATTCCCAGTTGACCAATTTTATGATTGATGTTTGTATCAAGGGCAATGAATAAGTTTTCTAACTACTGACTTCATTGTCTGGTATTACTTTTGATAAATTACTGTTTTAACTACTGACTACATTGTTTAGTTTCGTTTTTTATAACTGTCTGTTTTCTAACTACTCTCCTCATAGTATTATTGTTAAAACAATTACTTCTTGTAAATGTATTAACTTATAATGTTATACTCTAAATTACAGAAAAAAATTACTAAGTTTGTTTAATAAACCAGACGTAATCCACAATTTTCTACATAAAAAAATGCCTGTACCAAGTCATGAATACGAAAGTTGTTGTCCATTCGTTTGCAGTGTTTGAGGTTTTGATTTTGTCATTTAATTAGGTCATATTCCTGACTTGGTACAGGTATTTTCTCATGTAGAAAATGGTGGATTAAACCTGGTTGTATAGCTAGCTAAACCTCTCACTTGTACATGTATGCTGGTTGCATAAATATGCATTATATTGACAACAAATGTGTAAAAATGTCAACAATAGGTGTACAGCACTCAACACCGTATTTTATTTCAATACCTACAAGAACAAGCAAAGCTGACAACAAAGACAAACAAAAAGGCATAAAGACAAAACATGTAGCAAAAACGAAAGACAAGAAGACAAAAATTTACCATAGCACAACAACGCAATGACAAAGTGCAAAAGTATCGAGCGACGTCAAATGAATCACTACAAAAACAAGAAAATATGTCAACAAAGACTAACCAAAAGGCAGATATGAAAATCAATTTACCAACACACTGACGGGATGTACAAGTACCGAGCCACGTCAAAATGGATACGGCCAAACAAAGCCTTACTTAAGTAATAAATTACAAGACGATACGTTCTTCGACATACCCTTGGTCCATCAACTTTCAGCTCAGACGTTGGTGACATTTTACATTCTGAGTAGCAGCTGGTTGAAGTCATAAAACTTTGCTCAGTGCTCGCTTAGATCAAATTCGAGGTATAAGTCTAAAAATAAATGCAGAGGAAGTCGTATCTGTTGTTTCGTTAATTTCACGTTCTGGAGGACATATTAATGGAACTCAACCATTGAGGATAATATTTTTATTGGCAGAAACATCATGAATTGGCTTCTTTGATCTACTTGTTTTTGCAACTGTCTGCAGGTATTCCGAATCATGTGAAAATGAGACGAGGTCAGTAAGTAAAGGCAACAGTTCGTTCCCATAGGAATGCCAACAATTTGTTGAAAGAAAAAATCTACCCCTAAATTCAAGAAATATGTTGCTAATAAGGAATTCCAGCTTAATGAACACTTGCTCCTCGTGAAGCATGTTTTACCTTTTTGTTCACTGTTAACAAAATATGCCGTGTGGTATCTCAGTTATAAATCGATAGCGTATGCTACCATTTTCGTGTTGAAAAGCATTACGGATCTTTTCTTTGTGTTGATTTTTTCAATTCCACATGGGGAACCATACCAACAAACGACAACCACTGAACAACAGTTTCCTAGCTTAGGACATGTGAATAAACATTGAGCGGATTTAAACTAGTTACCGGTCTTCAAACCTTCCCATAACCTGGTAAAGAGGAGCAACAGCTCAACCCAAGAACACATTACTAAACAATAAACGAAAAACAAATATAAACTAATAAAATAAAAACAAACTAAATTTATAACAGTTGTTAATTGGCTTATCCAAAGCACCATAAGAATTGACATTGACCCCCGATTCTATACAAAGGGAAATATTTGGATATACATATAATGATAAATATATTGACGAGGTCCACGACTTAAAAACACATTGACAAGATTCCTGACTTGGTATAAAAATATACTGACGAGGTCCCCGTCTTGCAGAACATATTGACGAAGTCATCGACGTTGGACACACATTGACGAGATCCCTGGCTTGGTACAAATACTGAAAAGGTCCCGGAATTTGGGACAAATACTGACGAGGTATCGGACTTGGTACACATACTGACGAGGTCTCAAGACTTTCTACAAATACTGACGAGGTCCCGAGGTTGGTGACGAATACTGACGAGGTCCCGGGATTTGGTACAAATAGTGACGAGTCCCGGGATTTATAGGACAAATACTGACGAGGTCCAATACTTTGGACAAATACTGACGAGGTCCCCGACTTGCAACAAATACTGTCGAAATCTACGACTTGGTACACATATTGACGAGGTCCCCGACTTAGGACAAATATTGACGAGGTCCCCGACTTAGGACCGTGAATATGGACGAGGTCCCCGATTTGGGACAGCTATTAACAAGGTCCCCGATTTGGGACAGGCATATAAACACTCGTGTTTCATAGTTGTATTGATTTACAGTTAGAGTTTTACGGAAAAAGACAAAAAAATATATCAATAAAATGAACAAATGTTAAATATTTCGGATAACAGATATCATTAGTATGATCTCGATGTAAATCTATTCTGATTATAAAACTGTAACAATCTTGAATTCTATACAATACATTTGTACAACAGTTTTTAAACCGTTTTACTCGAACATCATATATAAAGACGCTAGTACAATTCTTAAAGGAGTAGGTCCGGTAAGGCCCGATTTCGGCCTCAATTTTCAAGTTCATCTAACGAAAGATTTTAGACACTTTCTAAACACTTAAGTGTCTATTTCAATTGATTCAATAAGTTAATGGGGAAGATTTTAACTTACTAAGCCAAAAATCGTCACTTTTCAGATGATTTTTGTCAAAAATGAAAGTGGCCGCATCCGTGTTCATCCTCAACCTTTATATATATTATGTATTATCATCAAATACAACTTACATTTCAATATTATGGATGAACACGAATGCGGCCACTTTCATTTCAGACGGAAACCGTCTAAAATTTAACTAAAATGCTACAATTGTGAAGATTTCAGTAATTTAGCATGACTTAATGATGCTAGTACCCGATATATGTGCATTGTTTTGTCAAAAACAGCCCATATTTATGTAGCAGAAGCATTCTACTTTGCAATAAATATTTAAACGATTACATTTTCACATTTTTCTAAAACTGCTATATTTTGAGGCCAAAAAGGGGTCTTACTGAACCTACTCCTTTCCAAAACACGACGCAAAGACTCAAAGATATGCCTAAAAAATAAAATAGTAATTTGCGATATGAACTGGCACAATTTTAAATTCCAAAATGACGTCAGTTAAGATGTTACACAACTGGGTGGAAATACATTCCCAATAAACAACACTGACTGGTATAATATATCAAATTTGACAACGGTAGAGTAATATAAACAGAGGCTGCGTATTTAATTAACAACAGTTAAATAATTATTAGAAAAATAATTATAAATTTTGACTAAGGTTAAATAATTGAACGTGACTTCGTACTTGTACACCCATACCAAATGAATAGAGCCCTGTAATACAAACCAGTATATTAATTTTAAAAAATAGAATTGTAAGAGTCCAGTAATGAAGCCGGTGTTACTGGAAAGAAGTGATGGTAGGAAAATGTGTGATGTTAGGGGAAATGAGTGATTCGTTCTATGTTTTTTTTTCATTTATGCCTTCAGGGGAAACTGTCCTTAGCTTTCTTATCCAAAACCTTTTCCGAGCAATCCTTTCGGCCCTTGACCAACCCTCGTTGTGGTCTATGATTGTGATGGTAAGATTTTTTAAATCAGCCTACGAGACTTACGGGGAGGTCGGACTTGCAGGTGTAGTCACTTAGTTGACTAATCATGCGCTTGTTGAATGGCTGTTCTGTCTCGCCAACATACTGCATGCCACATCGACACTTAAGAAGGTATACAACATTATGGGTTTTGCAAGTTACATTACAAAATATAGTGTACACAGACCCAGAAGAGTGGCAAGTACATGTTTGGGTATTCAGTATTTTTTGGCAAACCAGGCAGCGTCTGTTATCACTCGACTTGCAAACATAATATATATCACCAACAAACAACTCCTGATTTAAGACATACATATAATGTGGAGGGATAAAAGAAAATGAGGGCGGCCAACCTTGTCCCTAATTTGGACAGTTGTATAACATCCAAACATAAAAACAATGTTAGTTGTTTAACAAGCTGAAGTCGATATCAAGAAACTGCATAAAGTAAATGTGAGCTTTGACCAAAACGATATCTTAGCTAAACTATTGCAGGTTTGACATTGCCAGACAGATTCTCTAATTGAAGGCGGACATTAATCATTTATAGTTCAGTGAAAGGTAAGCATGCATATTTAATACACTCATCCTATCAGTAAACATTAATAACTAAATCATAACAATCGATGATGGATAGCATATTTACAGACCACAATCACGTGATCTATTTTACCAATTAAACAATAGATACGTAGACATTGGTTAGGTATTGAAATAACTAAACGGACCATTAAATAGTGCGATCTCTGTGGAAATACTGTGAAATGGTTTCATTTGTAACAGCTGACAGTTCAAGACAACTGATTCTTAGAGAATTTTTACTAGCCTCTGATTTAAACAACAATAATGCGCACATACTAAAAGTTCCTTGGTTGCTTTACTAGTACGTCCTTTTAATTAACTTATTCATGTTATCATTGTTTTCTATTAATTAATCATGTTTATAATGTTGTTCTACAATTGCGTAAATAAATAATTATTCTTGTTTACTTGTTTACCTATAGTAAACCGGTTTATATTTGTTTCACCTGATTGATTTTATGTTACTGATGTACCTTATAAGAATGTATTGTTATGATATCACGTGACTGGTCAGTTCTACTATAAAAGGCGTCTGAAATTACACTTGGGTGTATTTAGTAGTAGTACTTGGGTGTTCAGTTTGTCACAAGCTACAGAAAGTTATGAACCCGTGGTGAAGGCAGCCATGGCAATTATTAATTAAGTTATAATTAACTAGTAGACATTGGTAACAACCCATAATTGTGGTTAAAGATCAACAATTATTGTGGTAAACAATAACCAGGAACTGTGGTACAATGTATAACTATACCAATGACTGTGGTTAAACTATACCACTAAATATGGTTAAAGTATCCCACTTATTATGGTTAAAGTATACCAATGACTGTGGTTAAACTATACCAATAACTGGTTAATCTATACCAATAACTGGTTAATCTATACCAATAACTGGTTAATCAATACCACTAAATATGGTTAAAATATCCCACTAAATATGGTTAAAGTATCCCACTAATTATGGTTAAAGTATACCAATAACTGTGCTTAAATTATACCACTAACTGAGGTTAAACTATACCACGAACTGAAGTTAAACTATACAACTGAATATTTTACCAATTAAACAATAGATACGTAGACATTGGTTAGGTATTGAAATAACTAAACGGACCATTAAGTAGTGCGATCTTTGTGGAAATTCTGCGAAATGGTTTCATTTGTAACATCTGACAATGCTTCATATAAAGTTTAAGACAACAGATTCTTCGAGAATTTTTACTAGCCTCTGATTTAAACAACAATAATGCGCACATACTAAAAGTTCCTTGGTTGCTTTACTAGTACGTCCTATTAATTAACTTATTCATGTTATCATTGTTTTCTATTAATTCATCATGTTTATAATGTTGTTCTACTATTGCGTATATAAATAATTATTCTTGTTTACTTGTTTACCTATAGTAAACCGGTTTATATTTGTTTCACCTGATTGATTTTATGTTACTGATGTACCTTATAAGAATGTATTGTTATGATATAACGTGTCTTGTCAGTTGTCTTGTATGGTTAAAGTATACCACTAATTATGAATTTACTATACCACTAAATATGGTTAAACTATACCAATAACTGAAGTTAAACTATACCAGAATTGTGGTTAAAACTTTACCAAGAATTGTGGTTAAAACTGACTAGTTGTTGTTGTCATTTTATATTAAGACTTTTTGTTGCTATTGCTATAATTAAAGCTGTCGATACTATCCAACTGTTAATAAAATCATTTATCCTAAGAAAATGTTTTGTTATCTAGCCATACTAACGATATTGGTTCATGCTCGCAACTGAGACACTTAATGCACTGAACCCAAAATTGTAGCGAAAGGCGAGCTCGTTACAATATCGTTTCCCAAACTTGCATCAAATTCTTTCGTTATACTTATGCTCTCTCTTTCTTATTATTTTATTACATGTATTATGACAATCTTCTTAAGATCAAACAGCTGTAACTCCTACACTATCATTGTCAATCTGTGACTCCTACACTATCATTGTCAATCTGTGTACCTAATTAGCAACCAACTGTAGATATACACTTAGTCACGCTACATGCTACAATTGTTTAGTTACTTCGTCACGCTTAAACATGCGACAGTTAAATGTTTTTGAATTCGTCACGCGTACATGTTGCAACAATTGTTTAGTTTCTTGGTCACGCTTAAATATGTTACATGCGACAGTTGAATGTTTATGAATTCGTCACGTTGACATGCTACAATTGCTTAGTTTTTTCGTCACGCTTACGCATGCATGTTACATGCGACAGTTGAATGTTTATAATTTCGTCGTGCTTACATGTTGCTACAAATGTTTAGTTTCTTGGTCACGCTTACGCATGCAACATGCGACAGTCGAATGTTTATAAATTCGTCAAGGTTACAAGCTACAACTGTCGTCACGCTTAAATGATATGCCGTCTTTAAATTGTGTAAATATATTAAGTGTTGGTGTGTAAGTGTACCCATACGGAGTGAGATCTACTTCGCGGTAGAGACTTAAGATAATGTGTAATTGCACCCGTATGGAGTGAGCTCTACTTTTCGGTTTGGACCTTAGAAGAAGATGTACGCAATGATTGTGTTTTTGAAGAGTATGGATGGCGTGTAAGTGTACCCGTATGGAGTGAGCTCAACTTCTCGGTAGGGACTTAAAAAAGTAGATGTGTAATTGTACCCGTATGGAGTGACCTCTGCCTCTCAATAGGGGCTTCAAAAGAAGTATCAAAGATGTACGCAGTGATTGTGATTTGACGCAGTGATTGTGATTTGACGAGTAACAATGGCGTGTAAGTGTACTCGTACGGAGTGAGCTCTACTTCTCGGTAGGGACTTAAGTAGATTTGTAATTGTACCCGTATTGAGTGACCTCTGCTTCTCAATAGGGGCTTCAAAAGAAGTATCAAAGATGTACGCAGTGATTGTGTTTTGAAGAGTAACGATGGCGTGTAAGTGTACCCGTACGGAGTGAGCTCTATTTCTCGGTAGGGACTTCAGAAGAAGAATCAAAGATGTACGCAGTGATTGTGTTTTGAAAAGTACTGATGGCGTGTAAGTGTACCAATACGGAGTGAGCTCTACTTCTCGATAGGGACTTCAGAAGATTTATCAAAGATGTTCGCATGTAGTTATTTATATACTTCGAAAACACGTGGCAAACACAATAAAAGTATGTATCTGTTGTTTTGTATGTATAACGCTAGAGCCGAACATGGAGGGCAACCATCAAAAATTGCCTTTATTCATAGATGGCAAGATGGTTTACCAACGATTTTCTCTATTTCATTTATGAGCACAAATGGACGTCAAACCTCGATTCGCCATATGCAGTAACGTTTTCAACTGTATGACAGTTTTAACCACTGGTATGGTTAAGTTCATTGTTAAAGACTGTAAGATGACCTATAGTTGAGTACAGTAATGTCGTTTGGTTTCTGGTGGTTAGTTTTTTTAATTGCCAATCATACCAGTTCTTCTTATTTTTAAATTGTATATTCCTTATATATGTTACAGTGAATTTGCATAATCAGGGATTATGTAGAATCCCTGATTTTTCAGGGAATATGTAGAATCACTAAAATCATTAGTAATTATATATAATCCCTGAAAATGACCAGTGATTTTACATAATCCCTGAACATTTTAATAATAATTCTACAAATTCACTAATATAATTTCAGGGATTATGAATAATTTAAGGCTCCTTTGTTTGATAAAAAAAAATATAGACAAATTACCATTTTACCCTCGTATTCCTTGCCAGATGAAATAATTTTGCTTTTAAACACAGGGGTTTCAAATAAAGTTGAAGACTTCAAAATTAATAATATCAAGATTCCCATTATAGCGATAACTTGACATGTACTGTTTAATTATTTTAAAAAGCCAGCGTCACATGTATAGTCATGTCCTATTTGTAAAACTATAGGAACATGTTATTTGTGGTACATGTAAAACAAATGGTGAAGGTCATTATGGAACATCTTTATTTTTTTATTTTTTTTCAAATGAACAAGAAATTCAAACAGAGAACTGTGAACTTACGCGTCAAAATGTAAAGAAAAACTAAGGATTGACAATTAGAACAAAATATTAGAGGAAGCTGGCATTTGGTGTAATATTCTCATAGCAATACCACAGGATAAAAACGGAAAGGGAATCCCCAAAAACATAATGGTAATTGTTCACAAAAAGTCTGAAAAAATATATTGCTGGCCTAAAAGAAATGGTATCTTGCTCGAACCAGTTCGAGGTCGCTAATTCCTTTTTTGGGGGGTACCTACAGATCTTTTACTGAACACTTTATTTCTCTTAGGTGGGTCATACAATCTGATTCGATATGTGAAGGAAACGTTTTCTAAAATGTGGATATTGTGGTAAAACCAGATGTGAAGCATATTATTTTGATATATTGTGTTTAACATATTAATGAATTGTGTTTAACATTTTAATATATTGTGTTTAACATTTTAATATATTCAATTAAATAGGGTTATCATTTTGATATTTTGTGCTTAACATTTTACAATTCATGTTTACAGTGTAATGCTGTTTTAATATGATTTTATAGTATAGATTATATGACTTTTATTCATTTTCTTTATAAATAAAACTATTTCAATGTTTCAGTTATTATGTATAATCCCTGACGTCTTTTCTAGCGATTATACATACTCCCTGACAATTTTAGTGATTATATATAATCCCTAAACTGGCCAGTGGTTCTACATAATCCCTGAAAATTTCAGGGATTCTACATAATCACTGATTATACAAATTCACTGTAACATATATACAGTGCACTGTAATATATACATGTATGTGTGTGATAAATATATTTTCTTATTTATTTTCTTTCTGTTAATATGTTTATATTATATTTCCTTTGGTTATTTAGTTTGAATATTCTTATATAATATATCAAACCAAGAATCCATAACAAAGCAATAAAAAAGAAATCTCTAATACTGGTAATAACGTGATGAAATATAGTAGACAGGTTTTCTCTATCTCGTACGAAATTTATAATGCGCGGAATTAATGACTACATATAAATCATAATTTAATAACTGTTTTAGAACCGAATGTCTGTAAGAAATAAGACTTGTATATAAATAATATAAAAATAGGAAGATGTGGTATGATTGCTTATGAGACATTTCACTACCACAGACCAAATTACACATAATAAAATTAGCAACTATAGGTCACCATACGGCCTTCAACAATGATTAAAACCCATACCGTACAAGTCCACTTTAAATGGCCCCGAGACGACAAAGGTAAAACGGCACAAAGGATAAAATGAACAGCCTAATTTATGACACAAAACAATAAACGACAAACAAATATGATATATAGCCTCAATCGACAACCCCGGAATTACAGGCACCTGACTCCTGACAAAGAATGTGGCTACGGTGAAACATGTTTGTAGTGGTCCAACCCTACTTCTTACATTGGACAGCACAACATATCATGAACAAATTGTAAAATTCAGTTGAAAAGAGCTTATATCATCAAAGCAGAAAAAATAACCGCACATGGTAGGGTATTTAGACATTCCCACAAAAAAAAGACACTTAGTACAGATCTGAGAAGACTCGCAGTTACTGGCCAATAACTACTAGTTAAAATATCGTGTATTTTAGACTAATATAAGCTGTATTTTAGAGAGGGATGACAGTTATAATGATATCCCAGGTTAATGCAAATGACTGGGTAATACTTAAAAGAAGAAGAAAATACACTATATATACATATTCAAATACCTTCACACTCAACCTGGACTAATTCTATCCTAGGAAGTAAATACCTTATACTTAGGAAGTATATACCTTATACATTTCCTGCAGTCAACACAGTTAATTTTATTTACATCAGATTTCAGAGGGAGGCTTTGTCTCCAAGAAGCCGTCTGTTTCCTTTCTTTTTATTTAAGTAAGATATCTAGGGGCAGATGATGTCTCGTTTAAATTACCTTCAATTATCAATCTTATACAAAAAAACTTGTGAGAAATTTTTCTTTCAGTTGATTTACAAAACAGGTATTGCTTGAAGGCCGTACTTAACCTATAATGGTTTACTTTTACAAATTAAGACTTAGATAGAGAGTTGTCTCATTGACACTCATACGGGACCACACCACCTTATATCTCTACAGGTATATAACACTATGTGTATTTATATCCGGGAATTGTTTGTTTTTGTCTAAGAATTTACTGAATACTTTTGGTGGGTACCGTTTTTCAATATACGCAAACATCGAAATCTTAAACATCTTTATCGCAAGATGGTACATTATGATGAAATTTCCAAATGATGAAATCAATTAACAATATCCGTATTCGTCGATTCGGTCAATAAGAAAGGATAAAACAAAATATGGGTCAATATCCGCTTAGTTTTCAACATAGATGGCTTTGAATGGTCGAATGTAATTTACCTAATAGTTCTGACAAATTGGTTGATTGAAACCACGTTAGCCTAGTGCCATATTTTGGCAGATAAAAAAGACGGTATGCTAATTAGTACTGACTACTTATATCCAGGAGATGACGTGTAATGCATGTTATTCACTCTTGTTAAAATGATAAGACGCATACTTTTATAACGCGCTAAAACTAACTGGTATAGTGATAAATGTAACGATGGCTTGAAAATAGTTTATGATGTACAAAACAATTAAACGATATCAATTTTAAATTCTAGATTCTCACAATAATTTTATCATCAATCTAATAATATGATTCGATCTGTAAGAAGTATATTGTGAAATGATATAAAGAAATACATTCTTTAGACTTGTTGAACAGCCAACAACCTTATTTATAATATTGGACAGAGGTCTCGGAGACATCATACCAACAACATCAGGATAGATGTCTCAGAGACAACAAATCGACATCACAATCAAAGTAATATAGAATAGATGTCACAGAGACACCAAACTGACAACACAATTAAAGTAATATGGATAGATGTCATAGAGACAACAAACTGACAACACAATCAAAGTAATATGGATAGATGTCACAGAGACAACAAATTGACAACACAATCAAGTCGTATAGGAGAGATGTCACAGAGACAACAAACTGACAACACAATTAAAGTAATATAGAATGAATGTCACAGAGACAACAAACTGACAAAACAATCAAAGTAATATAGGATAGATGTCACAGAGACACCAAACTGACAACACCATCAAAGTAATATAGGATAGATGTCACAGAGACACTAAACTGACAACACCATCAAAGTAATATAGGATAGATGTCACAGAGACACTAAACTGACAACACCATCAAAGTAATATAGGATAGATGTCACAGAGACAGCAAACTGACAACACAATCAAAGTAATATAGAATAGATGTCACAGAGACACTAAACTGACAACACTATCAAAGTAACATAGGATAGATGTCACAGGGACAACAAACTGACAACACAATCAAAGTAATGATGGAAAGATGTTTCAGAGACAACAAACCGACAACAAGTTATCAAAGTAATGTGGGAAAGATGTTTTAGAGACAACAAACCGACAACACTATTAATGTAATTTGGTAAAGATGTTTCAGAGACAACAAACCGACAACACTGTTAAAGTAATGTGGGAAAGATGTTTCAGAGACAACAAACCGACAACACTGTCAAAGTAATGTGGGAAAGATGTTTCAGAGACAACAAACCGACAACACAAACTAAAAAATATTGTATAGATGTTTCAGAGACAACAAACCGAGAGCACTATCAAAGTAATGTTGGATAGATGTTTCAGAGACAACAAACCGACAACACTATCAAAGTAATGTGGGAAAGATGTTTCAGAGACAACAAACCGACAACACTAGCAATGTAATGTGGGATAGATGTTTCAGAGACAACAAACTGACAACACTATCAAATTAATGTGGGAAAGATGTTTCAGAGACACCAAACTGCCAACACTATCAAAGTAATGTGGGTTAGATGTTTCAGAGACAACAAACCGACAACACAAACTAAAAAATATTGTATAGATGTTTCAGAGACAACAAACCGAGAGCACTATCAAAGTAATGTTGGATAGATGTTTCAGAGACAACAAACTGTTAACACAATCTAAAAAGCATAGGATTGATGTTTCAGAGACAACAAACCGACATCACTATCAAAGTAATGTGGGATAGATGTTTCAGAGACAACAAACCGACAACACTATCAATGTAATGTGGGAAAGATGTTTCAGAGACAACAAACTGACAACACAATCTAAAAAGCATAGGATTGATGTTTCAGAGACAACAAACCGACAGCACTATCAAAGTAATGTGGGAAAGATGTTTCAGAGACAACAAACCGACAACACTAGCAATGTAATGTGGGATAGATGTTTCAGAGACAACAAACTGACAACACTATCAAATTAATGTGGGAAAGATGTTTCAGAGACACCAAACTGACAACACTATCAAAGTAATGTGGGTTAGATGTTTCAGAGACAACAAACTGACAACACTTTCAAAGTAATGTGGGAAAGATGTTTCAGAGACAACAAACCGACAACACTATCAAAGTTATGTGGGAAAGAAGTTTCAGAGACAACAAACCGAAAACACTATAAAAGTAATGTGGGAAAGATGTTTCAGAGACAACAAACCGACAATGCAATCTAAGTAATGTGGGAAAGATGTTTCAGAGACAACAAAATCGACAACACTATCAAAGTAATGTGGGAAAGATGTTTCAGAGACAACAAAACAACAACACTATCAAAGGAATGTGGGATAGATGTTTCAGAGACAACAAACTGACAACACTATCAAAGTAATGTGGGAAAGATATTTCAGAGACAACAAACCGACAACACTATCAAAGTTATGTGGGAAAGATGTTTCAGAGACAACAAACCGACAATACAATCTAAGTAATGTTGGATAGATGTTTCAGAGACAACAAACCGACAACACTATCAAAGTAATGTGGGAAAGATGTTTCAGAGACAATAAATCGACAACACAAACTAAGTAATGTGGGAAAGATGTTTCAGAGACAACAAACCAACAACACTATCAGAGAAATGTGGGAAAGATGTTTCAGAGACAACAAACCGACAATACAATCTAAGTAATGTGGGAAAGATGTTTCAGAGACAACAAACTGACAATACTATCAAAGTAATGTGGGAAAGATGTTTCAGAGACAACAAACCGACAACACAAACTAAGTAATGTGGGAAAGATGTTTCAGAGACAACAAACTGACAACACTATCAAAGTAATGTGGGAAAGATGTTTCAGAGACAATAAATCGACAACACAAACTAAGTAATGTGGGAAAGATGTTTCAGAGACAACAAACCGACAACACTATCAAAGTAATGTGGGAAAGATGTTTCAGAGACAACAAACCGACAATACAATCTAAGTAATGTTGGATAGATGTTTCAGAGACAACAAACTGACAACACTATCAAAGTAATGTGGGAAAGATGTTTCAGAGACAATAAATCGACAACACAAACTAAGTAATGTGGGAAAGATGTTTCAGAGACAACAAACCGACAATACAATCTAAGTAATGTGGGAAAGATGTTTCAGAGACAACAAACCGACAATACAATCTAAGTAATGTGGGAAAGATGTTTCAGAGACAACAAACCGACAATACTATCAAAGTAATGTGGGATAGATGTTTCAGAGACAACAAACTGACAACACTATCAAAGTAATGTGGGAAAGATGTTTCAGAGACAATAAATCGACAACACAAACTAAGTAATGTGGGAAAGATGTTTCAGAGACAACAAACCGACAATACAATCTAAGTAATGTGGGAAAGATGTTTCAGAGACAACAAACTGACAACACTATCAAAGTAATGTGGAAAAGATGTTTCAGAGACAACAAACCGACAATACAATCTTAGTAATGTTGGATAGATGTTTCAGAGACAACAAACCGACAATACAATCTAAGTAATGTGGGAAAGATGTTTCAGAGACAACAAACCGACAATACAATCTAAGTAATGTGGGAAAGATGTTTCAGAGACAACAAACTGACAACACTATCAAAGTAATGTGGGAAAGATGTTTCAGAGACAACAAACCGACAATACAATCTTAGTAATGTTGGATAGATGTTTCAGAGACAACAAACTGACAACACTATCAAAGTAATGTGGGAAAGATGTTTCAGAGACAACAAACCGACAATACAATCTAAGTAATGTTGAATAGATGTTTCAGAGACAACAAACCAACAATACTATCAAAGTAATGTGGGAAAGATGTTTCAGAGACAACAAACCGACAACACTAGCAATGTAATGTTGGAAAGATGTTTCAGAGACAACAAACCGACATTACAATCTAAGTAATGTTGGATAGATGTGGAAGACACAACAAACCAACAAAAGTTAAAGTAGAAATTATTTTATGGTTTTTCAGATTTAAGCGGAAATCATAATCTCGTTCTTTAGTTTTTTTCTTTATTCTGTTTATGTTTTTGATAAATATCGTTAAAAGTGGGGTTTCTTTATTCTGTTTATGTATTTGATAAATATCGTTAAAAGTGGGGTTTTCTTCTTACTTATCAAACAACTAGTATGTTGTAAAACGATTTAACATCGCCAAATATTCAATAGCTAAACAATATCTTATCTTAGAATAGCTGTTTGTTTGAAACAAATATTTCAAAATATGTATTGTAAAACATTTTCTTCCGCTTGGAAATGCTATTGAAATTGTATAATGTGTTCTCTTGAATATATCACGTATGTACTGATACTGAACTTTTGTTTGTAATTTATACAGACATCACTTGTAATGAATATTTAATAAATATAGTAAGTAAGTCTTTTTACTCGTGTCACTAATAGTGATAGTAACAATATATTATTTAGTCCATTAGGAACTCCTCTGAATTATAGCAATCGCATCACGCTATGGTGCCGTACTCTATTGTGATCACTATACACAGAGAACGTAATGGACTGTATAACGTATAATGCCTATCGATTTAACCATGTCTTGGGACAAGTCGTCTTATGTAATTTACTATAATAATAAAGCAGAAATGAACAATTGTTTTCTATAATTTGTTTTTTTTGCCAATCATATTTTTTTATAACTGTCATATATATAGTGAATAAAGGAACATGGCGAATATGTGTGTCATATATAAAGTAAGTAAAGGAACATGACGAATATGTGTGTCATATATGGTAAGTAACCAGAAGACCCGAAATCGGAATTTAACAACAGGCCAGAACTATAGGGACAAATGTTTACAGAGAGCAGAACAGATATATGTATAGTTATGGCTTAGATTTTAAGCTTGCAGAACAGGACTTTTAGGAAGGGTGGTGTATAGGAAATTACTATAAGGAGTGCCCTTGGAATAACTGTGTGGAGTGATTGGTGTACAAAGCAAGACTGTCAGGGGAGATGGTTCTACATGGTAGGACTATAAGGAGAGATGGGGGTGTATATTGCATGACTATAAGGACAAGTGTGTGTACAGGGCAGGACAGATAGCTAATGGTATAGATTTAACTAGCGCTCCTCTATGTATGGCAAGATATGACATTATAACATGAAGTTTTCAACTCGAGACCAGAATATATCTCTTCGCTTGAGCTTTCCTTGGCGCCAGATAAGTCTCTTAATTTTTCCGAACAAAAGGTCCACATTAATGTTTAAGAGAAAGCGACAGGTAATTACTAAAATGAAATAAGGCTGTCGTATAATTGGAAACAAAATAAAGATTTGCATTTAAGTTTTTCATGTTTCAAATGAATGCACGAATGTTTCATTTACTATTGTCACATATGATATATCACTTGAGAATGTAATAAATAAGTACCAGATAACGGCATACTAGTCACATATGATATATCACTTGAGAATGTAATAAATAAGTACCAGATAACGGCATACTAGTCACATATGATATATCACTTGAGAATGTAATAAATAAGTACCAGATAACGGCATACTAGTCACATATGATATATCACTTGAGAATGTAATAAATAAGTACCAGATAACGGCATACTAGTCACATATGATATATCAATAGGAAATGTAATAACGGTCAAATAAATACCAGATAAAGGAATACTAGTCTTTATAGATTTTGTTTTAATCAAATTAGATACACAAGTAGTTTAGGTTATGTTTTAGTAATGGATTTAGAATAAATGAAGACTTGTAATTGTTCTTGAGTAAAAAGGTCAGTCAAATCAGCCGAATAGAATGTACAGATTTAATTTGACGCAAAGTTTTCCTATTAACGCCTAATTTAAGTCAACATTGTGGAGAGAACAATCATTGTTCCGATGAACTATTGGTATTCAACAATAAAAATTATTTAAAACCGTTTATAATAGTTATAATGTAAAACCCACTGACGTTTCACTGTCGCTTTGTAAATACAAAGATATCATGTTGTTACTGTAATATATTAATTGTATAGAATAATGTTCCATCTTGAAGGCATGTTATTAAATCCCAGGCAAAATAAACGACCAGTGAAGTAAGGGTTCACATCGTGAAATCCCAATTTAACATTGAAGAAATGTTCACAGATTTTATATCTTAATTTTCCAAAATGTGAGCCACTCTTTCTTTGGATTAAAGACTAAATTGATCTCGTACATTGTTTCAAGAATTAATAAATTCTTCACGCCTTCGTTTGCAGAATTTTGCTCGCTGTATTGAAGACAAATTGGTGGCCTTCAACTGTTTTCTGCTTTTTGATCGGGTTGTTGTCTCTTTTGAAACATTCACATATAATATATAATACAACAATTAAAGCGTTCTCTATATTGAGATACGATCATAGATTGGTATTTCTGTTTGAAACTAATGCTGAGTTCACACGTAATTCGAATTCGATTCGCATTAACTAATTCGAATTAGTTTAATTCGCATTCGAAACGTTTAACGTCCTAACGTCAATTTTAATTCGAATTACAATGCGCGTCAAATTCGCTTTACTGTCCAAAACGACGTTAACTTTTTAAAATTTGTATTCACAAACGCGTATTTCTAATGCGAATTAGATAATTCAAATTAGCCAATTCCAATTAATTCAAATTAAAAAAGAAGAGTGTGTGAACGCGATTTGCGAATTCGATTCGCATTCGATTCGAATTCAATTCGAGTTAAATGTCCGTGTGAACGAGGCATAAAAGATTCAATAGGACCTCCAACTTTCCAGGTTTCTCAAGAAATACCATGTATTATTTATTTATATATATATCATGAACATTGAATAATATACATAAAACATGCATAACAAAATAGAATAATAAGCACACAATTACTAAATTTTTTTCTAGTTTCACACAATTTGCAGTCCACAGGATAGAAGAATGGTAACTTTGACTTTCAAACAATTTTTGGACCTGAATACCAGTTGACCAAAGTTGTATAAAGGCCTCCAATTTGTATAAAGCCTTCAATTTGATAGTTATATATAAAGCCTCTAATTTTATAGTTTTGTATAACGCTTCTAATTTGTATAAAGCCTCCAATTTGATAGTTTTGTATAAAGCCTCCAGTTTGTATAAAGCCTCAAATTTGTATAAAGCCTCCAGTTTGTATAAAGCCACCGATTTGATAGTTTTGTATACAGACGCCAATTTGATAGTTTTGGATAAAGCCTCCAATTTGATAGTTTTGTAAAATTGCACGAGTCCAGAATATGAATGAAGTATTGTCTAGACTGGGCAACAACCATATCTAGACTGGACAACAACCATATACGTAAATATGTATATATATAGATATAGAGGAATCAGTTAAGGACCCCCTCCGGGAGTGGGATTTTCTCGCTTGTTATATGTACTTTGGTCGGGTTGTTGTCTCTTTGACATAGTCCCTATTTCCATTAGCAATTTTATGATAGACACATGTCATTTATTTTGAATACATTTAAAATATACGGAAATTAAACCTCAGTCTACTTCGCAGGAAAATAGATATTAGTTTTAAGAAGTCTTACCTAATACTTGTATAATCCATGATATGATAATAGAGAAGTCTTACCTAATACTTGTATAATCCATGGTATGATAAAAAAGAAGTCTTACCTAATACTTGTATAATCCATGGTATGATAATCCACAGGTAGTAACTTATTTCACATAACATATCCATCTGTCAAATCTTCAATATTATCATTATATAACCCTTCACATTTATAGGTAAATCTCCTGTACATTTATCGTTGATATATTATCATTCTTATTTCGGCATTAGATTTCCGGAGACACTTTATTTGCAATGTTCATGAATCGAAAATAACAATTACTAAATATTTGATGACTTTATAATTAGGACCGTTACAGATCATTTGTTATATCCAATAGGATAATCTAGTATTCCATGTGAGAAATGTAATTAGATGATTAATAACAAGTTATTATATTCGATAACTTCTCGGAACACATGACCTATAAGAATTCAATATCAGATATATTAAGACGATATGCTCAGATGATTTAATTTATTGAGTAACTGCGATAAACTCTAATCACATCAGAATTCCTATATTCCTGTTTACAACGATGGATTAAAGTGGACGATTCCTCTTAAAATAGCAGATCATACGGTAGCACAAAAATAATTAAAAACAGCCAACTGAATGTTTAGTGACTGTGCATGCCGATATTCCATTTAGAAATGGCAGAGAAATAGACTATGTGGATGTTTAATTTACTTATGTATATTGTTTATGACAACGTGTTCCGTTAATAACGCCTGTAGTCGTATTTATGTCTTCTACTATAGTAGTTAGCCATCGCGTGGTTCTGTTACTACACGTTCATGTATTCGATATATTACTTAGGATAAACAACTAATGAATGAAAATAATTATTCAATTTATCTTTAGTCATGCAAGTGCACATTTTTGTTTTCTTCTTTTTGCCTTATATGTCTTCTGCTTAAAACTACAATTAACACAACCTGCTCATTTTTGCAATGAAATAAAAACTTATTGCACGTATTTTATGTTTTGTTCTAATTCATTTATCTTATTTTTTTTAAATATTTTTCATAATTCTTATTTCTCAAACTTATAGTTGTTTTTATTTGTTTATTTATTCATTTTGTTGTTTATTAACATGCTAATTCCGTTTTACTAACACTTATTTGTCGACGACCATACTACAATAAGAGACAAATTCACAAAGACATTGTTATTGGCAAATTAAAAGTGATACTTTAGTAGATTAAGATTTGTTTCAGAAGTAACAAGAGCGATGTCATTAACGAAGCAATGCTACTGACCCTTCTGAAACGCTAACGTGTTTAAGGAGTACCACGAGCGTTGTCAATAATGAAGAAGTCCTGAACAAATGACCCCTCCAGAGCCAGAGCAGAAGTGTTTTGAGAGTTAACGCAACATTTGTCAGTAATGACAATGGAACTACTGGTTCTTCCAGAGCAGTGTTTTCTTGAGGCAACGACAAGGCAACGACAGTTGTCTTTAAAGGATCAGGAACCTCTGTCCCTTTCAGAGAAACAGTGTTTTCTTGAGACAACGATAGTTGTCTTTAAAGGATCAGGAACTTCTGTCCCTTCCAGAGAAACAGTGTTTTCTTGAGGCATGCAACGACGGTTGTCTTTAAAGGATCAGGAACCTCTGTCCCTTCCAGAGAAACAGTGTTTTCTTTAGGCAACGACAGTGGTCTTTAAAGGATCAGTAATCTCTGACTCTTCCAGAGAAACAGTGTTTTTTGAGGCAACGACAGTTGTCTTTAAAGGATCAGGAACCTCTGCTCTTCCAGAGAAAGTGTTTTCTTGAAGCAACGACAGTTGTCTTTAAAGGACCAGGAACCTCTGTCCCTTCCAGAGAGACAGTGTTTTCTTGAGGCAACGACATTAACGAAGCAATGCTACTGACCCTTCTGTAACGCTTACGTTTTTTAGGAGTACCACGAGCGTTGTCAATAATGAAAATCCTGAACTAATGACCCCTCCAGAGCCAGAGCATAAGTGTTTTGAGAGTTAACGCAACATTTGTCAGTAATGACAATGGAACTACTGGTTCTTCCAGAGAAACAGTGTTTTCTTGAGGCATGCAACGACCGTTGTCTTTAAAGGATCAGGAACCTCTGTCCCTTCCAGAGAAACAGTGTTTTCTTGAGGCAACGACAGTTGTCTTTAAAGGATTAAGAACCCCTGTCTCTTCTAGAGAAACAGTGTTTTTGAAGCAACGACAGTTGTCTTTAAAGGACCAGGAACCTCTGTCCCTTCCAGAGAAACAGTGTTTTCTTGAGGCAACGACAGTTATCTTTAAAGGATCAGGAACCTTTGTCCCTTCCAGAGAGACAGTGTTTTCTTGAGGCATGCAACGACCGTTGTCTTTAAGGGATCAAGAACCTCTGTCCCTTCCAGAGAAACAGTGTTTTCTTGAGGCAACGACAGTTGTCTTTAAAGGATCAGTAACCTCTGACTCTTCCAGAGAAACAGAGGTTTCTTGTGGCAACGACAATTGTCTTTAAAGGATTAAGAACCTCTGTCTCTTCTAGAGAAACAGTGTTTTTGAAGCAACGACAGTTGTCTTTAAAGGACCAGGAACCTCTGTCCCTTCTAGAGAAACAGCGTTTTCTTTAGGCAACGACAGTTATCTTTAAAGGATCAGTAACCTCTGTCCCTTCCAGAGAAACAGTGTTTCCTTTAGGCATGCAACGACCGTTGTCTTTAAAGGATCAGGAGCCTCTATCCCTTCCAGAGAAACAGTGTTTTCTTGAGGCAACGACAGTTGTCTTTAAAGGATCAGTAACCTCTGACTCTTCCAGAGAAACAGTGTTTTCTTGAGGCAACGACAGTTGTCTTAAAAGGACCAGGAACCTCTGTCCCTTCCAAAGAAACAGTGTTTTCTTGAGGCAACGACAGTTATCTTTAAAGGATCAGGAACCTTTGTCCCTTCCAGAGAAACAGTGTTTTCATGAGGCATGCAACGACTGTTGTCTTTAAAGGATCAGGAACCTCTATCCCTTCCAGAGAAACAGTGTTTTCTTGAGGCAACGACAGTTGTCTTTAAAGGATCAGTAACCTCTGACTCTTCCAGAGAAACAGAGTTTTCTTGAGGGCACGGGCAGTTGTCTTTAAAGGATCAGAAACCTTTGACTCTTCCAGAGAAACAGTGTTTTCTTGAGGGCACGGGCAGTTGTCTTTAAAGGATCAGAAACCTCTGACTCTCCAGATTAACAGTGTTTTCTTGAGGGCACAGGCAGTTGTCTTTAAAGGATCAGTAACCTCTGACTCTTCCAGAGAAACAGTGTTTTCTTGAAGCAACGACAGTTGTCTTAAAAGGATCAGTAACCTCTGACTCTTCCAGAGAAACAGTTTTTTTAGGCAACGACAGTTGTCTTTAAAGGAACAGGAACCTCTGTCCCTTCCAGAGAATCAGTGTTTTCTTGAGTCCAGGGCAGTTGTCTTTAAAGGATCAGGAACCTCTGATCCTTCCAGAGAAACGGTGTTTTCTTGAGGTACGTATTGACGATAACTGTCCTTGACCCAAGATACGTCCAAAGAAAGTGTTTTTTTGCGGCATGCAACAACCGGAAGTAGCTATTTCTGTATTATTTAATGTTCATGTATATAGAACCATATATTTTTGGAAATGGTGTCAAGTAGGCAATCATTTAATACCGGAAGTGACATTATTTTTTAAACCGGAAGTAACACATTATCTCCTTTATAACAAATTTTGTATAGAAACCATATTTTTTGGGATTCATCGTATACAATAAGCTATCATTTGACGCTGGCAATTACATTTTAAACCGAATTTTAATATTTTCATATAAAAATAGATCTTTAAGGGTGGAACGACCTTACATTGTTTACTGAACAATTGTTTTTTTTTAATTTGTATATGACAATCTCAACCAGATGCGTTAAGCTTAAACATTGTTCATAGTCTAGGACAGCTAGGATGTAAAATATTTAACACATTCGGGCTTTGTGTATCAGTTTAATACCACACTCTGGCCTCCGGTCGTCGGGGTGATATCACACTGACACACCGCGTTCTAATAAAATAACCATTACTGAACCTAGCATGCAACACATCATGTTCAGTATATCCACGCATCAAATTTTGGTATGAAACTAGGCGTTTTGTAACATTTATTCGTTCTCTGTGAATATGGTATAGGTAGCAATACACAGTTAAAAGTTTAGTTTCGCATTATGGTCATGTTGAATTTTTAAATTATGAAAGTTTTTTGTACAATAAAATTGATTTTTAGATAGTTGATGAATAATATAGCCTTCCTTGTGAGTTTATATGAACATTCAGATTGTTTTTGACATGTTTAATAGGCCATTTTCTGCTTGACAGTAGGTTTTTTCCTATCCATACCGCCCGTAGGTCAACAAAGATTTGACGCTCGATCTTTTCAATTAAATTTTATTGAAAAACGAGCAAAAATACATAATACATATGAATTTTTGTTTACCTCTTGATAGATATGTGTCTATGGTTTCAGGAAAGGTATCACTCTAATTGATTGAAATTTTCCTTTGGACCAAATTTTGAGACTTTTTCACCCCTGTTTTCTGCAATATTTTATATCAGATAAATGCAGATTGTTGTCATGGTTACACCAAAAAGAGATTATATTTCACCTTTTTAACTATTGAAAATGATATCTATAGAAGATGCTCTTTCCAGAAATATACACATGTATAACACAAATAGTAAGCCTTATTTATTAGATAGGAAGGAAAAGAGGTTGGTTAAACATTATGAGTGTCAATTTTAAGTTTTTTTCTAACTGTGTATTGCTACCATATAGACGAAATTCGGATGCTCAAATTTGGCAAATTATTGACAGTTTTAGCCATTTGTTGTCCCCAATTTTTACAACAATCCACCAGCCACAAGACCTGTTTTGATTACGATTTAAATCCGATATGGAATGTTTTGGACATGTTAGGTAGCTAAACAGACATAGGAAAAAACTAAAAATTGCCACTCATAGTTTTGACCACCCTCTTACCTTTGTCACAATTATTTTAGCATTCATTAAATTATAATTTCTGTTTATATTTGCTTTGTCTCTTAAAGCTTAATTGAATGTGAAGTCCTAACAGGCTACATCTGTTTTGGTCCGTAATCTCTACTTGTAACATTTGTCAGTTAAAAAGATTTGGTGTTTTACTGTTTATAGGTATATATAAAAATAATCTTTGAATTATAGAATATAAAATGATAAATTCATCCTTTGCATTATTATAGCACATGTTATAGAGTTTGAACTGTTCAACTTTGTAATGACATCATTCACTTTAAAGATAGTAAAGTCCTCATAGGTTGCAAAGATTTATTTGAAGTAGAACATTTAGAGAAACTAATTACTTGGTTTAAAGTTATTTACAGTGCTTTGAACACAATTTTACAACAGTCGGTCGAACAATAAAAGAACCTCCAAAAACCTCCTCTCAACTACGGTTTATGTTTTATGGACAGGCATTAACGATAGCAATTAGTCAGATCCCAGTGAACCTAGTTAAATTGTGATGAGATATATAATGTAAGCTTCTTAACATTTAATTTGAAATAAGCATTGATGAAAAGAATGTGCAGAGAAATATAATAAAACGGAATAAGGTTGATGAGTACAATCAATTTGTTTACTATTTTGTTATTAAACTAATTAAGTGTTACATCATATTAAGTTTGTCGTATCTAAAGTATTATTAGTAAGTACATGTAACATTGGCAAAGTCAAAACACGATTTCAATGGGAAAAAATGTTTATATCTAAATATGAATCTATTAGATGACAAATATTTAGGACTGTTATTTGAACCATCTGGTATTTTCACAAGTGTTATACATTTCCTTTGTAGAAAAGCCTTTAAGGTACATTTGTAACAAATGTTTGCTTATTGTATTCTGACAGATGGTTTTATTTCTATGTGAAATTTCCAGTAAGGTTTTGTTTTATTCCAATTACAAACTACTGTAGTGCTACATGATTACCTTATTATATATAATATTCTGAAGAACACAAAAATGTATTTGAATACTAATCTATCAATGGAACCAGTAACACTTCAAATCACAAAGATTCTCGTTGAAGTGAAATCAAATATGGTTAATATACACGTTTTTTTTTTTTTTTTTATAAATGTTAAAGGGGCATTAGCTACGAGATAGATAACAATTCTAATATATTATTTGTTTTGCTCAATCATTAATGAAATGCAAATAGTGAAATAATAATTCGCTTTTAGCAGCCAGTATGGTTCAATTTTGTCAAAATATACAAACATTGATTATGAATTATTCACTTGCCAGTAAATAATTGGACCTCATTGAATCCGTATTCATGTGAACTTCAATTTAACCCCTTAGCTTGAATGGATACACGTGAATTGTGTGTGTAAAGTTATTTAAAGAAAAAGAATGTCAACATTGAAAGTGCAACAAAGGTAAAGCATTTGATTGACTTATTCGATCCACAAAAATCATTCTTATACAGGTAAAAAATTATGATAAACATTTATTTTGTATCTATAATATGAAATTAAACAGACCTACAAAAATCCAACAGCACGAGTTTGCTTAATCTATTCATATCTATATGTATGTTTACATCGCTTATATGGTCATCGGATGACTTTACAGGTCAACTCATAGTAAATTAGATGGCGTATAGACTAAAATACACATGAAACGAAGCTACGTATGTTCATGCCCTTGTCCTGTTAATTGATTATTTTTAATAGGTTGGATAAATGTTTTACATTGTTATCAATCAAATTATGAACATGAATTTGACAGCTAGTGCCCCTTAAACTCTGAACTGAATGTTGTCATTTTTTGATAATCCAAGTTTTTTTCTTAAAATCTTTTTTTTTTCTGTGATGATCAAGAAGGTTTAAAAAAAAAAGTAACTACATGTAAATACTTATGAAAATAGGTTTGCTGTTGTTTTTTATTTGGTCGGGTTGTTGTCTCTTTGACACATTCCCCATTTCCATTCTCAATTTTATTAAACCAGTATAATTAAAGTAATTGACATGAGAAGGACAATTTAGGTAAGAGCGTACAAAAAATGTAAAGTTAAGTATGAATCAACATAGTATCTGAGTGTGTGAGATTTATATCCCAGGCATAGATTACCTTAGCCGTATTTGGCACAACTTTTTGGAATTTTGGATCCTCAATGCTCTTTAACTTTTTACTTGTTTGGCTTAATAAATATTTTGATATGAGCGTCACTGATGAGTCTTATGTAGACGAAACGCGCGTCTGGCGTACTAACTTATAATCCTGGTACCTTTGATAACTATTTACACCACTGGGTCGATGCCACTGCTGGTAGACGTTTCGTCCCCGAGGGTATCACTAGCCCAGTAGTCAACACTTCGGTGTTGACATGAATATCAATTATGTGGTCATTTTGACAAACTTCCTGTTAACAAAACTTTGAATTTTTCGAAAACTAAGGATTTTCTTATCCCAGGCATAGATTACCTTAGCCGTATTTGGCACAACTTTTTGGAATTTTGGATCCTCAATGCTCTTTAACTTTTTACTTGTTTGGCTTAATAAATATTTTGATATGAGCGTCACTGATGAGTCTTATGGAGACGAAACGCGCGTCTGGCGTACTAAATTATAATCCTGGTACCTTTGATAACTTTTTACACCACTGGGTCGATGCCACTGCTGGTGGACGTTTCGTCCCCGAGGGTATCACCAGCCCAGTAGTCAACACTTCGGTGTTGACATGAATATCAATTATGTGGTCATTTTGACAAACTTCCTGTTAACAAAACTTTGAATTTTTCGAAAACTAAGGATTTTCTTATCCCAGGCATATATTACCTTAGCCGTATTTGGCACAACTTTTTGGAATTTTGGATCCTCAATGCTCTTCAACTTTTTACTTGTTTGGCTTAATAAATATTTTGACATGAGCGTCACTGATGAGTCTTATGGAGACGAAACGCGCGTCTGGCGTACTAAATTATAATCCTGGTACCTTTGATAACTATTTACACCATTGGGTCGATGCCACTGCTGGTGGACGTTTCGTCCCCGAGGGTATCACCAGCCCAGTAGTCAACACTTCGGTGTTGACATGAATATCAATAATGTGGTCATTTTTACAAACTTCCTGTTAACAAAACTTTGAATTTTTCGAAAACTAAGGATTTTCTTATCCCAGGCATAGATAACCTTAGCCGTATTTGGCACAACTTTTTGGAATTTTGGATCCTCAATGCTCTTCAACTTTTTACTTGTTTGGCTTAATAAATATTTTGATATGAGCGTCACTGATGAGTCTTATGCAGACGAAACGCGCGTCTGGCGTACTTAATTATAATCCTGGTACCTTTGATAACTATTATAGAGATAAAATCACCATATTTTATGTGTAAGTTGTTTGAAGATACAATCACCATATTAAATGTGTGAGATATATAAAGATGAAATCACTATATTATAAGTGTGGGATATATAAAGATAAAATCACCATATTTTATGTGTAAGTTGTTTGAAGATACAATCACCATATTAAATGTGTGAGATGTATAAAGATAAAATCACCATATTATATATGTGGGATATATACAGATAAAATCACCATATTATATATACATCAATTGAGTATTTCACATTGATGGATTTCATTTTCTTTTCACTGACTGACATTTAACTAAATATAGCTGCAGTGGTTGGTATGATTTAATTGTTTATTTCTGTTTATGGGTCATTATCAAAAAAACATGCAAAACTATGTTATGGGGTCTTTTTAAGTCACAGACATGAAAATATATCAAAATAACACTTGCATATGTTAGATATGAATGTTTTGTGATACACAATATACTGTTTACAGTATGAAATGTTATAAAAACATCCTTAATGTTTTCTTAAACCCTTGAAGATAGCCAGAATTAACTGTTAATTTTACTATAAATCCTTTCAGACTTGAAATAGGACTATTATTCATATCATTTGTTATTATGATTTATCACTTTTTATTGCATTTTGATACATACAAACATTTTTTTTGTGATTTTGGGAGGTGTATGTTGGTTTTATAATAAAAATTTTCACCAAAAGGAAATGTAACATTTTTTAAGTCCATGGTGTTACAAAAGGACAAATTAGTAGGATAAGAGTTATATTTTGCAAGATTTGGGCATTTACAACAGTTTCTCCCTTAGCAATGTTACCTGTAAGCATGTTATGCAAAAGAAAACAAACAATTATGTTGAAGATTTTTAGTGAAAAAATCGTAAAAGTAAGTAAAGGTTATATCGTAATTGGAAATAGTGTCCATGGTGTACCCTTTATAAAAATCATTTTTTGAAAACATTTCCTTAACTTTGAATAATGAAACATATTGAATATGGAAACATGCACCAGTAAAAACATATAGAATAGGGGAATGGAGCAATTATTTCGTAACTGAATCTTAAAATACACCTTAAATCATTGGTGTTACTGTCAATGGTGAGACATTCATGACAATCAGCATTGTTTTGTGTTTCTTTCGTGTTTAACAAGCTAAACATATTATTTATGAAAAACAATACTATTTAACAATGTTTTAACAATATCATGTATTACATATACTCAGTTTTCACAAACTGATGCATGCTGGAAACACCAATGACACTATTTAGTAACACTATTGACATTTTTAGTAATGGATGTTATGTTATATAATTTGAGATTTTTTAGCCTAAGAATTATTTTTTCATCTTTTTCTTTTGCTGGGTGATCTTGGCTTTGTATTCAGTACTTGATAAAGGTAAAATTTGAAATGTGATGTCATTGGTGATACTTTTGTGTCATTGGAGTTACTGAAGGGTCAGTGGTGTTACTATATAAAAATGCGACATTTTTTAATCTTTATTCATAAATGAAAGTGTTTTTAGGTCGTGTACGAAGGATTAGGTATATTATTATCATTTAATTTTAATCTTATACAATTTTCATATATATTCAGTTTAAGTGTATTTTTTAGTATTTACAACGGCCATAATTAGGACAGCCAACTTGTTTACGACAATGTATTCTGAAATTTATGTTTGAATAGAATGCACAGCTATATGAATAATGTCAATAAGTCGTAATTTAAACCTAAACAACAAATTATAACAGTTGTTTGAAGGCAAACAATAATATTTAGTACCTAAATGTATGCTTTAAATTGGTAACACCATTGACATGATTCTTTCAAAGGATGACCTAAAATTGTTAAAATTGAAGAAACTTCATTTTTCCCATTGCATATTTCTGAATATCGTTGCTACCATACTATAGAACAGCGGGACATATTTAAAAGTTTTAAACAATGACATCATTTTTCAAAATATTATCTCGTCGAAATTTGCACTTTTTTTTTATAATGACCATTATTAATCAATTGTTATGTTATAAGAAGTAAAATCACAAAAATACTGAACTCAGAGGAAAATCAATTCGGAAAGTCCATAATCACATGGCAGAATCAAATAACAAAACACATCAAAATCGAATGGGCAAGAACTGTCATATTCCTGACTTGGAACAGGCATTTTCAAATGTAGAAAATGATGGATTAAACCTGGTTTTATAGCGCTAACCCTCTCACTTTGGTGACAGTCTCATCAAATTCCGTTATATTTACATTGTTGCGTTAACTAAACAGACACAATAAATAAAATAGTCAAAATATGGGTACAGCAGTCATCATCGTGTAACAATTTTAAAAGGAACAATTTAACAGAACACAAAACATTTATCTACAAACACATTCATTGATTCGCGTGTCTGACGTCAGAAAATGTTATACGTCAAATATATTTGTCGTTTAATGTACATACAAACAATTTTAAAATTTCACATAGGCAATGTTAGCATACAGGGAGAACTGATAGCACGCATTAATAAAACTACTATATATATATGCTTGTGTTGTAAATGTTAATGCCATATTCTTTTTTTTTCTTTTTTTCTTTACAATGATCGCCAATTACAATTTTTTTTTCGTTGTCCCTTGGTACTTTCTTGTGTTTTTCTGAACCAAGTTTTTTTCATTGCCTTTTGGTATATTTATTTTTATTTTTAAAAGGACTGTTTTTTTTTAAGATAATAGTATTTTCAACACATATTTAAAAGATAGCTTTTAATTACATAAAACCCCATGAAAGTTCCAACATGCTGGATCATAATAATACGAGATATATACGATGGCAACCCTTAGAAAAGACATGATATTTATCAAAATAAAAGCCCAGAAAGATGCTTTTAAAATGAACAACGATATACATCTAAAACTCGCTACGTCCTAAATGCATGCCTTAGTAATATATTTTGATTTGAATATCATAAATCTAAACCTTACAACATACCACACGTTGCATACACAAACCACTGTTTTATGTTACCTTGTCTTTATAACTAATGGACATTAATCAAACTAGGTTCTTTGTAGTACATGGAGTCATCAAGATAATCAGACGCTATACTATTTACTTGAACCAGGCGAAACTAATAGGAATTATTCATTTAGTAACAATAAAACAAAAGATCGCTAATGTATATGCTGATATTGGGAGCGTTTTATTCCACAATAAATCTAAAGTGTTCAATTTTGTTTTAAATATCTAATTTTATATAATAATTTGATAAAATGTTTTACAATAACATTGTAATTCCTGATTGTCATCTAAATGACTGTATGTCAACAAATAGATCCCACTCGATAGATGTATCTGGAGGAATGCGGACTTAGTTGTGTGATAAAGGTATCTAGCGAACTGCAGAGAATATGTTTAGTTATGGGATAAAAATGAGAATGGAAATGGGGAATGTGTCAAAGAGACAACAACCCGACCAAATAAAAAACAACAGCAGAGGGTCACCAACAGGTCTTCAATGTAGCGAGAAATTCCCTCACCCGGAGGTGTCCTTCAGCTGGCCCCTAAACAAATATATACCAGTCCAGTGATAATGAACGCCATACTAATTTCCAAATTGTACACAAGAAACTAAAATTAAAATAATACAAGACTAACAAAGGCCAGAGGCTCCTGACTTGGGACAGGCGCAAAAATGCGGCTGGTTTAAACATGTTTGTGAGATCTCAACCCTCCCCCTATACCTCTAACCAATGTAGAAAAGTAAACGCATAACAATACGCACATTAAAATTCAGTTCAAGAGAAGTCCGAGTCTGATGTCAGAAGATGTAACCAAAGAAAATAAACAAAATGACAATAATACATAAATAACAACAGACTACTAGCAGTTAACTGACATGCCAGCTCCAGACTTCAATTAAACTGACTGAAAGATTATGATTTCATCATATGAACATCAGGCACAATCCTTCCCATTAGGGGTTTAGTATCATACCATCATAACATATATGAGAAGAACATAACCCGTGTCATGCCAACAACTGTTTTTAGAATAAATGTGTTAAGTTCCGATGCAAAGACCTTATCAGTGACTCAATATTAACGCCAAAATATGCAATCTTTAATGACTTGACAACAGTATCGTAATTATATCCCTTCTTAATAAGTCTATTCAAAGGTTTTGTAAGTTTCTGAGGTGAATACTGACACCTTTGTGCTTTATAAAGAATATTTCCATAAAAAATTGGATGTGAAATACCTGAACGTATTAGAAGTCTGCATGTTGAGCTATATTTACGAATGATGTCTTTATACCGATGATAAAATTTAGTAAATGTTTTGACTAGTTTAATTTGTGATATCGAAAACCCTGGTGTAATAATTTTTCAGTAATACATAAATTTCTCTCGTTAAAATCTAAAACATTGTTACATACACGAGCGAATCGTACAAGTTGAGATATATAAACACCGTAATAATTTATTTGGCGGCTTGCAGAGACTTTGTTTGGTTACTGGTATGTGATCAATGTATCTGCCGGACTGAATTTGTTTAGTTATGTGATAAAGGTATCTTGCGGATTTGTTTAGTTAAGTGATAAAGATATGTGGCGAACTGCAGAGAATAATTATGTTCAGTTATGGAATAAATGTATTTGGCGGCTTGCAGAGAATTTTTTTAGTGACTGGTACAAATGTATGTGATCAATGTATCTGGTGGATTGCATTAGTTTCGTTATCTGATAAAGGTATCATGTGGCGAACTGCAGAGAATATGTTAAGATAAGGGGTAAATGTATTTGGCGGCTTGCAGAGAAAATGTTAAGTTACTGGTATGTGATCTATGTATCTGGCGGACTGCATTTATTTAGTTATGTGATAAATGCATCTGGCGAACTGAGAACAGAGAATGTGTTTAGTTATGGGATAACTGTATTTGGAGGCTTGCAGAGAATATGTTTAGTTATGAGATAACTGTATTTGGCGGCTTGCCGAGAACTTGTTTAGTTACTGGTATGTAATCAATGTATCTGGCGAACTGCAGAGAATTTGTTAAGATATGTGATAAATGTATCTGGCGGACTACAGAGAATTTGTTTAGTTATGCGGTCAATATGTATTTGGCGGACTGTAGAGAATTGTTTAGTTGTGGGGATAAATGCATTTGGTGAACTGCTGAGAATTTGTTTAATGGTGTGATAAACGTATTATGCGAACTGCAGATGAATTGTTAAGTTATGTGTAAACTGGCGGACTGCTGAGGATAATTGAATTTATTTGATCTGGTGGACTGCAAATGAATTGTTTAGTTGTGTAATCAATGTATCTGGCAGACTTCACATGATTTGTTTAGTTGTGTGATACATGCATCTGATGGACTGCAGAGGATATTTAGTTGTGTGGTACATGTATCTGATGGACTGCAGAGGATATGTTTAGTTGTGTGGTACATGTATCTGATGGACTGCAAAGGATATGTTTAGTTGTGTGGTACATGTATCTGTTGGTCTGCAGAGGATATGTTTAGTTGTAAGGTAAATGTGTCTGATGGACTGCAGAGGATATGTTTAGTTGTGTGGTAAATGTATCTGATGGACTGTAGAGGATATGTTTAGTTGTAAGGTAAATGTGTCTGATGGACTGCAGAGGATATGTTTAGTTGTGTGGTAAATGTATCTGATGGACTGTAGAGGATATGTTTAGTTGTGAGGTAAATGTATCTGATGGACTGTAGAGGATATGTTTAGTTGTGTGGTAAATGTATCTGATGGACTGTAGAGGATATGTTTAGTTGTGAGGTAAATGTATCTGATGGACTGCAGATTATATGTTTAGTTGTGTGGTAAATGTATCTGATGGACTGCAGAGGGTATGTTTAGTTGTATGGTAAATGTATCTATTGTTCTGCAGAGGATATGTTTAGCTGTGTGGTACATGTATCTGATGGGCTGCAGAGGATATGTTTAGTTGTGTAGTACATGTATCTAATGGACTGCAGAGGATATCTTTAGTTGTGTGGTACATGTAATATCTGATGGTCTGCAGAGGATATGTTTAGTTGTGTGGTAAATGTATCTGATGGACTACAGGGGATATGTTTAGTTGTTTGGTAAATGTATCTGATGGACTGCAGAGGATATTTAGTTGTGTGGTACATGTATTTGATGGACTGCAGAGGATATCTTTAGTTGTGTGGTAAATGTATCTGATGGACTACAGGGGATATGTTTAGTTGTGTGGTAAATGTATCTGATGGACTGCAGAGGATATGTTTAGTTGTGTGGAAAATTTATCTGATGGACTGCAGAGGATATGTTTAGTTATGTTGTAAATGTATCTGGTGGTCTGCAGAGGATATGTTCAGTTGTGTGGTACATGTATCTGATGGTCTGCAGAGGATTTGTTTAGTTGTGTGGAAAATTTATCTGATGGACTGCAGAGGATATATTTAGTTATATTGTAAATGTATCTGGTGGTCTGCAGAGTATATGTTTAGTTGTGTGGTAAATGTATCTGATGGACTACAGGGGATATGTTTAGTTGTGTGTTACATGTATTTGATGGACTGCAGAGGATATGTTTAGTTGTGTGGTAAATGTATCTGATGGACTGCAGATTATATGTTTAGTTGTGTGGAAAATTTATCTGATGGACTGCAGAGGATATGTTTAGTTATGTTATAAATGTATCTGGTGGTCTGCAGAGGATATGTTCAGTTGTGTGGTACATGTATCTGATTGACTGCAGAGGATATGTTTAGTTGTGTGGTACATGTATCTGATGGACTGCAAAGGATATCTTTAGTTGTGTGGTAAATGTATCTGGTGGTCTGCAGAGGATATGTTCAGTTGTGTGGTACATGTATCTGATGGTCTGCAGAGGATATGTTTAGTTGTGTGGTACATGTAGCTGATGGACTGCAGAGGATATGTTTAGTTGTGTGGTAAATGTATCTGGTGTTCTGCAGAGGATATGTTTAGTTGTGTGGTACATGTATCTGATTGACTGCAGATGATATGTTTGGTTGTGTGGTAAATGTATCTGATGGACTGTAGATTATATCTTAAGTTGTGTGTTAAATGTATCTGATTGACTGCAGAGGATATGTTTAGTTGTGTGGTACATATATCTGATGGATTGTAGAGGATATGTTTAGTTGTGTGGTACATGTATCTGATGGACTGCAGAGGATATGTTTAGTTGTGTGGTAAATGTATGTGATGGATTGTAGAGGATATGTTTTGTTGTGTGGTAAATGTATCTGATGGACTGCAGAGGATATGTTTAGTTGTGTGGTACATGTATCTGGTGGTCTGCAAAGGATATGTTCAGTTGTGTGGTACATGTATCTGGTGGTCTGCAAAGGATATGTTCAGTTGTGTGGTAAATGTATCTGATGGACTGCAGAGGATATGTTTAGTTGTGTGGTACATGTATCTGGTGGTCTGCAAAGGATATGTTTAGTTGTGTGGTAAATGTATCTGATGGACTGCCGGGGATATGTTTAGTTGTGTGGTACATGTATCTGATGGACTACAGGGGATATGTTTAGTTGTGTGGTACATGTATCTGGTGGACTACAGGGGATATGTTTAGTTGTGTGGTAAATGTATCTGATGGACTGCAGAGGATATGTTTAGTTGTGTGGTACATATATCTGATGGACTGCAGAGGATATGTTTAGTTGTGTGGTACATATATCTGATGGACTGCAGAGGATATGTTTAGTTGTGTGGTACATGTATCTGGTGGTCTGCAAAGGATATGTTCAGTTGTGTGGTAAATGTATCTGATGGACTGCAGAGGATATGTTTAGTTGTGTGGTACATGTATCTGGTGGTCTGCAAAGGATATGTTCAGTTGTGTGGTACATGTATCTGATGGACTACAGGGGATATGTTTAGTTGTGTGGTAAATGTATCTGATGGACTGCAGAGGATATGTTTAGTTGTGTGGTACATATATCTGATGGACTGCAGAGGATATGTTTAGTTGTGTGGTACATGTATCTGGTGGTCTGCAAAGGATATGTTCAGTTGTGTGGTAAATGTATCTGATGGACTGCAGAGGATATGTTTAGTTGTGTGGTACATGTATCCGGTGGTCTGCAAATGATATGTTCAGTTGTGTGGTAAATGTATCTGATGGACTGCAGAGGATATGTTTAGTTGTGTGGTAAATGTATCTGATTGACTGCAGAGGATATGTTTTGTTGTGTGGTACATGTATCTGATGGTCTGCAGAGGATATGTTTAGTTGTGTGGTAAATGTATCTTATGGACTGCAGAGGATATATTTAGTTATATTGTAAATGGATCTGGTGGTCTGCAGAGGATATGTTTAGTTGTGTGGTAAATGTATCTGATGGACTACAGGGGATATGTTTAGTTGTGTGTTACATGTATTTGATGGACTGCAGAGGATATGTTTAGTTGTGTGGTAAATGTATCTGATGGACTGCAGATTATATGTTTAGTTGTGTGGAAAATTTATCTGATGGACTGCAGAGGATATGTTTAGTTATGTTATAAATGTATCTGGTGGTCTGCAGAGGATATGTTCAGTTGTGTGGTACATGTATCTGATTGACTGCAGAGGATATGTTTAGTTGTGTGGTACATGTATCTGATGGACTGCAAAGGATATCTTTAGTTGTGTGGTAAATGTATCTGGTGGTCTGCAGAGGATATGTTCAGTTGTGTGGTACATGTATCTGATGGTCTGCAGAGGATATGTTTAGTTGTGTGGTACATGTATCTGATGGACTGCAGAGGATATGTTTAGTTGTGTGGTAAATGTATCTGGTGTTCTGCAGAGGATATGTTTAGTTGTGTGGTACATGTATCTGATTGACTGCAGATGATATGTTTGGTTGTGTGGTACATGTATCTGATGGACTGTAGATTATATCTTAAGTTGTGTGTTAAATGTATCTGATTGACTGCAGAGGATATGTTTAGTTGTGTGGTACATATATCTGATGGATTGTAGAGGATATGTTTAGTTGTGTGGTACATGTATCTGATGGACTGCAGAGGATATGTTTAGTTGTGTGGTAAATGTATGCGATGGATTGTAGAGGATATGTTTTGTTGTGTGGTAAATGTATCTGATGGACTGCAGAGGATATGTTTAGTTGTGTGGTACATGTATCTGGTGGTCTGCAAAGGATATGTTCAGTTGTGTGGTACATGTATCTGGTGGTCTGCAAAGGATATGTTCAGTTGTGTGGTAAATGTATCTGATGGACTGCAGAGGATATGTTTAGTTGTGTGGTACATGTATCTGGTGGTCTGCAAAGGATATGTTCAGTTGTGTGGTAAATGTATCTGATGGACTGCAGAGGATATGTTTAGTTGTGTGGTACATGTATCTGGTGGTCTGCAAAGGATATGTTCAGTTGTGTGGTACATGTATCTGATGGACTACAGGGGATATGTTTAGTTGTGTGGTAAATGTATCTGATGGACTGCAGAGGATATGTTTAGTTGTGTGGTACATATATCTGATGGACTGCAGAGGATATGTTTAGTTGTGTGGTACATGTATCTGGTGGTCTGCAAAGGATATGTTCAGTTGTGTGGTAAATGTATCTGATGGACTGCAGAGGATATGTTTAGTTGTGTGGTACATGCATCTGGTGGTCTGCAAAGGATATGTTCAGTTGTGTGGTAAATGTATCTGATTGACTGCAGAGGATATGTTTAGTTGTGTGGTAAATGTATCTGATTGACTGCAGAGGATATGTTTTGTTGTGTGGTACATGTATCTGATGGTCTGCAGAGGATATGTTTAGTTGTGTGGTAAATGTATCTGATGGACTGCAGAGGATATGTTTAGTTGTGTGGTAAATGTATCTGATTGACTGCAGAGGATATGTTCAGTTGTGTGGTAAAAGTATCTGATGGACTGCAGAGGATATGTTTAGTTGTGTGGTACATGTATCTGATGATCTGCAGAGGATATGTTCAGTTGTGTGGTACATGTATCTGGTGGACTGCAGAGGATATGTAGTTGTGTGGTACATGTATCTGATGGTCTGCAGAGGATATGTTTAGTTGTGTGGTACATGTATCTGATGGACTGCAGAGGATATGTTTAGTTGTGTGGTAAATGTATCTGGTGTTCTGCAGAGGATATGTTTAGTTGTGTGGTACATGTATCTGATTGACTGCAGATGATATGTTTGGTTGTGTGGTACATGTATCTGATGGACTGTAGATTATATCTTAAGTTGTGTGTTAAATGTATCTGATTGACTGCAGAGGATATGTTTAGTTGTGTGGTACATATATCTGATGGATTGTAGAGGATATGTTTAGTTGTGTGGTACATGTATCTGATGGACTGCAGAGGATATGTTTAGTTGTGTGGTAAATGTATGCGATGGATTGTAGAGGATATGTTTTGTTGTGTGGTAAATGTATCTGATGGACTGCAGAGGATATGTTTAGTTGTGTGGTACATGTATCTGGTGGTCTGCAAAGGATATGTTCAGTTGTGTGGTACATGTATCTGGTGGTCTGCAAAGGATATGTTCAGTTGTGTGGTAAATGTATCTGATGGACTGCAGAGGATATGTTTAGTTGTGTGGTACATGTATCTGGTGGTCTGCAAAGGATATGTTCAGTTGTGTGGTAAATGTATCTGATGGACTGCAGAGGATATGTTTAGTTGTGTGGTACATGTATCTGATGGACTACAGGGGATATGTTTAGTTGTGTGGTACATGTATCTGGTGGACTACAGGGGATATGTTTAGTTGTGTGGTAAATGTATCTGATGGACTGCAGAGGATATGTTTAGTTGTGTGGTACATATATCTGATGTACTGCAGAGGATATGTTTAGTTGTGTGGTACATATATCTGATGGACTGCAAAGGATATGTTCAGTTGTGTGGTAAATGTATCTGATGGACTGCAGAGGATATGTAGTTGTGTGGTACATGTATCTGATGGACTACAGGGGATATGTTTAGTTGTGTGGTACATGTATCTGGTGGTCTGCAAAGGATATGTTCAGTTGTGTGGTAAATGTATCTGATGGACTGCAGAGGATATGTTTAGTTGTGTGGTACATGTATCTGGTGGTCTGCAAAGGATATGTTCAGTTGTGTGGTACATGTATCTGATGGACTACAGGGGATATGTTTAGTTGTGTGGTAAATGTATCTGATGGACTGCAGAGGATATGTTTAGTTGTGTGGTACATGCATCTGGTGGTCTGCAAAGGATATGTTCAGTTGTGTGGTAAATGTATCTGATTGACTGCAGAGGATATGTTTAGTTGTGTGGTAAATGTATCTGATTGACTGCAGAGGATATGTTTTGTTGTGTGGTACATGTATCTGATGGTCTGCAGAGGATATGTTTAGTTGTGTGGTAAATGTATCTGATGGACTGCAGAGGATATGTTTAGTTGTGTGGTAAATGTATCTGATTGACTGCAGAGGATATGTTCAGTTGTGTGGTAAAAGTATCTGATGGACTGCAGAGGATATGTTTAGTTGTGTGGTACATGTATCTGATGATCTGCAGAGGATATGTTCAGTTGTGTGGTACATGTATCTGGTGGTCTGCAAAGGATATGTTTAGTTGTGTGGTACATGTATCTGATGGACTGCAGAGGATATGTTTAGTTGTGTGGTACATGTATCTGGTGGTCTGCAGAGGATATGTTTAGTTGTGTGGTAAATGTATCTGGTGGTCTGCAGATGATATAGATATGAGAAGCCAGCCATACAGACAAGAAAAATGTTTTAAAATTTTATTAAATTAATTTATACTATTATTTGTTTTGCATTTTTAAATAATGTGTTTTCCTGTTTCTTAATATTCGTCCTTTTATACTATTTAGTTATGTTTTCACTAAAATGTCAGACTGAGGTTTATTTTTCGGAATTTGCAGAATAGCATTAAAGAACAATTCTTTAAGTTAAAGGAATACATATGTAGGACTTGGTGGTGCGACTGGGACGCTGAAGTACAATGGTCACGCTGAAGTGCATTGGTCCACGGATACGTCAAAGCACGATAATCCTCTCGCTGAAGTATGATGGTTTGGCATGACGTTTGAATATTACTTGTGACGTTTTCAAATACAAAGTTGAATCAAATACAACAGGGTTTCGCAGATAGGAGAATAAGATTTTGTAGACGAAATTTTAACGCGAGTAGATGAAAGTTTCATGCGAACAAAGGAAGAAAAAAGTAAAGAACGATGCAAGTCCTGTAACAGTTTTAAAAAGTACTAGTGCAGGTGGATATTACAAAAAAGACTATGTGCGGTGGCAAACCATGGGAACCAAATTAAAGCGGCAAAATATGAACTCGATAATATTTGTATTAAGAACATCGTCACTCTAGCCTTATTTTATTGTTGTTATAGTATTTAGATTTCTAAATCATTTTATCCGAAATTAACCTGACTAGTACCTTAGTGGACCTCCCAATTTACTTTATTCTTCTCAGCAAGTGGCGAATCAGCAAATGTAAAAAAATGGCAGAAAACGGGTCTTATTTTTATATAGACTTACACTCTGAATTTTTCTTTTTTTTCAATCTTCTACATTATAATATTTGACTCCAAACTTCTGTGTAATAATAGGAGAATTTAAAATTAGATTGAAACAAATTAGAATTTAAATTAAAAATACAAGCGATGTATTTATATAATACTGTAGGTTATAAATTTCTCTAAATCTTGAAATGATGTCTGGAAAAATATCAAGAATATAAAAAATAAATCCGCTTTCATGCTAATTTTTCTGAAATGTAATAAGATTTATACTAATAATCATAAACATTTTTTAGGGTAATTGAAATGAAAAAAAGCTCCGATAAGAATTAGCTGGGGTCCGTGTTGGTTAATATTTAGTCGTCGGTGTTTGTGGTAAATCTCTTTTCAGTATAGAACTTTGGAATCATAGACGTTTGCCAAACATTTTCTATTGATGATTGATTGTTGCTGAAAGCCTACATTTTAATATAATCCCTTATTCTAATGTCTGAGCACTCTGACTTATATTTTGTCGCCCTGAAGAATGATACACCGGAGAAGAAAGCCTGATCTCTCAAACGATTTCCCTTTCAAGTAAGTCTTTATGAACCATATGAGACAAAAAACTAAAATTATTTATCATAATAGTTTATTATTTACCCGTCAAGACCACGCGAATAGCTGGGTATAGTTATATTCTATTAAAAGTACTTTGGCACAAGGTTATTATTGTTCATAAAAGACTCGCTGGAGGGCAATTGATTTAACTAGTCGAATGCAATTTATTTATTTATCTCCTTCATCACGGACCGATCCTTTGAAGTATGTACATAATTAATTTATCTTTAAGTAATTAGAACGCACTGTAATCGGACCGGAACTATGCAAAAAAATGAGAGTCATCCTGACATTGTAATGCTATCACTGTGCATTAAAAAGATACAATCAAAAGTGACAATCACATGAAAATGGATTGTGAAAATTTGACAATGAAACGTGGTGCATTCGTCAATAAAATGGGTACTGATATTCGAAAATAAAACAAAGAACATTATCCAGTGTATATAAAGTGCGAATCCAGTCAGTTCATTTTCACTGTTGTATGCGAGTTGGTTCATTGTAGAATAAAGGATCATGGGAAAACTTTATTTGTTTACGTTTTGAAAATACCAAAATAATTGATTTGAAACTAAATTTTAACATATTTTCATTATGATGTGTCTTTTTAATGTAAAATAACAGTATTAAAGTTCAAATATGTGTTATAAAAGCAACATAACATAGAATATCAGTTATTAAAAGCGACCCATTTTCACTATAGATGCTATGAATTATCACTGTATGGCATTCATTTCTGATGTAGAATTTTCGAAAATGCGATGAATTTTTATTGTAGATTAATGTAATAATTAGACTTGCAACACATGAAAAACTTTTTTGATTACTTTAATATTTATATCTATTTATAACTTGTATATGTCTATAGAAACTGGCTGGTCATTTATACGTTTTCCCACAGTATTGACATGTGTGAACTGTAAACTGAAATGTTTCCCCGCAATGTTTTTTTTTCCGGTTCGTATATCGCTATGATGTCGTTATCGTCTGCGTCGTCCGAAGACCCATTTGGTTTCCGGACAACTTTAATTTAAGTGAATTGATCTATATAAATTTTAAAGAAGGCTCAATACCACAAAAGGAAGGTTGTGATAATGTTGGGGATCATGGTTCCAACCGTTTACGAAAAAGGGACATAAAAGAAGCATGTTTTTAGTTTCAGGATAATTACTTGTGTATAAGAATTTTGATTGTTCTGAAATTGTACCACAGTGTTCAATACCACAAGCAGAATGTTAGGATTCATTTTGGGGTTATGGTACTAACAGTTTAGGAATGAAGGAACAAAAGGGGACAAAAAACAATCATGTTTGTAGTTTCCGGATAATTACTTGTGTGTACATTTTGGGATCTTTTTCGCATTATCACATAGGGAAGACTGGGATTTGGTACGGGGATAATTGTCCCAAACATGCAGAAATTAGGGGCAAAAGAAATGGCAAAACAAACATTTTTCTAGTTTCCAGACAATATCTTGTGTTCAAGTGTATAGACCTCTCTAAAATTGTACTGCAAGGTTCATTACCAGAAAGGAAAGACTGGGATTTGGTTTGATGGTTATTTGTCCTAGAAGGAAAACAAAATGTTATGGGCGGGAAGAAACCTTCAGTTGCACAGTATTGCGCATACGATTTCTGATCTTCGACCACATTTACCTTGTGTCAGAAACCTATATAACGTCATAAATTTAATCACAATCCAAATTCAGATGGTATCAAGCTTTGATATTATGTCCAAATTTGCCCAAACTGTTCAGGGTTCGATCTCTGCGGTCAGCGAAGCATTTTTAATGTTTTACTATAAAACGAGCAGATGTGATTAAAAGTTCCTGTTGCTTTCTTCATATGGTAAACTATGCCAGCATAGGCGTATCCGTGGGGGCCTTGGGAAAATTTGGTTGATTATATAGGGAATCACTGAAGCCTGACTTGAGCATGACTTGACAAAGTCGATTTGAAAAGTCGATTTGAAAAGTCGATTTGAAAAGCTCACTAGAGCTTGTGTTATGTAGTTTATTGAATATCGACTCTAAATAAAACTTTGAATTGAATTGAAAAAATTGACACAAAAAGGGGAGGGGGTCCCCTTTTTGTGTCAGCCATCGGGCCTGCCTTACAAAAAGTTCTGGATCCGCCACTGCCCAGTTCTGCTTTTGAAGTGTGTGGAACAATGAGTACAAATCAGGCTTTCTCAATGCTATCAGTTGTTGTGCTTATTGAGAAGTCTTAAAATTTTAATTCACACTGGTCACATTTGTTTAACCCATTAGTGTGGATCTTCTTATGCCTGGGAAAACTAGCTACCCATTTTGTCTTGAAAGGACAATGCGTGCATTGGTATGAAGACCCCTCCTTAACTTTAGTTCTTTTTTTTCTGTGATTCATCTTTACTTGCCTCCCCTATTGTTGAGCCCCCAAATGCTCCAACATCCATATTCTGAAGGAAAGATAGTTTTTAGCTCGATTGTTGCTTGCATGTACTTTACTGTATAAAATGAAACGACGATGTGACATATAATTATCCAAAGTCATTAAAGCTTGAAATGCAAGTCAAGTTGTGTAGGGCAAACTTTATCTGTCAAAAACGTATACTGATAAAGTTGCATTGGAACATGATGTACGTGTTGTAGAGCACCCTTGATACTACCGCAGAGGTCGAACCCTGAACAGTTTGGGGTAACTATGTACACAACATTCAAGCTAGACTTCATTTTTGATGAAATAAAAAAAAATGTTTAATTTCGGACCCTTTGAAATATTGTTGTTTTTATCCCTTTTTATCCCATTCTATTTCGATAGACACGAGAGATGTACGTATTCAGTGATGAAGTGTCAATGCATTGGATAAATATAACTACACTTTAAATAAAGATTTTGATGAATTATAAAAAAAATCTATGACATGCTTCTTCTGATTGGTAAATAGACCCATACTCGAAATCCAATGATAAAATGTGTTTGCACATGCGTATAATGACTACTGCAGAAACATGAATTTTATCAAATTGGCATGCATTTGAAAATATTTTGCATTAATCTAAAAACACTTTCAACTCTGAAATGATCCACATATTGTTATATTATGACAACGATGTGTTTTATTTAAAATAAATATTAATTCTATTGAATTTATTGGAGTGTTCAATCAAACTTTCCATCTCAAAGTCAGCACTATCAAATCCTTTTCTTACTTTAATTATTGTTTGAGCAAGTCGGCTGAATTTGGAATTTAATGCATAAAAATTAATAAAATTCATACAGTGAAAATGTACCGCATATACAATACTAATGGATCGCTCTGACAGCGAAAATGAAAGTAAAGTATAATTTTTCAACAGTGAACATGACTCGCATGAAGATAGCATCATAGTGGAATTCATTACAATATTGGCAAACTGAATAACAAAAGCTATTCTACGTTATACAACATTAATAATTGTGTTGTAATGAATATTTTTTTGCAACTACATCTTTCCTGCTAGTTTTTAATCACCTGCACAATTTGTTCGTAAAACGTCCTAAATATTCACCTATTTCGGTATATATTTCACGTATGGATGTCGGATAAAAACCCGTTCCCATCTCTTACTTTGTATAACTTGTATTATTTATTACTAAATATAATACATGTGCACAATTTTCTTCATTTTCTATAAAAATCATAATTTTTTCGTCTGTTTATTTACCATTCTACATCAGAAATGCATGGCATATACAATGGAAATGGTATTTTAGGATCCGCACTTTACATACACTGTTATCGTCAATAAAACATGTGGAATTCGGTAACAAGACGTTGAGCATTTTGAGCATTCGTCACTGTTTTAACAATTGTCGTTCTTACCGAGAAATTTAAGGAAATAAATGATTATTCAAGCAATCAGCTAAAATTCATAGAATATTTTTTTAGCAGTTCCTCGTTAATTTGCTATAGTCAATGGTGCTTTATACAGACATATATGGTTGCATGATTTAATTTAAAACATTTTCTTTTGAATTTCCCCTTGTGATTTTGATAACAAAACCTAACATTAATATCTGACAGTTCCTGCAATATTCGTCGATGTTTGCACCATTATAATCAGTTTAATGCATTCGTGATAGCTACAGTCACTTACTCTGTGAATCACACGAGACAACGTTCTTTTAACATCTGTTATATACACGTGCGTGTGGCTGTGATATCGATCGATCTTCTACTCGGTGTCTGTTATAAAACATAGTCCTCAAATAGGCTGTGGATTTTGTTCGATTGAAAATGAATGAATTAATATAGCCGTAAAATATTTTTTATTAAAGAATTTTTCAAACAGATTCCCCTAAAGTAAATTAATTCCGATTTTTTAAAAAGTCAATTACAACACATATTGACCTCATCAAAAAAATAATTGTATAATTTACAATTTTTCAAATGAAACGCAAATGACAGGACGTTACACATCTATTGTCTTTGACGAATGTTATCAATAATTTTCTTTTTTGTGTAACATTTACAAAAAAGGAGGAAATTACCGTATACAAGTTTAACCATCCTTGGACTTCCCGTCGATTAAACTCTTGCTGTAAAAGATTAAAACAACACGTTTGATAATTCATGCGTCCGATGCGATTTTCTGAATTTACCCATAGGGACTCGGTTAGCAGATTAAATTTTTTTTAAATTTTTTTTTCAGTATTTCCTGTCTACTTGTATTACTTTTTTTTCACGTATTTGAGGTTAACAACAATATTTCTTTGTTTTCTAACAATGTGCAGTTTACTATCCATATCCGTATACTGAAAAAACCTAAAGGGGTCTAAGTCGCCATCTTGAATTGCCTTTCCTACTTTAGATGTTACATGTTAAAAATGTCTGGTATCAGTGGCCACATTCTACACTTTACGAACCCTTGCAATGCATCTAATGGTTCCGATGATGACAAGTTTGCAGGCTTTTCTGATGTTTATAACACTTCTTATGCTTATCGAATCCACATACCTAGCTGAACTTATTTATAGTTATTTGTAATGACTTGACGTGTTTATATACATATAATACATGGAGCATTGGCTGCTGGACGTTCGGCCAGCAATATTATCAGTGTACTTACAGCATCAGTGGCGGGTCCAGAAATTTTCATAAGTGGGGGCCCACTGACTTCATAAGAGATGGCCCGCTCCGGTCAAGCTTCAGTAATTGCCTATATAATCAACCATTTTTTTCCAGAAAAGGGGGGACCCCTGCCCACTCCTCCCAAAATTCGTCTGCGAGAATATATAAGTATTAACTTCTCTTAAGCACTATCGGCTAAAATTTGGGGCGTGCGAACGATTTGAAAATTTTAATAAAAAAATATTTAATTTGCAAATTTTTGAGGCGAAGCTTGAAAAGTAAAGGCGAGCGATTAGATTTTTTTTTGTAAACATAAAATAGTAGGTTTTGACAATATAAAAGCTTGATTTATCACTAATATGGTGATTTTATCTTTATACATCTCACACATTTAATATGGTGATTTTATCTTTATATATTTACACATATAATATGGTGATTTTATCTTTATACATCTCACACATTTAATATGGTGATTTTATCTTTATATATTTACACATATAATATGGTGATTTTATCTTTATACATCTCACACATTTAATATGGTGATTTTATCTTTATATATCCCACACTTATAATATAGTGATTTTATCTTTATATATCTCACACATATAATATGGTGATTGTATCTTCAAACAACTCACACATAAAATATGGTGATTTTATCTCTATAAATCTCACACACTCAGATACTATGTTGATTCATACTTAACTTTACATTTTTTGTACGCTCTTACCTAAATTGTCCTTCTCATGTCAATTACTTTAATTATACTGGTTAAAACCTATTTTCATAAGTATTTACATGTAGTTACTTTTTTTTTTAATCCTTCTTGATCATCACAGAAAAATAAAACAATTTTAAGAAAAGAACTTGGATTATCAAAAGAATGAAAACATTCAGTTCAGAGTTTAAGGGGCACTAGCTGTCAAATTCATGTTCACAATTTGATTGATAACAATGTAAAACATTTATCCAACCTATTAAAAGTCTATTAAAAATAATCAATTAACAGGACAAGGGCATGAACATACGTAGCTTCGTTTCATGTGTATTTTAGTCTATACGCCATCTAAGCGATGTAAACATACATATAGATATAAATAGATTAAGCAAACTCGTGCTGTTGGATTTTTGTAGGTCTATTTAATTTCATATTATAGATACAAAATAAATGTTTATCATAATTTTTTACCTGTATAAGAATGATTTTTGTGGATCGAATAAGTCAATCAAATGCTTTACCTTTGTTGCACTTTCAATGTTGACATTCTTTTTCTTTAAATAACTTTACACACACAATTCACGTGTTATCCATTCAAGCTAAGGGGTTAAATTGAAGTTCACATGAATACGGATTCAATGAGGTCCAATTATTTACTTGCAAGTGAATAATTCATAATCAATGTTTGTTTGCATATTTTGACAAAATTGAACCATACTGGCTGCTAAAAGCGAATTATTATTTCACTATTTGCATTTCATAAATGATTGAGCAAAAAAATAATATATTAGAATTTTTATCTATCTCGTAGCTAGTGTCCCTTTAACATTTATAAAAAAAAATAAACGTGTATATTAACCATATTTGAATTCACTTCAACGAGAATCTTTGTGATTTGAAGTGTTACTGGTTCCATTGATAGATTAGTATTCAAATACATTTTTGTGTTCTTCAGAATATTATATATAATAAGGTAATCATGTAGCACTACAGTAGTTTGTAATTGGAATAAAACAAAACCTTACTGGAAATTTCACATAGAAATAAAACCATCTGTCAGAATACAATAAGCAAACATTTGTTACAAATGTACCTTAAAGGCTTTTCTACAAAGGAAATGTATAACACTTGTGAAAATACCAGATGGTTCAAATAACAGTCCTAAATATTTGTCATCTAATAGATATAGGAAGATGTGGTGTGAGTGCCAATGAGACAACTCTCCATACAAATAACAATTTAAAAAGTAAACCATTATAGGTTAAAGTACGGCCTTTCATATTCATATTTAGATATAAACATTTTTTTCCATTGAAATCGTGTTTTGACTTTGCCGATGTTACATGTACTTACTAATAATACTTTAGATACGACAAACTTAATATGATGCAACACTTTATTAATTTAATAACAAAATAGTAAACAAATTGATTGTACTCATCAACCTTATTCCGTTTTATTATATTTCTCTGCACATTCTTTTCATCAATAATTATTCCAAACTAAATGTTAAGAAGCTTACATTATATATCTCATCACACTTTAACTAGGTTCAATCAGATCTGACTGATTGCTATCGTTAATGCCTGTCCATAAAACATAAACCGTAGTTGAGAGGAGGCTTTTGGAGGTTCTTTTATTGTTCGACCGACTGTTGTAAAATTGTGTTCAATACATCTAAACACTGTAAATACTTTGAACCAAGTAATTAGTTTCTCTAAATGATCTACTTCATACAAATATTTTCAACTTTCGAGGACTTTACTATCTTTATAGTAAATGATGGCATTGCAAAGTTGAACAGTTCAAACTCTATAACATGTGCTAAAAATGAAAGAAGACAAACAAGCAAACAATAGAACACATGACACAACATAGAAAACAAAAGCATAAGCAACACGAAATACTAGTAGTATAATTCGATAGGCACATTCATGAAAGGGAAAGGGGTTGTAGTTACGACGTAAGGAACATATCCGATATCATTTGTGAAACGGTTATTCCATAACGGTCAACCAAATTGTGATGGCGTCTGTAAATTTTACGAAGGGATGATTTCAACTACACCATTTGGAACTCTGGGTTTAATAGCTTCCTTGTGAGCAGCAACCCTTTATCAATTAAGAAAATCATAATAGGAAATGCAAGCACGGGAATATCGTATCAATTGGGAGATACATACCCCGTATGCAGGTGCTGCTTGAATGTTGCTACTTAGAAATGGAAAGTTCACAATTGGAAAGCTGCAAACATCTCTTTTGTTGTAAAGTTTTGTTTTCAACCGACCCTCATTGTCAATTTCTATATTTAAGTCAAGATATAAGGCCGACTTAACTGTATCTGTTGTATCCTTTATCTCAAGTTCGATGGGATAGATGCGTTCAACATAGTCACCAAATTTTGAATTATTTAGTGAAAGAATGTCATCTATATAGCGGAAAGTAGAGTTATTGCTCACTTCTTATCTTTCTTCTTAAGAAGATACTGTATGAAGTCAGCCTCATAACAATAAAGAAACTAGTCGGCAAGAAGAGGGGAACAATTGGTTCCCATTGGAATGCCGACAGTCTGTTCAAAAACACATCCTCCGAACGTAACAAATATGTTGTCAATCAAGAAACCAAGCATCTTCATAATGTTAGTTTCACAGAATTGTTTGTTTGAAACAGAGTAACCCTTATTAATTTATCATTTCATATTCCATAACTCAAAGATTAAATAAATATATACTTATAAACAGTAAAACACCAAATCTTTTTAACTGACAAATGATACAAGCGCCTTACCTTTCAAATAAATCTACATTCAGTTACAGAACTTGTGTAATAATAACACTACACCATTTTAGAGAAAAGTTATAGTTTTTTTTATGAACTACATTCGTGGGTACCGGACTGGTTACCGTAACTGGGATCCTATTCCACATATACCAATATAACGACCGGGACGAGCTTAACGTTACCTTGAACTTGTTTACATCGCTCTTCAAAATCGGAGGTATTTCTTGACTGAACGCCGCCTTTTGGCGAACTTTTGAAAGATGGCGTCCTTGGAGACGCTCCTTCTCAGGATGAACTCCGTCGAGATGTCATCACAATATACGTATCTTAAAGACAAGCAGGAACAATGTATACAATCATGTAAATGTCCTTGCAGTTTTGCCAACTGGATACGGCAAAACTGTTATAATTCAAGTTTAATAATAGTATATATATATATGTATATGCCGAGAGAACCTGCATCTAAAGTGAATGTGAGAGAGTATGGTAAAAGCTAATACCTGGAACGTAGTACCGGGAACCAGGATAGGTAAGCGGAAGAAGGGATCCCGTAGACCGCCCTACGTCACGATTCATGAATTATGCATATTCTATTCATAGGCTATTTATAAACGATTCTGTAAATAATAATGCTATAAAAAATAGAATATTCTCAACATGTAAAACTATCTAAAAAACGATGCAAAATCATTAACTTTCTTGTAACACTCAGGTGAATTTGCTTGTTGACTTATTTTTTTATCACATGAAAAATAGGAAAATCTACCGCTTTACAGTAGCACATATCATTGTGCCCTCTTAGCAAATACAGATTCCTTTTTAAAATACATTATGGAGTGTGTCTCCGGCGAGAACTTCTCTATGCCCTATCTTTTGTTAATTTTTTCGGGTAATTTATGACAATTTTTGACGTCTTAGCCGAACAGTTTTATCATTTTCACATAATTCAATTTATTGTGTGCTGGTTCATATTCTGAAATAGTGTAGAGTAGTATGCGGACCAGTATTATGATCGGAACTGGAACTGCCGGGGAGTTTGTATGTTTATACGAGGTTGATACAGGTTGATACCTGATTTACGTTCGAAAGTTATATTTATACGAGGTTGATACCTGATTTACGTTCGAAAGTTTTTTTCTGTCTATGAAGAAATAACATAAAAAATTTGGTGCACACTGAATAACGCGCGTAGCGGGTTATTTAACAGTGTGAACCACATTTTTTATATTATTTCGAATAGACAGAAAAAATACTACAGTAATTTCTTATAATTTAATTCTAAATTCCATTTTAAACCGTTGAAAACCATGAAAAAACGTTGATGACGTCACGTCACATGAATAAATTATGCCTATGGGCTGATAACAAAATAACGTCAGCCAATCAGAAGACGCGTTACATCCAAAAGTAAATTATACGAGGCTGATACCTGATTTTGCGTTCGAAAGATATGTTTATACGAGATTGATACTTTCGATAGTTATGGGAATACATGTACGAGGTTGATGATAGTGGACTTACTATCGATAGTTATGGTAATACATGTACGAGGGTTGATGATAGTGGACTTACTATCGATAGTTATGGTAATACATGTACGAGTAATGATAGTGGACTTAACTTCGATAGTTATGGTAATACATGTACGAGGTTGATGATAGTGGACTTACTATCGATAGTTATGGTAATACATGTACGAGTAATGATAGTGGACTTAACTTCGATAGTTATGGTAATACATGTACGAGTAATGATAGTGGACTTAACTTCGATAGTTATGGTAATACATGTACGAGCTTGATGATAGTGGACTTGCTCGAACAGGAATACTAGAACTGCTGCTTACATTTTTTATGTTCCAAATGTAAAAGGTGTAGAATCTTCTTCTTTCTGTTTTAGTGGTATTAACAACTGGAATGCTTTGCCATATTTTGTAATAAGTATTCACGTAAATTCAAAAATAAAATTTAAAATATGAAGTAAAAAAAACACCTAATGAGTAAACTCAGGTCAATGTCAGATTCAGATTTTATACTTTTTTATTAGATTATTTTTATATGAATAAGTTATGCTGTGTATCATGGATACTATGTATGCTTTCATGGGTTATCCTTGGGTTAAGGCATTATTGAATTGGTACCTATGTAACAACCATTGATATATTTTAATGTATTATGTAATTGTATATATTGCCTTTACCTGAATAAATATTATTATTATTAGTAGTAGTATTATTTTCGATAGTTATGGTAATACATGTAGGAGGTTGATGATAGTGGACTTTGATATTTTTATTGATACCTCTTCCGAGAAATAATACTGCGAGAGTATTGATGAGAAGCGTATTTTATTTGTTCTGTCGTAATGTTGTGACTTCTCTCATTGCTCACAATTTATATTTTAAGGTCGTCTGCTGTTATTAAGGTCGTCTGCTGTTTGTAGCTTGGAACATGCTTCATTTTTGTTGTACCTTATGGTATAATCAATCTACTATTGACCTATATATTTTTGTACACGATGGAATTGACACCCTTCATTTATGTTTTTTACCCTTTGTAATCTTTGGTTATTATAATATATATAATATTAACACTAAAATCCCTTGACAAATATTTAATGTCTTTCTGTTGTCTATATCAAGGTAAATACATTATTTTATTATACGGTTCAACAAAGAATCATGATATCAAGTCTCATGTTATTAAGGTAATAATTAGACATATTAATATTTCATACCCTTACTGAATACAAGTGAACGTTTTGGTTGCGAGATCTAATTACCTTCTGACTAATCTTTTGATGATACAATGACAACGTACAATTTTAATTTTCAAGTTCTTTGTTTATGCAGGATAATGGAAATCTTTGGTAATTAAATTATCTTCCATGGACGTCTGGGGAGAACGTATTTCACACGAAAGTATAACATGCTTTATTTTCAGTGTTAATTTAATTTTACAATGTATCAGTTTGAACCATAATGATATTAGTGTATATTGGTTTGAATTATTTGTCGTGCAAACTACCGTTATTTCTCTTATAATTGAGAACGTTTTGTCTTGTTAACTTATATTGAGAACGTTTTGTCTTTTTAACTGATATTGAGAACGTTTTGTCCTTTTAACTGATATTGAGAACGTTTTGTCTTTTTAACTGATATTGAGAACGTTTTGTCTTTTTAACTGATATTGAGAACGTTTTGTCTTTTTAACTGATATTGAGAACGTTTTGTCTTGTTAACACATTATATTTTGGCATATCTCGTTGTGGTACATGTACGTAAATCTTACATTAACAACTAAAATTCCCTGTCAATTGTGTGAGACTAGGAAAATTTATTCATTTTCTTCAGTTTTATTTTATTTTAAATTACATTATTTTTTCTATATTTGAAGATTTAGTTATTAAACGTATTGTGTTATACCTTTAGATTCTTAAGTATTCATTTGTAGTTTTCCATATTACGTCAAGGTTAGGGAAAGCGGGTATTTAGATAAAGGAAGATGTGGTATGAGTGCCAATGAGAAAAGTCTCCATCAAAATAACGATTTGTAAAAGTAAACCATTATAGGTCAATGCACGGCCTTCTCTAAACCGTAACCTAGCAGCACGTATATACTAGTAGGACAATATAAGTTATCTACGTTCATATCCTGTATATCTACGGATATGAACGTAGAAAACGAATTTATCCCCGGTCTTAGTCTAAATCTGACAATTTTTAGAGAAATTCGACCACAAAGTTTAATGTGAAAGTAACGGGTTTTTTTTTCATTTTTTCTAATATCTTTTATTGAACTTTGGTATTTTGACATATTTTAACGGGATGTAGCGTTCTACCAAAGGTAGTATACAGCTGGCCGAGGACCAATAACAAGGCCAATACAGAAATACACGTAATAGTATCTTTATTAATTAACTACAGTGTTACAATAATTTTTTTATATCATTTCAAAAGAGATAAATATTTTTACCTTGAAGTGGAACTATCCACATCTCAGTTTCTTTTTATTAGATGCAATATGAAATCCTGTATTTGTGTCAACTCGGCCAATTCAGAAAAAAATCTATATTGACCGAGTTTACACCTTATAGTGCATAGGCAGTTTACATCATATGAATTTGTGTCAACCCGGCCAATTCAGGGGGGGCTATTGATTTTTTTGGCGAAAAATAAGTTTGTCCGGAATACGGTGTAAATGGGGTCAGTAAATTCCATATGGGTAGAGAGCGAAGCTCGAATTTACTGACCCCATATATACCGTATTCCGAACAAACTTATTTTTCGCATGACGTATAACGTATAACGTCACAAGCACACTATGTAACGAATTTATCTTACAGACTATCTCTTTAGTGCCCTATCAAAATGAGCAAGTCTTCAAAACTATTAAGAAACTACTTTCATTGATCCTACAAAAACAGATGCGAACAATAACAACTTGTTAGGTTTAAATGTGTTTTATGAATTTATTTTAATTTTAATCATCAATGTCTTCGCCTGTTGAAACATTTAAGATTTTTTCTCAGTATTGTTTTGTTTTTATAAAGGAACGTTAAACCACTACTACCCGTTAATGAAATGTAAGCTCCGTCTCCCTTTTAACTAATATGGAATATAGAGGGACGTAACACCACTACTAACCGTGTATGAAATATACACGGACTTCACGCGGACGCTTTTAACCAATCATATTCCTAGAAATGTATAGGAGGTAAGATAAAAGTATTTGACAACGGTACACATTTACCAGTATTGACAACAATACACACATACAAGTATTGACAACGGTACCTACATACAGTTATTAACAATGGTACACAATGGTACACAAATACAGGTATTGACAACGGTACACAAATACAAGTATTGACAACGGTACACAAATACCAATATTATAAACAACGGTACACATTTACCAGTATTGACAACGGTACCCAAATAAAAGTATTGACAACGGAATACATTTGTCAGTATTAACAACGGTACACAAATACAAGTATTGACAACAGAACACATTTGTCAGTATTGACAACGGTACACAAATACAAGTATTGACAACGGAACACATTTGTCAGTATTGACAACGGTACACATTTACAAGTATTGACAACGGAATACATTTGTCAGTATTAACAACGGTACACAAATACAAGTATTGACAACGGAACACATTTGTCAGTATTGACAACGGTACACAAATACAAGTATTGACAACGGAACACATTTGTCAGTATTGACAACGGTACACAAATACAAGTATTGACAACAGAACACATTTGTCAGTATTGAAAACGGTACACAAATACAAGTATTGACAACGGAACACATTTGTCAGTATTGACAACGGTACACAAATACAAGTATTGACAACGGAACACATTTTTCAGTATTGACAACGGTACACATTTACAAGTATTGACAACGGAATACATTTGTCAGTATTAACAACGGTACACAAATACAAGTATTGACAACGGAACACATTTGTCAGTATTGACAACGGTACACAAATACAAGTATTGACAACGGAACACATTTGTCCGTATTGACAACGGAACACATTTGTCCGTATTGACAACGGAACACATTTGTCCGTATTGACAACGGAACACATTTATCAGTATTGACAACGGAACACATTTGTCAGTATTGACAACGGAACACATTTGTCAGTATTGACAACGGTACACATTTGTCAGTATTGACAACGGAACATATTTGTCCGTATTGACAACGGAACACATTTGTCAGTATTGACAACGGAACACATTTGTCAGTATTGACAACGGTACACATTTGTCCGTATTGACAACGGAACACATTTGTCAGTATTGACAACGGTACACATTTGTCAGTATTGACAACGGAACACATTTGTCCGTATTGACAACGGAACACATTTGTCAGTATTGACAACGGTACACATTTGTCAGTATTGACAACGGAACACATTTGTCAGTATTGACAACGGTACACATTTGTCAGTATTGACAACGGAACACATTTGTCCGTATTTGTCCGTATTGACAACGGAACACATTTGTCCGTATTTGTCCGTATTGACAACGGAACACATTTGTCAGTATTGACAACGGTACACAAATACAAGTATTGACAACGGAACGCATTTGTCCGTATTGACAACGGAACACATTTGTCCGTATTGACAACGGAACACATTTGTCCGTATTGACAACGGAACACATTTATCAGTATTGACAACGGAACACATTTGTCAGTATTGACAACGGAACACATTTGTCAGTATTGACAACGGTACACATTTGTCAGTATTGACAACGGAACATATTTGTCCGTATTGACAACGGAACACATTTGTCAGTATTGACAACGGAACACATTTGTCAGTATTGACAACGGTACACATTTGTCCGTATTGACAACGGAACACATTTGTCAGTATTGACAACGGTACACATTTGTCCGTATTGACAACGGAACACATTTGTCAGTATTGACAACGGAACATATTTGTCAGTATTGACAACGGAACACATTTGTCCGTATTGACAACGGAACACATTTGTCAGTATTGACAACGGTACACATTTGTCAGTATTGACAACGGAACACATTTGTCAGTATTGACAACGGTACACATTTGTCAGTATTGACAACGGAACACATTTGTCAGTATTGACAACGGTACACATTTGTCAGTATTGACAACGGAACACATTTGTCCGTATTGACAACGGAACACATTTGTCAGTATTGACAACGGAACACATTTGTCCGTATTGACAACGGAACACATTTGTCCGTATTGACAACGGAACACATTTGTCCGTATTGACAACGGAACACATTTGTCAGTATTGACAACGGAACACATTTGTCCGTATTGACAACGGAACACATTTGTCAGTATTGACAACGGAACACATTTGTCAGTATTGACAACGGTACACATTTGTCCGTATTGACAACGGAACACATTTGTCAGTATTGACAACGGAACACATTTGTCAGTATTGACAACGGAACACATTTGTCCGTATTTGTCCGTATTGACAACGGAACACATTTGTCAGTATTGACAACGGAACACATTTGTCCGTATTGACAACGGAACACATTTATCCGTATTGACAACGGTACACATTTGTCAGTATTGACAACGGTACACATTTGTCAGTATTGACAACGGAACACATTTGTCAGTATTGACAACGGAACACATTTGTCAGTATTGACAACGGAACACATTTGTCAGTATTGACAACGGAACACATTTGTCAGTATTGACAACGGAACACATTTATCGGTATTGACAACGGAACACATTTGTCGGTATTGACAACGGAACACATTTGTCAGTATTACAACGGAACACATTTGTCAGTATTGACAACGGAACACATTTGTCAGTATTGACAACGAAACACATTTGTCGGTATTGACAACGGTATATATTATATTACGAAGTTACATACACAATATTGTACATAAATTTTGAAGGTAATATAAATGTGAAAAATGTCTGAAATCGACTCTTTAAATGACTTTAAGCAACAAATATTTTACGCGTCAAAATTTGTTATTTGTGTATGTCTTGATATAGTTTTAGCATATCTCGTTCAAAAATAGCTTTCTTTAATATATAGAAATGCATTCAGATTATTGGCAATCCGCACCTATTACATTGTATAATTATATATGACAGACTATAAAAGCACTATTATAACTGTTTTATATGATCAGGGCTTCATGACATTCATATTGAATCAAGATGTCAGGGGAATCCTATGAACCAATCAATTGTAGGGAAAGCTGTTTCTGCACGATATAAAGTGGAGTTATAATCTAAATTAGCTAGGTCATTCTAGCAATATTAACGGGTTAATTATTCAATAATTCAAAAAAATGTCTCTTATTGATAACTAGATTCACGTTAAGATAATAGTTTGTTATATGTAGACAATTATGCTTGAAATGCAATTCATCAAATTTTCTGGGCTTTTACGATGTATTAGCTGAAGAGGTACTTAAGTTTATAGCCTCTCTCTCACATTGATGTAGAATACATTCTCTATCATTACTCTACTTGTTTACACATGTTACTTCACTGACTTCAGGTTCACACTTTGGTAAAAATAACATATATAATCTACTTGGTTCAATAATGCGGGAAATGGAAATCGGTGAGAAAGCAACCAAGCATTAAAATTTTGGTAACAGTCGCATCTTCGTACATTAAGAAACGTAATGGTGTATACTAAATGAACACACACATCAAATCCGAAAAAAACGTAATATCATGTTAATTATAATAACATAAAACGTAATCATGTTAAGCATTTGATAACAAAAACTGCAGTAACACGGATAAAATCGGACACAATTTCTGTTTGACTGCACCCATTGTAGTATCCAATGCTCCTGATGGCTAACAGCTTTACCCGACACTTAGTTCGTTTTTGCTGATGACGAACAGTCCCTGACAATAAATTTGGTGCTGCTGGTGGCGAACAGTCATAACCCAACAGTTCATTTGGTGCTGCTGATGCGGGCGAACAGTCATACTACGACTATTCATCCGATGCTGTTGATGATGAACAGTCATAATATGCGATGCTGCTGATGGCGAAATGTCACACATCGACAATTAATTAAAGGGGCACTAGCTACGAGATATATAAAAAATCTAAAGTTTGATTTTTTTTGTTCAATCAAAAATGAAAGTGAAATAGTGAAATAACAATTCGCTTTTTGCAGCCAAAAAGGTTCAATTTTGTCAAATTACGCTAAGAAACATTGATAATTAGTTATTCACTTGCAAGTGAATGAGTCGACCTCTTTAAATCCGTAATAATCTGAACTTCAATTTAACTCCTAGCTAGAGATTGACAACGCATGCATTGTACGTGTACTGGTTATTTAAAGAAAAAGAAAGTCAACAATGAAAGTGAAACTACGGTAAATCATTTGATTACTTATTCGATGCACATAAAATCATTCTTATACGGTTAAAAGCAATGAGAAACACCTAGTTTTAATCTATAAAATAAATTCAAACAGACCTATAAAAATACAAGTGCACGTGTTGGTTTAATCTATTCATATCTTTATTTATGTTTACATCGCTTATATGGTCATCTGAGGTCAAATCGATTGTTAATTAGATTGCGTCTGGACTAAAATACACACGAAACGAACCTATATATTATCTACCCCATGCTCTGTAAACTGTTTATTTTAGACTTTTGGTAGTTTGGATAAATGTTTTACAATGTTATAAATCAAATATGAGAATTTGAGTCAAATTGGTGACCATTAATTTGACAGGTAGTGCCCCTTTAAGTGCTGGTAATGATAAAAAGTCATACCACGACTATTTATTCGATTTTGCTAATAGCGAACAGTCATACCAAGACAATTATTGCGATGTTGCTGATGACGATATGTCACACATCGACAATTAATTAAGTGCCTGCTGTTGATGGTAAACAATCATACAGAGACGACTTATTCGTTGATGCTGATGGCAAACAGTCGTACGAAGACAATTATTGCGATGTTGCTGATGTCACACATCGACAATTAATTAAGTGCTTGCTGCTGATGGTAAACAGTCATACAGATACAATTCATTCGATTTTGCTAATAGCGAACAGTCATACTCAAACAATGTGTTCGATACTGCTGATGGTGAACAGTCATACACCGACAATTTATTTAATTTTGCTGAGATCGAACAGTCATACCCGACAATTCGTTCGATGCTGCTAAACCCAACAATTCAATCAGACCAGAAGTTGTATTTCATTTTTGCCAAGTTCACGTTATAATGATACAGCTGATCGAGAATCTATTACAGGGCCAATACAGAAACAGCAAGTTCGTAACACTTTTATTAAATGATTTATATTCCTTCAATAAGAATATATTAAGAAACTTACCGTGAAGAAGATACAGGAATCATTTCATATCTGAACTTGTCACCGTTTTTTTACGTCCATGGTCATGTATTTCTTGTCAACATTCAGTCATTGTTAGATGAAATTTCTGGTTTCTTGTACAAACAATTAATAAAATCCTATGACAATTCATTCTATGTAGCAAATATAAAATAACTCTGAAGAATAAGTCAGCCAGTTTAACTATTCTTACTCTTGGTTCGTCTGCGTTTTGAGTCTGATGATTGATTAACGGAAATACAACGGTGTCAATAATCGAAAGTGAATTATTTCCGTTTCAAGACATCAAGACGTTACAAAATATTGCACATCATTTAACCTTTATTTTATGATTATACAAATGTTTTATGCATACATTACCCCCAAAGTTAAGTAATGGCGTGAGAAAATTGAAACCGAAATTAAACGTCCCGTATTAGCCCATCGGCCAATATGGCTTTTATCCGTATTGGCCCTGGTTGGAGAGCAATATGAACTCTTGATTTATATCGACAGTGGAACGTCGTCAGTATTGCCTATTTATATAAATCCGTATTTTGCCTGATTTGCTCATATCATTTAATAAAATAGCGTTAGGCAGAGATCTTTATAACCTGTATCTACAATAGTGTTATACAGGGGATCTATATGACTTATATGTTCAATAGTGTTATACAAGGGTATAAATAACTTACATTTGTATATGTTCAATAGTGTAACGTGTTAGTTAGGAGATAACTGTATTGTATTTTAAGCTCCGACGGCATCAATTGGGGATTTGATGGTCGTAAATTAAGTTTACTGGCGACGCGTTAGCGGAGACAGTAAACGGGTATTTGCGACCATCAAATCCCAAATTGATGCCGTCGGAGCTTAAAATACAATATTGTTATCTCCATTCTAATGAAACTGACAAATAACAACGTTAAAACATGTATTTAAAATCTGTCAAATGCCGTCTGCGCTTGCGCGTACGTCCCATAGCATCATTTGAAAAATTGATGCCATGTAAGAAAGTGACGTTATCCAATCAAAATGAACGTTACAAACGTTGTTGCATTAGAATCAGGGATCTATATAACTTATATGTTCAAAAGTGTTATACAAGGGTATAAATAACCTAGATGTAACCCATAATGCACCCTGCGTTTTACGTGTCGACATCTTCAGGCAATTCAACATTGGGAAATTCAATTAAACATTTGACTAACAGCAGTATTACTTTAATGCTTTGTTGATTGCATTTCTCTACCAGGAGCAGATGGTGTAATATCAATTTAACATTGGATTTATTGAGCAGTTTTTAGATGATCATGTATTTTACTGTTGCTTGACATTCATCAATATCATGAATGGTTGCAGAAAGACTATCTCGATAGTTTGAAACGATTTTTCATTTCTAACTAGAGTTAAACCAATATAATTGAATTCTGCATCCTAAATCAATAAGCACATGAGGTTACAATGAATGTGTTTGTAGTCAGTTTTCACATTTTTCAGAACTGGTATTCATTATTATTTGGGACTAGCTGAAGCCCGCTCAGGGTGTCTGATTTTTCAACTGCTTTAAAGATCTATGGATGGTCCTGGGCTGGTAATTTTCTGTTCTAGAGTCGGGTTGTTATCTCTCTTACAATTTTTTTCATTTCCATTATCTTTTCTCTTATGTCTTCTGGTTTTGTTTTATTTTGTAAAATATAGATATCAATTAAATGTAAATCAAAATAGCAGGAGGATGTTAAAAATTAATATAATTCGTCTAATTAACAGCCGGATGTTTTTTTTGTTCGTCCTTGGCCGGGATTCGAACTCATGCTACTGAAATATCGTGACATCAAATCGCCTTGCACTGTGTCGGAGCACTAGACCACTTAGTCTGTTTCCCGGACGTTATTGAAATTCTTGACAATATTATTTGTATATTCCGAAGGCATACTGAATGTTTTACCGAGGGGACCAACCTATAGACCACTCGACCACCTAGGCGCTTCAAAAATAAAGCTTTCGATGGCCGGAATTTTTACAGATCAGCTCAGTTATTTATAGTAGAGGATATTATAAATTAATATACAATGCAGTTACAGAAATAATCATATTTAGTATGTCTGAAACAGTGACATCTACACAACATATTTGATCCATCGAATAACCAGTGCTGGCGATACAAGGCTGAAAACACATTCTGTATATATTATTTGCCTAATAAGAGCCCAATAATATTAGATCTGTAAATTTGCAGAAGTAAATTGTTTGTTCTTCCCTGGCCAAGATCCGACTCGTGCTACTGAGATATCGTGACATCAAATCGCCTTGCACTCTGCCCGACGCGCTAGAATATATCACTTAAATGTAAATCAAAATATCAGGAAGAAGCTAAACATAGACCTCAGTTAGGTGTAAATCAAATTATTAGGAGGATGCTAAACATAGACCTCAGTTAGGTGTAAATCAAATTATTAGGAGGATGCTAAATATAGACCACAGTTGGTGTAAATCAACATATCAATAGGATGTACATTAAAGATGTCAAGTAGATAGACATAAAGATAGCCGGTAGATATCAAACAAAGATAGCCGGTAGATATCAAACAAAGATAGCCGGTAGATATCAAACAAAGATAGCCGGTAGATATCAAACAAAGATAGCCGGTAGATATCAAACAAAGATAGCCGGTATATATCAAATAGATATGTTAGTTAGATCAAACACAGATAGGCAGTGGCGTAGCTTGCATGTATGCTCAGATGCTCAAGCATTTCACATATTTTATGTAACCAATGAACAAGAGCAATAACTAATAAAAATTAATGTTTTTTCCTTATATTTTTAATGGAGAAATAAAAGCTTTAGAGAAAATGCAATGGGATTTCCGTCATAATTTATATTTCAGAAGGTCAAAGCTTAGGACTTATTTTCGAAATTGTCATTTCTGATGATATATAAATCTGGCAAGAATTGTACACATGAGAGTGCAAACAAGACCGGATGGACGGACACCAGGTATTTCGATGATGTCCCCTGCGACGCGTTAATGGGGTCACTTCAGTTCCTATATTCCGAAGTGCCGCTGTGATAGGGCCGTTTTTTTTAGAAATGCTAGGAAAGGAAATCACTTCAGTTCCTTTATACAGAAGTGCCGCTGTGATGGGGTCATTTATGAGATGTCAAATATTAAGATTGGTGGGAAACTTTTACATCAAATAAATAAATTATGAATTACATTCAGTTTCGAAAATTTCGAGAAAACATTAAAATTATGTTTGAAATATAATTATATATGAATTGGTGGGTATTTTGAAATTAAACAAAAATCTAACCAGTGTCGGATCTATGGGAGCAAATGTGCTTACAGGATCAATGTCTGAAAAAATATAATTTTCTGCATAAAATAGTCAAAAATAAATTCGCCTCGCTCCGCTCGGAGAAGGCATCCACATCATTTCAACCCTGGCTACGCTACTGATAGCCGGTATATATCAAATGTTAGTTAGATATCAAATAAAGATACACATGTAGCATGTAGATTTAAAATAAAGATATAAGGTACATGTTACATAAAAAAAACTCTCAAAGTCAGGAGCTTCTGGTCTTTGTAAGTGTTGTATGATTTTTAATTTCATAGTTTCTTTTATATATTTTAAAGTTTAGTGTGACGACCATTGTCACTGAGCTTATACACATTTTTGTTAATAAGCCAGGTGACGAATGCCTCCGGGTGCGAGATATTCTTGCTGTATTGAAGACCCATTAGTGGCCTTCGGCTGTATTCTGGTCTTTTGTCGGGTTATTGTCTCTTAAGTTTGAAACATTCCACATTTCCTTTCTTAATTTTATTGTGTGCAAGATCTTATTATAAATAAGTTTGTTTTCGTCGCTTTATGTATGTATATCTCTGTACCGTTGTATCTTATGGGTTAAGAGAATAAAGATTATTATCAGCGCATTATTCTAGTTACAAATTCAGCAATTTATTATGAATATTTAACGCTTTCTGCACATGAAATCAAGCAATTCATTCTTTAAATCACGCTCTATATTTCAGTAAACACATAATTTTTCATTTATCTAACAAACCCGGTTGAGTTTGTTTGAATGATTCAAATTTAAGGAGATGAAAGCTGTATATAATATATTTTCATTTAGTTGAGCAAAAAACATTAAAAACAATACATTGTAATCAGAAAGTCGTTAAAAACTTCCATTTGTTGTGTAATCAGAATAAAATTTCTATAGGCTTATCCCCGTGGGTTTCATCATACATGAAAGAAAGTATCAAACAAACAAATCGAACTTAAATCAGTATGAATTTTACATAAACCATTTATCATAAATCAACTAGAAAAATGCCATTTGTTTTACCATGTAATATTTCCTTAACTTGTGTTGTGCAACAATAAAACCTCTTAAAATTTTAACTAAGTACAGAAATAATCATACATATAGTCCATGGGTCTGACACGGTCTTTAATTGATGGCATTATCAGTTAATCATAGGTATATTCCATTTGTTATAGACGCGGTACCTCCCTGATAACATTACCAGTTAATTGTGGATATTTTCATTTCAATTTTGTCTTAGCTAGTCTCTTTCTGATGGCCTTATCAGTTGACCATAGATATATTACAATTGTTTTAGACCCAGTTCCTCACTGATGACTCCATACGATGATCATATACATAGGACGCCTCCGGGGACGGAAGTTTCTCGCTACATTGAAGACCCATTGGTGGCCTTCGGCTGTTGTCTGCTTATGGTCGGGTTGTTGTCGCTTTGACACATTCTCCATTTCCATTATCAATTTAATTATTATCCATTTGTCTCATCAGTTGATCATATATATTTTCCATTGTTTTAGCTCAGGTCCCTCCCTGATTGCCTCATCAGTTGACCATAGATATATTCCATTTGTCTTTGCTCAGGCCCATTCATGATGGCCTTATCAGTTGATCAATCTTTTGGGTTCCTGTCACTATGTTGTCTATGTTTATCTTTCATGCGCTTCGGTTGCTGTTTTATTTATGTAAAACGGTTATATTTTTGGCTTGGTTTGATTGTTGTCTCGTTGGTGTATGTTGTCAATATTTATGGTTCAATTGGGTTGCTGTCTCAGTGGTGTATGTTGTATATGTGTTGTTCAATTATATATTTTGTTTCATCAATGTATGTTGTCTATGTTTGTCGTTCACTTGGGTTGCTGTCTCAGTGGTGTATGTTGTCTATGTTTGTCGTTCACTTTGTTTGCTGTCTCAGTGGTGTATGTTGTCTATGTTTGTCAATCACTTTGGTTGTTGTCTCAGTGGTGTATGTTGTCTATGTTTGTCGTTCACTTGGGTTGCTGTCTCAGTGGTGTATGTTGTCTATGTTTGTCATTCACTTGGGTTGCTGTCTCAGTGATGTATGTTGTCTATGTTAGACATTCACTTGGATTGTTGTCTTAGTGATGTATGTTGTTTATGTTAGACATTCACTTGGGTTGCTGTCTCAGTGATATATCTTGTCTATGTTAGTCGTTCACTTGGGTTGCTGTCTTAGTGGTGTATGTTGTCTATGTTAGTCATTCACTTGGGTTGCTGTCTTTTGTGTGTATGTTGTTTATGATTGTCGTTCACTTGGGTTGCTGTCTCAGTGATGTATGTTGTCTATGTTTGTCAATCATTTGGGTTGCTGTCTCAGTGGTGTATGTTGTCTATGTTTGTCATTCACTTGAGTTGCTGTCTCAGTGGTGTATGTTGTCTATGTTTGTCATTCACTTGGGTTGCTGTCTCAGTGATGTATGTTGTCTATGTTAGTCATTCATTTAGGTTGCTGTCTCAGCGATGTATGTTGTCTATGTTAGACATTCACTTGGGTTGCTGTCTCAGTGGTGTATGATGTCTATGTTTGTCGTTCACTTGGGTAGCTGTCTTAGTGGTGTATGTCGTCTATGTTTGTCATTCACTTGGGTTGCTGTCTCAGTGATGTATGTTGTCTATGTTTGTCGTTCACTTGGGTTGCTGTCTCAGTGATATATTTTGTCTATGTTAGTCATTCACTTGGGTTGCTGTCTTAGTGGTGTATGTTGTCTATGTCAGTCATTCACTTGGGTTGCTGTCTTATGTGTGTATGTTGTTTATGATTGTCGTTCACTTGGGTTGCTGTCTCAGTGATGTATGTTGTCTATGTTTGTCATTCACTTGGGTTGCTGTCTCAGTGATGTATGTTGTCTATGTTAGTCATTAACTTGGGTAGCTGTCTTAGTTGTGTATGTTGTCTATGTTTGTCATTCACTTGGGTTGCTGTCTCAGTGATGTATGTTGTCTATGTTAGTCATTAACTTGGGTAGCTGTCTTAGTGGTGTATGTTGTCTATGTTTGTCATTCACTTGGGTTGCTGTCTCAGTGATGTATGTTGTCTATGTTAGTCATTCACTTGGGTTGCTGTCTCATTGGTGTATGTTGTCTATGTTTGTCATTCACTTGGGTTGCTGTCGCAGTGATGTATGTTGTCTATGTTAGTCATTCACTTAGGTTGCTGTCTCAGCGATGTATGTTGTCTATGTTAGACATTCACTCTGGTTGCTGTCTCAGTGGTGTATGTTGTCTATGTTTGTCATTCACTTGGGTTGTTGTCTTAGTGGTGTATATTGTCTATGTTTGCATTCAATTAGGTTGCTGTCTCAATGGTGTATGATGTCTATGTTTGTCGTTCACTTGGGTTGCTGTCTCAGTGGTGTATGTTGTCTATGTTTGTCGTTCACTTGGGTTGCTGTCTCAATGGTGAATGTTTTCTATGTTTTTCATTCACTTGGGTTGCTGTCTCAGTGATGTATGTTGTCTATGTTTGTCATTAACTTGGGTAGCTGTCTTAGTTGTGTATGTTGTCTATGTTTGTCAATCACTTGGGTTGCTGTCTCAGTGGTGTATGTTGTCTATGTTTGTCAATCACTTGGGTTGCTGTCTCAGTGGTGTATGTTGTCTATGTTTGTCGTTCACTTGGGTTGCTGTCTCAGTGATGTATGTTGTCTATGTTTGTCATTAACATGGGTAGCTGTCTTAGTTGTGTATGTTGTCTATGTTTGTCAATCACTTGGGTTGCTGTCTCAGTGGTGTATGTTGTCTATGTTTGTCAATTACTTGGGTTGCTGTCTCAGTGGTGTATGTTGTCTATGTCTGTCGTTCACTTGGGTTGCTGTCTCAGTGGTGTATGTTGTCTATGTTTGTCATTCACTTGGGTTGCTGTCCCAGTGGTGTATGTTGTCTATGTTAATCATTCACTTGGATTGCTGTCTCAGTGGTGTATGTTGTCTATCTTTGTCAATCACTTGGGTTGCTGTCCCAGTGGTGTATGTTGTCTATGTTAATCATTCACTTGGGTTGCTGTCTCAGTGGTGTATGTTGTTTATGTTTGTCATTCACTTAGGTTGCTGTCTCAGTGATGTATATTGCCTATGTTTGTTCTTCACTCGGGTTGCTGTCTCAGTGATGTATGTCGTCTATGTTTATCGTTCACTTGGGTTGCTGTCTCGATGGTGTATGTTTTCTATGTTTTTCATTCACTTGGGTTGCTGTCTCAGTGATGTATGGTGTCTATGTTTGTAATTCACTTGGGTTGCTGTCTCAGTGGTGTATGTTGTCTATGTTTGTCGTTTACTTAGGTTGCTGTCTCAGTGGTGTATGTTGTCTATGTTTGTCGTTCACTTGGGTTGCTGTCTCAGTGGTGTATGTTGTCTATGTTTGTCGTTCACTTGGGTTGCTGTCTCAGTGGTGTATGTTGTCTATGTTTGTCAATCACTTTGGTTGTTGTCTCAGTGGTGTATGTTGTCTATGTTTGTCGTTCACTAGGGTTGCTGTCTCAGTGGTGTATGTTGTCTATGTTAGTCATTCACTTGGGTTGCTGTCTCAGTGATGTATGTTGTCTATGTTTGTCGTTCACTTGGGTTGCTGTCTCAGTGATATATTTTGTCTATGTTAGTCATTCACTTGGGTTGCTGTCTTAGTGGTGTATGTTGTCTATGTCAGTCATTCACTTGGGTTGCTGTCTTATGTGTGTATGTTGTTTATGATTGTCGTTCACTTGGGTTGCTGTCTCAGTGATGTAAGTTGTCTATGTTTGTCATTCACTTGGGTTGCTGTCTCAGTGATGTATGTTGTCTATGTTAGTCATTAACTTGGGTAGCTGTCTTAGTTGTGTATGTTGTCTATGTTTTTCATTCACTTGGGTTGCTGTCTCAGTGATGTATGTTGTCTATGTTAGTCATTAACTTGGGTAGCTGTCTTAGTGGTGTATGTTGTCTATGTTTGTCATTCACTTGGGTTGCTGTCTCAGTGATGTATGTTGTCTATGTTAGTCATTCACTTGGGTTGCTGTCTCATTGGTGTATGTTGTCTATGTTTGTCATTCACTTGGGTTGCTGTCGCAGTGATGTATGTTGTCTATGTTAGTCATTCACTTAGGTTGCTGTCTCAGCGATGTATGTTGTCTATGTTAGACATTCACTCTGGTTGCTGTCTCAGTGGTGTATGTTGTCTATGTTTGTCATTCACTTGGGTTGTTGTCTTAGTGGTGTATATTGTCTATGTTTGCATTCAATTAGGTTGCTGTCTCAATGGTGTATGATGTCTATGTTTGTCGTTCACTTGGGTTGCTGTCTCAGTGGTGTATGTTGTCTATGTTTGTCGTTCACTTGGGTTGCTGTCTCAATGGTGAATGTTTTCTATGTTTTTCATTCACTTGGGTTGCTGTCTCAGTGATGTATGTTGTCTATGTTTGTCATTAACTTGGGTAGCTGTCTTAGTTGTGTATGTTGTCTATGTTTGTCAATCACTTGGGTTGCTGTCTCAGTGGTGTATGTTGTCTATGTTTGTCAATCACTTGGGTTGCTGTCTCAGTGGTGTATGTTCTCTATGTCTGTCGTTCACTTGGGTTGCTGTCTCAGTGGTGTATGTTGTCTATGTTTGTCATTCACTTGGGTTGCTGTCCCAGTGGTGTATGTTGTCTATGTTAATCATTCACTTGGATTGCTGTCTCAGTGGTGTATGTTGTCTATCTTTGTCATTCACTTGGGTTGCTGTCCCAGTGGTGTATGTTGTCTATGTTAATCATTCACTTGGGTTGCTGTCTCAGTGGTGTATGTTGTTTATGTTTGTCATTCACTTAGGTTGCTGTCTCAGTGATGTATATTGCCTATGTTTGTTCTTCACTCGGGTTGCTGTCTCAGTGATGTATGTCGTCTATGTTTATCGTTCACTTGGGTTGCTGTCTCAATGGTGTATGTTTTCTATGTTTTTCATTCACTTGGGTTGCTGTCTCAGTGATGTATGGTGTCTATGTTTGTAATTCACTTGGGTTGCTGTCTCAGTGGTGTATGTTGTCTATGTTTGTCGTTTACTTAGGTTGCTGTCTCAGTGGTGTATGTTGTCTATGTTTGTCGTTCACTTGGGTTGCTGTCTCAGTGGTGTATGTTGTCTATGTTTGTCGTTCACTTGGGTTGCTGTCTCAGTGGTGTATGTTGTCTATGTTTGTCAATCACTTTGGTTGTTGTCTCAGTGGTGTATGTTGTCTATGTTTGTCGTTCACTAGGGTTGCTGTCTCAGTAGTGTATGTTGTCTATGTTAGTCATTCACTTGGGTTACTGTCTCAGTGATGTATGTTGTCTATTTTAGACATTCACTTGGGTTGTTGTCTAAGTGATGTATGTTGTCTATGTCAGACATTCACTTGGGTTGCTGTCTCAGTGATGTATGTTGTATATGTTAGTCATTCACTTGGGTTGCTGTCACAGTGATATATTTTGTCTATGTTAGTCATTCACTTGGGTTGCTGTCTTAGTGGTGTATGTTGTCTATGTCAGTCATTCACTTGGGTTGCTGTCTTATGTGTGTATGTTGTTTATGATTTTCGTTCACTTGGGTTGCTGTCTCAGTGATGTATGTTGTCTATGTTTGTCATTCACTTGGGTTGCTGTCTCAGTGATGTATGTTGTCTATGTTAGTCATTAACTTGGGTAGCTGTCTTAGTTGTGTATGTTGTCTATGTTTGTCATTCACTTGGGTTGCTGTCTCAGTGATGTATGTTGTCTATGTTAGTCATTAACTTGGGTAGCTGTCTTAGTGGTGTATGTTGTCTATGTTTGTCATTCACTTGGGTTGCTGTCTCAGTGATGTATGTTGTCTATGTTTGTCATTAACTTGGGTAGCTGTATGAGTGGTGTATGATGTCTATGTTTGTCATTCACTTGGGTTGCTGTCTCATTGGTGTATGTTGTCTATGTTTGTCTTTCACTTGGATTGCTGTCGCAGTGATGTATGTTGTCTATGTTAGTCATTCACTTAGGTTGCTGTCTCAGCGATGTATGTTGTCTATGTTAGACATTAACTCTGGTTGCTGTCTCAGTGGTGTATGTTGTCTATGTTTGTCATTCACTTGGGTTGTTGTCTTAGTGGTGTATATTGTCTATGTTTGCATTCAATTAGGTTGCTGTCTCAATGGTGTATGATGTCTATGTTTGTCGTTCACTTGGGTTGCTGTCTCAGTGGTGTATGTTGTCTATGTTTGTCGTTCAGTTGGGTTGCTGTCTCAGTGGTGAATGTTTTCTATGTTTTTCATTCACTTGGGTTGCTGTCTCAATGATGTATGTTGTCTATGTTTGTCATTAACTTGGGTAGCTGTCTTAGTTGTGTATGTTGTCTATGTTTGTCAATCACTTGGGTTGATGTCTCAGTGGTGTATGTTGTCTATGTTTGTCAATCACTTGGGTTGCTGTCTCAGTGGTGTATGTTGTCTATGTATGTCGTTCACTAGGGTTGCTGTCTCAGTGGTGTATGTTGTCTATGTTTGTCATTCACTTGGGTTGCTGTCCCAGTGGTGTATGTTGTCTATGTTAATCATTCACTTGGATTGCTGTCTCAGTGGTGTATGTTGTCTATCTTTGTCATTCACTTGGATTGCTGTCTCAGTGGTGTATGTTTTATATGTTGGTCATTCACTTGGGTTGCTGTCTCAGTGATGTATGTCGTCTATGTTTGTCGTTCACTTGGGTTGCTGTCTCGGTGGTGTATGTTTTCTCTGTTTTTCATTCACTTGGGTTGCTGTCTCAGTGATGTATGTTGTCTATGTTTGTCATTCAGTTGGGTAGCTGTCTTAGTTGTGTATGTTGTCTATGTTTGTCAATCACTTGGGTTGCTGTCTCAGTGGTGTATGTTGTCTATGTTTGTCGTTTACTTGGGTTGCTGTCTCAGTGGTGTATGTTGTCTATGTTTGTCGTTCACTTGGGTTGCTGTCTCAGTGGTGTATGTTGTCTATGTTTGTCATTCACTTGGGTTGCTGTCTCAGTGGTGTATGTTGTCTATGTTTGTCAATCACTTGGGTTGCTGTCTCAGTAGTGTATGTTGTCTATGTTTGTCAATCACTTGGGTTGCTGTCTCAGTGGTGTATGTTGTCTATGTTTGTCAATCACTTTGGTTGTTTCAGTGGTGTATGTTGTCTATGTTTGTCAATCACTTTGGTTGTCTCAGTGGTGTATGTTGTTTATGTTAGTTATTCACTTGGGTTGCTGTCTCAGTGATGTATGTCGTCTATGTTAGTCATTCACTTGGGTTGCTGTCACAGGGATGTATGTTGTCTATGTTTGTCGTTCACTTGGGTTGCTGTCTCAGTGATGTATGTTGTCTATGTTTGTCATTCACTTGGGTTGCTGTCACAGTGATGTATGTTGTCTATGTTTGTCATTCACTTGGGTTGCTGTCACAGTGATGTATGTTGTCTATGTTAGTCATTCACTTGGGTTGCTGTCACAGTGATGTATGTTGTCTATGTTAGACATTCACTTGGGTTGTTGTCTTAGTGATGTATGTTGTCTATGTTAGACATTCACTCTGGTTGCTGTCTCAGTGATGTATGTTGTCTATGTTAGTCATTCACTTGGGTTGCTGTCTCAGTGATGTATGTTGTATATGTTAGTCATTCACTTGGGTTGCTGTCACAGGGATGTATGTTGTCTATGTTTGTCATTCACTTGGGTTGCTGTCTCAGTGATGTATGTCGTCTATGTTAGACATTCACTTGGGTTGTTGTCTTAGTGAGGTATATTGTCTATGTTAGACATTCACTTGGGTTGCTGTCTCAGTGATGTATGTTGTCTATGTTAGTCATTCACTTGGGTTGCTGTCTCAGTGATGTATGTTGTATATGTTAGTAATTCACTTGGGTTGCTGTCACAGGGATGTATGTTGTCTATGTTTGTCGTTCACTTCGGTTGCTGTCTTAGTGGTGTTTGTTGTCTATGTTTGTCATTCACTTGGGTTGTTGTCTTAGTGATGTATGTTGTCTATGTTAGACATTCACTCTGGTTGCTGTCTCAGTGATGTATGTTGTCTATGTTAGTCATTCACTTGGGTTGCTGTCTCAGTGATGTATGTTGTATATGTTAATCATTCACTTGGGTTGCTGTCACAGGGATGTATGTTGTCTATGTTTGTCATTCACTTGGGTTGCTGTCTCAGTGATGTATGTCGTCTATGTTAGACATTCACTTGGGTTGTTGTCTTAGTGATGTATGTTGTCTATGTTAGACATTCACTTGGGTTGCTGTCTCAGTGATGTATGTTGTCTATGTTAGTCATTCACTTGGGTTGCTGTCTCAGTGATGTATGTTGTATATGTTAGTCATTCACTTGGGTTGCTGTCACAGGGATGTATGTTGTCTATGTTTGTCGTTCACTTCGGTTGCTGTCTTAGTGGTGTATGTTGTCTATGTTTGTCCATCACTTGGGTTGCTGTCTCAGGGATGTATGTTGTCTATGTTAGTCATTCACTTAGGTTGCTGCCTCAGTGATGTATGTTGTCTATGTTTGTCATTCACTTGGGTTGCTTTCACAGTGATGTATGTTGTCTATGTTTGTCATTCACTTGTGTTGCTGTCTCAGTGATGTATGTTGTCTATGTTAGTCATTCACTTAGGTTGCTGCCTCAGTGATGTATGTTGTCTATGTTTGTCATTCACTTGGGTTGCTGTCACAGTGATGTATGTTGTCTATGTTAGTCGTTCACTTGGGTTGCTGTCTCAGTGATGTATGTTGTCTATGTTAGTCATTCACTTGGGTTGCTGTCACAGTGATGTATGTTGTCTATGTTTGTCGTTCACTTTGGTTGCTGTCTTAGGTGTGTATGTTGTTTATGATTGTCGTTCACGTGGGTTGCTGTCTTAGGTGTGTATGTTGTTTATGATTGTCGTTCACTTGGGTTGCTGTCTCAGTGATGTATGTTGTCTATGCTTGTCAATCACTTGGGTTGCTGTCTCAGTGGTGTATGCTGTCTATGTTTGTCATTCACTTGAGTTGCTGTCTCAGTGGTGTATGTTGTCTATGTTTGTCAGTCATTCACTTGGGTTGCTGTCTCAGTGATGTATGTTGTCTATGTTAGTCATTCACTTAGGTTGCTGCCTCAGTGATGTATGTTGTCTATGTTTGTCATTCACTTGGGTTGCTGTCACAGTGATGTATGTTGTCTATGTTTGTCATTCACTTGGGTTGCTGTCTCAGTGATGTATGTTGTCTATGTTAGTCATTCACTTAGGTTGCTGCCTCAGTGATGTATGTTGTCTATGTTTGTCATTCACTTGGGTTGCTGTCACAGTGATGTATGTTGTCTATGTTAGTCGTTCACTTGGGTTGCTGTCTTCTTGATGTATGTTGTCTATGTTAGTCATTCACTTGGGTTGCTGTCTTAGTGGTGTATGTTGTCTATGTTTGTCGTTCACTTTGGTTGCTGTCTTAGGTGTGTATGTTGTTTATGATTGTCGTTCACTTGGGTTGCTGTCTTAGGTGTGTATGTTGTTTATGATTGTCGTTCACTTGGGTTGCTGTCTCAGTGATGTATGTTGTCTATGCTTGTCAATCACTTGGGTTGCTGTCTCAGTGGTGTATGCTGTCTGTGTTTGTCATTCACTTGAGTTGCTGTCTCAGTGGTGTATGTTGTCTATGTTTGTCAGTCATTCACTTGGGTTGCTGTCTCAGTGATGTATGTTGTCTATGGTAGTCATTCACGTAGGTTGCTGCCTCAGTGATGTATGTTGTCTATGTTTGTCATTCACTTGGGTTGCTGTCACAGTGATGTATGTTGTCTATGTTAGTCGTTCACTTGGGTTGCTGTCTCAGTGATGTATGTTGTCTATGTTTGTCATTCACTTGGGTTGCTGTCACAGTGATGTATGTTGTCTATGTTAGTCGTTCACTTGGGTTGCTGTCACAGTGATGTATGCTGTCTATGTTTGTCATTCACTTGAGTTGCTGTCTCAGTGATGTATATTGTCTATGATTGTCGTTCACTTGGGTTGCTGTCTCAGTGGTGTATGTTGTCTATGTTTGTCATTCACTTGGGTTGCTGTCACAGTGATGTATGTTGTCTATGTTAGTCGTTCACTTGGGTTGCTGTCTCAGTGATGTATGTTGTCTATGTTAGTCATTCACTTGGGTTGCTGTCACAGTGATGTATGTTGTCTATGTTTGTCGTTCACTTTGGTTGCTGTCTTAGGTGTGTATGTTGTTTATGATTGTCGTTCACGTGGGTTGCTGTCTTAGGTGTGTATGTTGTTTATGATTGTCGTTCACTTGGGTTGCTGTCTCAGTGATGTATGTTGTCTATGCTTGTCAATCACTTGGGTTGCTGTCTCAGTGGTGTATGCTGTCTATGTTTGTCATTCACTTGAGTTGCTGTCTCAGTGGTGTATGTTGTCTATGTTTGTCAGTCATTCACTTGGGTTGCTGTCTCAGTGATGTATGTTGTCTATGTTAGTCATTCACTTAGGTTGCTGCCTCAGTGATGTATGTTGTCTATGTTTGTCATTCACTTGGGTTGCTGTCACAGTGATGTATGTTGTCTATGTTTGTCATTCACTTGGGTTGCTGTCTCAGTGATGTATGTTGTCTATGTTAGTCATTCACTTAGGTTGCTGCCTCAGTGATGTATGTTGTCTATGTTTGTCATTCACTTGGGTTGCTGTCACAGTGATGTATGTTGTCTATGTTAGTCGTTCACTTGGGTTGCTGTCTTCTTGATGTATGTTGTCTATGTTAGTCATTCACTTGGGTTGCTGTCTTAGTGGTGTATGTTGTCTATGTTTGTCGTTCACTTTGGTTGCTGTCTTAGGTGTGTATGTTGTTTATGATTGTCGTTCACTTGGGTTGCTGTCTTAGGTGTGTATGTTGTTTATGATTGTCGTTCACTTGGGTTGCTGTCTCAGTGATGTATGTTGTCTATGCTTGTCAATCACTTGGGTTGCTGTCTCAGTGGTGTATGCTGTCTGTGTTTGTCATTCACTTGAGTTGCTGTCTCAGTGGTGTATGTTGTCTATGTTTGTCAGTCATTCACTTGGGTTGCTGTCTCAGTGATGTATGTTGTCTATGGTAGTCATTCACGTAGGTTGCTGCCTCAGTGATGTATGTTGTCTATGTTTGTCATTCACTTGGGTTGCTGTCACAGTGATGTATGTTGTCTATGTTAGTCGTTCACTTGGGTTGCTGTCTCAGTGATGTATGTTGTCTATGTTTGTCATTCACTTGGGTTGCTGTCACAGTGATGTATGTTGTCTATGTTAGTCGTTCACTTGGGTTGCTGTCACAGTGATGTATGCTGTCTATGTTTGTCATTCACTTGAGTTGCTGTCTCAGTGATGTATATTGTCTATGATTGTCGTTCACTTGGGTTGCTGTCTCAGTGGTGTATGTTGTCTATGTTTGTCATTCACTTGGGTTGCTGTCACAGTGATGTATGTTGTCTATGTTAGTCGTTCACTTGGGTTGCTGTCTCAGTGATGTATGTTGTCTATGTTAGTCATTCACTTGGGTTGCTGTCACAGTGATGTATGTTGTCTATGTTTGTCGTTCACTTGGGTTGCTGTCTCAGTGATGTATGTAGTCTATGTTTGTCATTCACTTGGGTTGCTGTCTCAGTGATGTATGTTGTCTATGTTTGTCATTCACTTGGGTTGCTGTCACAGTGATGTATGTTGTCTATGTTAGTCATTCACTTGGGTTGCTGTCTTAGTGATGTATGTTGTCTATGTTAGACATTCACTCTGGTTGCTGTCTCAGTGATGTATGTTGTCTATGTTAGTCATTCACTTGGGTTGCTGTCTCAGTGATGTATGTTGTATATGTTAGTCATTCACTTGGGTTGCTGTCACAGGGATGTATGTTGTCTATGTTTGTCATTCACTTGGGTTGCTGTCTCAGTGATGTATGTCGTCTATGTTAGACATTCACTTGGGTTGTTGTCTTAGTGATGTATGTTGTCTATGTTAGACATTCACTTGGGTTGCTGTCTCAGTGATGTATGTTGTCTATGTTAGTCATTCACTTGGGTTGCTGTCTCAGTGATGTATGTTGTATGTGTTAGTCATTCACTTGGGTTGCTGTCACAGGGATGTATGTTGTCTATGTTTGTCGTTCACTTCGGTTGCTGTCTTAGTGGTGTATGTTGTCTATGTTTGTCATTCACTTGGGTTGCTGTCACAGTGATGTATGTTGTCTATGTTTGTCATTCACTTGGGTTGCTGTCTCAGTGATGTATGTTGTCTATGTTAGTCATTCACTTAGGTTGCTGCCTCAGTGATGTATGTTGTCTATGTTTGTCATTCACTTGGGTTGCTGTCACAGTGATGTATGTTGTCTATGTTAGTCATTCACTTGGGTTGCTGTCTTAGTGGTGTATGTTGTCTATGTTTGTCGTTCACTTTGGTTGCTGTCTTAGGTGTGTATGTTGTCTATGTTAGTCGTTCACTTGGGTTGCTGTCTCAGTGATGTAGGTTGTCTATGTTAGTCATTCACTTGGGTTGCTGTCTTAGTGGTGTATGTTGTCTATGTTTGTCGTTCACTTTGGTTGCTGTCTTAGGTGTGTATGTTGTTTATGATTGTCGTTCACTTGGGTTGCTGTCTTAGGTGTGTATGTTGTTTATGATTGTCGTTCACTTGGGTTGCTGTCTCAGTGATGTATGTTGTCTATGCTTGTCAATCACTTGGGTTGCTGTCTCAGTGGTGTATGCTGTCTATGTTTGTCATTCACTTGAGTTGCTGTCTCAGTGGTGTATGTTGTCTATGTTTGTCAGTCATTCACTTGGGTTGCTGTCTCAGTGATGTATGTTGTCTATGTTAGTCATTCACTTAGGTTGCTGCCTCAGTGATGTATGTTGTCTATGTTTGTCATTCACTTGGGTTGCTGTCACAGTGATGTATGTTGTCTATGTTTGTCATTCACTTGGGTTGCTGTCACAGTGATGTATGTTGTCTATGTTTGTCATTCACTTGGGTTGCTGTCACAGTGATGTATGTTGTCTATGTTAGTCATTCACTTGGGTTGCTGTCACAGTGATGTATGTTGTCTATGTTAGACATTCACTTGGGTTGTTGTCTTAGTGATGTATGTTGTCTATGTTAGACATTCACTCTGGTTGCTGTCTCAGTGATGTATGTTGTCTATGTTAGTCATTCACTTGGGTTGCTGTCTCAGTGATGTATGTTGTATATGTTAGTCATTCACTTGGGTTGCTGTCACAGGGATGTATGTTGTCTATGTTTGTCATTCACTTGGGTTGCTGTCTCAGTGATGTATGTCGTCTATGTTAGACATTCACTTGGGTTGTTGTCTTAGTGAGGTATATTGTCTATGTTAGACATTCACTTGGGTTGCTGTCTCAGTGATGTATGTTGTCTATGTTAGTCATTCACTTGGGTTGCTGTCTCAGTGATGTATGTTGTATATGTTAGTAATTCACTTGGGTTGCTGTCACAGGGATGTATGTTGTCTATGTTTGTCGTTCACTTCGGTTGCTGTCTTAGTGGTGTTTGTTGTCTATGTTTGTCATTCACTTGGGTTGTTGTCTTAGTGATGTATGTTGTCTATGTTAGACATTCACTCTGGTTGCTGTCTCAGTGATGTATGTTGTCTATGTTAGTCATTCACTTGGGTTGCTGTCTCAGTGATGTATGTTGTATATGTTAATCATTCACTTGGGTTGCTGTCACAGGGATGTATGTTGTCTATGTTTGTCATTCACTTGGGTTGCTGTCTCAGTGATGTATGTCGTCTATGTTAGACATTCACTTGGGTTGTTGTCTTAGTGATGTATGTTGTCTATGTTAGACATTCACTTGGGTTGCTGTCTCAGTGATGTATGTTGTCTATGTTAGTCATTCACTTGGGTTGCTGTCTCAGTGATGTATGTTGTATATGTTAGTCATTCACTTGGGTTGCTGTCACAGGGATGTATGTTGTCTATGTTTGTCGTTCACTTCGGTTGCTGTCTTAGTGGTGTATGTTGTCTATGTTTGTCCATCACTTGGGTTGCTGTCTCAGGGATGTATGTTGTCTATGTTAGTCATTCACTTAGGTTGCTGCCTCAGTGATGTATGTTGTCTATGTTTGTCATTCACTTGGGTTGCTTTCACAGTGATGTATGTTGTCTATGTTTGTCATTCACTTGTGTTGCTGTCTCAGTGATGTATGTTGTCTATGTTAGTCATTCACTTAGGTTGCTGCCTCAGTGATGTATGTTGTCTATGTTTGTCATTCACTTGGGTTGCTGTCACAGTGATGTATGTTGTCTATGTTAGTCGTTCACTTGGGTTGCTGTCTCAGTGATGTATGTTGTCTATGTTAGTCATTCACTTGGGTTGCTGTCACAGTGATGTATGTTGTCTATGTTTGTCGTTCACTTTGGTTGCTGTCTTAGGTGTGTATGTTGTTTATGATTGTCGTTCACGTGGGTTGCTGTCTTAGGTGTGTATGTTGTTTATGATTGTCGTTCACTTGGGTTGCTGTCTCAGTGATGTATGTTGTCTATGCTTGTCAATCACTTGGGTTGCTGTCTCAGTGGTGTATGCTGTCTATGTTTGTCATTCACTTGAGTTGCTGTCTCAGTGGTGTATGTTGTCTATGTTTGTCAGTCATTCACTTGGGTTGCTGTCTCAGTGATGTATGTTGTCTATGTTAGTCATTCACTTAGGTTGCTGCCTCAGTGATGTATGTTGTCTATGTTTGTCATTCACTTGGGTTGCTGTCACAGTGATGTATGTTGTCTATGTTTGTCATTCACTTGGGTTGCTGTCTCAGTGATGTATGTTGTCTATGTTAGTCATTCACTTAGGTTGCTGCCTCAGTGATGTATGTTGTCTATGTTTGTCATTCACTTGGGTTGCTGTCACAGTGATGTATGTTGTCTATGTTAGTCGTTCACTTGGGTTGCTGTCTTCTTGATGTATGTTGTCTATGTTAGTCATTCACTTGGGTTGCTGTCTTAGTGGTGTATGTTGTCTATGTTTGTCGTTCACTTTGGTTGCTGTCTTAGGTGTGTATGTTGTTTATGATTGTCGTTCACTTGGGTTGCTGTCTTAGGTGTGTATGTTGTTTATGATTGTCGTTCACTTGGGTTGCTGTCTCAGTGATGTATGTTGTCTATGCTTGTCAATCACTTGGGTTGCTGTCTCAGTGGTGTATGCTGTCTGTGTTTGTCATTCACTTGAGTTGCTGTCTCAGTGGTGTATGTTGTCTATGTTTGTCAGTCATTCACTTGGGTTGCTGTCTCAGTGATGTATGTTGTCTATGGTAGTCATTCACGTAGGTTGCTGCCTCAGTGATGTATGTTGTCTATGTTTGTCATTCACTTGGGTTGCTGTCACAGTGATGTATGTTGTCTATGTTAGTCGTTCACTTGGGTTGCTGTCTCAGTGATGTATGTTGTCTATGTTTGTCATTCACTTGGGTTGCTGTCACAGTGATGTATGTTGTCTATGTTAGTCGTTCACTTGGGTTGCTGTCACAGTGATGTATGCTGTCTATGTTTGTCATTCACTTGAGTTGCTGTCTCAGTGATGTATATTGTCTATGATTGTCGTTCACTTGGGTTGCTGTCTCAGTGGTGTATGTTGTCTATGTTTGTCATTCACTTGGGTTGCTGTCACAGTGATGTATGTTGTCTATGTTAGTCGTTCACTTGGGTTGCTGTCTCAGTGATGTATGTTGTCTATGTTAGTCATTCACTTGGGTTGCTGTCACAGTGATGTATGTTGTCTATGTTTGTCGTTCACTTTGGTTGCTGTCTTAGGTGTGTATGTTGTTTATGATTGTCGTTCACGTGGGTTGCTGTCTTAGGTGTGTATGTTGTTTATGATTGTCGTTCACTTGGGTTGCTGTCTCAGTGATGTATGTTGTCTATGCTTGTCAATCACTTGGGTTGCTGTCTCAGTGGTGTATGCTGTCTATGTTTGTCATTCACTTGAGTTGCTGTCTCAGTGGTGTATGTTGTCTATGTTTGTCAGTCATTCACTTGGGTTGCTGTCTCAGTGATGTATGTTGTCTATGTTAGTCATTCACTTAGGTTGCTGCCTCAGTGATGTATGTTGTCTATGTTTGTCATTCACTTGGGTTGCTGTCACAGTGATGTATGTTGTCTATGTTTGTCATTCACTTGGGTTGCTGTCTCAGTGATGTATGTTGTCTATGTTAGTCATTCACTTAGGTTGCTGCCTCAGTGATGTATGTTGTCTATGTTTGTCATTCACTTGGGTTGCTGTCACAGTGATGTATGTTGTCTATGTTAGTCGTTCACTTGGGTTGCTGTCTTCTTGATGTATGTTGTCTATGTTAGTCATTCACTTGGGTTGCTGTCTTAGTGGTGTATGTTGTCTATGTTTGTCGTTCACTTTGGTTGCTGTCTTAGGTGTGTATGTTGTTTATGATTGTCGTTCACTTGGGTTGCTGTCTTAGGTGTGTATGTTGTTTATGATTGTCGTTCACTTGGGTTGCTGTCTCAGTGATGTATGTTGTCTATGCTTGTCAATCACTTGGGTTGCTGTCTCAGTGGTGTATGCTGTCTGTGTTTGTCATTCACTTGAGTTGCTGTCTCAGTGGTGTATGTTGTCTATGTTTGTCAGTCATTCACTTGGGTTGCTGTCTCAGTGATGTATGTTGTCTATGGTAGTCATTCACGTAGGTTGCTGCCTCAGTGATGTATGTTGTCTATGTTTGTCATTCACTTGGGTTGCTGTCACAGTGATGTATGTTGTCTATGTTAGTCGTTCACTTGGGTTGCTGTCTCAGTGATGTATGTTGTCTATGTTTGTCATTCACTTGGGTTGCTGTCACAGTGATGTATGTTGTCTATGTTAGTCGTTCACTTGGGTTGCTGTCACAGTGATGTATGCTGTCTATGTTTGTCATTCACTTGAGTTGCTGTCTCAGTGATGTATATTGTCTATGATTGTCGTTCACTTGGGTTGCTGTCTCAGTGGTGTATGTTGTCTATGTTTGTCATTCACTTGGGTTGCTGTCACAGTGATGTATGTTGTCTATGTTAGTCGTTCACTTGGGTTGCTGTCTCAGTGATGTATGTTGTCTATGTTAGTCATTCACTTGGGTTGCTGTCACAGTGATGTATGTTGTCTATGTTTGTCGTTCACTTGGGTTGCTGTCTCAGTGATGTATGTAGTCTATGTTTGTCATTCACTTGGGTTGCTGTCTCAGTGATGTATGTTGTCTATGTTTGTCATTCACTTGGGTTGCTGTCACAGTGATGTATGTTGTCTATGTTAGTCATTCACTTGGGTTGCTGTCTTAGTGATGTATGTTGTCTATGTTAGACATTCACTCTGGTTGCTGTCTCAGTGATGTATGTTGTCTATGTTAGTCATTCACTTGGGTTGCTGTCTCAGTGATGTATGTTGTATATGTTAGTCATTCACTTGGGTTGCTGTCACAGGGATGTATGTTGTCTATGTTTGTCATTCACTTGGGTTGCTGTCTCAGTGATGTATGTCGTCTATGTTAGACATTCACTTGGGTTGTTGTCTTAGTGATGTATGTTGTCTATGTTAGACATTCACTTGGGTTGCTGTCTCAGTGATGTATGTTGTCTATGTTAGTCATTCACTTGGGTTGCTGTCTCAGTGATGTATGTTGTATGTGTTAGTCATTCACTTGGGTTGCTGTCACAGGGATGTATGTTGTCTATGTTTGTCGTTCACTTCGGTTGCTGTCTTAGTGGTGTATGTTGTCTATGTTTGTCATTCACTTGGGTTGCTGTCACAGTGATGTATGTTGTCTATGTTTGTCATTCACTTGGGTTGCTGTCTCAGTGATGTATGTTGTCTATGTTAGTCATTCACTTAGGTTGCTGCCTCAGTGATGTATGTTGTCTATGTTTGTCATTCACTTGGGTTGCTGTCACAGTGATGTATGTTGTCTATGTTAGTCATTCACTTGGGTTGCTGTCTTAGTGGTGTATGTTGTCTATGTTTGTCGTTCACTTTGGTTGCTGTCTTAGGTGTGTATGTTGTCTATGTTAGTCGTTCACTTGGGTTGCTGTCTCAGTGATGTAGGTTGTCTATGTTAGTCATTCACTTGGGTTGCTGTCTTAGTGGTGTATGTTGTCTATGTTTGTCGTTCACTTTGGTTGCTGTCTTAGGTGTGTATGTTGTTTATGATTGTCGTTCACTTGGGTTGCTGTCTTAGGTGTGTATGTTGTTTATGATTGTCGTTCACTTGGGTTGCTGTCTCAGTGATGTATGTTGTCTATGCTTGTCAATCACTTGGGTTGCTGTCTCAGTGGTGTATGCTGTCTATGTTTGTCATTCACTTGAGTTGCTGTCTCAGTGGTGTATGTTGTCTATGTTTGTCAGTCATTCACTTGGGTTGCTGTCTCAGTGATGTATGTTGTCTATGTTAGTCATTCACTTAGGTTGCTGCCTCAGTGATGTATGTTGTCTATGTTTGTCATTCACTTGGGTTGCTGTCACAGTGATGTATGTTGTCTATGTTTGTCATTCACTTGGGTTGCTGTCACAGTGATGTATGTTGTCTATGTTTGTCATTCACTTGGGTTGCTGTCACAGTGATGTATGTTGTCTATGTTAGTCGTTCACTTGGGTTGCTGTCTCAGTGATGTATGTTGTCTATGTTTGTCATTCACTTGGGTTGCTGTCACAGTGATGTATGTTGTCTATGTTAGTCGTTCACTTGGGTTGCTGTCACAGTGATGTATGTTGTCTATGTTTGTCATTCACTTGGGTTGCTGTCACAGTGATGTATGTTGTCTATGTTTGTCAATCACTTGGGTTGCTGTCTCAGTGGTGTATGTTGTCTATGTTTGTCATTCACTTGGGTTGCTGTCTCAGTGATGTATATTGTCTATGATTGTCATTCACTTGGGTTGCTGTCTTACTGATGTATGTTGTCTATGTTTGTCATTCACTTGGGTTGCTGTCTCAGTGATGTATATTGTCTATGATTGTCGTTCACTTGGGTTGCTGTCTCAGTGGTGTATGTTGTCTATGTTTGTCATTCACTTGGGTTGCTGTCTCAGTGATGTATGTTGTCTATGTTAGTCATTCACTTGGGTTGCTGTCACAGTGATGTATGTTGTATATGTTTGTCGTTCACTTTGGTTGCTGTCCCAGTGGTGTATGTTGTCTATGTTAGTCATTCACTTGGGTTGCTGTCTCAGTGATGTATGTTGTCTATGTTAGTCATTCACTTGGGTTGCTATCACAGTGATGTATGTTGTCTATGTTAGACATTCACTTGGGTTGCTGTCACAGTGATGTATGTTGTCTATGTTAGACATTCACTTGGGTTGCTGTCTCAGTGATGTATGTTGTCTATGTTAGTCGTTCACTTGGGTTGCTGTCACAGTGATGTATGTTGTCTATGTTTGTCGTTCACTTTGGTTGCTGTCCCAGTGGTGTATGTTGTCTATGCTTGTCAATCACTTGGGTTGCTGTCCCAGTGATGTATGTTGTCTATGTTTGTCGTTCACTTTGGTTGCTGTCACAGTGATGTATGTTGTCTGTGCTTGTCAATCACTTGGGTTGCTGCCTCAGTGATGTATGTTGTCTATGTTAGTCATTCACTTGGGTTGCTGTCTCAGTGATGTATGTTGTCTATGTTTGTCGTTCACTTTGGTTGCTGTCACAGTGATGTATGTTGTCTATGCTTGTCAATCACTTGGGTTGCTGCCTCAGTGATGTATGTTGTCTATGTTAGTCATTCACTTGTGTTGCTGTCTCAGTGATGTATGTTGTCTATGTTTGTCGTTCACTTGGGTTGCTGTCTCAGTGGTGTATGTTGTCTATGTTTGTCGTTCACTTGGGTTGCTGTCTCAATGGTGTATGTTGTCTATGTTTGTCATTCACTTGGGTTGCTGTCTCAGTGATGTATGTTGTCTATGTTTGTCGTTCACTTGGGTTGCTGTCTCAGTGGTGTATGTTGTCTATGTTTGTCGTTCACTTGGGTTGCTGTCTCAGTGGTGTATGTTGTCTATGTTTGTCATTCACTTGGGTTGCTGTCACAGTGATGTATGTTGTCTATGTTTGTCATTCACTTGGGTTGCTGTCTCAGTGATGTATGTTGTCTATGTTTGTCATTCACTTGGGTTGCTGCCTCAGTGATGTATGTTGTATATGTTTGTCATTCACTTGGGTTGCTGTCACAGTGATGTATGTTGTCTATTTTAGTCATTCACTTGGGTTGCTGCCTCAGTGATGTATGTTGTCTATGTTATTCATTCACTTAGGTTGCTGCCTCAGTGATGTATGTTGTCTATGTTTGTCATTCACTTGGGTTGCTGTCACAGTGATGTATGTTGTCTATGTTAGTCATTCACTTGGGTTGCTGTCTCAGTGATGTATGTTGTCTATGTTTGTCATTCACTTGGGTTGCTGTCTCAGTGATGTATATTGTCTATGTTTGTAGTTCACTTGGGTTGCTGTCACAGTGATGTATGTTGTCTATGCTTGTCAATCACTTGGGTTGCTGCCTCAGTGATGTATGTTGTCTATGTTTGTCATTCACTTGGGTTGCTGTCTCAGTGATGTATGTTGTCTATGTTTGTCATTCACTTGGGTTGCTGTCTCAGTGATGTATATTGTCTATGTTTGTAGTTCACTTGGGTTGCTGTCTCAGTGATGTATGTTGTCTATGTTTGTCAGTCATTCACTTGGGTTGCTGTCTCAGTGATGTATGTTGTCTATGTTAGTCATTCACTTAGGTTGCTGCCTCAGTGATGTATGTTGTCTATGTTTGTCATTCACTTGGGTTGCTGTCACAGTGATGTATGTTGTCTATGTTTGTCATTCACTTTGGTTGCTGTCACAGTGATGTATGTTGTCTATGTTTGTCATTCACTTGGGTTGCTGTCACAGTGATGTATGTTGTCTATGTTAGTCGTTCACTTGGGTTGCTGTCTCAGTGATGTATGTTGTCTATGTTAGTCGTTCACTTGGGTTGCTGTCACAGTGATGTATGTTGTCTATGTTTGTCGTTCACTTTGGTTGCTGTCCCAGTGGTGTATGTTGTCTATGCTTGTCAATCACTTGGGTTGCTGTCCCAGTGATGTATGTTGTCTATGTTAGTCATTCACTTGGGTTGCTGTCTTACTGGTGTATGTTGTCTATGTTAGTCAATCACTTGGGTTGCTGCCTCAGTGATGTATGTTGTCTATGTTAGTCATTCACTTGGGTTGCTGTCTCAGTGATGTATGTTGTGTATGTTAGTCATTCACTTGGATTGCTGTCACAGTGATGTATGTTGTCTATGTTTGTCGTTCACTTTGGTTGCTGTCCCAGTGGTGTATGTTGTCTATGTTAGTCATTCACTTGGGTTGCTGTCTCAGTGATGTATGTTGTCTATGTAAGTCATTCACTTGGGTTGCTGTCTCAGTGATGTATGTTGTCTATCTTTGTCATTCACTTGGGTTGCTGTCTCAGTGATGTATGTCGTCTATGTTTGTCGTTCACTTGGGTTGCTGTCTCAATGGTGTATGTTTTCTATGTTTTTCATTCACTTGGGTTGCTGTCTCAGTGATGTATGGTGTCTATGTTTGTCGTTCACTTGGGTTGCTGTCTCAGTGGTGTATGTTGTCTATGTTTGTCGTTTACTTAAGTTGCTGTCTCAGTGGTGTATGTTGTCTATGTTTGTCGTTCACTTGGGTTGCTGTCTCAGTGGTGTATGTTGTCTATGTCTGTCGTTCACTTGGGTTGCTGTCTCAGTGTTGTATGTTGTCTATGTTTGTCATTCACTTGGGTTGCTGTCCCAGTGGTGTATGTTGTCTATGTTAATCATTCACTTGGATTGCTGTCTCAGTGGTGTATGTTGTCTATCTTTGTCATTCACTTGGGTTGCTGTCCCAGTGGTGTATGTTGTCTATGTTAATCATTCACTTGGGTTGCTGTCTCAGTGATGTATGTTGTCTATGTTTGTCATTAACTTGGGTAGCTGTCTGAGTGGTGTATGATGTCTATGTTTGTCATTCACTTGGGTTGCTGTCTCAGTGATGTATGTTGTCTATGTTAGTCATTCACTTAGGTTGCTGCCTCAGTGATGTATGTTGTCTATGTTTGTCAATCACTTGGGTTGCTGTCACAGTGATGTATGTTGTCTATGTTTGTCAATCACCTGGGTTGCTGTCTCAGGGATGTATGTTGTCTATTTTTGTCATTCACTTGGGTTGCTGTCTCAGTGGTGTATGCTGTCTATGTTTGTCGTTCACTTGGGTTGCTGTCTCAGTGGTGTATGTTGTCTATGTTTGTCGTTCACTTGGGTTGCTGTCTCAGTGGTGTATGTTGTCTATGTCTGTCGTTCACTTGGGTTGCTGTCACAGTGATGTATGTTGTCTATGTTAGTCATTCACTTAGGTTGCTGCCTCAGTGATGTATGTTGTCTATGTTAGTCATTCACTTGGGTTGCTGTCTCAGTGGTGTATGTTGTCTATGTTTGTCATTCACTTGGGTTGCTGTCTCAGTGATGTATGTTGTCTATGTTAGTCATTCACTTGGGTTGCTGTCTCAGTGGTGTATGTTGTCTATGTTTGTCAGTCATTCACTTGGGTTGCTGTCTCAGTGGTGTATGTTGTCTATGTTTGTCATTCACTTGGGTTGCTGTCTCAGTGGTGTATGCTGTCTATGTTTGTCATTCACTTGGGTTGCTGTCACAGTGATGTATGTTGTCTATGTTTGTCATTCACTTGGGTTGCTGTCTCAGTGGTGTATGCTGTCTATGTTTGTCATTCACTTGAGTTGCTGTCTCAGTGGTGTATGTTGTCTATGTTTGTCAGTCATTCACTTGGGTTGCTGTCTCAGTGATGTATGTTGTCTATGTTAGTCATTCACTTAGGTTGCTGCCTCAGTGATGTATGTTGTCTATGTTTGTCATTCACATGGGTAGCTGTCCTAGTGGTGTATGTTGTCTATGTTTGTCATTCACTTGGGTTGCTGTCTCAGTGATGTATGTTGTCTATGTTAGTCATTCACTTAGGTTGCTGTCTCAGTGATGTATGTTGTCTATGTGTGTCATTCACTTGGGTAGCTGTCTTAGTGGTGTATGTTGTCTATGTTTGTCAATCACCTGGGTTGCTGTCTCAGGGATGTATGTTGTCTATGTTTGTCATTCACTTGGGTTGCTGTCTCAGTGGTGTATGTTTTCTATGTTTGTCAATCACTTGGGTTGCTGTCTTAGTGGTTTATGTTGTTTTTGTTTGTCGTTCACTTGGATTGCTGTCTCAGTAGTGTATGTTGTCTATGTTTGTCATTCACTTGGGTTGCTGTCTCAGTGGTGTATGTTGTCTATGTTAGTCATTCACTTGGGTTGCTGTCACAGTGATGTATGTTGTCTATGTTAGTCGTTCATTTAGGTTGCTGTCTCAGTGGTGTATGTTGTCTATGTTTGTCATTCACTTGGGTTGCTGTCTCAGTGGTTTATGTTGTCTCTGTGTGTTGTTCACTTTTTAGATCATATAACTGGATTGCTGTCTCATTTTTGTATTCCCCATATTTCCTTTTATTTAAACTATAAAATGTTTGATAAATGAAGACTACAAAGTTTAATCCTGGTATCTATGATCAGTTTTTTGTGAGGTTTAACTCATTTTTATTGTTATATATGCATGTCTGTCGCATCTTTTGAATTCGTTTTGAATGTTTCTACAAGTTTATTTTTACATGTAATCTCGACTTGACGGAGGATTGAAACATTTAACAAGCGACTTTATAAACATATTGTTAATAGTATATTGATCACTAGGTTCTTGCGTAAGGAGCTGGTCTGTTTTACACCCAACAATTAGGAAAGCCAATCATGTGTGTCTTTTAAGTCAGAAAAAAATCAAACCGTTGATACGAATTTTAATTGACGTACATTGTAGCAACAAAGGTCCTGACAAAAAGAGAAATGTCGTAAAATGTTCAGGTGTTGACGTGTCGTAAAACAATATCTTCGCTTGTTTGACAGAGCTGAAAGAAACAATTGAAATAAATGTCGGATAAATCAGATTTGTTTTCAACAATTTTCATTGAACTACAAAATTGAATTTACGAAACTTTTACATTAACTGACACATTTTACTGACGTTTTTAAACACTCTTAAATCCTTTTAGTGTAACTTGTCAGGTTTATTTCCTTTCAATTTCTTTGGTGAAAATTTGCTTTGACACGCTTTCCCAAAAGGTTTCACTTTCAATATTGGTTTATCTGGCTTCTAAACAGTTAATATGAGGTTTGTCTAACCTGTTCGCAGTTACGCGTCGACTACTGACGGCGCTGAAGTACGTCCATCATTCATTTTTTCATTATTCAAAATTCAACATTTAGTAATGAATAACATGAATAATGGACAAAGAAATAGTTTATATCTCAGTATTCAAGTTGACATGTGAATAATGAAATAGATTTGTGTTTGATTATAATATCCCGTATTTCTGAATTTGTAATGTGGATATTACTTAACAAATTTTCAAATTGATATAAGAACATATGATATCAAAAGACTATTATTATTTTTTTATCGAAATATAAATTGTTACTTGTGACAACTTTGGATTCCATATAAACCATAATATTTTGACTTTCCTATATTAACGACTTGCAGGAAATGACAGTTCATCTACATTGTACTCAGTTACCTCGTCAATGAGACACATCTAATTATACCGTCATACTAATCGATCTTTTGTGGTTCACAGAGAGGTTTAGTACATACATCAATCAAATATATTTTGGCTTTGTTTTAACTCAGCATAATTCTTTGGTAATAGTTTGATTGACAGATAAACAGAAACAAGAATAGAAGCGTATCTGTATATCATACTCCTTTGACATGTCACGTGTAGATGTTACTTGTATTATTTAGCCTGATGTCCATAGGTGCCGTGGTTACATTGTATGAAGAAATCACCCATCTCTGATGTGTCAAACTAAGGTGTACAGTGTACATAAATGTAAAAAAAAATGATAAAAAGGACTTGGCCAATACGCAGATCTAGACTTGTTTTGAAATATAATCCATGCTTGAGTACCCGGTCACATCCACTCTTAAGTTTTTGTTATATAATTTGTATTTCTATTTGTATCCATCTAATCAGTTTTGCATTTTTTAAACTTCTTTTTTATAGTTCGTTCTTATTACACAACTTTCATATATACTGTGGAGGGTTGAGTCCCGCTATCATGTTTAACCTAGCCACATTCAGTATGTATGTCCGGAGCCTGTAACTCAGTGGTTGTCGTTGTTGTTGTGGTACATAAAATGTAAAATAACAAAAATACTAAACTCCGAGTATAATCAAAACCAAATGGCAAAATCTAATGATAAAACACATCAAACGAATGGACAACTGTCATATTTGTGACTTGGTACAGGCATTCTCAAATGTACAAAATGGTGGATTGAACCTGGTTTTATAGCGCTCACTTGAATGACAGTCGCATCACGTTCCATTTTATTTGTAACGATGCGTGAACGAAACAGACATAACAGGTAAAATTGTTAAAATAGGGATACAGCCACCAATACTGTACATGTGTCACAATCTCAATCTGAACAAAACAAACAAATATATAACAAAGAAGATGAAAAAAGGAAATTTAAAATTAAACAACCACATGCATTACTCCTTATATATGTATTTAGAATCAACTTACTTGTAAGTACCACTGTAAGGGGGTTTTAACTGCAAATATCGCTGATCCAGGTTAGGATAGGGTTGCTTGTAAGTACCACTGTCAAAGGTAAGGGGGTTCACGTTTTAACTGTAAATAACGCTGTTCCAGGTTAGGATAGGGTTACTTGTAAGTAACACTGTCACTGTTTGGTCAGGGTTGCTGTTGAGGGCATACGATACAGTTACAGGGGAGGTAATGACGTTTCTAACGTAAAATTTTATTTTCTCGACGTCAAACTGTGACATATCGAGAAAAGATGCATTTTCGACTGATTTTTATCATTCAAACTGATTTAATTTGAAAACGAGTGCATGGACCCCTATTTTACAAAACGACATTTTGTTTCATTCTGCAGGGAGATTATGTGGACCAAATTTAATAAAACTGTAAATAGTGCAATTTTTTTTAATTTGGATAAATATACAGTAAAAAATGACGGTTTTTTTTCTCAATGCATGGCCATTTGATAAATATGAGTTATTTCTGAATAAAAAATGCATAAATTTTTAGGATCAGATAAGATGCAGAAATTACAAATTATCTAACAAAAAACAATTTGTGTTTATCTTATAAAACAAAAAAGTTGTATCTTTCTTTCGAAAGGAAAAATAGGCCACAAATCCGAAATTTGAGCAAATATACAAAATTTCGATCTCATTTTACTCAAAAAGAAGCACATGAAGGTATAATTTTTATGACATATTTGATTTAATCATGCAAAAAATAGCCTATATGGAAATTTTCACCAAACTGTAAATACGTGATCAAAACTGTATCGTATGCACTTAAGTACCCCTGTCCCTACTTAGGGGATGGTTGTTTGTAAGTATCACTATCCCAGGTTACGGGAGGGTTGCTTGTTAGTACCCTTGTGCCTGGTTAGGGGGTGGTTGTTTGTATATATTACTGTCCCTTGTTATGGGAGGATTGTTTTGTAAGTACCACTGTCCCTGGTTGGGGATGTTAACTTGTATGTATCACTGTTACTCGCTAGGGGATGGTTGCGTGTAGGTATCACTGTCCCTGGTTAGAGGCGTTGTTCGTAAGTACCCCTGTATCTGGTCGGGGAGGGTAACTTGTAAGTATCACTGTTTCTCGCTAGGGAAGGATTGCTTGTATGTATCACTGTCCCTGGTTAGGGGAGGGTTGCTTGTAGGTATCACTGTCCCTGGTTAGGGGAGGGTTGCTTGTAGATATCACTGTCCCTGGTAAGGGGCGTTGCTCGTAAGTACCATTGTCCCTGGTCGGGGAGGGTAACTTGTAAACATTACTGTTCCTCGCTAGGGAATGGTTGCTTGTAGTTATCACTGTCCCTGGTTAGAGGTGTAACTTGTAAGTACCACTGTCCCTGGTTATGGGAGGATTGTTTGTAAGTACCACTGTTCCAGGCTAGTAGACTGTTGCTTTTAAGTTCCACTGTCCTAGGTTAGGGGAGGTTTGTATGTAAGTACCACTGTCCCTGGGTAACGGAAGGGTTGCTTGTATGTATCACTGCCCAGGTGTAACGGAAGGGTTGCTTGTAGGTATCAATGTCCAAGGTAAGATGTTAATCCTGGTACTTTTGATAACTATTGTAAGTATCACATCAACTTTATATGTTAATGACTATTTTGTACAAACTAATTACATAAACCTAGTATGTCTATGACTTCTGTATAAAACTAGTACATAAACTCTAAATGTTAATGATTATTTTTATATATATTCTATTACAAAAAACCTGTATGTTATTCTGTACATAACTAGTACATAAACCATGATGTTAATGACTATTCTGTATACAACTAATACATAAACTCTGTATGTTAATGACTATTCTGTATACAACTAGTACATTAACTCTGTATGTTAATGACTATTCTGTATACAACTAGTACATGAACCCCGGATGTTAATGACTATTCTGTATACAACTAGTACATTAACTCTGGATGTTAATGACTATTCTGTATACAACTAGTACATGAACCCCGGATGTTAATGACTATTCTGTATACAACTAGTACATTAACTCTGGATGTAAATGACTATTCTGTATACAACTAGTACATGAACCCCGGATGTTACTGACTATTCTGTTCACAACTAGTACATTAACTCTGGATGTTAATGACTATTCTGTATACTACTAGTACATGAACCCCGGATGTTAATGACTATTCTGTATACAACTAGTACATTAACTCTGGATGTTAGTGACTATTCTGTATACAACTAGTACATGAACCCCGGATGTTAATGACTATTCTGTATACAACTAGTACATTAACTCTGGATGTTAATGACTATTTTGTATACAACTAGTACATGAACCCCGGATGTTAATGACTATTCTGTATACAACTAGTACATGAACTCCGTATGTCAATGACTATTCTGTATACAACTAGTACATGAACCCTGGATGTTAGTGACTGTTCTGTATACAACAAGTACATAGACCCTGTCTGTTAATGACTATTATGTACACAACTAGTACACAAACCCTGTCTGTTTATGACTTTTTTGTATACAACTTGTACATAAACCCTGTATGTTAATGACTATTCTATATACAACTATTACACAAACCCTGTATGTTAATGACTACATAATCTGTACATAACTAGTACATAAACCCTGTATGTTAATGACTATTCTGTATACAACTAGTACAGAAACCCTGTATGTCAGTGACTATTCTGTATACAACTAGTACATAAACCATGTATGTTGATGACTATTCTGTATACAACTAGTACATAAACCCTGTCTGTTAATGACTTTTCTGTATACAACTACTACACAAACCTTGTCTGTTAATGACTATTCTGTATACAACTAGTACGCAAACCTTGTCTGTTAATGAGTATTCTTATATAACTAGTACATAGACCTTGTATGTTAATGACTATTCTGTATACAACTAGTACACGAACCCTGTCTGCTAATGACTATTCTGTATACAACTAGTACACGAACCCTTTCTGTTAAGGACTATTCTGTATACAACTAGTACACGAACCCTGTCTGTTTATGACTTTTCTGTATACAACTAGAATACAAACCCTGTCTGTTAATGACTATTCTGTATACAACTAGTTCGCAACTGTATGTTAATGACTATTCTGTATACAACTAGTACACGAACCATGCATGGTTATGACTTTTCTGTATACAACTAGTACATTTTACATAAACCCTGTATGTTGATGACTTTTCTGTATACAACTATTACATAAACCCTGTCTGTTAATGATTTTTCTGTATACAACTAGTATACAAATCCTGTCTGTTAGTGACTATTCTATATACTAGTACACGAACCCTGTTTGTTCATGACTATTCTGTATACAACTCGTACACACACCCTGTCTGTTAATGACTATTATGTATACAACTAGTTTGCAACTGTCTGTTAATGACTATTCTGTATACAACTAGTTCACAACTGTATGTTAATGACTATTCTGTATACAACTAGTACACAACTGTATGTTAATGACTATTCTGTATACAACTAGTACACAACTGTATGTTAATGACCATTCTGTATACAACTAGTACACGAACCATGTATGTTCATGACTATTCTGTATACAACTAGTACACGAACCCTGTCTGTTCATGACTATTCTGTATACAACTAGTACAAGAACCCTGTCTGTTCATGACTATTCTGTATACAACTAGTACAAGAACCCTGTCTGTTCATGACTATGCTGTATACAACTAGTACACGAACCCTGTATGTTTATGACTTTTCTGTATACAACTAGTACATAAACACTGTATGTTCATGACTATTATGTATACAACTAGTACATAAACCCTGTCTGTTAATGACTATTATGTATACAACTAGTTCACAACTGTATGTTAATGACTATTCTGTATACAACTAGTACACAACTGAATGTTAATGACTATTCTGTATACAACTAGTTCACAACTGTATGTTAATGACTATTCTGTATACAACTACATTTGTAGTACACAACTGTATGTAAATGACTATTCTGTATACAACTAGTTCACAACTGTTTGTTCATGACTATTCTGTATACAACTCGTACACACACCCTGTCTGTTAATGACTATCCTGTATACAACTAGTTCACAACTGTATGTTAATAACTATTCTGTATACAACTAGTACACGAACCCTGTAGGTTAATGACTATTCTGTATACAACCACTTCACAACTGTATGTTAATAACTATTCTGTTACAACTAGTACACGAACCATGTATGTTAATGACTATTCTGTATACAACTAGTTCACAACTGTATGTTAATGACCATTCTGTATACAACTAGTACACGAACCATGTATGTTAATGACTATTCTGTATACAACTAGTACACGAACCCTGTCTGTTTATGACTTTTCTGTATACAACTAGAATACAAACCCTGTATGTTAATGACTATTCTGTATACAACTAGAATACAAACCCTGTATGTTAATGACTATTCTGTATACAACTAGTTCACAACTGTATGTTAATAACTATTATGTATACAACTAGTACACGAACCCTGTAGGTTAATGACTATTCTGTATACAACTAGTTCACAACTGTATGTTAATAACTATTCTGTTACAACTAGTACACGAACCATGTATGTTAATAACTATTCTGTATACAACTAGTTCACAACTGTATGTTAATGACTATTCTGTATACAACTAGTTCACAACTGTATGTTAATAACTATTCTGTTACAACTAGTACACGAACCATGTATGTTAATAACTATTCTGTATACAACTAGTTCACAACTGTATGTTCATGACTATTCTGTATACAACTAGTACACGAACCCTGTCTGTTCATGACTATTCTGTATACAACTAGTACACGAACCATGTATGTTAATAACTATTCTGTATACAACTGGTACACGAACCATGTATGTTCATGACTATTCTGTATACAACTAGTACACGAACCCTGTCTGTTCATGAATATTCTGTATACATCTAGTACACAAACCCTGTATGTTTATGACTTTTCTGTATACAACCAGTTCACAACTGTGTGTTAATGACTATTCTGTATACAACTGGTACACGAACCATGTATGTTCATGACTATTCTGTATACAACTAGTACACGAACCCTGTCTGTTCATGACTATTCTGTATACAACTAGTACACGAACCCTGTATGTTCATGACTATTTTGTATACAACTAGTACACGAACCCTGTATGTTAATGACTATTCTGTATACAACTAGAATACAAACCCTGTATGTTAATGACTTTTCTGTATACAACTAGTACATAAACCCTGTATGTTTATGACTTTTCTGTATACAACCAGTTCACAACTGTATGTTAATGACTATTCTGTATACAACTGGTACACGAACCATGTATGTTCATGACTTTTCTGTATACAACTAGTTCATTTTTACATAAACCCTGTATGTTGATGACTTTTCTGTATAGAACTATTACATAAACCCTGTCTGTTAATGATTTTTCTGTATACAACTAGTATACAAATCCTGTCTGTTAGTGACTATTCTGTATACTAGTACACGAACCCTGTTTGTTCATGACTATTCCGTATACAACTCGTACACACACCCTGTCTGTTAATGACTATCCTGTATACAACTAGTTCACAACTGTATGTTAATAACTATTCTGTATATAACTAGTACACGAACCCTGTAGGTTAATGACTATTCTGTATACAACCAGTTCACAACTGTATGTTAATAACTATTCTGTTACAACTAGTACACGAACCATGTATGTTAATGACTATTCTGTATACAACTAGTTCACAACTGTATGTTAATGACTATTCTGTATACAACTAGTACACGAACCATGTATGTTAATGACTATTCTGTATACAACTAGTACACGAACCCTGTCTGTTTATGACTTTTCTGTATACAACTAGAATACAAACCCTGTATGTTAATGACTATTCTGTATACAACTAGAATACAAACCCTGTATGTTAATGACTATTCTGTATACAACTAGTTCACAACTGTATGTTAATAACTATTCTGTATACAACTAGTACACGAACCCTGTAGGTTAATGACTATTCTGTATACAACTAGTTCACAACTGTATGTTAATAACTATTCTGTTACAACTAGTACACGAACCATGTATGTTAATAACTATTCTGTATACATCTAGTTCACAACTGTATGTTAATGACTATTCTGTATACAACTAGTTCACAACTGTATGTTAATAACTATTCTGTTACAACTAGTACACGAACCATGTATGTTAATAACTATTCTGTATACAACTAGTTCACAACTGTATGTTCATGACTATTCTGTATACAACTAGTACACGAACCCTGTCTGTTCATGACTATTCTGTATACAACTAGTACACGAACCATGTATGTTAATAACTATTCCGTATACAACTGGTACACGAACCATGTATGTTCATGACTATTCTGTATACAACTAGTACACGAACCCTGTCTGTTCATGAATATTCTATATACAACTAGTACACGAACCCTGTATGTCCATGACTATTCTGTATACATCTAGTACACAAACCCTGTATGTTTATGACTTTTCTGTATACAACCAGTTCACAACTGTATGTTAATGACTATTCTGTATACAACTGGTACACGAACCATGTATGTTCATGACTATTCTGTATACAACTAGTACACAAACCCTGTCTGTTCATGACTATTCTGTATACAACTAGTACACGAACCCTGTATGTTCATGACTATTTTGTATACAGCTAGTACACGAACCATGTATGTTAATGAATATTCTGTATACAACTAGTACACGAACCCTGTATTTTTAATGACTATTCTGTATACAACTAGAATACAAACCCTGTATGTTAATGACTATTCTGTATACAACTAGTTCACAACTGTATGTTAATAACTATTCTGTATACAACTAGTACACGAACCCTGTAGGTTAATGACTATTCTGTATACAACTAGTTCACAACTGTATGTTAATAACTATTCTGTTACAACTAGTACACGAACCATGTATGTTAATAACTATTCTGTATACAACTAGTTCACAACTGTATGTTAATGACTATTCTGTATACAACTAGTTCACAACTGTATGTTAATAACTATTCTGTTACAACTAGTACACGAACCATGTATGTTAATAACTATTCTGTATACAACTAGTTCACAACTGTATGTTCATGACTATTCTGTATACAACTAGTACACGAACCCTGTCTGTTCATGACTATTCTGTATACAACTAGTACACGAACCATGTATGTTAATAACTATTCTGTATACAACTGGTACACGAACCATGTATGTTCATGACTATTCTGTATACAACTAGTACACGAACCCTGTCTGTTCATGAATATTCTGTATACAACTAGTACACGAACCCTGTATGTCCATGACTATTCTGTATACATCTAGTACACAAACCCTGTATGTTTATGACTTTTCTGTATACAACCAGTTCACAACTGTATGTTAATGACTATTCTGTATACAACTGGTACACGAACCATGTATGTTCATGACTATTCTGTATACAACTAGTACACGAACCCTGTCTGTTCATGACTATTCTGTATACAACTAGTACACGAACCCTGTATGTTCATGACTATTTTGTATACAACTAGTACACGAACCCTGTATGTTAATGACTATTCTGTATACAACTAGAATACAAACCCTGTATCTTAATGACTTTTCTGTATACAACTAGTACAAAAACCCTGTATGTTTATGACTTTTCTGTATACAACCAGTTCACAACTGAATGTTAATGACTATTCTGTATACAACTGGTACACGAACCATGTATGTTCATGACTATTCTGTATACAACTAGTACATTTTTACATAAACCCTGTATGTTGATGACTTTTCTGTATAGAACTATTACATAAACCCTGTCTGTTAATGATTTTTCTGTATACAACTAGTATACAAATCCTGTCTGTTAGTGACTATTCTGTATACTAGTACACGAACCCTGTTTGTTCATGACTATTCTGTATACAACTCGTACACACACCCTGTCTGTTAATGACTATCCTATATACAACTAGTTCACAACTGTATGTTAATAACTATTCTGTATACAACTAGTACACGAACCCTGTAGGTTAATGACTATTCTGTATACAACCAGTTCACAACTGTATATTAATAACTATTCTGTTACAACTAGTACACGAACCATGTATGTTAATGACTATTCTGTATACAACTAATTCACAACTGTATGTTAATGACTATTCTGTATACAACTAGTACACGAACCATGTATGTTAATGACTATTCTGTATACAACTAGTACACGAACCCTGTCTGTTTATGACTTTTCTGTATACAACTAGAATACAAACCCTGTATGTTAATGACTATTCTGTATACAACTAGTACACAACTGTATGTCAATGACTATTCTGTATGCAACTAGTACATGAACCATGTATGTTCATGACTATTCTGTATACAACTAGTTCACAACTGTATGTTCATGACTATTCTGTATACAACTAGTACACGAACCATGTATGTTCATGACTATTCTGTATACAACTAGTACACGAACCATGTATGTTCATGACTATTCTGTATACAACTAGTACACGAACCCTGTCTGTTCATGACTATTCTGTATACAACTAGTACACAAACCCTGTATGTTCATGAATATTCTTTACAACTGGTACACAAACCCTGTATGTTTATGACTATTCTGTATACAACTAGTACACGAACCCTGTATGTCCATGACTATTCTATATACATCTAGTACACAAACCCTGTATGTTTATTACTTTTCTGTATACAACCAGTTAACAACTGTATGTTAATGACTATTCTGTATACAACTGGTACACGAACCATGTATGTTCATGACTATTCTGTATACAACTAGTACATTTTTACATAAACCTTGTATGTTCATGACTTTTCTGTATAGAACTATTACATAAACCCTGTCTGTTAATGATTTTTCTGTATACAACTAGTATACAAATCCTGTCTGTTAGTGACTATTCTGTATACTAGTACACGAACCCTGTTTGTTCATGACTATTCTGTATACAACTCGTACACACACCCTGTCTGTTAATGACTATCCTGTATACAACTAGTTCACAACTGTATGTTAATAACTATTCTGTATACAACTAGTACACGAACCCTGTAGGTTAATGACTATTCTGTATACAACCAGTTCACAACTGTATGTTAATAACTATTCTGTTACAACTAGTACACGAACCATGTATGTTAATGACTATTCTGTATACAACTAGTTCACAACTGTATGTTAATGACTATTCTGTATACAACTAGTTCACAACTGTATGTTCATGACTATTCTGTATACAACTAGTACACGAACCATGTATGTTCATGACTATTCTGTATACAACTAGTACACGAACCATGTATGTTCATGACTATTCTGTATACAACTAGTACACGAACCCTGTCTGTTCATGACTATTCTGTATACAACTAGTACACAAACCCTGTATGTTCATGAATATTCTTTACAACTGGTACACAAACCCTGTATGTTTATGACTATTCTGTATACAACTAGTACACGAACCCTGTATGTTGATGACTTTTCTGTATACAACTAGTACATGAACTCTGTATGTTAATGACTATTCTGTATACAACTAGTACATAAACCCTGTATGTTTATGACTTTTCTGTATACAGCTAGTACATAAACCCTGTATGTTTTTGAGTATTTTGAACATAACTACATGTAGTACATAAACCCTATACGTTAATGACTTGTCTGTATAGACCTAGTACAAAAAGTCGAAAATTAACTGACAACACCATGGCTAAAATAAGACAGACAAACAATAGTATTAATAAACTATAAACTTGACTACTGATCTATGCAATACTAGGCATCTTAACGACAACCATTCGTCACTGATGAGTACATGTAGTAATTAAATAATTCAATAGTATATGGATAAATAACCATGAAGATATGATAGTAAGACAGTTTGTATTGCATCTTTCTAATATGGCGACTTACTTACTGAGAACGGATGACTTCCGGTCAATATCCGTAGATTCAATCTATATTTAATAGGTATAAAGTGTATTATATAACCATAACACTATAGCTATCTCATGATCTTGTAGTCTGATATTAGAACTTTAGGAACAATGAAGTCATTCCTAAGCAAAATTGATTTAGCATTTTTTTCTTCCTGACGGATAAAACATCCTCTCCCTATGGAATCTGTTGTTTTATTAGATCATCATCTGAGTAATATAGATAGATGTTAGTTACGATGATTTCCATAGAGGACCCAGATAAAAATTAATACAGTTTTTACCGGTTATAGAATTACACGAAGTATAGTTCTGTCGCCAAGATGATTGAAAAATAAATGATAAGAATTCCGATTTTTGACATCATAGAAGTGACTGACCAGTCCAATTTAACCGACTATCACAGTTAACCTGACAGTGGGTGCTTATGCTGTACTAGCAATGCAATAGTTTTCCCTTCGATATACTTCTATTTACAAGGAAGGGTTGTTAAGTCATGTTGATATTTGTTTAATCCGAATCCGTCAATGTAGAAATAATGCCTGATAAGACCTGAAATGTATTGTACTCCAAGGTATAATTACAAAATAATTACCCATATACATAGCGAAAGACATAACATTCAAACTGAAACACATCGAACGAAATAATCATCATGAAAGTAATTCGATAGTTGTTCGAAAGACATTCTTGGTTTCATAAAAAAAAAAAAAAAAAAAAAAAACCAAAGTTCATACAAAAGTTACCCAACCCTGATAAACATAGGCCAATACACAATCCCGAGAAATTCATTTGTAAAGTAAAAATAATATGACGCAATTACAATTAATATAAATATAAGATTGCCAGTGAGCCAACTCTCCACATTTTACCAGAGACCAAAATATGAAAAGGTTAACAGTTAAAGGCTAACGTACGGTTTTCATTAATGATGAGCAACACCTATACCTTATAGCAAGCTACAAAAGGCCCTGTACTGTCATATGTAAAACCATTCAAATGAGAAACCCATGGTGTTAAAATAATTTAAAATATAAAAAGAGAGATGTGGTGTGATTACAATTGCGATAACTCTTCGCAAGAGACTAAATGACACATAAATTAGCAATTATATGTCACTGTATGGCTTTATACATTGTACAATGAGCGTAGCCTATATACCGCATAGTCAACTACTGTAAAAGACCCCGAAATGACCAATTTAAACCAATTCAAACAAGAAAACTAAAGCCTACAATAAATCAGACTATCCAAAAAACAGTACCTTATACTTGCCTTAGTGAAAGCAAAGGCTTAATTTAACATTTTACACTGCTATTGAAGGCATGGAGTTTAGTATGTTCTATTCTTATGTTGTGTCGTTACACTACTTTGTTATATAATTACTATTGAATTAAGGATCACAGACAAGTTTAATCCTACCCTATCTTTCATATTTCTATCCCGATATGGGATCCTGTATTTCAGTGGCTAAATGTAGGATAATTTATTCAAATGGCCATATAAAGAAAGATTCCATATCCTAAGCACTATTGGGTTGTTGTTTTATAATTATGCTTTACTTACGTTTTTTCTCTCAATTAAACAGAAGTTAAACGAAGATTAGGTAAATGATAAGGAAACACGGAATTATTTCGACTTACAATCGTTTAGACAGAGGGCGTTCGTCATTCCTCGGAATATGTAAGTACTGATTATACATTGGTCGTAAGTTAGGTCTCGTGTGGATGTAATCAAAACAAAGGTATTGATTTTGAAGGAATTTAACTGCTTTTCCTGGTTAATTTGATATTAATCATTTATAATTAGAAACACTTTCCGTGAAATTAACTTTTACAATGTTTAAGACAGATGAACAACTTGGCCTATTTTTTTAATTGTTTTTTCTCTCGATTATCTCCATATTGAATCAAAAGATTATAATTACTGAAATTATGTTATAAGTTATCAAGATAATGTAAACACTGTAAACGTATAGAATATAAAAATAAGGAGATGGGATATGATAGTTCTTCTTAAGAATGTAGTTCATGCATATGAAACCTTAAAATTACGTTCGAAGACATTTGCTATGATCATTGACCAAATATTCTTCAAACCAGTGAATGCACAACTTGATTCATTGACAATGTTTTTGTGATATGCTAAGCAAAGTCCTGACTTAGAACAAAAATGTATGTTGTATACATTGTAAGTAAAATCCAGAGACATATATACTATAATTACTGTATTATTATAATTTATGTCTCTGGTAAAATATATGTTACGAATTTACAGTTTAAGAAATTCAATGCTAAGTGTAGAATTGAGCATAAACTTTTTTTGAAATGTAACAAATAAATACTAATATATCAGAAATGTCTTTATTTTTCATGATTTTGTCTCAAATAAATTTATTACGTTCTGGTCCAAATTTGGCCTCTAATTGCAATTGTCAGAAATTAGAGTCAAAAAAGAGGAAATTATGTTTTTCCTTTTTTATTCTGCTATCAGTTGAATGTTATAATATTTCTCTCGATATCTCTATGAATTTGCCCTTTTTTTATCATTGAAACCATCCCTTTATCCTTCGTTGCTATAAGACGCTTTACCGATACGGTTGTTGCTTGGGTGCTCTCTTCGAGGTCCGCGTTCGAAGTATAAATAGTGGCTAGCTCTTCAGTTTTTGTGAACCGACCGTGCAAGGGCTGTATAGCCAGTCAAGGTTGTTAAAAACTTCCATTTGTTGTTTTTGTGATTTTTACGGAAGACAGGAGATAGCTAACATCGAAAAGGTTGGGAAGGAAGTAGTTTACAGCAGGCAGAAGGTTAAGTTTAAGTGAAGTGAAGTGCTTGGAACCTGCGAACAGAATATTGAAAGGCTGAGACTGTTGGTTCGGTACAGATTTTCCAAACAGGGCTGGTACTAAGGTTTTGCGTCTCACATTTTTCACTATTGCAGTGAGTGTTTACCTGAATGCTACTCTGTTGTTCCGACAAATCTGGACACATTTGTTTAATAAAGTTTCATACGAAAGTTAACATATTATAAATTTGTTTCATACATTACTTTTATAATATGTTCCATACATTTAGGTTTAAGCCCAATTCCACGTACTTAGGTTTCAGCCCACTTTCATACATTTAGGTTTCAGACCAGTTCCATACATTGAGGTTCCAGACTGTAGTTTCAAACATTTGGTTCAAACAAGTATCAGACTGAAAGGTTTTTAGACAGTTTAATTTATCAGATTCGGTTTAGGTTGATAGTTCTTGATATTCGTTTTATGTAGTATTTGTTTTATATTTGATAGTATAGCGTAAACGGTTTGACTTTAGAAATATTGCATTACTCTTCAAATCCCAGGAAAGTGGTATGAACCCGAGGATAGAAAAATATCAAAACGTCCCCTCCCGGTTACACGTTAAACATATAGTTATTCTGCAATAAAGAGAAAATGCGAACACAATCATCTTTCTACCTGTCACAGTAGAGTTTCTTTGGATTTGTAAGACTGACTGAATAGAAATTCAATTTCCCTGGACTAGCAATGACCGGCAATGTATGTGATTATCACGATGTAAAATACATAGATAAATTGTATTCTGAAATGGTCATTGAATAAAACAAAAAGATCTGTTTTTCTGTAAGGCTGTACATACATATCGATAGCTTAATGACAACTTTACAATTATAAAATCGAAATGAACACTTCCTTCGAATAAGTTTTTAATTTACACTGTATTAGTTCTTGTCACATACCAGTGACGTCACAACTAAGAAATGATTAAACAATGAATATCAACAAAGTTTGTTATTGTGATTATAATCCTACAGACATGTTATGTTAGGAAAACATTAGATTGATCTGTCTGTCTACGACATTACTCAAAACTAAACAGCAATTATTTCGTTACAATGGTAAAAACGTTTAACATGATATGAAGGAGGCTGCTAATAGATAAGTTTTAACAATTTTTCTACCGTTGTAGTTTATCATTCATTAAACACACACACACACACACAGACATCACGACACCATTGACTTACAAGTAATGTTTTCGTGGGCAAATAAAAATCAGTTCCAAGTGGTAATTTATTTATTACATGTAGGTTTTTAGTCAAACTCAAAAAGGACTTTTGAAAAACATTCTTTTTTTTATCTTGGAATGAATTGAACAATACCTGTCATGTTCAATGTAAAGGTTAATTATTATCGTGTAACGTGTTTGGCTTATATACATGTATCAGCTGTTCGTATCCGTTGTCACGAAATCTGAAATGCTTCAATGTTTATCTTTACATTATTAAACTCAAAACCTAACTACAACTTGGACTTTACTATAAAGTACGAGACAACCCGTGTAAACTTTGAATCAGTACTCTAAAGAAACAACAACATTATAGACAATTTACTTTGAATTCATAAGTCTTAACTTTATTGAATCATTTCCATAACAGCGTGGACAACCGCAATACTTGTGTTGGCAATGATACTGGATCACTTGCCTTTAACTTGCTGGTCATCTGCTATCGATAACAATGGTTTTACTCCCACCTAGTCTGTCAGATGCCTTCCAATGGGAATTTAAAAAGAATTAACAAATAAAGGAGATGCAGGTGCATATATAAAAAGAAAAACAGAAAGATAATAATGCAAACACAATGTTTAGTCCTCTGCTAGTTGTGAGTTCGTATTATTTGATTATACGTTTAGAACCTTTGGCGACCACACAGTTTAAATGTATATTACACGTACGATATGACAAGTGGGCGATATTGTCGAACGTTCATCTAATCTGACCCAGTCAATTGATACCCTGATCATGAGTGCGCCAAGAAATAGTCTTGTCCCCGCTGTTATGAAAATGCTTCTATATATATACATGTATTCATTTTTTTATATACAAATAAGGCCGTTAGTTTTCTCGTTTGAATTGTTTAACATTGTCACTTCGGGGTCCTTTATAGCTGTCCATGCGATATGGGCTTTGCTCATTGTTGAAGGCAATAGTTGTTAATTTCTGTCTCATTTTTGGTCTCTTGTGAAGAGTTGATTCATTGGCAATAATACCATATCTTCTTTTTCATACATAACTTTAATTTATCCTTAATCCTTTCAGACTCCAAACTTATTTGTTTAACAATTACATGTCGAAACTATGAGTAGGGAGTCTCAAACTTCGAAACCACTCGTACCTGAGACACCTAGTCTCCAAAACCAATGGTGCGGTACATTCTACCTGTTAACGTGTACATTTGATAGCATACACGGTCCGGAACATTCTACCTGTTGACGTGTACATTTGATAACATACATGGTCCGGTACATTCTACCTGTTGGCTTGTACATTTGATAACATACATGGTCTGCTACATTCTACCTGTTGACGTGTACATTTGATAACATATATGATCTGCTACATTCTACCTGTTGACGTGTACATTTGATAACATATATGGTCCGGTACATTCTACCTTTTGACGTGTTCATTTGATAACATATATGGTCCGGTACATTTTACCTGTTAACGTGTATATTTAATAAAATACATGGTCTGCTACATTCTACCTGTTGATGTGTACATTTGATAACATATATGGTCCGGTACATTCTACCTGTTAACGTGTACATTTGATAACATACATGGTCTGCTACATTCTACCTGTTGACGTGTACATTTGATAACAAACATGGTCTGGTACATTTTACCTGTTAACGTGTACATTTGATAACATACATGGTCTGCTACATTCTACCTGTTGACGTGTACATTTGATAACAAACATGGTCTGGTACATTTTACCTGTTAACGTGTACATTTGATAACATACATGGTCTGGTACATTTTACCTGTTAACGTGTACATTTGATAACATACATGGTCCGGTATATTCTACCTGCTGACCTGTAAATTTGATAACATATATGGTCCGGTACATTCTACCTGTTTACGTGTACATTTGATAACATATATGGTCCGGTACATTCTACCTGCTGACCTGTAAATTTGATAACATATATGGTCTGCTACATTCTACCTGCTGACGTGTACATTTGATAACATATATGGTCTGGTACATTCTACCTGCTGACGTGTTCATTTGATAACATATATGGTCCGTTACATTCTACCTGTTGACGTGTATATTTGATAACATATATTGTGTGTTACATTCTACCTGTTGACATGTAAATTTGATAACATACATGGTCCGGTACATTCTACCTGTTGACTTGTTCATTTGATAACATATATGGTCCGTTACACTCTACCTGTTGACGTGTATATTTTATAACATATATGGTGTGTTACATTCTACATGTTGACGTGTACATTTGATAACATATATGGTCCGGTACATTCTACCTGTTAACGTGTATATTTGATAACATATATGTTCTGCTACATTCTACATGTTGACGTGTACATTTGATAACATCTATGGTCCGGTACATTCTACCTGTTGACATGTACATTTAATAACATATATGGCCCGGTACATTCTACCTGTTGACGTGTATATTTAATAACATATATGGTCTGCTACATTCTACATGTTGACGCGCATTTTTTATAACATATGTATATGGTGTATGAAAATAAGAAGTTTTATGATTGCCAATGATACAACTCTCAGTTTTGTTACTGTTGTGCAGTCGATATTATATAATGATATAAAGACCCACAAGCACACACAGATCTAGACAAATCCCACCGCACAAACCATTCTGTCAAAAGGCAACGGTTATTGTGTATGGTGTTTTTTAAATGCGCTAGTTTACCGTTCATAGATTAAAACGTAACCCTTCATTGTTCTTGAAAATACGTTCTTAGAAGAGAATCAGCAATTATCAATTTTGAAGCCTCTGATTGTGTGATTCCTGTACTTAAGATGGGCATGACACATCAGTGTTATAATAAGTACTTATGCAAGCAGGCATTGTAAGAACGTTCAAACGATACTTTGATAAAAATGAAAAACACATGGACGAACTCGGAAAACCATTCATTACTTTCTAAGTTCTTTACAACTTTAGAAATGTACCTTTTTCTTATACTTGTTATACGAATATATCGTTAATCGTAACTTATCTAGATCAGAGATATCCAATTAGTACACAGATGACGATGCCTTTCAAATGCAGGAATATCACTTATAAGTTAATTATGTTTTGTTTGTTGTCATGGACTGGGTTTCTCATCAACAGTTTTTGTTGTAAGTATATAACAAGACAGTCTGATGTGTTTCTGTTATATAATAGTCAGAAGAGGAGCATAATATTATGTAATTGTTATTTTTAGACGTATCAGTAAACGTAAACAATCGATAACATAGATAATTGGAGAACGTTTTAACAGACTCTTTTCTTACATAAAGATAAATTGATTCAAGTCAGTAAGAGATACAAGTATTTTTTTAGGTAAGGTATCTCTTTTTAGGGAAGGTATCTCCAAATCTGTTCTAGGATAAATCGGTTAGAATACTAAGTAGTTAATATCCGTTAGAATCTTTAACTTCACACCTGCTTTAGAGTAGTTGACTGTCTTAAATAGTTCTAGTGCATATCTGTCTTAACTAATCAAGGGTAGAACTGTCAAATAGTATTCAAAACTGTCCTAATCTGTTCTAGCATAGAACTGTCCAAATCTTTTCTAGGATAGAACTGTCCAAATCTGTTCTAGGACACTCAAACTGTTTACAAATATTTTAGGGTAATACTGTGCAAAATTTTTTAACGATAGAACTGTCCGAAACTGTTCATTGGTAGATATGTCCAAGACTATTCTAGGGTTGAACTGTCCAAATCTGTTCTAGAGAACTCCAACTGTTAACAAATATTTTAGAGTAGAACTGTTCAAAACTCTTTTACGATAGTACTATCCGAAACTGTTCTATGACAGATATGTCCATAACTGTTTAAGGAAGATTAGTAAGAATAGTAAATATCCGTCAAAACTTGTTACATGGTAGAACTGTCACAAATTGTTTTAGCAAAGGTCTGTTAGAATATTTAATATCCATTAGAAATTTATCTAGCGTTATATTGTTCACAACTGTTCTAGGCAAGATCTATCAGGATGGTTAATATCCGTCAGAATTTGTTATGATGTAGAAGTGTTCAAAACCATTCAAGGGAATATATTAGAATGGTCAATATCCTTCATACTATTTTACAGGGTGGAACTTCCAAATCTAACCTAGGAAATATCTGCTAGAATATGAAATATCCGTAAGAATTTGTAACAGGATATAACCGAAACTGTCATAGGGTAAAACTGTCTAACACTGTTCTAAATTCAAACTGTCTAATAGATGTAAGACGATGTGGTATGAGTGCCAATGAGACAACTCTCCATCCAAGTCACAGTTTGTAAAGGTAAACCATTATAGGTTAAATTTTTAAAAAGAAGATGTGGTATGATTGCCAATGAGACAAAGTACGTTTTAGAAATGGCCAAAATAAGTATAGGGCTAAACTGTTCAAAACTGTTCAGGGGTAAAACTGTCCAACACTGTTCGAATGTAAAAATGTCCGAACCTGTCTAGGGAAGATCTAGAGTAGAACAGTAGAAATATGTTATAGGATTCTCGAACTGTTCAAAACTGTTTTATGGTAGAAACTGTTACAAACTGTTCTAAGAATGATCTAATAGACAATGCTTCAAATACGTAAATATTTGTTCAAGGTAGGGGTTTCCTAACCTGTTTTCGGAAAGATCTGTTAGGATAATTGACTTCAATTGGCTTTCCTGTAAATGTTGACTCCACACGCGAGTACAGTATTATAGATGATCAAGTCAAAAGCAACATAAAATCTCGTCCAAAATTATTATTTTTTTGTACTTCTAAAAAAAAAAAGCATCATATTTAATTCGATCCCTTGTTAATCTAGTTTTATTTTAGCGGAGCTCGCAATCAAAGCTATTACATGTTACTTTTTATTCTATATAGAAATGTATTTTCATCCTTATCAGATAATAGTGAATTAACTGTACAGTTCAGGGCGAGGTTAATAATTAGATTGGTAGCCTAAAACATATACTGTCCTATATAATCAGATTAGAAAGTCACTTGATGCTCACAAAAGTTCAATTTATTCTACATTTTATTGGGTTAATCTTATATTTTGTGAGGAACATTTCCAGACGTGACTTTTAATTTTCTAATTAATCATTTGGATATTAGTGTATACTTTTTAATGGTAATATCTGCCTCTAAAAGTTCAAAAGAGGGCAACCCGTTGAAGTTATTGATCTATGATACAATGTATTTGATTAATAGAATACTTTGTAGTTCGTTGTAATTTCGTTAAAAAAAAAAGCTGCTATTAATGCGATTCGAAGGACATCATCACTACCTACCCATGTTGAGCGAGTGGTTGAATAAATATGATTTGATTTAGCACAAATTATTCTGCAAACTAAATTGTATATAATAATTGATAACCAAGTACCGGTCATAAGAGAATTGTGATTAGGTACTAACAAACATTATTTCTAGTTTATCTAGCATAATAACGATCACGAAGACCCTTGATGAAATACAACAGGTGCAGAGATAGAGGCGATCGAACTCCCTATCTTGTAAATGGCGTCATAAAGGCACGCATATCTGACGAACCTTTCCGGTGAAGGAATGTCAGTGGCCTAAGAAGCCGGAAGCTTGAAATCCAAGATTAAGGCTTCAACATTGTTTTGTCAACAAAAAACAACATAATATAAACACTAAAATAACTAGAGGCTCTAAAGAGCCTGTGACGCTCACCTTGGTCAATGTGAATATTAAACAAAGGACACAGATGGATTCATGACAAAATTGTGTTTTGATGATGGTGATGTGTTTGTAGTTGGGCGGGTCACGGACACATTTTTTTAAACAAAATACCCCAATGATGATTATGGCCAAGTTAGGTTTAATTTTGCCCAGATGTTTAAAAGGAGAATACTTTTGTAAAAGGTTACTAACATTTACGAAAAATGGTTAAACATTGACTATAAAGGGCAATACCTCCTTAAGGGTTCAACTGACCATTTTGGTAAATCTTACTCTGCTGAACATTATTGCTGTTTACAGTTCATCTCTATCTATAATAATATTCAAGATAATAACAAAAAAACGGCAAAATTTCATAAAAATTGTCAAATCAGGGGCAGAAACCCACCAACCGGTAATCCGATTCGTCTGAAAATTTCAGGGCAGATAGATCTTGACTTGATAAACAAAACTCAATGTCAGATTTGCTCTAAATGCTTCGGTTTCAGAGTTATAAGCCAAAATCTACATTTTACGCCTATGTTCTATTTTTAGCCATGGCGGCCATCTTGGTTGGTTGGCCGGGTCACCGGACACATTTTCAAGCTATATACCCTAATGATGATTGTGGCCAAGTTTGGTTAAATTTGGCCAAGTAGTTTCAGATGAGAAGATTTTTGAAAAAGTTAATGACGACGGACGACGGACGCAGGACGACGACGGACGCCGGACGCCAAGTGACGAGAAAAGCTCACTTGGCCCTTTGGCCTGGTGAACTTAAAGTAAAAAGCTCACTTGGCCCTTTGGCCAGGTGAACTAAAAAGGAGCTAGAGGAAGAAGTGGGAGATTGTGAAGGAGAAGACAAATGAGCGCTGTGCGGAAAAAAATAAAACAAGTTTTTGTAGTAAACGACGAAAGTCGATATCACTTCTTAGAATTACGGTGTTTCATCCCATTAACTGCGCATTATTTTCCCTCTTTATAGCAGACACATTACCAGTGACCAATTGAAGGACACCGCTGAACGGGTTACAACATATCTACGTTTTTCAATGACAACAGAACGACTTTCGGGGCTAGGTATCCTTCACACATACAAGGAGACGTCCATTGATTAAGTTATTTAATGTTTTGCCGAGCCTGTGACTTTGTCGCAAAAGCAAGACATAACGACCCTACATTACGTCGTCGTTGTCGTCGTTGTTGTCGACGGCCGGGCAGCGTCTACAAATAAAGTTCTTGAAATTTGAATAACTTTCTTATATATGCTATTCTGGATCTCTATCAAACTTGGACAGAAGCATGTTTATGATTGTAAGATAGTACCCAGAAGTAAGTTGTGAAAGAAAAAAATCTGTTTATCCGTATTTTACTTATAAGTGGACTTAGTTTTCTTCCAGGTAACATAACATACAGTCTAGTTTCCTAAAAAAAAAATGCTCCAGCGAATCATCAATTCGGGGCAAAGGATACGCGTCTTTGATAGTACATGCGTTTAACTGTCTATAGTCTATGCAAAAGCTAGTGGTCCCATCTTTCTTTCTCACCAAAGCTATCTCGGAGGAAACCTTCTGGGGGCTCAATGTTTTTTTCCCACATATCGTTAATATGTTGATCTACCTTTTCCCTAACACCTATTGGGGTGCGCCGTGGTGGCTGCTTTATTGGCCTTGCAGCACCAGTGTCAATCCAGTGTTTCACAATATTTGTATGTCTAAGATCCGAATCTGAAGAGGCAAAAGATGCTTGAATTCCAATAACAACTCTGTGACCTTGTCCTTTTGTCCATGTCCAAGATTCTCACTAGACATATCTAATATTTTTTCCAATTCATTATTAAGAGCATAATCCTTGGGATTGTGTACCTGACTTAACACTTCCGCTCCAATGAGATTTCAAACCTCAGTACCGACATTTAATACTTGGACACTGTCACTTATATTCAACAGCCTAACAGGAACTGTCTTATCAGACGTTACAAGTCTTCCCTACAAGAGCCTTTCCTCGATCAAGACATTTTTCACTGGGTTCAATAATGCCAGTCACCTGAACAGATGAATTATAGTTCCGTACTTCACCTTGGATTACTACCTTAGACCTCACTATGCTAACTTTATCTTTGACTGCCACCCGATAAACTTTCCCTGTAGTAATAAAATATTTTTCATTACTGTATTGCAGAAATCATCTTTACAACCGTTTTTTTGCAGAAAATCTAGTCCAAGAATACCTTCCACTGACAAACCTGCTATAACTCCTTAAATGACAGTGTAACAACTACCAAGCTTAAGAGAAAACAGTGTCTTACCAATGTTTTTAAAGACTCTCCATGAGCTGCTATTATTACCTGAGTGACCTGCAGTACACTTGATCTATCACGGGACTTCAATTTCTCAAAAAGAGTATCCGACACCAAACTAACTGTAGCTCCTGTATCAATTAGGAACTTTGCAGTGATTCCATTTATAAATAACTCTACTTAGAGCCCTGTCTTATTGTTAAGAGTATTTGAGCCGAGGTACAAACATTTCCGTTTCCGTTTACCACTACGGTTGTTTGTACGTCTAACCGAAGGTCCTGGTGATCCTTGGTTGTTCTGTCTCCTATTTTTAGGAGCATTACAATTTCTAGCCGTGTGGCCGGGTTTACCACAATTATAGCAAAGCAATTTCGACCTATCAATTGGCCCAGACGTGTTGGCTTTATTCTTAAATTCATCTAACTTTTTATGCATATTTGCCAATTGGTCATTGAATGCTGTTAGCATGCCCTCTATTTTATCCGACAACCTATCATGAGAGTCCGACTCTCTAACCAACTGTTCATTATTGTCTACAACTCTTAAATGGGCTTTCCCTACTTCAAATTGCTTTCTGTCTTGTAAAACGTTTCTTACTCTACAGCTAAACATATAGCGGAATTAACGTCTGGGGGCCGTGATTGTTTGTTTTTTATATGCATTTTAGTATTAATCAATGCAAAAAGTGTTCTTTAGCCAATGTTTCTTTGACTTCTCCATGGGAAGTTTGGTACGCCTTATTCACCAGCTAGCGTATATAGCAAATCTCAAATACACCATTGACAGTGGACCCGTGAATATAGCAAATATCAAATACACCGTTGACAGAGGAACCGTGAATATAGCAAATCTCAAATACTAGTACACCGTGTACAAAGGACCCATGAATAAAGCAAATCTTAAATACACCGTTGATAGAGGATCCGTGAATAAAGGAAATCTCAAATACACCGTTGACAGAGGACCCGTGAATATAGCAAATCTCAAATACACCGTTGATAGAGGACCCGTGAATATAGCAAATATCAAATACACCGTTGGCAGTGGACCCATTTATATAGCAAATCTCAAACACACCGTTGACAGAGGACCCGTGAATATAGGAAATCTCTAATACATCGTTGACAGAGGACCCGTGAATATTTCAAATCTCAAATACACCGTTGACAGAGGAACCGTGAATATAGCAAATCTCAAATACACCGTTGACAGAGGGCCCGTAAATATAGGAAATCTCAAATACACCGTTGACAGAGGACCCGTGAATATTTCAAATCTCAAATACACCGTTGACAGAGGAACCGTGAATATAGCAAATCTCAAATACACCGTTGACAGAGGATCCGTGAATATAACAAATCTCGAATACACCATTGACAGAGGACCTGTGAATATAGGAAATCTGAAATACACCGTTGACAGAGGACCCGTGAATATAGGAAATCTGAAATACATCGGTGACAGAGGACCCATGAATATGACAAAACTCAAATACACCGTTGACAGATGTGAACGTAGAGATTATGTAACAGGAACTATTGGTAACGGTTTCTGATTCGAAAATAAAAGCACAACCTGTAGAATTGTAATGTTTAATCAACACCAGCGTCCTATATTTGTTATATATAACATTGAATTCTTTAATTTGTCGTTTTACGTCATGCAGACAAACATATTGGACCTCGTTATTTCAGTAGTACAGACATGCATAGAAATTGAATTATCCCCCTTTTACCGAAAGACTAAGAAAATATGCTTAATCGCTTGTTAATGTATAAATCTGATATTTCCGGTACTAGAGAAAAGTCTAACTAAACTCGCTTGTTTGAATCTATAAATGAATGACATATGATCATGACAGCACTAGCTTTGTTCATTGTCGAAGGCCATACGGTGACATATAGTTGTTAATTTCTGTGTCATTTGGTCTCTTGTGGAGAGTTGTCTCATTGGCAATCCTACCACATCAACTTTTTTTATAAATATATATTCTTCGTTTTATACCACTATCATTAATGAAAAACTGAGTATTATGTTTAACAGTCTCCGCCCCTTCTCCCATTTCTTGCTTCGAGGTCTACTTTCATAGTGTCTATTAAAAATGACATTTTCAAATCAACCTGTCATCTTCTGTGTTAATAAACTTATTGATGCAGCGATAGTAAACATCTTTCAGTTATATAATGTATAATTCTATATAACAGGATACAATTTTACGATCAACGCTCCTTTTCAACAATCATACGATCACAACTCATTTTCAACAATCTGTCACGTGCGCTTGATTTTTGACTGTTAAATGAACTCTATGAACGGGAAGTTTAATCCCAATATTTATGATAAAAGAGATGATTTTTCATTTCCTATTGTTTGTAATCCATTTTTTTATGGTGATGTGACCTTGTCACCATCTTATGGTGTTTACTTGATGATATGTTGGTGATATTTTACTTTTCTTCTTCTTCTTCTTCTTCTATTTCTTCTTCTTCTTCTTCTTCTTCTTCTTCTTCTTCTTCTTCTTCTTCTTCTTCTTCTTCTTCTTCTTCTTCTTCTTCTTCTTCTTCTTCTTCTTCTTCTTCTTCTTCTTCTTCTTCTTCTTCTTCTTCTTCTTCTTCTTCTTCTTCTTCTTCTTCTTCTTCTTCTTCTTCTTCTTCTTCTTCTTCTTCTTCTTCTTCTTCTTCTTCTTCTTCTTCTTCTTCTTCTTCTTCTTCTTCTTCTTCTTCTTCTTCTTCTTCTTCTTCTTCTTCAAGTCCACCCTATCTGCAGGGTCACCGCATTTAAAAATTTTGTTTATTTTTAAAATTGCGTTATTTAAAATTCAATTTACTGGTTAAAATTTTAAAATAATAGTAACAGAGTTAGAATAGGATAAAACTAAAAAATTTAAAAACAGGAACTTGTATGTACACTATACATTTAAAATTATGAAATGGATAAAAGTAATATCTGACAGTTGTTTAAATTTCTCTTAGCAAAGGAAAGTGAAAGGAACTACTAATCTGTACTAGTAATTGGTTAAATTTATGGACTAGTATGGTTTCATAATTAGTTTAGATATATGTAATTAAAATCAAAAATGGTACTTAAGGGATACGAATAAAAAAGAAACTTGTAAAAATTAGTTTTAAGTAAAACAGTAGAGTTTGTCAATACAATTTGGGTCTATAAGATTATTTACAGGGGTAATTAATATTCATATGCTCTAGTTATGGTTTAGCTATGCAGTACTTAGCTACATCACCTAGTATTAATTAAGTATATAGACAAAGTAGTATAATACTTGTTATATGTTACATTCCCACGACTGACAGCCACTTGCAAGTTAAGCTCAGAACTCAACTGATTGTTCATTTGTTTTCCAAAAGTTGGGTTCTTTTAGCATGCAATGCATAGATCCAGTCTTTGCAGATTCGTTCTAAGTCTCTCTGCTGAGACACAGTTATAAGGTCGTTCCTAGAACAGTCAACCAAGAATTCGAGAAGATCCTCATCAGAATTAATTATACTGCAATAGTGGATATGATTATCCTCTAGTAGGGATTTTAGTCTATTGTGATGAATTTTTCTCACACAATTCAGACTTTCACACTTGATTAGGAAATGTTTATAATCCTCAGGTCCTACCATGCACAATTTGCATTCTGCAGATTTTGTTCCGTTAAATCGGTTGGTAATACTTTGGGTTTTTTAAGTTCCTGTAAGTATCCTGGATTTTATTATCCCTTTGCTAACATCTCTTTTATGATCTCTGACACTGCTCCAACAGAAGTTTGGTTTTTTAAAGTTCCAGTTGTTTACTTCCATATATTTGAGTGTTGATTTGCTTCTAGCAGTTTCGGTCCATCTGTTTTTGCCAGGTTTTGTCTATAACATCATGAGTCAATCGTTTCCAATTTTCCTCTGGATTTAGTATAATCTCATGTGCGGATGGAAGATCATAAGATTTGAGAGTTTTGTCCACATTTATGTACCAACTATTTGATTTATCATCTTTTGTAGCTAGCTGTCTAATTCCAATGTTACACTCAATTGAGTTGGGATCTTTTGATATTCTTAGAAATAGGGAAATGACAGCTTTATGTACGAGTTGCTCAATAGATTCGGCTCCGAGCAAGATATAGATAGCAGCATCTGCAGTTCTTTGTGGTAAGGATAGAATTTGTTTAAATGTTTTTTTCTGAAAAGCTTCTAATTTTTGCATATCAGTTTTAGTAATGTTGAGAATTTCAATGCCATAGAGCATTCTTGGTATAACGTAAGTCCGCCATAGTGTATACGATAATAGTGGATTTATACCATTTATTCCATGTAATCCAGCACCTAATAGTGAATACATTGTAGCTCTTGCAGCAGAAATTCTATTTTCTACATTTGGATTATTTTTATCTTGTCTTTCAATTCCTAAATGTTAAATGTTTTGCTTTTCGTCTATTTTTTCATTAAAAAGTTGAAGATGTATATCTTTATTCTTCTTGTTGATCATTAGAATTTGAGTTTTTTTGCTGTTTATCTTTACCCGATCGATTTTGGTACAGTTTTCTATGATGCGGAGTTGGGTTGAGGCATCATGTTCTGAGCCAGCACATAGCATTATGTCATCTGCGCACGTTGGGCAACCCACATAATTGGTTCCAATTTTAATTCCTATGTTTGTAGATTCAAGAGTATCAAGGATATTCTTATTATATGCCTTGTAAAAATTGGCAGAGAGAATTCCACCTTGTTTGACTCCCTGCTCATGTACAAATGTTTCTGAGATGTATCCTTGAGATTTAACTTGTGTAGTTGTTTTGTTATATAGTTCCTTAATTAGTAACCATGAAGCTCCATTAATTCCTTGATGATATAATTTCCAAAATAGGTGTATATGGTCTACCACGTCAAATGCTTTTTCTGCATCCAGAGTTATTAGAATGAGACACTGGTTTTTATCTTTGGCTTCGTTAATTACTTCAGAGATGAGAACAGCAATATTAATAGAGGATGCACCTTTAGTGAAACCTTTCTGAAGCTTGTTTTGATGTTTATTTAGTGTACCCTCGATTCTAGCTCTAATACAAAGCTCCAAAATCTTACAAATGATGGAAATGACTGTGATGCTTCTATAGTTGGATGGAATAGTAGGGTCTTTGTCTTTTTTGTGGACAGGGGTCAGCAAACCTTTTTTGATGACTTCAGGAACATGCTTTGTATAGAATGTATTGTTAATTAAGGTAACCAGGAATTCAGTCAACTCTGTTCCACCATAAATTAGATGTTCTGCAGTTAAGCCTTCTACATCCCCAGCCTTTTTTCTTTTTAATATCGAAATACGCTTGGTGATTTCTGTTGAGGTAACAGGTTGAATTGTTATTTCTTGGTTTTCACAGATGTTGACAATGGTTTCCATGTCTAGCTTGACAAATTTATCATAACCAATGTTGAAGGAAGGATTTGAATTGGTTTTGGATAATTTTTCAAAGTGATCTTTGAAGACATTATTTATCTCATTCGGAGTTGATGCTTCTTTTTCTTCAGTTCTAAGGGTGTGTGTGAAATGAGAAGAAGAAGACCGTTAATAAGTCGAAAAAACAGATCATTGTCCCTATCTGAAGCCATCATAATTTCTTCATGTAGTTTAATTCTTTTGTCAGCGGTTTGTTGCCTTTGTATTGATCTGACCGAACGTTTCGTCTCTAGTCTCTTCAAGTTGTAAATATTATTTACGAAGGAGGTGAACCAACCTTTTTCCACAAATAAAATGCATTTTTTGACAGACCTACAGCTTTAGCAAGTTGTGGAGACCAGCTGATTTTTCTTTTTTCTACTAAATTTGGATTTCCTACGGGGATAGCTCAAATTTAAAGCGTTAGTAGGACCAGAAATTAGCTGGTTTGTAGCTTGTTCAATACCGTAATGTGTTCTCATGTTCAGATACTTTCTATCTTTTAGTTCCTCCTTCAAATTTTGTTCATAACTTGTTTTGTCAACCTTTTCCCAATTAATCTTGATCACAATATCTCCGTTCAGTTGTTTTTGAGCGGTCTGTAATCTAACAGAAAATTCAGCAGAGACGGGATAATGGTCTGATGTGTTATGGTCTTCTCTTAAGATTTTCACCTGCATATATTCAGTTGACTCGTCATCATTCTCTCTAGATTTTGTTAGAATGTAGTCTATCTGTGATTTTGAATCACCTTGATGGTATGTATGGTCTATAGGGTAGTTAAATTGTAGCCCTATTTGATTTTCCTTACAAAAGTTTTTAAATAGTTCATCTTAGGTGTCCTTGTATTGTCTATGGAATGAAGCATTAAAATCGCCGGCGATAATAATTGAATGAGTTCTTTGATATTTCAGTAGTAATTCTTTTAAGATGTCCAAAGCTGCTCTATAAGCATCATGCCCTTTGTCGTACCTCTTGAGGGGAGATATACATTTATAAGACATATTGGTTCTTTTGTGGTTGAAATTTCGATAGCCTGTATTCTGTTATCTCCATCAGGAAGTTGAGAAAACATAGTTGACATGGACTTTCTATACAAAATTGCAATACCTCCATGGCCTCTTGGTCTACTGATTGGAGATAAGGGTTCATTATCATCAATTTGTCTCGAGAAGGTTATAAAATCTGAATGATGTTGTTTCAATAATTCTTTTTCATAATTAAAAAGCCAATGTTCTTGTATCAGTACAATATCATGTTTATCAAGAAGTTCATCAAAGTAGTTTTTATTGGAATTAAAGCCTTTAATGTTGAAAGAGACAATTCGGAGCGGACTTGATTTTCCCAAGGTTATATCATTCTTGTCACAGGAGCTGCTATATCTGGGTCTAGGAGGAATGTTTGACCTTTGTCTAAAAAAGGATTGTATATGTGTTGAACATTCTTGTTTGGTGACAATCCTACTGTGTCAGAACAATTTTCTGATATCCTTGTCTCACTCCTTTGTTCAACAGCAAAACAGTTTTTACTATTTGAGTTTGAGGAATTTGATATGGTATTGGGATCAGGATTTTCAGGATAAACATATGGTTTTGCTGAATCTCTAGGATGACCATTTTGTGAAGGATCATTCAGGTTTGCTTTCATTTCATTTCCTTTTCTAACAGCAAAACTGTTTCTACTATCTCCTGTAGAACTGTTACTTAAGACATTAGGAACATAAGAATAAGAATTTGTGATATGCTCTGGTACATTTTTATTAGTAGATGTGTTTATCTGTACCTTTCCTTGAGAAGGTGACATGTGGTGAATTTGAGAATGAAGATGAGTAGATGGAGTGACAGCAAAACTGTTTTTACTATCTCCTGATGAACTGTTACTTATGTCATTAGAAACGTAAGATTTTGTGATAAGCTCTGGTACAATTTTATTACTAGATGTGTTTATCTGTACCTTTCCTTGAGTAGAGGACATGTGGTGAATTTGAGAATGAGGATGAATTGGTGGAGTGGCAGCAATACTGTTATTACTATCAAAGGGAGATAATTGTGTTGAAACTGCAGCTCTATGATATATCATATGTGGATGCTGGGCTTGCATGTGACTATTTGGTATGTTTTGTGAAGGTGCCATTTGAGTTCTGATTGGTTGTCTAAACATATAAGGTGGTGGATCTGGAACTGTCTGCTGGAATAAAGGATAAACTGGTTGTTGTAACCAATGGTTTTGCACTGAAGTTGGAGAAAGTTGTACAACATGTTGAGAGTGTATTGTATGTACAGGGCCTTGTTGGTTCATATGTGCTATGCCTTGTAGGTTGACTAGGTTTTGACTTTGTTGCCTAAGCGTGAAGAATTGATTTTCAAGGTGTTGCAGTCTCAAATTTGACATTTCACGCTCAAGGTCTCTGATTCTGTTAATTACTTGTGAACAGTGACAATTAGAACAGTTAGCACTGATTGATGATGGGGTCTGTCTATAACTATGATGGTCAGGTCCATTTTGGTGGTAATCATTTTGACCGAGCTGAGTCAGTTTCATGTTTCTGATTAAGTTATTATTATTTAGTATGGTGTTCTCTAGAGCGGCAATATGTGCTTCTGCTACGGCGAGTTTGGATTTTAAATCATCTTGCTTCAGTATCTTTTGTTTCTTCGGTCCAGTTTGTTTAGGTTGTTTTATGGAGTTATTATCTGTCTGCAAAATTGGAGAAGAGTTGTTTCTAAGAGCTCCTATATTAGTTGATTGTTGTTGAGCAGTATGAACTTGTTTTCCTGTATGGTCTTATTGCGCCGCATCATTAGACTTCCCACAATAAGGGTCTGATTTTGGAGATTTTTCAAGTTTTCTGTTTATCTGAACTGATTTCACCTAAGTATCTGGGGAGCATGAGGAACCAGTAAATTGAATCATGTTTCCAGCATCTGTTTCTATTTCTGAGATGGATAGGTCATTTAATAGCGAATTACACTGTGTGCATTTGAATTGTTCCAAATCATCAATACTCATAAAGTTATGTTTTGACATTGAAAATGGAATTTTTCTTCGCAAGTGATACACATAATAAAGTCGAAGTCGATTATGTTCTCAGAGCAACTAGCACAATTTTTGTGAGATTGGGTAGAATCTGGTGCTACTATTGTCTCAATTGATGCCGAATTTTGAGTTAAATTTTATCGGATTGTATCCAATTGTTAGAGTCCTGATCAGACAAGAAAGATTTACATGAATCTTGTATGGCTGTGTTCATATTGTTTAAAAATTCTAAAGATGGTAATGTACTTAACAATTTCATGTAGGTCATTCTTAATAAAGTCCTTAATCTCTCTACCATTTGCTTCAACAAAGAATGCAGTTTTGTATAAATTGATTCTGTAAGCTTGTCTCCTACCAACCTTATCATTTGTGATTGGTTTAATACTGAGTGATTCTTCAACTATGAGATTGTTTGTGTCCCTTTTGAAATGAGATATAGCTGTTAATCTACTTAATTTTTCATAGAAAGCAAGAGTATGTTTATGAAACATCAGAAACGCAACAGGAGAGAATTTCATAACAAGGGTTCCTCTTTTGAATTCAGCCTGTACATTGAGCTGTTCAGTAGCATCATTCATCTTTTTGGCTGCTTTGGTTGGATTTAGTGAGTAATTGGTCACTGTTGATTTCCCTTGATTTAATCTATTTGGAGTAAATTGACTAGATAATTGCAAACGTTACCTGTTTTTTTGTCGTGCTTTGTGTTTTGCAACTGCTAGACTTGGTGTATATTTATATGGAGAGATTTTCTCTATGTATGATCTCCTTGGGGAAGATATTCTAGATTCAGATAACAGCAGAGCAGTCTTTACTATACTGAAGCTATTAAATCTTGGCAAAATTTATTTACTGAGGTTCCTTTCCTTATTCCAATAAGTCTAGATAAAATTATGGACAGCAAAGCAGTCTTTACTATTTTGAAGCCAATGAACTTGACAATTTTGACTGAAGTTCCTTTCCTTTCTCTAATAACTCTGGATAAATTTATTTGTTGTTTTTTTTTTGTTATTTTTTTTGGACAGCAAAGCAGTCTTTACTATATATATATTCTGAAGCCAATATAAGTTGACAGATTTATTTACTGGAGTGCTTTTTCTCTCTCAATAACTCTGGATAAATTTTGGACAGCAAAGCAGTCTGTACTATTCCAAAGCTAATGAAACTTGATAAATTTGTTTACTTTGTTGTTTTCCTTTCTCTAAGAAATTTGGTAGATTTTGGGCAGCAAAACAGTATTTACTATCCTTGACGTTTGACGAACATATATAATTTGGTGCACAGATGACACAAAGTATGTAAGCTATGTGTAAGATAGGGTAATCCCTATTGACAGCAAAACTGTTTTTACTATCTTGATGATAAAACTGAAGAATCAAGTTATATGATGATTATAATATAGACTATATATAGGGTTATGACAAACATAGGATGATCTCTAGTTAAATTCTCTTAGCAGAATGTATGTTGATAGTAATACAGAAGCTGAGTTTGTCTGATATATAGGAATGGACAGCAAAACTGTTTTTACTATCCAAATTTTCTGAACCAAACTCTTGTTATCTATATTATGCAGAAGCAATTATAACTATAGTGATGAAGCTGTGTCAGAGATATGGTGTTATTATGTTGTTATATATGATGGGATGACGTAGACAATATTTTAATTCTTTTCCTTATTTATAACTGTATCAGGTTCACTTCGATTGTATAGCAATTAGGCAGCAAAACTGTTTTTACTACCTTTACTAAAAGTTATTCCCCCCCTTTTTTTTCCCCTCAGAATATGTTGGATTGTGTGATATTAGTTAAAGTTAAAGCTGCATCCTGAACTTATTGGTTGTAATGATGTTAATTCAATTGACAATAGGAAAATCTGTATGAGCAGCAAAACAGTTTTTACAGCTCAGTTTTCAAATCTTGAGGTTTTGGATTTTCTGTGCCTGTGGCGATACTTTTTTGATTTTGTGAAACAGTCAAACACCATCTGTCTGCCAATGCGTTGATACCAGAGTTTTGCAAGCAATGGGTTGGGGTGTTCACCATCCACGTACACGTGCTTGAAATTGTAATGGCTACTAGCCTTTGCTCTTTGTCCCTTGTGACCTTTGGTTGGGCGGGTTAAGTCTAATGAGAATCGCGGTGATCTATCGTTATCCAAGGCTGAGGTATTAAGCTGACGGATTAAACTATTAATAGAATCAATTTGTTTTGAAAGTTTGATGTCGTCTTCATAAAAAGAACGAAGTTCAGGGTGTTTTTGTGAAGAGTTGTATTCCACTAACGAGTAATGAGGGATTTCGAGCAAAGTGACTCTTGGTGTGTTTTTCTTTCTGGACACTTTTATGGCTAAAATAATATCCTCAAGTTTGTCTTTTATGTATTTGATTATACTGGAGGTATTCTGAAAGCGTAGGTTTAAATATCTACCAGATTTTGCAGTAATATCACAGTTTCCAAGCCACACATAAACGTGAATATTTTTATATCTTTTGGTTCTTTTGTGAAGGTTGTTACGTACCCAGAGTATAGACTCTCTCAGTCGTGAGCCAGACTGGCTTATGAACTCTATCTTTAGCTCATCTAAGTTTGTAACTTCACGTTTAATATACGAGCCTTTGCTATCAGATAGCAAAACCGGTATATATTTTTGCTGAAGACCTGATGTTTGGATTTTAATCTGCCTCAAGCTCCTTCTAATGTAGCTATCAGTCATGGGAATAGTCTTGCCTAGCAAGTGTAATAACTATTAACGAAAAGGGGGGCGGGGGGGTATTAATACACGGATAAAAAATAAGAACTGAGATAAAAGATAAAATGAGGTCACCTGGTTTGTTTATAATCCTACATGGTGGAACTATTCAGCAGAGAATGCTTTTTTTTTAAAGTTATTTCAAGGAGAAACAAAAATCAAAAATTAATTAATTGTGTAGCTTATTAAATTATTAACTTTTAAGAATGTAATTAATTAAACTTTATTCTATTTCAATGATGCTTTTGTAAATTTTACTATTTACCTTTTAAATGGCGGGAAATATAATCTCGTTCTGCACGGGCAGAAACACAAGTTTCTAGTTTACTTAATTACGCTTTATTTTACATAGTATTTTGGAATAAATGTGTATTAAATGTTTTGTAAAGTTAAATGTATGGCAAATAGGGTGTGACTTTGTGAAATTCCTGAAAAACTTTTCTTCTCTGTGAAAAATCCACGACCACGCTGCTCAGACCTCGTTTTCAAGTCAATCAATCATTACATTAGATGTATGTTTCATTATAATATTTTATTCTGATTGGCTAACTGCACATCACGTGTTATTCCGTAAGCAGTTGCATTGCTCAATACAACTTTTCATTCATGATAACACGTGCTCCAAAAATAAAGTGCACAGGTGAATTAAATAATAAAATATAAAAAATTCGTGTTTTCATGATCATAGCTAAAAAATGTAATTATAAGTATTGAATGCTTCTTTTTGTAACTTTATAGGGTTGTAAAAGCGTTGACCTTGGGTACATTTTTAGAATGTACTTCGGTCAACGCTTTTACACCCCAATAAATTTACAAAAAGAAGCATTCAATTCTTAATTGTTAACTACATAAGTGAAACGTATAATGAGAAACAATTATAATGTCAATATATGAACTGTGTAATTGATGGCTCAACTTATCTATACTATTAAACGAGAAGATCTCATTTTGTGTGTCGCTTCTCTTCCTTCCACAATACATCAATCCTCATGCCTCTGTGTCCTATAGGTAACATGCATGGTCGCATTTGTCATCCATTCTTACGATTATTCAGATTGAGTTGTTTTGGGAGAAAAACGACAAAAAAGGAGTCCGGATATGATTCCGTCATCAGACTGACTTTTAGTCATAGATAAGACTTCCGGTTTGAAACATGCACAAATACAACCAATCTTATGATAGATAACAAAAATGAAAATAATCTATACTATTAAACGAGAAGACCTCATTTTGTGTGTCGCTTCTCTTCCTTCCACAATAAATCAATCATCATGCCTTTGCGTCCTATAGGTAACATGCATAGTCGCATTTGTCATCCATTCTTACGATTATTCAGATTGAGTTATTTTGGGAGAAAAACGACAAAAAAGGAGTCCGGATATGATTCCGTCATCAAACTGACTTTTAGTCATACATAAGACTTTCGGTTTAAAACATGCACAAATACAACCAATCGTATGATAGATAACAAAAATGAAAATAAATAAGCCAATCAGAGCGTTCTCCATATAAATAAAGGCAGCAGTAGTATACCGCTGTTCAAACTCATAAATTCATGGACAAAAAACAAAAACGGGGTAAGAAACTAAAACTGAGGGAAGCGCATTAAATATAAGAGGAGAACAACGACACAACACTACAATGTAACACACCCAGAAACGGACCAAGCATCAGACAAAATCCCACGAGAATAACAAATATAACATCAAAACCAAATACATGAATTTGGGATAGACAAGTACCGTGACACGTCATGGTGTTTAGATCGCAAGGCCCACAACTATTATACCTCCTTATAATAAGAGGACAATATTTTTCGCGTTTATTTACATGTAAACTACGATTATGCTACTTTAATATACAGAGACTCTCTGTATTCTGTCAGGGACTTTCTATGTTAGTAAAATACTACTTTAATATATAGTCTAAGAGACTCTCTGTATTTTGTCTACTGTTTTCTTTGAAATGTTTACTATATATTTACGGGGTCATACCAGTTGCATATATATTAAAATAAGTAAAACATGTGACACAAGTACAACCAATCGTATGATAGATAACAAAAATGAATGCACTAGTCACTTCCCAAACAGACATCACATTCATCAATCTGCATTATCTGAAAAAGACTCACTTCTTCGATTTAATAAGGTATAACTCATGTACAAAAATCAAATAATACAAAATAAAATGGGTGGGAGGGTGGGTAAATTTAACGTGTTGAATTGACCAGTACACAATTCGAAATGACCAGGAAATATTTGTATGAAAATTTACCTGAAGTGAACAGGTATTTCTATTAACCAATCAAATGCGGTTAAATTACGAACGATAAATTTTGTACAAACAGGTAACGAGTAATGTCGAAAGGTAACGAGTAATGTCGAAAGCATCCGAGATGGAATTAAGTATTTTTAATTAATTAAAAATTTACCAATTCCCTCCACTCCCATTTCGATGTAATAAAACAAAACTCAACACATAAGTAATGATAATCATATTTTGGCATAAATAAAAAAATTACAATCATACATATGTCATAAATAATTTCTCATTTTAAGTCCATATTCTTGATAATTATTAATTTCCAAAATATATAAATGCACCAAACCAACGGCCACTATAAAGTGTTCAGTGTTAAAGAAAAAACTACATTAATTTATAATATAAACATACCTGATAATACAAACAACAACTACTGGAATCCTGCAAACTAATATAGGTTCACAGGTAAACCAGATGTAGAAGTAATGGTCTAGCCCAGCTTTCTTGACCATCATCTTCTGAAAAATAAAATTAAAAACCACAAAGTATCTTGACCAAAAATACATGTAAATACAATATTCTATAATTACAAATGATTAACTACACCTATAAAAAAGTTCCTTAAAACTGAAACACCAAAATAACTTAAATGTAATCTATCTTTACAAAAACATTTACTTTTATAAATTGATCCAGGTTGCTGAACAAATTGCTTATAAGTTTTGACAAATAAAATATTTTTCTTCAAAGATAACTTAGCCAAAGCTTTATTACAGTCTATTACAGTTTGTTTTGTGTCATCATAATCTATGGGTCTTGGCAAAATTGCTGAAACTATTATTTTTAAAGAAGGAAAAACATTGAAAATAAAATCAATTAAGTTGTTATAATATTGAATAATCAATTTACTAGATAAACCATTCCCAACATCGTTTGTGCCTACATGCAATAACAAATGTGTATATTTTCTTAAAAGTGATTTGTTGTCTTTTACAAATTGTTGAAAAGTGTATATATTAGCACCAGATACAGCATTGCAATCCAGCCAGTTAATATTATTGACATATTTACAAGTTGAATCTGACAGCAACAAAACCTTATTTTTTGACACAAAGTCTACAAAAAATAAAATAAGATAAGGTAAACAAACAATATTAATTCAGAATTTCATCAGCCATAGCTCGTGAAATAGACAATTTGTCCTGTAAGTCAAACTCTAAATATACTTTATATGCGTCACTACGCCAATCCCCGTGAAATTGTATCAACTCGGAAGGAACTTTACTGTGAAAAGCCCATGTAACCCCTCCTCTGCGAAAAGAATGAGAGGAAAATTTGGAAGAATTTAAACCACACATTTCTAAAATGTCCCTTAGTCTTTTCTGAAAAAATGAATAACATAAAGTTTTATATCCTTTAGATTGTGGAATTAAAAAGGCGGGTTTATCACCATCGGCTGGTATTAGAGTGCACATACGATTGTACGCATTGTACGGACAAAGCGGAGACTCTTTTATCTTGACCAATGGTAACTCCAGTTTCCTATTACCAAATTGAATGGTTTTTGACCATTCCATTCTAACCAACAAATAATCACTAAAAACAATAACGTTCTTTCTGCATAATTGTTTATGCGGATCAAAATTCTTTGCCGAAGTTGGAACTAAATTTGACTTTCTAACCATAAGAAAAAAAGCAAACAGAAAACAGCACCAGATAGTGACATCTGACGGATTAGACATATCTAAAAATTCATACATTTGAAAAAGAATCTGTGGAGTAATAGGCAGAGCTCTGCGAGGCATATGATGATTTTGACGAGACAAACCTCTAAACAATAACTTTATTGAAAACCAATCTTCCATTGGAAACTCAACTCCTAATAGCAAATGTAAAGTCTTGACACCACTAATATAATTTTGAATAGAAGCTACACTCTTAAAACTCCTACTCAAAAATTTCCCATATAGACAAAGAGTATTTACAGAAGTAGGCAAAGGTGACATATTAAAATATGTGCAAAATAAAAAATAAGAAACAAACTGCACTTTCAAATTCTTGTAAGTTCCTTCTGCAAAAGCAGATTTTTTACACAACTCCGTGTCTTTCTGTAACTTACATAGCTCAATATCTACAATAAACAATATCAAAGAAAAATTCACCAAGGTGACGTAAAATGAAACAAATCATCATCCAATTCAATTTCTTTCCACGCATTGACACGAGCCTAAATTTAACGTGTTGAATTGACCAGTACACAATTCGAAATGACCAGGAAATATTTGTATGAAAATTTACCTGAAGTGAACAGGTATTTCTATTAACCAATCAAATGCGGTTAAATTACGAACGATAAATTTTGTACAAACAGGTAACGAGTAATGTCGAAAGGTAACGAGTAATGTCGAAAGCATCCGAGATGGAATTAAGTATTTTTAATTAATTAAAAATTTACCAATCAGAGCGTTCTCCATATAAATAAAGGCAGCAGTAGTATACCGCTGTTCAAACTCATAAATTCATGGACAAAAAACAAAAACGGGGTAAGAAACTAAAACTGAGGGAAGCGCATTAAATATAAGAGGAGAACAACGACACAACACTACAATGTAACACACCCAGAAACGGACCAAGCATCAGACAAAATCCCACGAGAATAACAAATATAACATCAAAACCAAATACATGAATTTGGGATAGACAAGTACCGTGACACGTCATGGTGTTTAGATCGCAAGGCCCACAACTATTATACCTCCTTATAATAAGAGGACAATATTTTTCGCGTTTATCTACATGTAAACTACGATTATGCTACTTTAATATACAGAGACTCTCTGTATTCTGTCAGGGACTTTCTATGTTAGTAAAATACTACTTTAATATATAGTCTAAGAGACTCTCTGTATTTTGTCTACTGTTTTCTTTGAAATGTTTACTATATATTTACGGGGTCATACCAGTTGCATATATATTAAAATAAGTAAAACATGTGACACAAGTACAACCAATCGTATGATAGATAACAAAAATGAAAAATAAATAAGCCATTCAGAGCGTTCTCCATATCATGGTGTTTAGATCGCAAGAATCACAACTATTGTACCTCCTTTGAGAGGACAATTATTTTTCGCGTTTATCTACATGTAAACTACGATTATACTACTTTAATATATAAAGACTCTCTGTATTCTGTCAGGGACTTTCTATGTTAGTATAATACTACTTTAATATATAGAGTCTAAGAGACTCTCTGTATTCTGTCTACTGTTTCCTTTGAAATGTTTACTATATATTTACGGGGTCATACCAGTCGCATATATATTAAAATAAGTAAAACATGTGACACAAGTACAACCAATCGTATGATAGATAACAAAAATGAAAAATAAATAAGCCATTCAGAGCGTTCTCCATATTATGGTGTTTAGATCGCAAGAATCACAACTATTGTACCTCCTTAGAGAGGACAATTATTTTTTCGCGTTTATCTACATGTAAACTACGATTATACTATTCTAATATATAGAGACTCACTGTATTCTGTCAGGGACTTTCTATGTTAGTATAGAAAGTCCCTGATTCTGCATAAATAAGTAAAACATGCTCAACTTCATCTAAAACTACCTCGACCAAAATCTTTAACCTGAAGCGGGACAGATGGACGGTACACCTAACGAACGAACGCACGGATGAACAGACTAGAAAACATAATGCCCATAAATGGGGCATACAAATTTATTGTTGAAAGGGAAAATAGTGATTTGGCAAAAATGAAAGTAAGGTAGAGGTTAGAGGAAGGCAGGATCTTTTTGGGGGCGTCGGGATCGGGTTTTTTTAAGCTCCTGATTTTGGGATTGATCCTTACGTGATCGGGGAATATATTTTTCGATTTCGGGATTTCGGGATATGAAGTTTCTTTAAATTCTGCATCTCGGGATTTCATGGTTTTAATCCCGGGATTTCGGGATGAGGACCCCTCCGACCACCCCTCAAATTAGCCTTAGTCGGTCTTGGTCATTTATACAAGATTCGTATCCTACCATTGGCATGTTAATAAGGCTCTCAAAAGAAAAAGCACTAATCGTCCTAGAAGCATATTTTATTAGACTAATAAAGGTATATATATATATAAGCAGTTACATTTATTTCATGTTTGAAACGGTGCAAATTTTTAATTTGATTTGACTTTTACCAAATGAAGCATTGTAGCAAAGGAGAAGAATAATTGTGGTCTGAGACCAGAAACACGAAATAATTGAATTTAACAGAAAGGAAACAAATATCGGACTTTGGAAAAAGGTCCAGAGAGCTTTTCATACCTTTTATGAAATTCTCCATACATAATATCTTTGACAAAAAATCATCCTACAATAGTTCACAAGCTATATATACCCGCGATTTCGCGGGTGTGTTCTAGTAATGTTATATATAAGCATACTACTTGAATTGATAGTTTTAAAGAGGAGGCATGCTGTCAAAAATAGTATTATAATTAAAATATTAATAATCTATATTTTTGTTTTTCTTTCAATGCTACATGGTTGTAGTGTTTAATGTCTATCGTTAGATGTAATTAATATGCCTGTCTGTCTGTCTGTTTGTTTGTTTTTGTTTTGTATTTTAAAAGCAATCCTATTGATTGGATTTTAGATTAATAAAATTCTTATTCTTATTCTTATAATAGGGGAAAGGATGAGATCTCAAAAAAACATGTTTAACCCTGCTACATTTTTGCGCCTGTCCCAAGTCAAGAGCCTCTGGCCTATGTAAGTCTTATATGATTTTTAATTTTTGTTCATTGATATGTTTTGGAGTTGAGTATCACGTCCGCTAGCACTGAATTAGTACACATTTTTGTTTAGGGGCCAGCGTTGTCACGCCTCCGGATGCAGGATATTCTCGCTGTGTTGAAGATCCATTGGTGGCTCATATGAATTGCTGTCTATTTTTCATATGCATACCAACGTCTTCTTTTATCATATGAATTGCTGTCTATTTTTCATATGTATACCCACGTCTTCTTTTATCACATGAATTGCTGTCTATTTTTCATATGTATACCCACGTCTTCTTTTATCATATGAATTGCTGTCTATTTTTCATATGCATACTCACGTCTTCTTTTATCATATGAATTGCTGTCTATTTTTCATATGTATACCCACATCTCCTTTTATAAAATGAATTGCTGTCTATTTTTCATATGTATACCCAGTGCATGTCTTCTTTTATTATATGAATTGCTGTCTATTTTTCATGTGTATACCCACATCTACTTTCATCATATGAATTGCTGTCTATTTTTCATATGTATACCCATATCTCCTTTTATCATATGGATTGCTGTCAATTTTTCATATGTATACCCACATCCCCTTTTATCATATGAATTGCTGTCTATTTTTCATATGTATACCCATGTCTTCTTTTATCATATGAATTGCTGTCTTCTTTCATATGTATACCCACATCCCCTTTTATCATATGGATTGCTGTCAATTTTTCATATGTATACCCACGTCTCCTTTCATCATATGAATTGCTGTCTATTTGTCATATGTATACCCACGTCTTCTTTTATCATATGAATTGCTGTCTATTTTTCATATGTATACCCACGTCTTCTTTCATCATATGAATTGCTGTCTATTTTTCATATGCATACCCACGTCTCCTTTTATAAAATGAATTGCTGTCTATTTTTCATATGTATACCCACATCCCCTTTTATCATATGGATTGCTGTCAATTTTTCATATGTATACCCACATCCCCTTTTATCATATGAATTGCTGTCTATTTTTCATATGTATACCCATGTCTTCTTTTATCATATGAATTGCTGTCTATTTTTCATATGTATACCCAGTGCACGTCTACTTTCATCCTATGAATTGCTGTCTATTTTTCATATGTATACCCACGTCTCCTTTCATCATATGAATTGCTGTCTATTTGTCATATGTATACCCACGTCTTCTTTTATCATATGAATTGCTGTCTATTTTTCATATGTATACCCACGTCTTCTTTCATCATATGAATTGCTGTCTATTTTTCATATGCATACCCACGTCTCCTTTTATAAAATGAATTGCTGTCTATTTTTCATATGTATACCCAGTGCACGTCTTCTTTTATCATATGACTTGCTGTCTATTTTTCATGTGTATACCCACATCTACTTTCATCATATGAATTGCTGTCTATTTTTCATATGTATACCCATATCTCCTTTTATCATATGGATTGCTGTCTTTTTTTCATATGAATACCCATGTCTTCTTTTATCATATGAATTGCTGTCTATTTTTATATGTATACCCAGTGCACGTCTACTTTCATCATATGAATTTCTGTCTATTTTTCATATGTATACCCACGTCTCCTTTCATCATATGAATTGCTGTCTATTTTTCATATGTATACCCACGTCTTCTTTTATCATATGAATTGCTGTCTATTTTTCATATGTATACCCACGTCTTCTTTCATCATATGAATTGCTGTCTATTTTTCATATGTATACCCACGTCTTCTTTTATCATATGAATTGCTGTCTATTTTTCATATGTATACCCACATCTACTTTCATCATATGAATTGCTGTCTATTTTTCATATGTATACCCATATCTCCTTTTATCATATGGATTGCTGTCAATTTTTCATATGTATACCCACATCCCCTTATATCATATGAATTGCTGTCTATTTTTCATATGTATACCCATGTCTTCTTTTATCATATGAATTGCTGTCTTCTTTCATATGTATACCCACATCCCCTTTTATCATATGGATTGCTGTCAATTTTTCATATGTATACCCACGTCTCCTTTCATCATATGAATTGCTGTCTATTTGTCATATGTATACCCACGTCTTCTTTTATCATATGAATTGCTGTCTATTTTTCATATGTATACCCACGTCTTCTTTCATCATATGAATTGCTGTCTATTTTTCATATGCATACCCACGTCTCCTTTTATAAAATGAATTGCTGTCTATTTTTCATATGTATACCCACATCCCCTTTTATCATATGGATTGCTGTCAATTTTTCATATGTATACCCACATCCCCTTTTATCATATGAATTGCTGTCTATTTTTCATATGTATACCCATGTCTTCTTTTATCATATGAATTGCTGTCTATTTTTCATATGTATACCCAGTGCACGTCTACTTTCATCCTATGAATTGCTGTCTATTTTTCATATGTATACCCACGTCTCCTTTCATCATATGAATTGCTGTCTATTTGTCATATGTATACCCACGTCTTCTTTTATCATATGAATTGCTGTCTATTTTTCATATGTATACCCACGTCTTCTTTCATCATATGAATTGCTGTCTATTTTTCATATGCATACCCACGTCTCCTTTTATAAAATGAATTGCTGTCTATTTTTCATATGTATACCCAGTGCACGTCTTCTTTTATCATATGACTTGCTGTCTATTTTTCATGTGTATACCCACATCTACTTTCATCATATGAATTGCTGTCTATTTTTCATATGTATACCCATATCTCCTTTTATCATATGGATTGCTGTCTTTTTTTCATATGAATACCCATGTCTTCTTTTATCATATGAATTGCTGTCTATTTTTATATGTATACCCAGTGCACGTCTACTTTCATCATATGAATTTCTGTCTATTTTTCATATGTATACCCACGTCTCCTTTCATCATATGAATTGCTGTCTATTTTTCATATGTATACCCACGTCTTCTTTTATCATATGAATTGCTGTCTATTTTTCATATGTATACCCACATCTACTTTCATCATATGAATTGCTGTCTATTTTTCATATGTATACCCATATCTCCTTTTATCATATGGATTGCTGTCAATTTTTCATATGTATACCCACATCCCCTTTTATCATATGAATTGCTGTCTATTTTTCATATGTATACCCATGTCTTCTTTTATCATATGAATTGCTGTCTTCTTTCATATGTATACCCACATCCCCTTTTATCATATGGATTGCTGTCAATTTTTCATATGTATACCCACGTCTCCTTTCATCATATGAATTGCTGTCTATTTGTCATATGTATACCCACGTCTTCTTTTATCATATGAATTGCTGTCTATTTTTCATATGTATACCCACGTCTTCTTTCATCATATGAATTGCTGTCTATTTTTCATATGCATACCCACGTCTCCTTTTATAAAATGAATTGCTGTCTATTTTTCATATGTATACCCACATCCCCTTTTATCATATGGATTGCTGTCAATTTTTCATATGTATACCCACATCCCCTTTTATCATATGAATTGCTGTCTATTTTTCATATGTATACCCATGTCTTCTTTTATCATATGAATTGCTGTCTATTTTTCATATGTATACCCAGTGCACGTCTACTTTCATCCTATGAATTGCTGTCTATTTTTCATATGTATACCCACGTCTCCTTTCATCATATGAATTGCTGTCTATTTGTCATATGTATACCCACGTCTTCTTTTATCATATGAATTGCTGTCTATTTTTCATATGTATACCCACGTCTTCTTTCATCATATGAATTGCTGTCTATTTTTCATATGCATACCCACGTCTCCTTTTATAAAATGAATTGCTGTCTATTTTTCATATGTATACCCAGTGCACGTCTTCTTTTATCATATGACTTGCTGTCTATTTTTCATGTGTATACCCACATCTACTTTCATCATATGAATTGCTGTCTATTTTTCATATGTATACCCATATCTCCTTTTATCATATGGATTGCTGTCTTTTTTTCATATGAATACCCATGTCTTCTTTTATCATATGAATTGCTGTCTATTTTTATATGTATACCCAGTGCACGTCTACTTTCATCATATGAATTTCTGTCTATTTTTCATATGTATACCCACGTCTCCTTTCATCATATGAATTGCTGTCTATTTTTCATATGTATACCCACGTCTTCTTTTATCCTATGAATTGCTGTCTATTTTTCATATGTATACCCACGTCTTCTTTCATCATATGAATTGCTGTCTATTTTTCATATGTATACCCACGTCTTCTTTTATCATATGAATTGCTGTCTATTTTTCATATGTATACCCAGTGCACGTCTTATTTTATCATATGAATTGCTGTCTATTTTTCATATGTATACCCACATCTACTTTTATCATATGAATTGCTGTCTATTTTTCATATGTATACCCATATCTCCTTTTATCATATGAATTGCTGTCAATTTTTCATATGCATACCCACATCCCCTTTTATCATATGAATTGCTGTCTATTTTTCATATGTATACCCACGTCTTCTTTCATCATATGAATTGCTGTCTATTTTTCATATGCATACCCACGTCTCCTTTTATAAAATGAATTGCTGTCTATTTTTCATATGTATACCCACATCCCCTTTTATCATATGGATTGCTGTCAATTTTTCATATGTATACCCACATCCCCTTTTATCATATGAATTGCTGTCTATTTTTCATATGTATACCCATGTCTTCTTTTATCATATGAATTGCTGTCTATTTTTCATATGTATACCCAGTGCACGTCTACTTTCATCCTATGAATTGCTGTCTATTTTTCATATGTATACCCACGTCTCCTTTCATCATATGAATTGCTGTCTATTTGTCATATGTATACCCACGTCTTCTTTTATCATATGAATTGCTGTCTATTTTTCATATGTATACCCACGTCTTCTTTCATCATATGAATTGCTGTCTATTTTTCATATGCATACCCACGTCTCCTTTTATAAAATGAATTGCTGTCTATTTTTCATATGTATACCCAGTGCACGTCTTCTTTTATCATATGACTTGCTGTCTATTTTTCATGTGTATACCCACATCTACTTTCATCATATGAATTGCTGTCTATTTTTCATATGTATACCCATATCTCCTTTTATCATATGGATTGCTGTCTTTTTTTCATATGAATACCCATGTCTTCTTTTATCATATGAATTGCTGTCTATTTTTATATGTATACCCAGTGCACGTCTACTTTCATCATATGAATTTCTGTCTATTTTTCATATGTATACCCACGTCTCCTTTCATCATATGAATTGCTGTCTATTTTTCATATGTATACCCACGTCTTCTTTTATCATATGAATTGCTGTCTATTTTTCATATGTATACCCACGTCTTCTTTCATCATATGAATTGCTGTCTATTTTTCATATGTATACCCACGTCTTCTTTTATCATATGAATTGCTGTCTATTTTTCATATGTATACCCAGTGCACGTCTTATTTTATCATATGAATTGCTGTCTATTTTTCATATGTATACCCACATCTACTTTTATCATATGAATTGCTGTCTATTTTTCATATGTATACCCATATCTCCTTTTATCATATGAATTGCTGTCAATTTTTCATATGCATACCCACATCCCCTTTTATCATATGGATTGCTGTCAATTTTTCATATGTATACCCACATTCCCTTTTATCATATGAATTGCTGTCTATTTTTCATATGTATACCCACGTCTTCTTTTATCATCTGGATTGCTGTCTTTTTTTCATATGTATACCCACGTCTCCTTTTATCATATGAATTGCTGTCTTCTTTTATATGTATACCCACATCCCCTTTTATCATATGGATTGCTGTCAATTTTTCATATGTATACCCACATCCCCTTTTATCATACAAATAGTTGTCTATATGTAAGTATTTGGACCTTACGCGTATGGTCCGGGTAATTAATACGATAAATGTTGAACACTAACTTTAACTGTAAAATCATGTGTCACACTCAGGCACTCAGGCACTTAGGCAGCAACCATTTGATTTTCGGGGGGGGCTATGTTTTTTTTTTGGAAAAAAAAGTTTGTTTCCAGTTTTTGGAGAAAAAAATAATTTGTTTTTGATTCTGAGAAAAAAAAATTGTTTGTTTCACCCTCAGCTGCCATTATATGTAATGCTAAAATTGAAAGAAAAAAATTGTTTTCGACTTGTCGCGAAAAAAATAGATTGTTTAATAGATTGTTTTTCGCCGCAGGCTAAAAAAAAAATTGTCCAGAAAAAAAACAATAGCCCCCCCCCCCCCCCCAAGAAAATCAAATGGTTGCTGCCTTATAATTCAAATTATTTTTAGCGATTAAGTGTTCACAAAGTTTTGTTCCAATCAAAATACGATCTGACACTAAACAGTAGATTATACTTTCTGTCTCTGTATTCGTGTTTTGTAAATAAGATTAGAAGTATTTCTACTGTAACTGCGAGCTCGTGTAAATAGGAACAAAATCACCACATCATTTAAAAATACTATACATAGAAGATGTCAGCGAATTTGTGTCAAGAGTTTAATCAAAGAGATTTTAAATTTCGCGGGAAGTACACCAACTGCGCGTACGCAAAAGCTTATAAGACACTGACCGATAACGGTCTCCGAATTTGTTTATTTAAAAAAAAGAGTATCTATGGGAAAAAAAGACAAACGTACAAAATAGAAAAAACTACATTTATACGTCATATCACAATGTCCGACTTTGTATGGTTTCAGAGGAGATGCGGCTCAATAAAATAGGTCTATACAATAGAAGTTGAAATTAGAAGAATTAAACAAAAAGTACCTGAGGTTTCTAGGTATAGACTGCTGTCTCTTTATCGGATAACCTACTCCATCACTTTTCTTATATAGATTAAATACTGCTGCCTCTTTGTCGCATTCCCCACACAATCATTTATTTATACATGTTATAGCGAAGGTTATTTTTCTATGTAATTTCTTATATATTCTTTTATTATATGGATTGCTGTTTTTTTTCATGTCTACTTCTTATATCCCCTAAATCATGTGGATTGCTGTGTCTTTTGTAATGGATGTATCCTTTGAAGTATAAAAGTGACATATTCATTATTTTGAATTCGAATGTTGGTAAACTAGTTCAAATGCACATAGAATTTGAAGAAAACCTTAAAATATACCGCTCAATTACGTTTACATTTTTTTACATACATATGTATCTTGATCTTGAAGTATTAAAAGAGGTACATGTCATCCGTCACCTAACATACATTCTGTAGTAGGGTCATATATAAGTTCATGCTTATCAAACAAAGTGTATGTAAGGTGACGGATGACATGTACCTCTTTAAATGTCATCCATAACAAAAACGAAAATTCAGATTGAGATGTTTATATATACATGGAAACTTAACCACATTCTCCTCTCTCTCTCTCTCTCTCTCTTAATTTTTTCTAAATAGGAAAATTCAATACCAATACACACTGAATAGGAAAACTTCAATACCAATACATGCTAAATAGGAAAACTTCGAAACAACATCTCATAAACAAATTTAGTAATACTTTTAAATATTTGGATGATATTTTGGCTCTCAATAATGACGACTTCAGTATGTATATTAAAGAAATTTTTCCTGTTGAACTTACTTTAAATAAAGCTAATCCTAACAATGACCACTGCACTTTCCTCGATCTTGATATCTATACCACTAACGGAAAGCTGAATACTAAAACTTATGAAAAAAGAGAAGATTTTTCATTTCCTATCGTTAATTATCCATTTGTATCCCTTGTCCTGTCACCATCTTACGGTGTTTATATATCTCAACTTGTACGATTCGCTCGTGTATGTAACAATGTTTTAGATTTTAACGAGAGAAACTTATATATTACTGAAAAATTATTACACCAGGGTTTTCGATATCACAAACTAGTCAAAACATTTACTAAATTTTATCATCGGTATAAGGATATCATTCGTAAATATAGCTCAACATGCAGACTTCTTATACGTTCATGTATTTCACATCCAATTTTTTATGGAAATATTCTTTATAAAGCACAAAGGTGTCAGTATTCACTTCAGAAACTATAAAAAAACTTTGAATAGACTTATTAAAAGAAGGGATATAGTTAAGGTACTGTTGTCAGGTCATTAAAGATTGCATATTTTGGCGTTAATATTGATTCACTTATAGGAACTAAACACATTTATTCAAAAACCAGTTGTTGGCATGACACGGGTTATGTTCTTTTCATATATGTTATGATGGTATGATACTAAACCCCTAACGGGAAGGATTGTGCCTGATGTTCATGTGATGAAATCATAATCTTTCAGTCGGTGTAATTGAAGTCTGGAGCTGGCATGTCAGTTAACTGCTAGTAGTCTGTTCTTTTTATGTATTATTGTCATTTTGTTTATTTTCTTTGGTTACATCTTCTGACATCAGACTCGGACTTCTCCTGAACTGAATTATAATGTGCGTATTGCTATGCGTTTACTCTTCTACATTGGCTAGAGGTATAGGGGGCGGGGGGGGGGGGTGAGATATCACAAACATGTTTAACCCCGCCGCATTTTTGCGCCTGTCCCAAGTCAGGAGCCTTTGGCCTTTGTTAGTCTTGTATTATTTTAATTTTAGTTTCTTGTGTACAATTTGGAAAAAAGTATGGCGTTCATTATCACTGAACTAGTATATATTTGTTTAGGGGCCAGCTGAAGGACGCCTCCGGGTGCGGGAATTTCTCGCTACATTGAAAACCTATTGGTGACCTTCTGCTGTTGTTTTTTTCTATGGTCAGGTTGTTGTCTCTTTGACACATTCCGCATTTCCATTCTCAATTGTATTCAATATAATATCCATGCTCCATATATATATACAAGTCTAAACAAGTGACAAACCATACAATATATATGTCCACTGGATCTCAGAGTGATAGAGATACATGGTTAATACAAATATTTATATAAGTCTGAAAATTACTCCAAACAGTGTTAGAGTTAGATTTTCTACTGACAATTTTTTGTTCGTCCCTCAGCGGGATTCGAACTCACACCTTTGATACACTACAGCACCAATCGCTTAGCCTCATGTCCAGCGCTCTAGACCACTCGACCACATCTGCTATATAAAAATATAACTTCAATAGTCGTAGTGTTACCTTGTCACGGAAGGCTAATCTAGATATAGACATGAGACACGTATATATATATAGGAAAACTTCAATACCAATACATGCTCAATAGGAAAACTTCAATAAAATATACATGCTCCATAGTAAAACTTCAATACCATTACATGCTCAATAGGAAAACTTCTATACAATATCAATGCTCAATAGGAAAACTTCTATACCATATCCATGCTAAATAGGTAAACTTCTATACAATAGCCATGCTTAATAGAAAAAAAAGCATCTGTACCATATCCATGCTCAATAGGAAAACTTCTATACCATATCTTTTCTCAATAGGAAACGTCTATACCATATCCATGCTCAATAGAAAAAAAACGGCTATACCATATCCATGCTCAATAGAAAAACCGTCTATACCATATCAATGCTCAATAGAAAAACGTCTAAACCATGTACATGCTCAATAGAAAAAACGTCTATAACATATCCATGCTCAATAAAAAAAAAACGTCTATACCATATCCATGCTCAATAGAAAAACCGTCTATACCATATCAATGCTCAATAGAAAAACGTCTAAACCATGTACATGCTCAATAGAAAAAACGTCTATAACATATCCATGCTCAATAAAAAAAAACGTCTATACCATATCCATGCTCAATAGAAAAAACGTCTATACCATATCAATCCTCAATAGAAAAACGTCTATACCATATCCATGCTCAATAGAAAAAAAAACATTTATACCATATCCATGCGCAGTAGAAAAACGTCTATATCATACCCATGCTCAATAGGAAAACGTCTATACCATATCCATGCTCAATAGGAAAAACATCTAGACCATATTCATGCTAAAATGAAAAACTTATAAACCATAGACATGCTTAATAGGAAAACTTCAATTCCAATTCATGCTCAATAAGTAAACGCAAAAACCATATCGATGCTTAAATGAAAACGGCTATATTGTGTCCATGCTCAAAAGAACAACGGCATTAGAAAGCATATCCATCATCAATGGAAAAAGGTCTATTATACCATATGCATGCTCAGTAGGTAAACGTCTATACCGTATACATGCTTAAAAGAAAACGCCAATAGAAAGCATATCCATGCTTAATAGAAAAATTTCTATTATACATATTTATGCTCGTTAGGAAAACTTCTATCCCGTATCCATGCTAACAAAAAAATAAATTACGGAAGCCGTAGGTGGACACAAAAAAAAAAAATAGAAAATATTTTTTTTAATTCGAGATCACGACAAAACATTACCGTTTTACCGAGATCTCGATAAAAAATATATAGTTATCTCAATAAAACGAAATTGTTATATCGAGATCTCGGATTATTATATCGTTATCTCGATTTTATATATCGAGATCTTGGATTATTAAATCGTTATTCGATTTATTAAAACGAGATCTCGGATCATTAAATCGTTATCTCGGTTAAATATATCGAGATCTCGATAAAAATAATTAATATCTGGAAAAAAAATTCAAAGCACTCTTTGAATTTTTTTCTTAATTTATTCATTTATTTAGTTTCGGAGAAAAAACTAGTGGATTTCTCTAACTATTTTTAACAGAAATTCATTGGTTCAATGTATGGACGACCTGAATACCAAAACATATATATGAATATTAAAATACTCAACGTTATCTTGTTTTTATTTTCACGTTACCTTTGCTGTTCTTCATCCCATATTTATAGATATAACATGTCCATTGTGCCGAAATGACCATTAGAGGGGTTACGGATGACCCTTCAGCCCCTATTTACATACATACCTCATACCTCATTCGAAAGCTTATTTATAGAAAACAAAAGACATATAGTCAATATATTCCGCAACGACTATTAGAGGAGTAACACAGACCCTTCGGCCCCTTTATACACTACTTGAAAGCTTATAAAAAGGTGATAAAATGGTATATTAATAAGCTTTCGATTGAGGTATAATGTATATCTGTAATTAGGGGCTGAAGGGTCGCAGCAGTCCATTCCATTATTTCAATTATCCATTGAATGATTCCATTATTCAAAATTGAATATTTTCATAATTTCCACGTGTATTTTGGCATTTAGGTCCTCCGTAACCCCTCTAATGGCCATTTCGACACAATGGACAAGTTATATCTATAAATATGGGATGAAGAACAGCAAAGGTAACGTGAAAATAAAAAAAAAAGATAACGTTGAGTATTTTAATATTTATATATTTAAGTACGTCTGAGTCAGTGACAACTCTACAACAGATGTATCCATCGGATCGCCATCAATGATGGTGATACATGGCTGTGTACATAATGTATATACAACTCGTCTAAACATCAACCCAACAATGTTACATCTGTAAATTTGCTTTCGCAAATTTTTGGTTCTTCCCCCGTAGGGATTCGAACCCATGCTACTGTGATATCGTGACACCAAATCGCCTGCACTGCAGCCGTCCCGCTAGACCATACGACCACCTGGGCTTTTAAAAAAAAGAGCTTTTGCCGGCCGTGTGTTACCTTTCCTCGTCAGTTTTAATCTAGCGGCGTACTGCAGTACATGCTATATAAGGCATGAAGATGTTATTGTTACAGATCAGCTAAATTATCTATAGTAAAGGATCCTACAAAGCGAAAGCTCATCAATATTTTCCCACCAACAAATATTTCTTTTTTTACACGCCCGAATAAATGATTGCATTCTATCTATTTTTGATTTTCAATTCAACTTTTCGCATTCGTTTCTGTAGTATCCAAAATCATGAAAATGAATCATTGAAGATTGATTATCATATTATGCAAATGTGTTATGATGATCACAGAGTGTGATGTATGGTATTGTTCTGCGGTTTTCATGTTGTGTTGACTATTGTATTATTTGTTTGTGCGTTTCTCTGTGATGAGTGTTCTTGCGTGTGTTTGTGCGTTTCTCTGTGATGAGTGTTCTTGCGTGTGTTTGTGCGTTTCTCTGTGATGAGTGTTGTTGCGTGTGGTTGTGCGTTTCTCTGTGATGAGTGTTCTTGCGTGTGTTTGTGCTGTATTTCTGTCACGTAGGGTTGTCATATTAGCGATAGTTTGCCATATACTAGTAACAGAGAGGTTTGACTAGCCATAACACCAGATTTTATCCATATTTGTAAATTACTTTTACCAAGTGAATAATATTGCAGTTGTCCTTTTTAATGTGCGTTGGCGTTGTTTTTTTTTTGTTAGAAGGGATTGGCTCATAAATAATGTACCGGGTTTAAACATGTGCTTAACCATGCCCTAACCTTGGACAGTAAGGTTACAGCACATTATAAGAACAAACTATAAAACCGTCTGATAGGGCTCCTAAATTCATCCAAGCGATACAAAATGGAAACACATATTACAAAAACAGTCCGGCAATGGCAGAGTATTTACAAATCCCTAGAAAAAGGCCAAAAGTACAGATTTGGGAAAACTCAGTTACTGATAGCTACCTCAAAACCATTAGTTACCTATAGCAATAGATTAAAGTATAGGTGTTCATTTAATCTCTAGATAGAGGAAATAAAGAAACAAATTAATTTAAACTCTATTGGTTGTGTAGAATATATGATTTGACTGTGTAAAGTATAATTATCATTTGTGTGCTTTTCTCTCTTCCTTAAGGATGTTAAGTCCTTATGCATTGACTGGTACATGGTTTTCTTTCTTCCTTAAGGATGTTAAGTCCTTATGCATTGACTGGTACATGGTTTTCTTTCTTCCTTAAGGATGTTAAGTCCTTATGCATTGACTGGTACATGGTTTTCTTTCTTCCTTAAGGATGTTAAATCCTTATGCATTGACCGGTACATGGTTTTCTTTCTTCCTTAAGGATGTTAAGTCCTTATGCATTGACCGGTACATGGTTTTCTTTCTTCCTTAAGGATGTTAAGTCCTTATGCATTGACTGGTACATGGTCTTCTTTCTTCCTTAAGGATGTTAAGTCCTTATGCATTGACATGGTACATGGTTTTCTTTCTTCCTTAAGGATGTTAAGTCCTTATGCATTGACTGGTACATGGTTTTCTTTCTTCCTTAAGGATGTTAAGTCCTTATGCATTGACTGGTACATGGTTTTCTTTCTTCCTTAAGGATGTTAAGTCCTGATGCATTGACTGGTACATGGTTTTCTTTCTTCCTTAAGGATGTTAAGTCTTTATGCATTGACTGGTACATGGTCTCCTTTCTTCCTTAAGGATGTTAAGTCCTTATGCATTGACTGGCACATGGTCTTCTTTCTTCCTTAAGGATGTTAAGTCCTTATGCATTGACTGGTACATGGTTTTCTTTCTTCCTTAAGGATGTTAAGTCTTTATGCATTGACATGGTACATGGTTTTCTTTCTTCCTTAAGGATGTTAAGTCCTTATCCATTGACCGGTACATGGTTTTCTTTCTTCCTTAAGGATGTTAAGTCCTTATCCATTGCTTGGTACATGGTTTTCTTTCTTCCTTAAGGATGTTAAGTCCTTATGCATTGACTGGTACATGGTTTTCTTTCTTCCTTAAGGATGTTAAGTCCTTATGCATTGACATGGTACATGGTTTTCTTTCTTCCTTAAGGATGTTAAGTCCTTATGCATTGACTGGTACATGGTTTTCTTTCTTCCTTAAGGATGTTAAGTCCTTATGCATTGACCGGTAAATGGTTTTCTTTCTTCCTTAAGGATGTTAAGTCCTTATGCATTGACTGGTACATGGTTTTCTTTCTTCCTTAAGGATGTTAAGTCCTTATGCATTGACCGGTACATGGTTTTCTTTCTTCCTTAAGGATGTTAAGTCCTTATGCATTGACTGGTACATGGTTTTCTTTCTTCCTTAAGGATGTTAAGTCCTTATGCATTGACTGGTACATGGTTTTCTTTCTTCCTTAAGGATGTTAAGTCTTTATGCATTGACCGGTACATGGTCTTCTTTCTTCCTTAAGGATGTTAAGTCTTTATGCATTGACTGGTACATGGTCTTCTTTCTTCCTTAAGGATGTTAAGTCCTTATGCATTGACTGGTACATGGTTTTCTTTCTTCCTTAAGGATGTTAAGTCCTTATGCATTGATTGGTACATGTTTTTCTTTCTTCCTTAAGGATGTTAAGTCCTTATGCATTGACCGGTACATGGTTTTCTTTCTTCCTTAAGGATGTTAAGTCCTTATGCATTGACTGGTACATGGTTTTCTTTCTTCCTTAAGGATGTTAAGTCCTTATGCATTGACCGGTACATGGTTTTCTTTCTTCCTTAAGGATGTTAAGTCCTTATGCATTGATCGGTACATGGTTTTCTTTCTTCCTTAAGGATGTTAAGTCCTTATGCATTGACTGGTACATGGTTTTCTTTCTTTCTTAAGGATGTTAAGTCCTTATGCATTGACATGGTACATGGTTTTCTTTCTTCCTTAAGGATGTTAAGTCCTTATGCATTGACTGGTACATTGTTTTCTTTCTTCCTTAAGGATGTTAAGTCCTTATGCATTGACTGTTAAGTCCTTATGCATTGACTGGTACATGGTTTTCTTTCTTCCTTAAGGATGTTAAGTCCTTATGCATTGACCGGTACATGGTTTTCTTTCTTCCTTAAGGATGCTAAGTCCTTATGCATTGACTGGTACATGGTCTTCTTTCTTCCTTAAGGATGTTAAGTCCTTATGCATTGACTGGTACATGGTTTTCTCTCTTCCTTAAGGATGTTAAGTCCTTATGCATTGACTGGTACATGGTTTTCTTTCTTCCTTAAGGATGTTAAGTCCTTATGCATTGATATGGTACATGGTTTTCTTTCTTCCTTAAGGATGTTAAGTCCTTATGCATTGACTGGTACATGGTCTTCTTTCTTCCTTAAGGATGTTAAGTCCTTATGCATTGACTGGTACATGGTCTTCTTTCTTCCTTAAGGATGTTAAGTCTTTATGCATTGACTGGTACATGGTCTTCTTTCTTCCTTAAGGATGTTAAGTCCTTATGCATTGACTTGTACATGGTTTTCTTTCTTCCTTAAGGATGTTAAGTCCTTATGCATTGACTGGTACATGGTTTTCTTTCTTCCTTAAGGATGTTAAGTCCTTATGCATTGACATGGTACATGGTTTTCTTTCTTCCTTAAGGATGTTAAGTCCTTATGCATTGATCGGTACATGGTTTTCTTTCTTCCTTAAGGATGTTAAGTCCTTATACATTGACTGGTACATGGTTTTCTTTCTTCCTTAAGGATGTTAAGTCCTTATGCATTGACTGGTACATGGTTTTCTTTCTTCCTTAAGGATGTTAAGTCCTTATGCATTGACCGGTACATGGTTTTCTTTCTTCCTTAAGGATGTTAAGTCCTTATACATTGACCGGTACATGGTTTTCTTTCTTCCATAAGGATGTTAAGTCCTTATGCATTGACATGGTACATGGTTTTCTTTCTTCCTTAAGGATGTTAAGTCCTTATGCATTGACTGGTACATGGTTTTCTTTCTTCCTTAAGGATGTTAAGTCCTTATGCATTGACCGGTACATGGTTTTCTTTCTTCCTTAAGGATGTTAAGTCCTTATGCATTGACTGGTACATGGTTTTCTTTCTTCCTTAAGGATGTTAAGTCCTTATGCATTGATCGGTACATGGTTTTCTTTCTCCCTTAAGGATGTTAAGTCCTTATACATTGACCGGTACATGGTTTTCTTTCTTCCTTAAGGATGTTAAGTCCTTATGCATTGACATGGTACATGGTTTTCTTTCTTCCTTAAGGATGTTAAGTCCTTATGCATTGACTGGTACATGGTCTCCTTTCTTCCTTAAGGATGTTAAGTCCTTATGCATTGACTGGTACATGGTTTTCTTTCTTCCTTAAGGATGTTAAGTCCTTATGCATTGACTGGTACATGGTTTTCTTTCTTCCTTAAGGATGTTAAGTCCTTATGCATTGACGGGTACATGGTTTTCTTTCTTCTTTAAGGATGTTAAGTCCTTATGCATTGACCGGTACATGGTTTTCTTTCTTCCTTAAGGATGTTAAGTCCTTATGCATTGACCGGTACATGGTTTTCTTTCTTCCTTAAGGATGTTAAATCCTTATGCATTGACCGGTACATGGTTTTCTTTCTTCCTTAAGGATGTTAAGTCCTTATGCATTGACTGGTACATGGTCTTCTTTCTTCCTTAAGGATGTTAAGTCCTTATGCATTGACCGGTACATGGTTTTCTTTCTTCCTTAAGGATGTTAAGTCCTTATGCATTGACTGGTACATGGTTTTCTTTCTTCCTTAAGGATGTTAAGTCCTTATGCATTGACTGGTACATGGTTTTCTTTCTTCCTTAAGGATGTTAAGTCCTTATCCATTGACTGGTACATGGTTTTCTTTCTTCCTTAAGGATGTTAAGTCCTTATGCATTGACTGGTACATGGTTTTCTTTCTTCCTTAAGGATGTTAAGTCCTTATGCATTGATCGGTACATGGTTTTCTTTCTTCCTTAAGGATGTTAAGTCCTTATGCATTGACTGGTACATGGTTTTCTTTCTTCCTTAAGGATGTTAAGTCCTTATGCATTGATCGGTACATGGTTTTCTTTCTTCCTTAAGGATGTTAAGTCCTTATCCATTGACTGGTACATGGTTTTCTTTCTTCCTTAAGGATGTTAAGTCCTTATGCATTGACTGGTACATGGTTTTCTTTCTTCCTTAAGGATGTTAAGTCCTTATGCATTGATCGGTACATGGTTTTCTTTCTTCCTTAAGGATGTTAAGTCCTTATGCATTGACTGGTACATGGTTTTCTTTCTTCCTTAAGGATGTTAAGTCCTTATCCATTGACTGGTACATGGTTTTCTTTCTTCCTTAAGGATGTTAAGTCCTTATGCATTGACCGGTACATGGTTTTCTTTCTGCCTTAAGGATGTTAAGTCTTTATGCATTGACTGGTACATGGTTTTCTTTCTTCCTTAAGGATGTTAAGTCCTTATGCATTGACTAGTACATGGTTTTCTTTCTTCCTTAAGGATGTTAAGTCCTTATGCATTGACCGGTACATGGTCTTCTTTCTTCCTTAAGGATTTTAAGTCCTTATGCATTGACCGGTACATGGTTTTCTTTCTTCCTTAAGGATGTTAAGTCCTTATGCATTGACCGGTACATGGTTTTCTTTCTTCCTTAAGGATGTTAAGTCCTTATGCATAGACTGGTACATGGTTTTCTTTCTTCCTTAAGGATGTTAAGTCCTTATGCATTGACTGGTACATGGTTTTCTTTCTTCCTTAAGGATGTTAAGTCCTTATGCATTGACTGGTACATGGTTTTCTTTCTTCCTTAAGGATGTTAAGTCCTTATGCATTGACTGGTACATGGTTTTCTTTCTTCCTTAAGGATGTTAAGTCCTTATGCATTGACTGGTACATGGTTTTCTTTCTTCCTTAAGGATGTTAAGTCCTTATGCATTGACTGGTACATGGTCTCCTTTCTTCCTTAAGGATGTTAAGTCTTTATACATTGACTGGTACATGGTTTTCTTTCTTCCTTAAGGATGTTAAGTCCTTATGCATTGACTGGTACATGGTTTTCTCTCTTCCTTAAGGATGTTAAGTCCTTATACATTGACTGGTACATGGTTTTCTTTCTTCCTTAAGGATGTTAAGTCTTTATGCATTGACTGGTACATGGTCTTCTTTCTTCCTTAAGGATGTTAAGTCCTTATGCATTGACTGGTACATGGTTTTCTTTCTTCCTTAAGGATGTTAAGTCCTTATGCATTGACTGGTACATGGTCTTCTTTCTTCCTTAAGGATGTTAAGTCCTTATGCATTGACTGGTACATGGTCTCCTTTCTTCCTTAAGGATGTTAAGTCTTTATGCATTGACTGGTACATGGTCTTCTTTCTTCCTTAAGGATGTTAAGTCCTTATGCATAGACTGGTACATGGTTTTCTTTCTTCCTTAAGGATGTTAAGTCCTTATGCATTGACTGGTACATGGTTTTCTTTCTTCCTTAAGGATGTTAAGTCCTTATGCATTGACCGGTACATGGTCTCCTTTCTTCCTTAAGGATGTTAAGTCCTTATGCATTGACCGGTACATGGTTTTCTTTCTTCCTTAAGGATGTTAAGTCCTTATGCATTGACCGGTACATGGTTTTCTTTCTTCCTTAAGGATGTTAAGTCCTTATGCATTGACTGGTACATGGTTTTCTTTCTTCCTTAAGGATGTTAAGTCTTTATGCATTGACTGGTACATGGTTTTCTTTCTTCCTTAAGGATGTTAAGTCCTTATGCATTGACTGGTACATGGTTTTCTTTCTTCCTTAAGGATGTTAAGTCCTTATGCATTGACCGGTACATGGTCTCCTTTCTTCCTTAAGGATGTTAAGTCCTTATCCATTGCTTGGTACATGGTTTTCTTTCTTCCTTAAGGATGTTAAGTCCTTATGCATTGACCGGTACATGGTTTTCTTTCTTCCTTAAGGATGTTAAGTCCTTATGCATTGACTGGTACATGGTTTTCTTTCTTCCTTAAGGATGTTAAGTCCTTATGCATTGACATGGTACATGGTTTTCTTTCTTTCTTAAGGATGTTAAGTCCTTATGCATTGATTGGTACATGGTTTTCTTTCTTCCTTAAGGATGTTAAGTCCTTATGCTTTGACATGGTACATGGTTTTCTTTCTTCCTTAAGGATGTTAAGTCCTTATGCATTGACTGGTACATGGTTTTCTTTCTTCCTTAAGGATGTTAAGTCCTTATGCATTGATTGGTACATGGTTTTCTTTCTTCCTTAAGGATGTTAAGTCCTTATGCATTGACTGGTACATGGTTTTCTTTCTTCCTTAAGGATGTTAAGTCCTTATGCATTGACATGGTACATGGTTTTCTTTCTTCCTTAAGGATTTTAAGTCCTTATGCATTGACCGGTACATGGTTTTCTTTCTTCCTTAAGGATGTTAAGTCCTTATGCATTGACTGGTACATGGTCTTCTTTCTTCCTTAAGGATGTTAAGTCCTTATGCATTGACTGGTACATGGTTTGTTCCTTCCTTAAGGATGTTAAGTCCTTATGCATTGACTGGTACATGGTTTTCTTTCTTCCTTAAGGATGTTAAGTCCTTATGCATTGACCGGTACATGGTTTTCTTTCTTCCTTAAGGATGTTAAGTCCTTATGCATTGACTGGTACATGGTTTTCTTTCTTCCTTAAGGATGCTAAGTCCTTATGCATTGACTGGTACATGGTTTGTTCCTTCCTTAAGGATGTTAAGTCCTTATGCATTGACTGCTACATGGTTTTCTTTCTTCCTTAAGGATGTTAAGTCCTTATGCATTGACCGGTACATGGTTTTCTTTCTTCCTTAAGGATGTTAAGTCCTTATGCATTGACTGGTACATGGTTTTCTTTCTTCCTTAAGGATGTTAAGTCCTTATGCATTGACTGGTACATGGTTTGTTCCTTCCTTAAGGATGTTAAGTCCTTATGCATTGACTGGTACATGGTTTTCTTTCTTCCTTAAGGATGTTAAGTCCTTATGCATTGACCGGTACATGGTTTTCTTTCTTCCTTAAGGATGTTAAGTCCTTATGCATTGACTGGTACATGGTTTTCTTTCTTCCTTAAGGATGTTAAGTCCTTATCCATTGACTGGTACATGGTTTTCTTTCTTCCTTAAGGATATTAAGTCCTTATGCATTGACTGGTACATGGTTTTCTTTCTTCCTTAAGGATGTTAAGTCCTTATGCATTGACATGGTACATGGTTTTCTTTCTTCCTTAAGGATGTTAAGTCCTTATGCATTGACTGGTACATGGTCTTCTTTCTTCCTTAAGGATGTTAAGTCCTTATGCATTGACTGGTACATGGTTTTCTTTCTTCCTTAAGGATGTTAAGTCTTTATGCATTGACTGGTATATGGTTTTCTTTCTTCCTTAAGGATGTTAAGTCCTTATGCATTGACTGGTACATGGTCTTCTTTCTTCCTTAAGGATGTTAAGTCCTTATGCATTGACATGGTACATGGTTTTCTTTCTTCCTTAAGGATATTAAGTCCTTATGCTTTGACTGGTACATGGTTTTCTTTCTTCCTTAAGGATGTTAAGTCCTTATCCATTGCTTGGTACATGGTTTTCTTTCTTCCTTAAGGATGTTAAGTCCTTATGCATTGACTGGTACATGGTTTTCTTTCTTCCTTAAGGATGTTAAGTCCTTATGCATTGATCGGTACATGGTTTTCTTTCTTCCTTAAGGATGTTAAGTCCTTATGCATTGACTGGTACATGGTTTTCTTTCTTCCTTAAGGATGTTAAGTCCTTATGCATTGACTGGTACATGGTTTTCTTTCTTCCTTAAGGATGTTAAGTCCTTATGCATTGACATGGTACATGGTTTTCTTTCTTCCTTAAGGATGTTAAATCCTTGTGCATTGACTGGTACATGGTTTTCTTTCTTCCTTAAGGATGTTAAGTCCTTATGCATTGACCGGTACATGGTCTTCTTTCTTCCTTAAGGATGTTAAGTCCTACTGCATTGACTGGTACATGGTTGTCTTTCTTCCTTAAGGATGTTAAGTCCTTATGCTTTGACTGGTACATGGTCTTCTTTCTTCCTTAAGGATGTTAAGTCCTTATGCATTGACTGGTACATGGTTTTCTTTCTTCCTTAAGGATGCTAAGTCCTTATGCATTGACTGGTACATGGTCTTCTTTCTTCCTTAAGGATGTTAAGTCCTTATCCATTGCTTGGTACATGGTTTTCTTTCTTCCTTAAGGATGTTAAGTCTTTATGCATTGACTGGTACATGGTTTTCTTTCTTCCTTAAGGATGTTAAGTCTTTATGCATTGACTGGTACATGGTTTTCTTTCTTCCTTAAGGATGTTAAGTCCTTATGCATTGACTGGTACATGGTTTTCTTTCTTCCTTAAGGATGTTAAGTCCTTATGCATTGATCGGTACATGGTTTTCTTTCTTCCTTAAGGATGTTAAGTCCTTATGCATTGACTGGTACATGGTTTTCTTTCTTCCTTAAGGATGTTAAGTCCTTATGCATTGACTGGTACATGGTTTTCTTTCTTCCTTAAGGATGTTAAGTCCTTATGCATTGACTGGTACATGGTTTTCTTTCTTCCTTAAGGATGTTAAGTCTTTATGCATTGACTGGTACATGGTTTTCTTTCTTCCTTAAGGATGTTAAGTCTTTATGCATTGACTGGTACATGGTCTTCTTTCTTCCTTAAGGATGTTAAGTCTTTATGCATTGACTGGTACATGGTCTTCTTTCTTCCTTAAGGATGTTAAGTCTTTATGCATTGACTGGTACATGGTTTTCTTTCTTCCTTAAGGATGTTAAGTCCTTATGCATTGACTGGTACATGGTTTTCTTTCTTCCTTAAGGAATTAAGTCCTTATGCATTGACTGGTACATGGTTTTCTTTCTTCCTTAAGGATGTTAAGTCTTTATGCATTGACTGGTACATGGTTTTCTTTCTTCCTTAAGGATGTTAAGTCTTTATGCATTGACTGGTACATGGTTTTCTTTCTTCCTTAAGGATGTTAAGTCTTTATGCATTGACTGGTACATGGTTTTCTTTCTTCCTTAAGGATGTTAAGTCCTTATGCATTGACTGGTACATGGTTTTCTTTCTTCCTTAAGGATGTTAAGTCCTATTGCATTGACTGGTACATGGTTTTCTTTCTTCCTTCAGGATGTTAAGTCCTTATGCATTGACTGGTACATGGTTTTCTTTCTTCCTTCAGGATGTTAAGTCTTTATGCATTGACTGGTACATGGTTTTCTTTCTTCCTTCAGGATGTTAAGTCTTTATGCATTGACTGGTACATGGTTTTCTTTCTTCCTTAAGGATGTTAAGTCCTTATGCATTGACCGGTACATGGTTTTCTTTCTTCCTTAAGGATGTTAAGTCTTTATGCATTGACCGGTACATGGTTTTCTTTCTTCCTTAAGGATGTTAAGTCCTTATGCATTGACTGGTACATGGTCTTCTTTCTTCCTTAAGGATGTTAAGTCTTTATGCATTGACTGGTACATGGTCTTCTTTCTTCCTTAAGGATGTTAAGTCCTTATGCATTGACTGGTACATGGTTTTCTTTCTTCCTTAAGGATGTTAAGTCTTTATGCATTGACTGGTATATGGTTTTCTTTCTTCCTTAAGGATGTTAAGTCTTTATGCATTGACTGGTACATGGTTTTCTTTCTTCCTTAAGGATGTTAAGTCTTTATGCATTGACTGGTACATGGTTTTCTTTCTTCCTTAAGGATGTTAAGTCCTTATGCATTGACTGGTACATGGTTTTCTTTCTTCCTTAAGGATGTTAAGTCCTTATGCATTGACTGGTACATGGTTTTCTTTCTTCCTTAAGGATGTTAAGTCCTTATGCATTGACTGGTATATGGTTTTCTTTCTTCCTTAAGGATGTTAAGTCCTTATGCATTGACTGGTACATGGTTGTCTTTCTTCCTTAAGGATGTTAAGTCTTTATGCATTGACTGGTACATGGTTGTCTTTCTTCCTTAAGGATGTTAAGTCCTTATGCATTGACCGGTACATGGTTTTCTCTCTTCCTTAAGGATGTTAAGTCCTTATGCATTGACTGGTACATGGTTTTCTTTCTTCCTTAAGGATGTTAAGTCCTTATGCATTGACATGGTACATGGTTTTCTTTCTTCCTTAAGGATGTTAAGTCCTTATGCATTGACTGGTACATGGTCTTCTTTCTTCCTTAAGGATGTTAAGTCCTTATGCATTGACTGGTACATGGTTTTCTTTCTTCCTTAAGGATGTTAAGTCCTTATGCATTGACTGGTACATGGTTTTCTTTCTTCCTTAAGGATGTTAAGTCCTTATGCATTGACATGGTACATGGTTTTCTTTCTTCCTTAAGGATGTTAAGTCCTTATGCATTGACATGGTACATGGTTTTCTTTCTTCCTTAAGGATGTTAAGTCCTTATGCATTGACTGGTACATGGTTTTCTTTCTTCCTTAAGGATGTTAAGTCCTTATGCATTGACCGGTAAATGGTTTTCTTTCTTCCTTAAGGATGTTAAGTCCTTATGCATTGACTGGTACATGGTTTTCTTTCTTCCTTAAGGATGTTAAGTCCTTATGCATTGACCGGTACATGGTTTTCTTTCTTCCTTAAGGATGTTAAGTCCTTATGCATTGACTGGTACATGGTTTTCTTTCTTCCTTAAGGATGTTAAGTCCTTATGCATTGACCGGTACATGGTCTTCTTTCTTCCTTAAGGATGTTAAGTCTTTATGCATTGACTGGTACATGGTCTTCTTTCTTCCTTAAGGATGTTAAGTCCTTATGCATTGACTGGTACATGGTTTTCTTTCTTCCTTAAGGATGTTAAGTCCTTATGCATTGACTGCTACATGGTTTTCTTTCTTCCTTAAGGATGTTAAGTCCTAATGCATTGACTGGTACATGGTTTTCTTTCTTCCTTAAGGATGTTAAGTCCTTATGCATTGACCGGTACATGGTTTTCTTTCTTCCTTAAGGATGTTAAGTCCTTATGCATTGATCGGTACATGGTTTTCTTTCTTCCTTAAGGATGTTAAGTCCTTATGCATTGACTGGTACATGGTTTTCTTTCTTCCTTAAGGATGTTAAGTCCTTATGCATTGACTGGTACATGGTTTTCTTTCTTCCTTAAGGATGTTAAGTCCTTATGCATTGATCGATACATGGTTTTCTTTCTTCCTTAAGGATGTTAAGTCCTTATGCATTGACTGGTACATGGTTTTCTTTCTTCCTTAAGGATGTTAAGTCCTTATGCATTGACTGGTACATGGTCTGTTTTCTTCCTTAAGGATGTTAAGTCCTTATGCATTGACTGGTACATGGTTTTCTTTCTTCCTTAAGGATGTTAAGTCCTTATGCATTGACCGGTACATGGTTTTCTTTCTTCCTTAAGGATGTTAAGTCCTTATGCATTGACTGGTACATGGTTTTCTTTCTTCCTTAAGGATGTTAAGTCCTTATGCATTGACTGGTACATGGTTTTCTTTCTTCCTTAAGGATGTTAAGTCCTTATGCATTGATCGGTACATGGTTTTCTTTCTTCCTTAAGGATGTTAAGTCCTTATACATTGACTGGTACATGGTTTTCTTTCTTCCTTAAGGATGTTAAGTCCTTATGCATTGACTGGTACATGGTTTTCTTTCTTCCTTAAGGATGTTAAGTCCTTATGCATTGACTGGTACATGGTCTTCTTTCTTCCTTAAGGATGTTAAGTCCTTATGCATTGACTGGTACATGGTCTCCTTTCTTCCTTAAGGATGTTAAGTCCTTATGCATTGACTGGTACATGGTTTTCTTTCTTCCTTAAGGATGTTAAGTCCTTATGCATTGACTGGTACATGGTTTTCTTTCTTCCTTAAGGATGTTAAGTCCTTATGCATTGATCGGTACATGGTTTTCTTTCTTCCTTAAGGATGTTAAGTCCTTATGCATTGACTGGTACATGGTTTTCTTTCTTCCTTAAGGATGTTAAGTCCTTATGCATTGACTGGTACATGGTTTTCTTTCTTCCTTAAGGATGTTAAGTCCTTATCCATTGACCGGTACATGGTTTTCTTTCTTCCTTAAGGATGTTAAGTCCTTATGCATTGACCGGTACATGGTTTTCTCTCTTCCTTAAGGATGTTAAGTCCTTATGCATTGACCGGTACATGGTTTTCTTTCTTCCTTAAGGATGTTAAGTCCTTATGCATTGACTGGTACATGGTTTTCTTTCTTCCTTAAGGATGTTAAGTCCTTATGCATTGACTGGTACATGGTCTTCTTTCTTCCTTAAGGATGTTAAGTCCTTATGCATTGACTGGTACATGGTTTTCTTTCTTCCTTAAGGATGTTAAGTCCTTATGCATTGACCGGTACATGGTTTTCTTTCTTCCTTAAGGATGTTAAGTCCTTATGCATTGACTGGTACATGGTTTTCTTTCTTCCTTAAGGATGTTAAGTCCTTATGCATTGACTGGTACATGGTTTTCTTTCTTCCTTAAGGATGTTAAGTCCTTATGCATTGATCGGTACATGGTTTTCTTTCTTCCTTAAGGATGTTAAGTCCTTATGCATTGACTGGTACATGGTTTTCTTTCTTAAGGATGTTAAGTCCTTATTTATTGACTGGTACATGGTTTTCTTTCTTCCTTAAGGATGTTAAGTCCTTATGCATTGACTGGTACATGGTTTTCTTTCTTCCTTAAGGATGTTAAGTCCTTATGCATTGACCGGTACATGGTTTTCTTTCTTCCTTAAGGATGTTAAGTCCTTATGCATTGACTTGTACATGGTTTTCTATCTTCCTTAAGGATGTTAAGTCCTTATGCATTGACCGGTACATGGTTTTCTTTCTTCCTTAAGGATGTTAAGTCCTTATGCATTGATCGGTACATGGTTTTCTTTCTTTCTTAAGGATGTTAAGTCCTTATGCATTGACTGGTACATGGTTTTCTTTCTTCCTTAAGGATGTTAAGTCCTTATGCATTGACTGGTACATGGTTTTCTTTCTTCCTTAAGGATGTTAAGTCCTTATGCATTGACTGGTACATGGTTTTCTTTCTTCCTTAAGGATGTTAAGTCCTTATGCATTGACTGGTACATGGTTTTCTTTCTTCCTTAAGGATGTTAAGTCCTTATGCATTGACTGGTACATGGTTTTCTTTCTTCCTTAAGGATGTTAAGTCCTTATGCATTGACTGGTACATGGTTTTCTTTCTTCCTTAAGGATGTTAAGTCCTTATGCATTCACTGGTATATGGTTTTCTTTCTTCCTTAAGGATGTTAAGTCCTTATGCATTGACTGGTACATGGTCTCCTTTCTTCCTTAAGGATGTTAAGTCTTTATGCATTGACTGGTACATGGTTTTCTTTCTTCCTTAAGGATGTTAAGTCCTTATGCATTGACTGGTACATGGTTTTCTTTCTTCCTTAAGGATGTTAAGTCCTTATGCATTGACCGGTACATGGTTTTCTTTCTTCCTTAAGGATGTTAAGTCCTTATGCATTGACCGGCACATGGTTTTCTTTCTTCCTTAAGGATGTTAAGTCCTTATGCATTGACTGGTACATGGTCTTCTTTCTTCCTTAAGGATGTTAAGTCCTTATGCATTGACATGGTACATGGTTTTCTTTCTTCCTTAAGGATGTTAAGTCCTTATGCATTGACTGGTACATGGTCTTCTTTCTTCCTTAAGGATGTTAAGTCTTTATGCATTGACTGGTACATGGTTTTCTTTCTTCCTTAAGGATGTTAAGTCCTTATGCATTGACTGGTACATGGTCTTCTTTCTTCCTTAAGGATGTTAAGTCCTTATGCATTGACATGGTACATGGTTTTCTTTCTTCCTTAAGGATGTTAAGTCTTTATGCATTGACTGGTACATGGTTTTCTTTCTTCCTTAAGGATGTTAAGTCCTTATGCATTGACTGGTACATGGTTTTCTTTCTTCCTTAAGGATGTTAAGTCCTTTTGCATTGACTGGTATATGGTTTTCTTTCTTCCTTAAGGATGTTAAGTCCTTATGCATTGACTGGTACATGGTTTTCTTTCTTCCTTAAGGATGTTAAGTCCTTATGCATTGACATGGTACATGGTTTTCTTTCTTCCTTAAGGATGTTAAGTCTTTATGCATTGACTGGTACATGGTCTTCTTTCTTCCTTAAGGATGTTAAGTCTTTATGCATTGACTGGTACATGGTTTTCTTTCTTCCTTAAGGATGTTAAGTCCTTATGCATTGACCGGTACATGGTCTTCTTTCTTCCTTAAGGATGTTAAGTCCTTATGCATTGACTGGTACATGGTTTTCTTTCTTCCTTAAGGATGTTAAGTCCTTATGCATTGACTGGTACATGGTTTTCTTTCTTCCTTAAGGATGTTAAGTCTTTATGCATTGACTGGTACATGGTCTCCTTTCTTCCTTAAGGATGTTAAGTCCTTATGCATTGACTGGTACATGGTTTTCTTTCTTCCTTAAGGATGTTAAGTCCTTATACATTGACCGGTACATGGTTTTCTTTCTTCCTTAAGGATGTTAAGTCCTTATGCATTGACTGGTACATGGTTTTCTTTCTTCCTTAAGGATGTTAAGTCTTTATGCATTGACTGGTACATGGTTTTCTTTCTTCCTTAAGGATGTTAAGTCCTTATACATTGATTGGTACATGGTTTTCTTTCTTCCTTAAGGATGTTAAGTCCTTATGCATTGACTGGTACATGGTCTCCTTTCTTCCTTAAGGATGTTAAGTCCTTATGCTTTGACTGGTACATGGTTTTCTTTCTTCCTTAAGGATGTTAAGTCCTTATGCATTGACTGGTACATGGTTTTCTTTCTTCCTTAAGGATGTTAAGTCCTTATACATTGACCGGTACATGGTTTTCTTTCTTCCTTAAGGATGTTAAGTCCTTATGCATTGACTGGTACATGGTTTTCTTTCTTCCTTAAGGATGTTAAGTCCTTATGCATTGACTGGTATATGGTTTTCTTTCTTCCTTAAGGATGTTAAGTCTTTATGCATTGACTGGTACATGGTTTTCTTTCTTCCTTAAGGATGTTAAGTCCTTATGCATTGACTGGTACATGGTCTCCTTTCTTCCTTAAGGATGTTAAGTCCTTATGCATTGACTGGTACATGGTTTTCTTTCTTCCTTAAGGATGTTAAGTCCTTATGCATTGACTGGTACATGGTCTTCTTTCTTCCTTAAGGATGTTAAGTCCTTATGCATTGACATGGTACATGGTTTTCTTTCTTCCTTAAGGATGTTAAGTCTTTATGCATTGACTGGTACATGGTTTTCTTTCTTCCTTAAGGATGTTAAGTCCTTATGCATTGACTGGTACATGGTTTTCTTTCTTCCTTAAGGATGTTAAGTCCTTATGCATTGACTGGTACATGGTCTCCTTTCTTCCTTAAGGATGTTAAGTCCTTATGCATTGACTGGTACATGGTCTTCTTTCTTCCTTAAGGATGTTAAGTCCTTATGCATTGACTGGTACATGGTTTTCTTTCTTCCTTAAGGATGTTAAGTCCTTATGCATTGACTGGTACATGGTTTTCTTTCTTCCTTAAGGATGTTAAGTCCTTATGCATTGACTGGTACATGGTTTTCTTTCTTCCTTAAGGATGTTAAGTCCTTATGCATTGACTGGTACATGGTTTTCTTTCTTCCTTAAGGATGTTAAGTCCTTATGCATTGACTGGTATATGGTTTTCTTTCTTCCTTAAGGATGTTAAGTCCTTATGCATTGACTGGTACATGGTCTCCTTTCTTCCTTAAGGATGTTAAGTCCTTATGCATTGACTGGTACATGGTTTTCTTTCTTCCTTAAGGATGTTAAGTCCTTATCCATTGCTTGGTACATGGTTTTCTTTCTTCCTTAAGGATGTTAAGTCCTTATGCATTGACTGGTACATGGTTTTCTTTCTTCCTTAAGGATGTTAAGTCCTTATGCATTGACTGGTACATGGTTTTCTTTCTTCCTTAAGGATGTTAAGTCCTTTTGCATTGACTGGTACATGGTCTTCTTTCTTCCTTAAGGATGTTAAGTCCTTATGCATTGACTGGTACATGGTTTTCTTTCTTCCTTAAGGATGTTAAGTCCTTATGCATTGACTGGTACATGGTTTTCTTTCTTCCTTAAGGATGTTAAGTCCTTATGCATTGACTGGTACATGGTTTTCTTTCTTCCTTAAGGATGTTAAGTCCTTATGCATTGACTGGTACATGGTTTTCTTTCTTCCTTAAGGATGTTAAGTCCTTATGCATTGACTGGTACATGGTCTCCTTTCTTCCTTAAGGATGTTAAGTCCTTATGCATTGACTGGTACATGGTTTTCTTTCTTCCTTAAGGATGTTAAGTCCTTATGCATTGACTGGTACATGGTTTTCTTTCTTCCTTAAGGATGTTAAGTCCTTATGCATTGATCGATACATGGTTTTCTTTCTTCCTTAAGGATGTTAAGTCCTTATGCATTGACATGGTACATGGTTTTCTTTCTTCCTTAAGGATGTTAAATCCTTATGCATTGACTGGTACATGGTTTTCTTTCTTCCTTAAGGATGTTAAGTCCTTATGCATTGACATGGTACATGGTTTTCTTTCTTCCTTAAGGATGTTAAGTCCTTATGCATTGACCGGTACATGGTTTTCTTTCTTCCTTAAGGATGTTAAGTCCTTATGCATTGACTGGTACATGGTCTTCTTTCTTCCTTAAGGATGTTAAGTCTTTATGCATTGACTGGTACATGGTTTTCTTTCTTCCTTAAGGATGTTAAGTCCTTATGCATTGACTGGTACATGGTTTTCTTTCTTCCTTAAGGATGTTAAGTCTTTATGCATTGACATGGTACATGGTTTTCTTTCTTCCTTAAGGATGTTAAGTCTTTATGCATTGACTGGTACATGGTTTTCTTTCTTCCTTAAGGATATTAAGTCCTTATGCATTGACTGGCACATGGTCTTCTTTCTTCCTTAAGGATGTTAAGTCCTTATGCATTGACATGGTACATGGTTTTCTTTCTTTCTTAAGGATGTTAAGTCCTTATGCATTGACATGGTACATGGTTTTCTTTCTTTCTTAAGGATGTTAAGTCCTTATGCATTGACATGGTACATGGTTTTCTTTCTTTCTTAAGGATGTTAAGTCCTTATGCATTGACATGGTACATGGTTTTCTTTCTTCCTTAAGGATGTTAAGTCTTTATGCATTGACTGGTACATGGTTTTCTTTCTTCCTTAAGGATGTTAAGTCCTTATGCATTGACATGGTACATGGTTTTCTTTCTTCCTTAAGGATGTTAAGTCTTTATGCATTGACTGGTACATGGTTTTCTTTCTTCCTTAAGGATATTAAGTCCTTATGCATTGACTGGCACATGGTCTTCTTTCTTCCTTAAGGATGTTAAGTCCTTATGCATTGACATGGTACATGGTTTTCTTTCTTTCTTAAGGATGTTAAGTCCTTATGCATTGACATGGTACATGGTTTTCTTTCTTTCTTAAGGATGTTAAGTCCTTATTCATTGACTGGTACATGGTTTTCTTTCTTCCTTAAGGATGTTAAGTCCTTATGCATTGATATGGTTTTGTTTCTCTTACGAAATAATTGTGTTTTAATTAATTGCAAAGACAAATAGCATGCTTACGTAAATGCCTTCAACTTAAATATATGTTTTGATAAATATGTATGCAGTGATTCTATTAATTACAAAATCTAAATATAACATAAAATGAAAGCCCTCAAATATTTGTTAAGTAAATGCGTAGTCTGTTTTTCAGCTAACCACATATCATAATGATATTCATTAAAAAATAAACATTTAAAAATTAAGAACATTTATCTAAATTTCCCTTTGAAAAAAGATTTACATTTTTATCATTAATTATTGTTTTAACAAGATCATTTATAACAATAACATAATTCAAATTAAGATAAATTTCCCTAATTAGCATGAAATTACACATTTATCATATTTTCCAAAATATCATTTGAAAAAATATAACATTGCAAACATAATAAAATCATTATTTTCTAGTACACCAAGTGATACTTCTTTATGCATCATATTTCTATTGTGTCACATTTGTTTATGTGTTATCAATATTGTTTTTTGGAAGGGTGGTTGCTTTTAATTACTAATTGGTGGTCGGCAGTAGAGCAGTGACAAATAAAACATGTCTCTCATTTTAATCTTTAATTTTTTTTAATTTTTAGAGTTTCATGGATTTACTTCACAGCAGTTTTAAGAGTAAAATCACAATAATATTGATTTCCGATGGAAATTTAAAAAGGAAAAAAACAAATGTCTAAATCAAAAGTTCAAACACATCAAAAGGATACCAACTGTCATATTCCTGACTTGGTACAAGCAATTTCTTATGTAGAAAATGGTGGATTCAACCTGGTATTATATAGCTAGCTAAATTTCTCACTTGTATTACAGAAAATTCCATATATTGACAACGATGTGTGAACAAAACAAACAGACACAAGTTAATATATCAATGATAGAGGTAAATGCATTAAAGTGTGAGTTTGTGATGCTTTATTTATCATCTGACACGGGAACAGTTATTTTGCTACAAATAAAACCAACTAGTGTCAGCAATATTATACATCGAACTTTAAAATCATACAAAAGTACATATCAAATCATCGAATATCACGTTTTTTTCTGTTATTGTGTACATATATGCTTATTTGAATAAACGTTACGTGTCAGTCTATTTACAGCAATTTTGGGTCCTCAATGCTCTTGAACTTTGTAATTGTTTGGCTCTCTAACTATTTTAATCTGAGCGTCACTGATGAGTCTTATGTAGAAGAAACCCGCGTCTGGCGTATAAAATTATAATCCTGGTACATGTACCTTTGATTACTATTTATGCAGATTTCAGATTCAATATTTTATTATTATAGTCTCACCACATACAAACATAAAATGAGATTCACATACATAGGTTTAAAACATTAAAACATTTGCATTGCATGTACCAATCTTAAAAAGATTTATGAGAGACTTTTAAGATATACATTGTATTATATACATATAAACATATTTTTACAATTTATAATTAAAATTCACAATATACATTTTTACTTAATGATATTAAAACATTTGTTACATTAAGAACTAGTGAAATAAAATACTATTTCTTCTTAATAAAATATTGTTGCAGGTTTTGGCAACTATAGCAGCAACATTGCCATTACTAAATGAAAATATAAATTTTTCATTATCTGATAAAAGGTTAAAATTTTCATTAAAATGTACCGCTTCATGTATCATGATTTGTCTTAGATCCACATACAATGGGCATTTTAAAATGACATGTAGTTCATCTTCAACAATAGAGCTACAGTTAAAACATGTCCTCTCGTGGACTTCTTTCCTTTCATATCTTCCAGTTTCTATTTTCAGTGGAGCTATCCCACATCTAAATTTAGCAAATGAACTTTTGTTTTTTAATGACATAATATTTTTCAAATAATTTTCAGTACAATAGTTATTTTTAAACAATTTGTAAGTCCTCAATTTACTTCCCTCTGCATATGCAGCAACTCTTGTACACCAATGAGGCCCCTCATGGGGGGTCCTAGTAATCACATAATCACCATTTTTTTGCCAATATAATCACATAATCATTAAATATTTGCTTATCTTTAGTAATCAAATAATCATAAACTAAAAATACAGTCCTAGGTAATCAAATAATCATGAAATATTTGGCTTAATAATCAAATAATTATTAAAAAAACGGCCAAGTAATCACATAATCAAAAACCCCATGAGGGCCCTCACCAATTTGATTTAAAATTATCAAATACATCTTCTTCAATTTGTTTAATACAATTTTTGTTCAATACATTTAATTCAAAATTACAATATTGCTCATAATTATACAATTTTAATATTTCTATAACTCTAAAACTCCAGTTTTTAATTCTAGTATTACACTTTCGTATAGACCACTTAAAAATTTTAAAATTTATCCTGTGTGGGTCCATTATGGAGCACCTAGCCCAATGTCTCAAGACACTTGACCATTGTTTAACGCATGGATGTTTCCAGCCCATATCACCTGCTATGGCATCATTTGGAGTGTATTTGCCAACCCCCATGAAAAATCTCATGGCCCTGTTTTGGACTGCATTTATGCAGGAAAAGTCTCTGGTTCCCCAAATACCTGCACCATAACTAATAACTGACCATACCATTGTATCATACAGCTTTGGAAACCACCATGCGTTTTACTCTTTACAATTAATAATCCTAATGCTCTACTGGCTGACTTCGCTACTGCCTTAGCCATTAACTGATAATCTAAAAATTCAGTCAGTAATAAGCCTAAATATTGGTAACTTTTTACACATTCCAAACCATTACCACCAATAGAAAAAGTACATTTAGTTTGTAAAACAGCTGGATTTTTAAAATGCATGATCTTAGATTTATTTATATTAACTGTCAGCTCATTGTTGAGACACCATGTATTAAGCACATTCAACATTTTTTGCAAATCTTCTTCATTCTCTGCCATTAAAATAACATCATCAGCATATAACAATATAGCTAATTTTTCTTCATCTATGTTAATACCAATATTCAAAGCATTAATATCCTCAACCAAATTATTTATATATATATTAAACATTATAGATGATAAAACACAACCTTGTTTCAATCCAGAATCTACATTAAACCATTCAGTCATATTACCATTAATACGTACACTACATTCTACATTAGAGTATAAAGCTTTTAAAGAATACATAAATTTTGAACTAATACCTAAATTTTCTAGTTTGTTAAACAAAAAACTCTATTAATTGAGTCATATGCTTTCTTAAAGTCTATAAAAGCTACATATGTTGACAATTTACACTTTTTCCTGGTTTCTGTTATTGATGTTATAGTGCTTATATGATCAATTGTACTTTTGCCTTTCATAAAACTGTTTTGCTCGTCGTTAATTATTTCCCTTTCATCTAACCATTTGACTTATCTTTCATTTAAAATACTACAATACATCTTGTATGTGAATGGGGCTAGAGTTATGCCCCTATAAGATAAAGGGTCTCTAGGATCTGATGTAGAACATTTTGGTATTGGGGTTATAATTCCCTTATTCCATATATTTGGTACATTACCAGAACTGATACATAAGTTAAATAATTTATGTAAAATAGAAATAATAGAGATATTTTTACAAAATTCAGCTTGAATAAGGTCAATTCCTGCACTTATGCATATAAGTTTTATAGAACAACCAATGCTATAAAGGTCTAATTACATCAGTTTGACAAAACAACCTATTCTCTAAAAGTCTAATTACATCAGTTTGATAAAACAACCAATTCTATAAAAAGTCTAATTACATCAGTTTGATAAAACAACCAATTCTCTAAAAAGTCTAATTACATCAGTTTGGTAAAACAACCAATGCTCTAAATGTTCTAAATACAGAAGTTTAACAGATCAACCAATGCTCTAAATGTTCTAAATACAGAAGTTGAACAGAACAATCAAATGCTATAAAGGTTTTATACAGCAGTTTGACAAAACAACCAATGCTCTAAATGTTCTAAATACAGAAGTTGAACAGAACAATCAAATGCTATAAAGGTTTTATACAGTAGTTTGACAAAACAACCAATGCTCTAAATGTTCTAAATACAGAAGTTGAACAGAACAATCAAATGCTATAAAGGTTTTATACAGTAGTTTGACAAAACAACCAATGCTCTAAATGTTCTAAATACAGAAGTTGAACAGAACAACCAAATGCTATAAAGGTTTTATACAGTAGTTTGACAAAACAACCAATGCTCTAAATGTTCTAAATACAGAAGTTGAACAGAACAATCAAATGCTATAAAGGTTTTATACAGTAGTTTGACAAAACAACCAATGCTCTAAATGTTCTATATACAGAAGTTGAACAGAACAATCAAATGCTATAAAGGTTTTATACAGTAGTTTGACAAAACAACCAATGCTCTAAATGTTCTAAATGCAGAAGTTGAACAGAACAATCAAATGCTATAAAGGTTTTATACAGTAGTTTGACAAAACAACCAATGCTCTAAATGTTCTATATACAGAAGTTGAACAGAACAATCAAATGCTATAAAGGTTTTATACAGTAGTTTGACAAAACAACCAATGCTCTAAATGTTCTATGTACAGAAGTTGAACAGATCAACCAATGCTCTAAATGTTCTATATACAGAAGTTTAACAGAACAACCAAATATTATAAAGGTTTTGTACAGCAGTTTGGTAAAACAACTAATGCTCTGAATGTTCTATATACAGAAGTTTGACAAAACAACCAATGCTCTAAATGTTCTATGTACATAAGTTTAACAGAACAATCAAATGCTATAAAGGTTTTATACAGTAGTTTGACAAAACAACCAATGCTCTAAATGTTCTATATACAGAAGTTAAACAGAACAACCAAATGCTATAAAGGTTTTATACAGTAGTTTGACAAAACAACCAATGCTCTAAATGTTCTAAATACAGAAGTTGAACAGAACAATCAAATGCTATAAAGGTTTTATACAGTAGTTTGACAAAACAACCAATGCTCTTAATGTTCTAAATACAGAAGTTTGACAAAACAACCAATGCTCTAAATGTTCTATATACAGAAGTTAAACAGAACAACCAAATGCTATAAAGGTTTTATACAGTAGTTTGACAAAACAACCAATGCTCTAAATGTTCTAAATACAGAAGTTGAACAGAACAATCAAATGCTATAAAGGTTTTATACAGTAGTTTGACAAAACAACCAATGCTCTAAATGTTCTAAATACAGATGTTAAACAGAACAATCAAATGCTATAAAGGTTTTATACAGTAGTTTGACAAAACAACCAATGCTCTTAATGTTCTAAATACAGATGTTAAACAGAACAATCAAATGCTATAAAGGTTTTATACAGCAGTTTGACAAAACAGCCAATGCTCTAAATGTTCTATATACAGAAGTTTAACAGAACAATCAAATGTTATAAAGGTTTTATACAGAAGTTTGACAAAACAACCAATGCTCTTAATGTTCTAAATACAGATGTTAAACAGAACAACCAAATGCTATAAAGGTTTTATACAGTAGTTTGACAAAACAACCAATGCTCTAAATGTTCTATATACAGAAGTTTAACAGAACAATCAAATGTTATAAAGGTTTTATACAGAAGTTTGACAAAACAACCAATGCTCTTAATGTTCTAAATACAGATGTTAAACAGAACAACCAAATGCTATAAAGGTTTTATACAGTAGTTTGACAAAACAACCAATGCTCTAAATGTTCTAAATACAGAAGTTGAACAGAACAATCAAATGCTATAAAGGTTTTATACAGTAGTTTGACAAAACAACCAATGCTCTAAATGTTCTATATACAGAAGTTGAACAGAACAATCAAATGCTATAAAGGTTTTATACAGTAGTTTGACAAAACAACCAATGCTCTAAATGTTCTAAATACAGAAGTTGAACAGAACAATCAAATGCTATAAAGGTTTTATACAGTAGTTTGACAAAACAACCAATGCTCTAAATGTTCTAAATACAGAAGTTTAACAGAACAATCAAATGCTATAAAGGTTTTATACAGCAGTTTGTTTAATGCTATAAAAATTATATGTACAGCAGTTTTGTAAAACAACCAACGCGTTAAAGGTTCTTTATACAGATGTTTGGTAGAAGAAACAAATGCTTTAAAGGTTCTATGTACTGTAGTTTGACAGAATTTACAAATTCAATTTTTATACGACGTTCCCATTTTATTGACGTAGAAGTTGACTCCTGAATGAAATTTATTGTTCGGCTTTTACCTTTGTGAAAGTTGAATATTTGTATTTAGCTATGAAGGCTATTTTTCCGAGTCCCGTAAAATGCTTGCTTGTGTATGGTAAGTGATTTCCAATTAATTGGTGCGTAATTAATATTACCGATCTGTCATTAATTCTATTTTAAATAGTTTATACATACCTACATTTTTACATATTTTCTTATATATCGTCCACTACTTATCAGGCTTTAAATCATCATAATTCTACTGAATGATACTGCTTCAAATCATCAACATGATTATACTTTATGTTCTTGATTTAAACAATTATCGTAATTTTACTTGCTAAGCCTGCTTTAAATCATAATCATGAGTCTACTGTCTTATCCTGCTTTAAATCATAATCATGAGTCTACTGTCTTATCCTGCTTTAAATCATAATCATGATTCTACTGTCTTATCCTGCTTTAAATCATAATCATGAGTCTACTGTCTTATCCTGCTTCAAATCATTATCATGAGTCTACTGTACTATCCTGCTTTAAATCATAATCATGAGTCTACTGTCTTATCCTGCTTTAAATCATAATCATGAGTCTACTGTCTTATCCTGCTTTAAATCATAATCATGAGTCTACTGTCTTATTCTGCTCTAAATCATCATCATGAGTCTACTGTCTTATCCTGCTTTAAATCATAATCATGAGTCTACTGTCTTATTCTGCTTTAAATCATAATCATGAGTCTACTGTCTTATCCTGCTTCAAATCAATATCTTGAGTCTACTGTCCTATCCTGCTTTAATCCATAATCATGAGTCTACTGTCGTATCCTGCTTTAAATCATAATCATGAGTCTATTGTCTTATCCTGCTTTAAATCATAATCATGAGTCTACTGTCTTATCCTGCTTTAAATCATAATCATGAGTCTACTGTCTTATCCTGCTTTAAATCATAGTCATGAGTCTACTGCCTTATCATGCTTCTAATCATTATCATGAGTCTACTGTCTTATCCTGCTTTAAATCATAATCATGAGTCTACTGTCTTATCCTGCTTTAAATCATAATCATGAGTCTACTGTCTTATCTTGCTTCAAATCATAATCATGAGTCTACTGTCTTATCCTGCTTTAAATCATAATCATGAGTCTACTGTCTTATCTTGCTTCAAATCATAATCATGAGTCTACTGTCTTATCCTGCTTCAAATCATAATCATGAGTCTACTGTCTTATTCTGCTTTAAATCATAATCATGAGTCTACTGTCTTATCCTGCTTTAAATCATAATCATGAGTCTACTGTCTTATCCTGCTTCAAATCAATATCTTGAGTCTACTGTCCTATCCTGCTTTAATCCATAATCATGAGTCTACTGTCGTATCCTGCTTTAAATCATAATCATGAGTCTATTGTCTTATCCTGCTTTAAATCATAATCATGAGTCTACTGTCTTATCCTGCTTTAAATCATAATCATGAGTCTACTGTCTTATCCTGCTTTAAATCATAGTCATGAGTCTACTGTCTTATCATGCTTCTAATCATTATCATGAGTCTACTGTCTTATCCTGCTTTAAATCATAATCATGAGTCTACTGTCCTATCCTACTTTAAATCATAATCATGAGTCTACTGTCTTATCCTGCTTTAAATCATAATCATGAGTCTACTGTCTTATCTTGCTTCAAATCATAATCATGAGTCTACTGTCTTATCCTGCTTTAAATCATAATCATGAGTCTACTGTCTTATCTTGCTTCAAATCATAATCATGAGTCTACTGTCTTATCCTGCTTCAAATCATAATCATGAGTCTACTGTCTTATTCTGCTTTAAATCATAATCATGAGTCTACTGTCTTATCCTGCTTTAAATCATAATCATGAGTCTACTGTCTTATCCTGCTTTAAATCATAATCATGAGTCTACTGTCTTATCTTGCTTCAAATCATAATCATGAGTCTACTGTCTTATCCTGCTTCAAATCATAATCATGAGTCTACTGTCTTATCCTGCTTTAAATCATAATCATGAGTCTACTGTCTTATCTTGCTTCAAATCATAATCATGAGTCTACTGTCTTATCCTGCTTCAAATCATAATCATGAGTCTACTGTCTTATTCTGCTTTAAATCATAATCATGAGTCTACTGTCTTATCCTGCTTTAAATCATAATCATGAGTCTACTGTCTTATTCTGCTTTAAATCATAATCATGAGTCTACTGTCTTATCCTGCTTCAAATCAATATCACGAGTCTACTGTCCTATCCTGCTTTAATCCATAATCATGAGTCTACTGTCTTATCCTGCTTTAAATCATAATCATGAGTCTACTGTCTTATCCTGCTTTAAATCATAATCATGAGTCTACTGTCTTATCCTGCTTTAAATCATAATCATGAGTCTACTGTCTTATCCTGCTTTAAATCATAGTCATGAGTCTACTGTCTTATCATGCTTTTAATCATTATCATGAGTCTACTGTCTTATCCTGCTTTAAATCATAATCATGAGTCTACTGTCCTATCCTGCTTTAAATCATAATCATGAGTCTACTGTCTTATCCTGCTTTAAATCATAATCATGAGTCTACTGTCTTATCCTGCTTCAAATCATAATCATGAGTCTACTGTCTTATCATGCTTTTAATCACTGTCTTATCCTGCTGTAAATCATAATCATGAGTCTACTGTCTTATCCTGCTTTAAATTATTATCATGAGTATACTGTCTTAAATCATAATCATGAGTCTACTGTCTTATCCTGCTTTAAATCATAGTCATGAGTCTATTGTATTATCCTGCTTTAAATCATAATCATGAGTCTACTGTCTTATCCTGCTTTAAATCATAATCATGAGTCTACTGTCTTATCCTGCTTTAAATCATAGTCATGAGTCTACTGTCTTATCATGCTTCTAATCATTATCATGAGTCTACTGTCTTATCCTGCTTTAAATCATAATCATGAGTCTACTGTCCTATCCTACTTTAAATCATAATCATGAGTCTACTGTCTTATCCTGCTTTAAATCATAATCATGAGTCTACTGTCTTATCTTGCTTCAAATCATAATCATGAGTCTACTGTCTTATCCTGCTTTAAATCATAATCATGAGTCTACTGTCTTATCTTGCTTCAAATCATAATCATGAGTCTACTGTCTTATCCTGCTTCAAATCATAATCATGAGTCTACTGTCTTATTCTGCTTTAAATCATAATCATGAGTCTACTGTCTTATCCTGCTTTAAATCATAATCATGAGTCTACTGTCTTATTCTGCTTTAAATCATAATCATGAGTCTACTGTCTTATCCTGCTTCAAATCAATATCACGAGTCTACTGTCCTATCCTGCTTTAATCCATAATCATGAGTCTACTGTCTTATCCTGCTTTAAATCATAATCATGAGTCTACTGTCTTATCCTGCTTTAAATCATAATCATGAGTCTACTGTCTTATCCTGCTTTAAATCATAATCATGAGTCTACTGTCTTATTCTGCTTTAAATCATAATCATGAGTCTACTGTCTTATCCTGCTTCAAATCAATATCTTGAGTCTACTGTCCTATCCTGCTTTAATCCATAATCATGAGTCTACTGTCGTATCCTGCTTTAAATCATAATCATGAGTCTATTGTCTTATCCTGCTTTAAATCATAATCATGAGTCTACTGTCTTATCCTGCTTTAAATCATAATCATGAGTCTACTGTCTTATCCTGCTTTAAATCATAGTCATGAGTCTACTGTCTTATCATGCTTCTAATCATTATCATGAGTCTACTGTCTTATCCTGCTTTAAATCATAATCATGAGTCTACTGTCCTATCCTACTTTAAATCATAATCATGAGTCTACTGTATTATCCTGCTTTAAATCATAATCATGAGTCTACTGACTTATCTTGCTTCAAATCATAATCATGAGTCTACTGTCTTATCCTGCTTTAAATCATAATCATGAGTCTACTGTCTTATCTTGCTTCAAATCATAATCATGAGTCTACTGTCTTATCCTGCTTCAAATCATAATCATGAGTCTACTGTCTTATTCTGCTTTAAATCATAATCATGAGTCTACTGTCTTATCCTGCTTTAAATCATAATCATGAGTCTACTGTCTTATCCTGCTTCAAATCAATATCTTGAGTCTACTGTCCTATCCTGCTTTAATCCATAATCATGAGTCTACTGTCGTATCCTGCTTTAAATCATAATCATGAGTCTATTGTCTTATCCTGCTTTAAATCATAATCATGAGTCTACTGTCTTATCCTGCTTTAAATCATAATCATGAGTCTACTGTCTTATCCTGCTTTAAATCATAGTCATGAGTCTATTGTCTTATCATGCTTCTAATCATTATCATGAGTCTACTGTCTTATCCTGCTTTAAATCATAATCATGAGTCTACTGTCCTATCCTACTTTAAATCATAATCATGAGTCTACTGTCTTATCCTGCTTTAAATCATAATCATGAGTCTACTGTCTTATCCTGCTTCAAATCATAATCATGAGTCTACTGTCTTATCCTGCTTTAAATCATAATCATGAGTCTACTGTCTTATCTTGCTTCAAATCATAATCATGAGTCTACTGTCTTATCCTGCTTCAAATCATAATCATGAGTCTACTGTCTTATTCTGCTTTAAATCATAATCATGAGTCTACTGTCTTATCCTGCTTTAAATCATAATCATGAGTCTACTGTCTTATTCTGCTTTAAATCATAATCATGAGTCTACTGTCTTATCCTGCTTCAAATCAATATCTTGAGTCTACTGTCCTATCCTGCTTTAATCCATAATCATGAGTCTACTGTCGTATCCTGCTTTAAATCATAATCATGAGTCTATTGTCTTATCCTGCTTTAAATCATAATCATGAGTCTACTGTCTTATCCTGCTTTAAATCATAATCATGAGTCTACTGTCTTATCCTGCTTTAAATCATAGTCATGAGTCTACTGTCTTATCATGCTTCTAATCATTATCATGAGTCTACTGTCTTATCCTGCTTTAAATCATAATCATGAGTCTACTGTCCTATCCTACTTTAAATCATAATCATGAGTCTACTGTATTATCCTGCTTTAAATCATAATCATGAGTCTACTGACTTATCTTGCTTCAAATCATAATCATGAGTCTACTGTCTTATCCTGCTTTAAATCATAATCATGAGTCTACTGTCTTATCTTGCTTCAAATCATAATCATGAGTCTACTGTCTTATCCTGCTTCAAATCATAATCATGAGTCTACTGTCTTATTCTGCTTTAAATCATAATCATGAGTCTACTGTCTTATCCTGCTTTAAATCATAATCATGAGTCTACTGTCTTATCCTGCTTCAAATCAATATCTTGAGTCTACTGTCCTATCCTGCTTTAATCCATAATCATGAGTCTACTGTCGTATCCTGCTTTAAATCATAATCATGAGTCTATTGTCTTATCCTGCTTTAAATCATAATCATGAGTCTACTGTCTTATCCTGCTTTAAATCATAATCATGAGTCTACTGTCTTATCCTGCTTTAAATCATAGTCATGAGTCTATTGTCTTATCATGCTTCTAATCATTATCATGAGTCTACTGTCTTATCCTGCTTTAAATCATAATCATGAGTCTACTGTCCTATCCTACTTTAAATCATAATCATGAGTCTACTGTCTTATCCTGCTTTAAATCATAATCATGAGTCTACTGTCTTATCCTGCTTCAAATCATAATCATGAGTCTACTGTCTTATCCTGCTTTAAATCATAATCATGAGTCTACTGTCTTATCTTAGCTTGCCGACCGTGCAAGGGCTGTATAGCCAGTCAAGGTCGTTAAAAACTTCCATTTGTTGCTTCAAATCATAATCATGAGTCTACTGTCTTATCCTGCTTCAAATCATAATCATGAGTCTACTGTCTTATTCTGCTTTAAATCATAATCATGAGTCTACTGTCTTATCCTGCTTTAAATCATAATCATGAGTCTACTGTCTTATTCTGCTTTAAATCATAATCATGAGTCTACTGTCTTATCCTGCTTCAAATCAATATCACGAGTCTACTGTCCTATCCTGCTTTAATCCATAATCATGAGTCTACTGTCGTATCCTGCTTTAAATCATAATCATGAGTCTACTGTCTTATCCTGCTTTAAATCATAATCATGAGTCTACTGTCTTATCCTGCTTTAAATCATAATCATGAGTCTACTGTCTTATCCTGCTTTAAATCATAGTCATGAGTCTACTGTCTTATCATGCTTTTAATCATTATCATGAGTCTACTGTCTTATCCTGCTTTAAATCATAATCATGAGTCTACTGTCCTATCCTGCTTTAAATCATAATCATGAGTCTACTGTCTTATCCTGCTTTAAATCATAATCATGAGTCTACTGTCTTATCCTGCTTCAAATCATAATCATGAGTCTACTGTCTTATCATGCTTTTAATCACTGTCTTATCCTGCTGTAAATCATAATCATGAGTCTACTGTCTTATCCTGCTTTAAATTATTATCATGAGTATACTGTCTTAAATCATAATCATGAGTCTACTGTCTTATCCTGCTTTAAATCATAGTCATGAGTCTATTGTCTTATCCTGCTTTAAATCATAATCATGAGTCTACTGTCTTATCCTGCTTTAAATCATAATCATGAGTCTACTGTCTTATCCTGCTTTAAATCATAGTCATGAGTCTACTGTCTTATCATGCTTCTAATCATTATCATGAGTCTACTGTCTTATCCTGCTTTAAATCATAATCATGAGTCTACTGTCCTATCCTACTTTAAATCATAATCATGAGTCTACTGTCTTATCCTGCTTTAAATCATAATCATGAGTCTACTGTCTTATCTTGCTTCAAATCATAATCATGAGTCTACTGTCTTATCCTGCTTTAAATCATAATCATGAGTCTACTGTCTTATCTTGCTTCAAATCATAATCATGAGTCTACTGTCTTATCCTGCTTCAAATCATAATCATGAGTCTACTGTCTTATTCTGCTTTAAATCATAATCATGAGTCTACTGTCTTATCCTGCTTTAAATCATAATCATGAGTCTACTGTCTTATTCTGCTTTAAATCATAATCATGAGTCTACTGTCTTATCCTGCTTCAAATCAATATCACGAGTCTACTGTCCTATCCTGCTTTAATCCATAATCATGAGTCTACTGTCTTATCCTGCTTTAAATCATAATCATGAGTCTACTGTCTTATCCTGCTTTAAATCATAATCATGAGTCTACTGTCTTATCCTGCTTTAAATCATAATCATGAGTCTACTGTCTTATTCTGCTTTAAATCATAATCATGAGTCTACTGTCTTATCCTGCTTCAAATCAATATCTTGAGTCTACTGTCCTATCCTGCTTTAATCCATAATCATGAGTCTACTGTCGTATCCTGCTTTAAATCATAATCATGAGTCTATTGTCTTATCCTGCTTTAAATCATAATCATGAGTCTACTGTCTTATCCTGCTTTAAATCATAATCATGAGTCTACTGTCTTATCCTGCTTTAAATCATAGTCATGAGTCTACTGTCTTATCATGCTTCTAATCATTATCATGAGTCTACTGTCTTATCCTGCTTTAAATCATAATCATGAGTCTACTGTCCTATCCTACTTTAAATCATAATCATGAGTCTACTGTATTATCCTGCTTTAAATCATAATCATGAGTCTACTGACTTATCTTGCTTCAAATCATAATCATGAGTCTACTGTCTTATCCTGCTTTAAATCATAATCATGAGTCTACTGTCTTATCTTGCTTCAAATCATAAACATGAGTCTACTGTCTTATCCTGCTTCAAATCATAATCATGAGTCTACTGTCTTATTCTGCTTTAAATCATAATCATGAGTCTACTGTCTTATCCTGCTTTAAATCATAATCATGAGTCTACTGTCTTATCCTGCTTCAAATCAATATCTTGAGTCTACTGTCCTATCCTGCTTTAATCCATAATCATGAGTCTACTGTCGTATCCTGCTTTAAATCATAATCATGAGTCTATTGTCTTATCCTGCTTTAAATCATAATCATGAGTCTACTGTCTTATCCTGCTTTAAATCATAATCATGAGTCTACTGTCTTATCCTGCTTTAAATCATAGTCATGAGTCTATTGTCTTATCATGCTTCTAATCATTATCATGAGTCTACTGTCTTATCCTGCTTTAAATCATAATCATGAGTCTACTGTCCTATCCTACTTTAAATCATAATCATGAGTCTACTGTCTTATCCTGCTTTAAATCATAATCATGAGTCTACTGTCTTATCCTGCTTCAAATCATAATCATGAGTCTACTGTCTTATCCTGCTTTAAATCATAATCATGAGTCTACTGTCTTATCTTGCTTCAAATCATAATCATGAGTCTACTGTCTTATCCTGCTTCAAATCATAATCATGAGTCTACTGTCTTATTCTGCTTTAAATCATAATCATGAGTCTACTGTCTTATCCTGCTTTAAATCATAATCATGAGTCTACTGTCTTATTCTGCTTTAAATCATAATCATGAGTCTACTGTCTTATCCTGCTTCAAATCAATATCACGAGTCTACTGTCCTATCCTGCTTTAATCCATAATCATGAGTCTACTGTCTTATCCTGCTTTAAATCATAATCATGAGTCTACTGTCTTATCCTGCTTTAAATCATAATCATGAGTCTACTGTCTTATCCTGCTTTAAATCATAATCATGAGTCTACTGTCTTATCCTGCTTTAAATCATAGTCATGAGTCTACTGTCTTATCATGCTTTTAATCATTATCATGAGTCTACTGTCTTATCCTGCTTTAAATCATAATCATGAGTCTACTGTCCTATCCTGCTTTAAATCATAATCATGAGTCTACTGTCTTATCCTGCTTTAAATCATAATCATGAGTCTACTGTCTTATCCTGCTTCAAATCATAATCATGAGTCTACTGTCTTATCATGCTTTTAATCACTGTCTTATCCTGCTGTAAATCATAATCATGAGTCTACTGTCTTATCCTGCTTTAAATTATTATCATGAGTATACTGTCTTAAATCATAATCATGAGTCTACTGTCTTATCCTGCTTTAATCATAATCATGAGTCTACTGTCTTATCCTGCTTTAAATCATAGTCATGAGTCTACTGTCTTATCCTGCTTTAAATCATAATCATGAGTATACTGTCTTATCCTGCTTTAAATCATAATCATGAGTCTACTGTCTCATTCTACTTTAAATCATAATCATGAGTCTACTGTCTTATCTTCCTTTAAATCATAATCATGAGTCTACTGTCTTATCCTGCTTTAAATCATTATCATGATTGTACTAACTGATACTGCTTTAAATCATGATCATGGTTATACTTGTACATTAGTAATTATTTTCATTCAGGTTTTGTGACTTGCTATGATATAGACAATCTTAGAAGTAACAAGATATAAAAAAAAATATGCATTAGTGTAAAACTATATCATGAAAAAACATAACCTTTGAATTGTTTTAATTTAATGATACGTTAGCCGAAGTAGATTGTTTTAGATCGAATAGATATATGTTTACAAAGAAATAATTAAGATACATTTAGAAAAAAGTAAAATCACAAAAATACTGAACTCAAAGTAAAATTTAAAACGGAAAGTGTCCAAACAAATAGCAAAATCAAAGGATTACACACATGAAACGAATGGACAACAACTGTCATATTACTGACTTGGTACAGGCATTTTCAAATGTAGAAAATGGTGGATTGAACCTGGTTTTATAGCGCTAAACCACACACTTTTATGACAGTCGCATCAAATTCCGTTATACATGTATTTACAACGATGCTTGAACAAAACAGACATAATCGGTAAAATAGTCAAAATATGATTACAGCAGTCATCACTGTGTTACAATCTCAAGACAAACAAATATATACAAAAAAACTCTATCAAATTTAAAACACATTCCTTGTTTCGCGTATTGGGCGTCAAAAATCCAAACGTCACAAAAAAGAAATTTTATCGTTCAATAGAAGTTTATGTGTTCGTTTCATAATTGCGAATTAGATCCATTGTTAATTTCTCAGTACTAAGAAATGGATAGTAAACAGAGCATGGCTAAAAAAAAAAGCAAAGAAACTTAATTCAATTCTTTATTACTTTTAGCTAATTATGATTATCAGTGCAATAGATACAAATACAGTTTTTTATAACACAACATGACATAATACATCAGAGAAGTTGGGTCCTATGATTAAATTCATTACACAAGAATTTACACAAATTAAGAAAATCTTTGACAATTTCATTTCCGAGAAGTTGAACTAATTTAAACGACGATGGACGTCTATAATAATAAGGTTTAATAAACTGTCTCCTTAAGTCTCTATAGTATTCACATTCTAAAACAAAATGGAATTCATCTGCAGTGGTATTCAAAGCACAGAGATTCCCCTTCTATCTCTCCTATTTACTCCATGATAACGGCCTACTTCAACAAACAAACAAAAAACAGACAATCTAAGCCGAGTTAAATACACTCTGATTTTTGAGACGTTAAAAATGTAAATAATGTAACACAAAATTACAGGAAATAAGAAATAAACAAACAAACAAACACAAAACAGAGTATAAATTTATGTACTTAAATAAACTCCTCATAGATGTCATAGATAAATTTATCCAAATATTACAAAGTGTACGCCAAACGCTCTTCAGTCTACAAAAGACTTACCAACAACATCAGAAAAAAACAAGACTTATCAACAACATACGAAAAAAACAATTGAAAGTACGAAATTGGAGAACATTGAGGAAATCAATTACCGGAACGTTTTGCCAAATAACACTCAAATAATCTTGTTATTCTCGGGTTAGGAAGTCCTTTGTATTTCGATCAAAACCAAACTTTTGTAAACATTTAATGGAGTATCTGTGGGTTAGGATAATTCAAAAATAAAACTGTCCTGTTTTATAGTACATTGAGTTCATTCTCTGTCCTGTTTTATAGAACATTGAATTCATTCTCTGTCCTGTTGTATAGAACATTGAATTCATTTTCTGTCCTGTTGTATAGAACAATTGCATTCATTCTGTGTCCTGTTCTATAGAACATTGAATTCATTCTCTGTCCTGTTGTATAGAACATTGAATTCATTCTCTGTCCTGTTTTATAGAACATTACAATTATTCTCTGTCCTGTTGTATAGAACAGTGCATTCATTCTCTGTCTTGTTGTATAGAACATTGAATTCATTCTCTGTCCTGTTGTATACAACATTGAATTCATTCTCTGTCCTGTTTTATAGAACATTACAATCATTCTCTGTACTGTTGTATAGAACAGTGCATTCATTCTCTGTCTTGTTGTATAGAACATTGAATTCATTCTCTGTCCTGTTGTATACAACATTGAATTCATTCTCTGTCCTGTTGTATAGAACATTGAATTCACTCTCTGTCATGTTGTATAGAACATTGAATTCATTATCTGTCCTGTTGTATAGAACATTGAATTCATTCTCTGTCCTGTTGTATAGAACATTGAATTCATTCTCTGTCCTGTTGTATAGAACAGTGCATTCATTCTCTGTCTTGTTGTATAGAACATTGAATTCATTCTCTGTCCTGTTGTATAGAACATTGAATTCCTTCTCTGTACTGTTGTATAAAACATTGATTTCATTCATTCTCTGTACTGTTGTATAGAACATTGAATTCATTCTCTGTCCTGTTGTATAGAACATTGAATTCATTCTCTGTCCTGTTGTATAGAACAGTGCAATAATTCTCTGTCCTGTTGTATAGAACATTAAATTCATTCTCTGTCCTGTTGTATAGAACATTGCATTCATTCTCTGGCCTGTTGTATAGAACATTTAATTCCTTCTCTGTCCTGTTGTATACAACATTGAATTCATTCTCTGTCCTGTTGTATAGAACGTTGAATTCATTCTCTGTCCTGTTGTATAGAACATTGAATTCATTCTCTGTCCTGTTGTATAGAACATTGAATTCATTCATTCTCTGTCCTGTTGTATAGAACATTGAATTCCTTCTCTGTCCTATTTTATAGAACATTGAATTCCTTCTCTGTCCTGTTGTATAGAACATTGAATTCCTTCCCTGTCCTGTTGTATAGAACATTGAATTCATTCTCTGTCCTGTTGTATACAACATTGAATTCATTCTCTGTCATGTTGTATAGAACATTGAATTCATTCTCTGTCCTGTTGTATAGAACATTGAATTCATTCTCTGTCCTGTTTTATAGAACATTACAATCATTCTCTGTCCTGTTGTATAGAACAGTGCATTCATTCTCTGTCTTGTTGTATAGAACATTGAATTCATTCTCTGTCCTGTTGTATACAACATTGAATTCATTCTCTGTCCTGTTGTATAGAACATTGAATTCATTCTCTGTCATGTTGTATAGAACATTGAATTCATTCTCTGTCCTGTTGTATCGAACATTGCATTCATTCTCTGTCCTGTTGTATAGAACATTGAATTCATTCTCTGTCCAGTTGTATAGAACATTGAATTTATTCTCTGTCCTGTGGTATAGAACATTGCATTCATTCTATGTCCTGTGGTATAGAACATTGCATTCATTCTCTGTCCCGTTTTAATAGAAAATTCAATTCATTCTCTGTCCTGTTGTATAGAACATTGAATTCATTCTCTGTCCTGTTGTATAGAATATTGAATTCATTCTCTGTCCTGTTGTATAGAACATTGAATTCATTCTCTGTCCCGTTGTATAGAACATTAAATTCATTCTCTGTCCCGTTGAATAGAACATTGAATTCATTCTCTGTCCTGTTGTATAGAAAATTGAATTCATTCTCTGTCCTGTTGTATAGAACATTGAATTCATTCTCTGTCCTGTTGTATAGAACATTGAATTCATTATCTTTCCTGTTGTATAGAACATTGAATTCATTCTCTATCATGTTGTATAGATCATTGCCTTCATTCTCTGTCCTGTTGTATAGAACATTGAATTCATTCTCTGACCTGTTGTACATACAGAACATTGAATTCATTCGCTGTCCTGTTGTATAGAACATTGAATTCATTCTCTGTCCTGTTGTATAGAACAGTGCATTCATTATCTGTCCTGTTGTATAGAACATTGAATTCATTCTCTGTCCTGTTGTATAGAACATTGCATTCATTCTCTGTCCTGTTGTATAGAACATTTAATTCCTTCTCTGTCCTGTTGTATACAACATTGAATTCCTTCTCTGTCCTGTTTTATAGAACATTGAATTCATTCTCTGTCCTGTTGTATAGAACATTGAATTCCTTCTCTGTCCTGTTGTATAGAACATTGCATTTATTCTCTGTCCTGTTGTATAGAACATTGCATTCATTCTCTGTCCTGTTGTATAGAACATTGAATTTCTTCTCTGTCCTGTTGTATAGAACATTGAATTCCTTCTCTGTCCTGTTTTAGAGAACATTGAACTCATTCTCTGTCCGGTTTTATAGAACATTGAATTCATTCTCTGTCCTGTTTTATTGAACATTGAATTCATTCTCTGCCCTGTTGTATACAACATTGAATTCATTCTCTGTCCTGTTGTATAGAACATTGAATTCCTTCTCTGTACTGTTGTATAAAACATTGATTTCATTCATTCTCTGTCCTGTTGTATAGAACATTGAATTCATTCTCTGTCCTGTTGTATAGAACATTGAATTCATTCATTCTCTGTCCTGTTGTATAGAACATTGAATTCATTCATTCTCTGTCCTGTTGTATAGAACATTGAATTCCTTCTCTGTCTTGTTTTATAGAACATTGAATTCCTTCTCTGTCCTGTTGTATAGAACATTGAATTCCTTCTCTGTCCTGTTGTATAGAACATTGAATTCAATTTCATTCTCTGTCCTGTTGTATAGAACATTGAATTCATTCTCTGTCCTGTTGTATAGAACATTAAATTCATTCATTCTCTGTCCTGTTGTATAGAACATTGAATTCCTTCTCTGTCCTATTTTATAGAACATTGAATTCCTTCTCTGTCCTGTTGTATAGAACATTGAATTCCTTCCCTGTCCTGTTGTATAGAACATTGAATTCATTCTCTGTCCTGTTGTATAGAACATTGAATTCATTCCTTCTCTGTCCTGTTTTATAGAACATTGAATTCATTCATTCTCTGTCATGTTGTATAGAACATTGCATTCATTCTCTGTCCTGTTGTATAGAACATTGAATTCCTTCTCTGTCCTGTTGTATAGAACATTGAATTCATTCATTCTCTGTCCTGTTATATAGAACATTCAATTCATTCTCTGTCCTGTTGTATAAAACACTGAATTCATTCTCTGTCCTGTTGTATAGAATATTGAATTCATTCTCTGTCCTGTTGTATAGAACATTGAAGTCATTCTCTGTCCCGTTGTATAGAACATTGAATTCATTCTCTGTCCCGTTGAATAGAACATTGAATTCATTCTCTGTCCTCTTGTATAGAACATTGAATTCATTCCTTCTCTGTCCTGTTGTATAGAACATTGAATTCCTTCTCTGTCCTGTTTTATAGAACATTGAATTCATTCATTCTCTGTCCTGTTGTATAGAACATTGAATTCATTCTCTGTCCTGTTGTATAGAACAGTGCATTCATTCTCTGTCCTGTTGTATAGAACATTGCATTCATTCTCTGTCCTGTTGTATAGACCATTGCATTCATTCTCTGTCCTGTTGTATAGAACAGTGCATTCATTCTCTGTCCTGTTGTATACAACATTGAATTCATTCTCTGTCCTGTTGTATAGAACATTGAATTCATTCTCTGTCCTGTTGTATAGAACATTGAATTCATTCTCTGTCCTGTTGTATAGAACATTGCATTCATTCTCTGTCCTGTTGTATAGAACATTGCATTCATTCTCTGTCCTGTGGTATAGAACATTGAATTCCTTCTCTGTCCTGTTGTATAGAACATTGAATTCCTTCTCTGTCCTGTTTTAGAGAACATTGAATTCATTCTCTGTCCTGTTGTATAGAACATTGAATTCATTCCCTGTCCTGTTTTAATGAACATTGAATTCATTCTCTGCCCTGTTGTATACAACATTGAATTCATTCTCTGTCCTGTTGTATAGAACATTGAATTCCTTCTCTGTCCTGTTGTATAGAACATTGAATTCATTCTCTGTCCTGTTGTATAGAACATTGAATTCCTTCTCTGTCCTGTTGTATAGAACATTGCATTTATTCTCTGTACTGTTGTATAGAACATTGCATTCATTCTCTGTCCTGTTGTATAGAACATTGAATTTCTTCTCTGTCCTGTTGTATAGAACATTGAATTCCTTCTCTGTCCTGTTTTAGAGAACATTGAACTCATTCTCTGTCCGGTTTTATAGAACATTGAATTCATTCTCTGTCCTGTTTTATTGAACATTGAATTCATTCTCTGCCCTGTTGTATACAACATTGAATTCATTCTCTGTCCTGTTGTATAGAACATTGAATTCCTTCTCTGTACTGTTGTATAAAACATTGATTTCATTCATTCTCTGTCCTGTTGTATAGAACATTGAATTCATTCTCTGTCCTGTTGTATAGAACATTGAATTCATTCCTTCTCTGTCCTGTTTTATAGAACATTGAATTCATTCATTCTCTGTCATGTTGTATAGAACATTGCATTCATTCTCTGTCCTGTTGTATAGAACATTGAATTCCTTCTCTGTCCTGTTGTATAGAACATTGAATTCATTCATTCTCTGTCCTGTTATATAGAACATTCAATTCATTCTCTGTCCTGTTGTATAGAACACTGAATTCATTCTCTGTCCTGTTGTATAGAATATTGAATTCATTCTCTGTCCTGTTGTATAGAACATTGAAGTCATTCTCTGTCCCGTTGTATAGAACATTGAATTCATTCTCTGTCCCGTTGAATAGAACATTGAATTCATTATCTGTCCTGTTGTATAGAACATTGAATTCCTTCTCTGTACTGTTGTATAAAACATTGATTTCATTCATTCTCTGTCCTGTTGTATAGAACATTGAATTCATTCTCTGTCCTGTTGTATAGAACATTGAATTCATTCATTCTCTGTCCTGTTGTATAGAACATTGAATTCCTTCTCTGTCTTGTTTTATAGAACATTGAATTCCTTCTCTGCCCTGTTGTATACAACATTGAATTCATTCATTCTCTGTCCTGTTGTATAGAACATTGAATTCCTTCTCTGTCTTGTTTTATAGAACATTGAATTCCTTATCTGTCCTGTTGTATAGAATATTGAATTCCTTATCTGTCCTGTTGTATAGAACATTGAATTCATTCATTCTCTGTCCTGTTGTATAGAACATTGAATTCATTCTCTGTCCTGTTGTATAGAACATTGAATTCATTCTCTGTCCTGTTGTATAGAACATTGAATTCATTCTCTGCCCTGTTGTATACAACATTGAATTCAGTCTCTGTCCTGTTGTATAGAACATTGAATTCATTCTCTGTCCTGTTGTACATACAGAACATTGAATTCATTCTCTGTCCTGTTGTATAGAACATTGAATTCATTCTCTGTCCTGTTGTATAGAACATTGAATTCCTTCTCTGTACTGTTGTATAACACATTGATTTCATTCATTCTCTGTACTGTTGTATAGAACATTGAATTCATTCTCTGTCCTGTTGTATAGAACATTGAATTCATTCTCTGTCCTGTTGTATAGAACAGTGCAATAATTCTCTGTCCTGTTGTATAGAACATTGAATTCATTCTCTGTCCTGTTGTATAGAACATTGCATTCATTCTCTGGCCTGTTGTATAGAACATTTAATTCCTTCTCTGTCCTGTTGTATACAACATTGAATTCATTCTCTGTCCTGTTGTATAGAACATTGAATTCATTCTCTGTCCTGTTGTATAGAACATTGAATTCATTCTCTGTCCTGTTGTATAGAACATTGAATTCATTCTCTGTCCTGTTGTATAGAACATTGAATTCATTCTCTGTCCTGTTGTATAGAACATTGAATTCATTCATTCTCTGTCCTGTTGTATAGAACATTGAATTCCTTCTCTGTCCTATTTTATAGAACATTGAATTCCTTCTCTGTCCTGTTGTATAGAACATTGAATTCCTTCCCTGTCCTGTTGTATAGAACATTGAATTCATTCTCTGTCCTGTTGTATACAACATTGAATTCATTCCTTCTCTGTCTTGTTGTATAGAACATTGAATTCCTTCTCTGTCCTGTTTTATAGAACATTTAATTCATTCATTCTCTGTCATGTTGTATAGAACATTGCATTCATTCTCTGTCCTGTTGTATAGAACATTGAATTCCTTCTCTGTCCTGTTGTATAGAACATTAAATTCATTCATTCTCTGTCCTGTTATATAGAACATTCAATTCATTCTCTGTCCTGTTGTATAGAACACTGAATTCATTCTCTGTCCTGTTGTATAGAATATTGAATTCATTCTCTGTCCTGTTGTATAGAACATTGAAGTCATTCTCTGTCCCGTTGTATAGAACATTGAATTCATTCTCTGTCCCGTTGAATAGAACATTGAATTCATTCTCTGTCCTGTTGTATAGAACATTGAATTCATTCTCTGTCCTGTTGTATAGAACATTGAATTCCTTCTCTGTCCTGTTTTAGAGAACCTTGAATTCATTCTCTGTCCTGTTGTATAGAACATTGAATTCATTCTCTGTCCTGTTTTATTGAACATTGAATTCATTCTCTGCCCTGTTGTATACAACATTGAATTCATTCTCTGTCCTGTTGTATAGAACATTGAATTCCTTCTCTGAACTGTTGTATAAAACATTGATTTCATTCATTCTCTGTCCTGTTGTATAGAACATTGAATTCATTCTCTGTCCTGTTGTATAGAACATTGCATTCATTCTCTGTCCTGTTGTATAGAACATTGAATTCATTCTCTGTCCTGTTGTAAAGAACATTGAATTCATTCTCTGCCCTGTTGTATACAACATTGAATTCATTCTCTGTCCTGTTGTATAGAACATTGAATTCCTTCTCTGTACTGTTGTATAAAACATTGATTTCATTCATTCTCTGTCCTGTTGTATAGAACATTGAATTCATTCTCTGTCCTGTTGTATAGAACATTGAATTCATTCATTCTCTGTCCTGTTGTATAGAACATTGAATTCCTTCTCTGTCTTGTTTTATAGAACATTGAATTCATTCTCTGTCCTGTTGTATAGAACATTGAATTCATTCTCTGCCCTGTTGTATAGACCATTGCATTCATTCTCTGTCCTGTTGTATAGAACAGTGCATTCATTCTCTGTCCTGTTGTATACAACATTGAATTCATTCTCTGTCCTGTTGTATAGAAAATTGAATTCATTCTCTGTCCTGTTGTATAGAACATTGAATTCATTCTCTGTCCTGTTGTATAGAACATTGCATTCATTCTCTGTCCTGTTGTATAGAACATTGCATTCATTCTCTGTCCTGTGGTATAGAACATTGAATTCCTTCTCTGTCCTGTTGTATAGAACATTGAATTCCTTCTCTGTCCTGTTTTAGAGAACATTGAATTCATTCTCTGTCCTGTTGTATAGAACATTGAATTGATTCCCTGTCCTGTTTTATTGAACATTGAATTCATTCTCTGCCCTGTTGTATACAACATTGAATTCATTCTCTGTCCTGTTGTATAGAACATTGAATTCCTTCTCTGTACTGTTGTATAAAACATTGATTTCATTCATTCTCTGTCCTGTTGTATAGAACATTGAATTCATTCTCTGTCCTGTTGTGTAGAACATTGAATTCATTCTCTGTCCTGTTGTATACAACATTGAATTCATTCTCTGTCCTGTTGTATACAACATTGAATTCATTCTCTGTCCTGTTGTATAGAACATTGAATTCCTTCTCTGTACTGTTGTATAAAACATTGATTTCATTCATTCTCTGTCCTGTTGTATAGAACATTGAATTCATTCTCTGTCCTGTTGTATAGAACATTGAATTCATTCATTCTCTGTCCTGTTGTATAGAACATTGAATTCCTTCTCTGTCTTGTTTTATAGAACATTGAATTCCTTCTCTGCCCTGTTGTATACAACATTGAATTCATTCATTCTCTGTCCTGTTGTATAGAACATTGAATTCCTTCTCTGTCTTGTTTTATAGAACATTGAATTCCTTATCTGTCCTGTTGTATAGAATATTGAATTCCTTATCTGTCCTGTTGTATAGAACATTGAATTCATTCATTCTCTGTCCTGTTGTATAGAACATTGAATTCATTCTCTGTCCTGTTGTATAGAACATTGAATTCATTCTCTGTCCTGTTGTATAGAACATTGAATTCATTCTCTGCCCTGTTGTATACAACATTGAATTCAGTCTCTGTCCTGTTGTATAGAACATTGAATTCATTCTCTGTCCTGTTGTACATACAGAACATTGAATTCATTCTCTGTCCTGTTGTATAGAACATTGAATTCATTCTCTGTCCTGTTGTATAGAACATTGAATTCCTTCTCTGTACTGTTGTATAACACATTGATTTCATTCATTCTCTGTACTGTTGTATAGAACATTGAATTCATTCTCTATCATGTTGTATAGAACATTGAATTCATTCTCTGTCCTGTTGTATAGAACATTGAATTCCTTCTCTGTACTGTTGTATAACACATTGATTTCATTCATTCTCTGTCATGTTGTATAGAACATTGAATTCATTCTCTATCATGTTGTATAGAACATTGAATTCATTCTCTGTCCTGTTGTATAGAACATTGAATTCATTCTCTGTCCTGTTGTATAGAACATTGCATTCATTCTCTGGCCTGTTGTATAGAACATTTAATTCCTTCTCTGTCCTGTTGTATACAACATTGAATTCATTCTCTGTCCTGTTGTATAGAACATTGAATTCATTCTCTGTCCTGTTGTATAGAACATTGAATTCATTCTCTGTCCTGTTGTATAGAACATTGAATTCATTCTCTGTCCTGTTGTATAGAACATTGAATTCATTCATTCTCTGTCCTGTTGTATAGAACATTGAATTCCTTCTCTGTCCTATTTTATAGAACATTGAATTCCTTCTCTGTCCTGTTGTATAGAACATTGAATTCCTTCCCTGTCCTGTTGTATAGAACATTGAATTCATTCTCTGTCCTGTTGTATACAACATTGAATTCATTCCTTCTCTGTCTTGTTGTATAGAACATTGAATTCCTTCTCTGTCCTGTTTTATAAAACATTTAATTCATTCATTCTCTGTCATGTTGTATAGAACATTGCATTCATTCTCTGTCCTGTTGTATAGAACATTGAATTCCTTCTCTGTCCTGTTGTATAGAACATTAAATTCATTCATTCTCTGTCCTGTTATATAGAACATTCAATTCATTCTCTGTCCTGTTGTATAGAACACTGAATTCATTCTCTGTCCTGTTGTATAGAATATTGAATTCATTCTCTGTCCTGTTGTATAGAACATTGAAGTCATTCTCCGTCCCGTTGTATAGAACATTGAATTCATTCTCTGTCCCGTTGAAAAGAACATTGAATTCATTCTCTGTCCTGTTGTATAGAACATTGAATTCATTCTCTGTCCTGTTGTATAGAACATTGAATTCCTTCTCTGTCCTGTTTTAGAGAACCTTGAATTCATTCTCTGTCCTGTTGTATAGAACATTGAATTCATTCTCTGTCCTGTTTTATTGAACATTGAATTCATTCTCTGCCCTGTTGTATACAACATTGAATTCATTCTCTGTCCTGTTGTATAGAACATTGAATTCCTTCTCTGAACTGTTGTATAAAACATTGATTTCATTCATTCTCTGTCCTGTTGTATAGAACATTGAATTCATTCTCTGTCCTGTTGTATAGAACATTGCATTCATTCTCTGTCCTGTTGTATAGAACATTGAATTCATTCTCTGTCCTGTTGTAAAGAACATTGAATTCATTCTCTGCCCTGTTGTATACAACATTGAATTCATTCTCTGTCCTGTTGTATAGAACATTGAATTCCTTCTCTGTACTGTTGTATAAAACATTGATTTCATTCATTCTCTGTCCTGTTGTATAGAACATTGAATTCATTCTCTGTCCTGTTGTATAGAACATTGAATTCATTCATTCTCTGTCCTGTTGTATAGAACATTGAATTCCTTCTCTGTCTTGTTTTATAGAACATTGAATTCATTCTCTGTCCTGTTGTATAGAACATTGAATTCATTCTCTGCCCTGTTGTATACAACATTGAATTCATTCTCTGTCCTGTTGTATAGAACATTGAATTCCTTCTTTGTACTGTTGTATAAAACATTGATTTCATTCATTCTCTGTCCTGTTGTATAGAACATTGAATTCATTCTCTGTCCTGTTGTATAGAACATTGAATTCATTCTCTGTCCTGTTGTATAGAACATTGAATTCATTCTCTGTCCTGTTGAATAGAACATTGAATTCATTCTCTGTCTTGTTATATAGAACATTGAATTCATTCTCTGTCCTGTTGTATAGAACATTGAATTCATTCCTTCTCTGTCCTGTTGTATAGAACATTGAATTCCTTCTCTGTCCTGTTTTATAGAACTTTGAATTCATTCATTCTCTGTCATGTTGTATAGAACATTGCATTCATTCTCTGTCCTGTTGTATAGAACATTGAATTCATTCTCTGTCCTGTTGTATAGAACATTGAATTCCTTCCTTCTCTGTCCTGTTATATAGAACATTGAATTCATTCTCTGTCCTGTTGTATAGAACATTGAATTCATTCTCTGTCCTGTTGTATGGAACATTGAATTCATTCATTCTCTGTCCTGTTGTATAGAACATTGAATTCATTCTCTGTCCTGTTGTATAAAACAGTGCATTCATTCTCTGTCCTGTTGTATAGAACATTTAATTCCTTCTCTGTCCTGTTGTATAGAACATTTAATTCCTTCTCTGTCCTGTTGTATAGAACATTGAATTCATTCTCTGTCCTGTTGTATAGAACATTGAATTCATTCTCTGCCCTGTTGTATACAACATTGAATTCATTCTCTGTCCTGTTGTATAGAACATTGAATTCCTTCTCTGTACTGTTGTATAAAACATTGATTTCATTCATTCTCTGTCCTGTTGTATAGAACATTGAATTCATTCTCTGTCCTGTTGTATAGAACATTGAATTCATTCATTCTCTGTCCTGTTGTATAGAACATTGAATTCCTTCTCTGTCTTGTTTTATAGAACATTGAATTCATTCTCTGTCCTGTTGTATAGAACATTGAATTCATTCTCTGCCCTGTTGTATACAACATTGAATTCATTCTCTGTCCTGTTGTATAGAACATTGAATTCCTTCTTTGTACTGTTGTATAAAACATTGATTTCATTCATTCTCTGTCCTGTTGTATAGAACATTGAATTCATTCTCTGTCCTGTTGTATAGAACATTGAATTCATTCTCTGTCCTGTTGTATAGAACATTGAATTCATTCTCTGTCTTGTTATATAGAACATTGAATTCATTCTCTGTCCTGTTGTATAGAACATTGAATTCATTCCTTCTCTGTCCTGTTGTATAGAACATTGAATTCCTTCTCTATTCTGTTTTATAGAACTTTGAATTCATTCATTCTCTGTCATGTTGTATAGAACATTGCATTCATTCTCTGTCCTGTTGTATAGAACATTGAATTCATTCTCTGTCCTGTTGTATAGAACATTGAATTCCTTCCTTCTCTGTCCTGTTATATAGAACATTGAATTCATTCTCTGTCCTGTTGTATAGAACATTGAATTCATTCTCTGTACTGTTGTATAGAACATTGAATTCATTCATTCTCTGTCCTGTTGTATAGAACATTGAATTCATTCTCTGTCCTGTTGTATAAAACAGTGCATTCATTCTCTGTCCTGTTGTATAGAACATTTAATTCCTTCTCTGTCCTGTTGTATAGAACATTTAATTCCTTCTCTGTCCTGTTGTATAGAACATTGAATTCATTCTCTGTCCTGTTGTATAGAACATTGAATTCATTCTTTCTCTGTCCTGTTGTATAGAACATTGAATTCATTCCTTCTCTGTCTTGTTGTATAGAACATTGAATTCCTTCTCTGTCCTGTTTTATAGAACATTGAATTCATTCATTCTCTGTCATGTTGTATAAAACATTGCATTCATTCTCTGTCCTGTTGTATAGAACATTGAATTCCTTCTCTGTCCTGTTGTATAGAACATTGAATTCATTCATTCTCTGTCCTGTTATATAGAACATTCAATTCATTCTCTGTCCTGTTGTATAGAACATTGAATTCATTCTCTGTCCTGTTGTATATAGAATATTGAATTCATTCTCTGTCCTGTTGTATAGAACATTGAATTCATTCTCTGTCCCGTTGTATAGAACATTGAATTCATTCTCTGTCCCGTTGAATAGAACATTGAATTCATTCTCTGTCCCGTTGTATAGAACATTGAATTTATTCTCTGTCCTGTTGTATAGAACATTGAATTCATTCTCTGTCCTGTTGTATAGAACATTGAATTTATTCTCTGTCCTGTTGTATAGAACATTGAACTCATTCTCTGTCCTGTTGTATAAAACATTGAATTCATTCTCTGTTCTGTTGTATAGAACATTGAATTCATTCTCTGTTCTGTTGTATAGAACATTGAATTCACTATCTTTCCTGTTGTATAGAACATTGAATTCATTCTCTATCATGTTGTATAGATCATTGCCTTCATTCTCTGTCCTGTTGTATAAAACATTGAAATCATTCTCTGACCTGTTGTACATACAGAACATTGAATTCATTCTCTGTCCTGGTGTATAGAACATTGAATTCATTCTCTGTCCTGTTGTATAGAACAGTGCATTCATTCTCTGTCCTGTTGTATAGAACATTGAATTCATTCTCTGTCCTGTTGTATAGAACAGTGCATTCATTCTCTGTCCTGTTGTATATAACATTGAATTTATTCTCTGTCCTGTTGTATAGAACATTGAATTCATTCTCTGTCCTGTTGTATACAACATTGAATTCATTCTCTGTCCTGTTGTATAGAACATTGAATTCATTCTCTGTCCTGTTGTATAGAACATTGCATTTATTCTCTGTCCTGTTGTATAGAACATTGCATTCATTCTCTGTCCTGTTGTATAGAACATTGAATTCATTCTCTGTCCTGTTATATAGAACATTGAATTCATTCTCTGTCCTGTTGTATAGAACATTGAATTCCTTCTCTGTCCTGTTTTAGAGAACATTGAATTCATTCTCTGTCCTGTTGTATAGAACATTGAATTCATTCTCTGTCCTGTTGTATTGAACATTGAATTCATTCTCTGTCCTGTTGTATACAACATTGAATTCATTCTCTGTCCTGTTGTATAGAACATTGAATTCCTTCTCTGAACTGTTGTATAAAACATTGATTTCATTCATTCTCTGTCCTGTTGTATAGAACATTGAATTCATTCTCTGTCCTGTTGTATAGAACATTGAATTCATTCATTCTTTGTCCTGTTGTATAGAACATTGAATTCCTTCTCTGTCTTGTTTTATAGAACATTGAATTCCTTCTCTGCCCTGTTGTATACAACATTGAATTCATTCTCTGTCCTGTTGTATAGGACATTGAATTCCTTCTCTGTACTGTTGTATAAAACATTGATTTCATTCATTCTCTGTCCTGTTGTATAGAACATTGAATTCATTCTCTGTCCTGTTGTATAGAACATTGAATTCATTCTCTGTCCTGTTGTATAGAACATTGAATTCATTCTCTGTCCTGTTGTATAGAACATTGAATTCATTCTCTGTCCTGTTGTATAGAACATTGAATTCCTTCTCTGTCTTGTTTTATAGAACATTGAATTCATTCTCTGTCCTGTTGTATAGAACATTGAATTCATTCTCTGTCCTGATGGATAGAACATTGAATTCCTTCTCTGTCCTGTTTTATAGAACATTGAATTCATTCATTCTCTGTCATGTTGTATAGAACATTGCATTCATTCTCTGTCCTGTTGTATAGAACATTGAATTCCTTCTCTGTCCTGTTGTATAGAACATTGAATTCCTTCCTTCTCTGTCCTGTTATATAGAACATTGAATTCATTCTCTGTCCTGGTGTATAGAACATTGAATTCATTCTCTGTACTGTTGTATAGAACATTGAATTCATTCATTCTCTGTCCTGTTGTATAGAACATTGAATTCCTTCTCTGTCCTGTTGTATAGAACATTGAATTCATTCTCTGTCCTGTTTTATAGAACATTGAATTCATTCTCTGTCCTGTTGTATAGAACATTGAATTCATTCTCTGTCCTGTTGTATAGAACATTGAATTCATTCTCTGTCATGTTGTATAGAACATTGAATTCATTCTCTGTCCTGTTGTATAGAACATTGAATTCATTCTCTGTCCAGTTTTATAGAACATTGAATTCATTCTCTGTCCTGTTGTATAGACCATTGAATTCATTCTCTGTCCTATTGTATAGAACATTGAATTCCTTCTCTGTCCTGTTGTATAGACCATTGAATTCATTCTCTGTCCTGTGTATAGAAGATTGAATTCCTTCTCTGTCCTGTTGTATAGAACATTGCATTCATTCTCTGTCCTGTTTTATAGAACATTGAATTCATTCTTCGATAGGTTAACAAACCTTTATGTAAGGTTGATTAGCTTTATATTATGATTGCAACCAATCATAAGTTGACCAAATAAGTGTAACCCCCTTTGACTAATGGAACGTATTATATACGATGATAAATAGTTATTAATTTTCTTATGTATTTCAGACTTTTTATCTAATTTTACAATGAATAATACGTCATTAATCACAATCATGTCACTTGTTAATTTTTGTACACAAAAACTGTCATTTATGTTAAAAAGGGAAATCATCAAAGCAAAGCATACCTATCATTGTATGTATCACTGTGGCCATGGTCCAATCTGTGCTCCAATGGAGTATTTTAATATCGATATTCTCGTCAATTTGCTGTCTAAGACGAGATTATTTTATAACAGCTGAGGAACAATGGTGGGACTATGCACCAAGTAAACAGAATCTTATTACCAACGACAGAACGTATGTATAAAACCTAGTTAGCTTGATTAGCTTTATTTTAATATATTTTAAGCAGTAAATAGTCTTTAACTTACATTGAATCCCTTTCACCAAACAAACGAGCCTTAATTTTCTTTTTTAAACAATATATTTTCCCCAAACAAATACGATCTTTTTAAAGGGTTACAGGCTACGATATTTACAAACAAATCTAAAGTATGATTTTTTTTTTGTTCAATTATTAAAATGAAGGTGAACAAATGACATTATAATTCGCTATAAGCAACCAGTATGGGTAAATGTTTACAAATTGAGTTAAAAAAAAAAGGTTAGGAATTAGTCACTTGCAAGTGAATAATTTTACCTCATTGAATCCTTCTTCATGTGAATTTCGATGTATCACCTTAGCTAGATATGGATAACGCATGAATTGTACGTGTTCGGTTATCTAAAGGAAACGAATGTCAACATTGAAAAGTGTAACAAAGGTAAATCATATGATTGACTTATTCGATCTACAAGAAAATAATTTTTATACAGGTAAAAACAAAGATTTATATATCTTCTTAATATGGGCCTATTATAGCTGACTATGCAATATGGGCTTTGCTCATTGTTGAAGACCGTACGGTGACCTATAGTTGTTAATGTCTGTGTCATTTTGGTCTTTTGTGGATATTTGTTTCATTGGCAAACATACCACATCTTCTTTTTTATATGATATAGAATCGGTGGTCTTTGGAGGTCAACTCGATAGTTAATTACATGGTTTCAATACTAATTTCGGGGCCTTTAATAGCTGACTATGCGGTATGGGCTTTGCTTATTATTGAATGTCGTATGGTGACCTACAGTTATTAATTTCTGTGTCATTTTGGTCTGCTATGGAGAGTTGTCTCATTTGCAATCATACCACATCTTCTCTTTTATATATAAAATACACACGAAACGAAGCTACATTTTTGCGAGGCCATGCCCTGTTAATTATTTATTTCAATTTGAATAAATGTATTACACACTAATAAACCAAATATGAGAATTTTGATAAAATCGGTGGACATGAATTTTATATCTTGTTCCCCTTTACATAATCTAACCACCTGCATATTGCCCATCTCTACTAAAGGTCTTACTTTTATAGTGAGAATGCATTTAAATTCATCATAGATAGCAGGATTGCCATTTTGTATACACATGTGTGCATGTCAATAATGCATTAGTAAAGTTGCAAAAACTAAATATTCTGATAATTCTGCTTGAATAAATGTGTGAAACAATATTTCTTTTTTAATATATATTTTGTCTTGTTTTTTGCTGATGTCACTTTATTCAACATGCTTTGATGTGTTAATTTTAACCTTGGACATTGAGTGACATGTTTTAATCTGTTGCATAATAAGTAATAATTACCCTTATTCTAGTCCAATCAAATTGCTAAACTTGCCATCTACGTTTCTTAGTGCTTTGAGGTAACTGTCGATGTCGATACAGCCTTCCAAATATTATTTACATACTGTTGTTCGTTCAGCTCTATATCTCTTTCCCATTCTATATGAAATTATAGATAAAACTTATTAATCTTGTATAATTGCATTTGCTATGTACATGTGTGACGCAATATAAGTTAAATTTGCAAGAACAAAATTAATTTTCTAGCTATCATTTTATCTAATAATGTTAATTTCTTCTTCGTCTAATCTGATATTAGCTTTACACATTTTTAAAGCTGTTTGTTAGTCATCGGTTATTTACAGCATTAATCATATTTGGTAATACTATTTTATATCTTTGAGCATATGCATAAGCTAATAATTTGACATCGCAGTTTAACAGATTTACTTGACGGTAATTAATTCGAAAAAAGTGTATCTTCATTGTTATCATACATCAATGATATCGCTATTACTTATTTGTGAATTTGAAAATAAGCATTTGTCATTGCAGAAATTGAAAACAGATACAATTATATATATACATTATATAATATAATTCCGTTTTGTTTTCAACATTACGTCCATCTAAATATGAAACTTTATTTAAATAATTCGATACTAGTATTTAATATGGCATCAGTACGTTCCTAAACTGAGATTTTTCCTTTCATTTCATCTAATTTGGGAAAATTTTGATATCGTTTTAGTACTTCTTTGTTTTGTAACATCGGAATATGTAGATATTTGTCATTTCCTATTTATATTCTTCTTTTTTTTCATTTGCTATATAATTGTATATCTGTACTTGACATTTATATATGTTCTATGATAACTCATTAACACCTTTTAACTAGTACACAGCCCAATGCAAATAAGCATATAGTGCAACGAAGATATGTAATAATAATTTAATTGTGTAAAGAACAAATAAAACCCATATACTGTAACATTTCTTAGAACATTTAACAGCGTAAAACACAATCTTATAATTGTGGTGAACAAACAAGCAAACAGTTACTTTGTACTGAAAAAAATGATATACTATGAAACCTTGTGGTTAGAATTCAAGCAACTTCATTGTGCGATGATTTAATATCTAGTGGGGGGAGAAATAATAATTTCACAAAATATGATGATGATGATGACGATAGTTTGTTTAACTTTTAACAGTCTTATGGAATTTTACCTCCATTTTCGAAATGAAAAGTGATAATGTCTAAAAGATATGTGCCACTCATATCTCTTTTTAATATAATTTTAATTATAATGAAGTAAAAGAAAGGACCTGTTATCTAATAGTTGATTCGATAATAGCTTTCTTTTGAAGCATATCCCCTATAATATATCTCAACCAAATAGATATTAGAAGATGAAGTATGAGTGCAAATAAGACAATTCAAGTTGTAAAAGTTAACCATTATAGGTTCAACACGGAGCCTGGCTCGCATCGTAGCAAGCTATAAAGAGCGCCAAAAATGACTAGTGTAAAATCATTCAAACGGGAAAACCAACGTTTTTTTTTGTTATCTGTATTTTGTTTGCGATTAATATAGCTTCACTTTTGACGTAAAATTGAATTCCATTTTCCGAATATGTTGAACACCATCTGCCACTGAAACTGTATAAGCCTGTTTTGGTCAATGCAACGTGTCATTCAACAAATGAATGTTAAGCAACTCATTATCTAAATATACATTCTTAAACCTACAGCTTTCACAAATGTGACCTACCAAATAAAACTATTTACCAGGTTTGCAAGATTTATAATAACATGAGCAACACGAGGGGTTCAACATGTAAGCAGGATCTGTTTACCCTTCCGGAGCACCTAAAATCACCCCCAGTTTTCGATGGGTTCGTGTTGCTTAGTCATTAGTTTTTAATGTTGTGTCTTGTGTATTATTATGTGTCTGTTTGTCTTTTTCTTTTTACGCCATGCGTTTGAATGTCCGTCTGGTATCGTTCGCCCCTCTATCAAAAACATTCAAAATTTGGACGCCGGCGATATCCATGTATATATTTTTTTGTCCTACTTTTAAAAGAAGTTGACAGGCGAAGGTTTATACTAAATGAAGTAGTACTCAGACATAATGCTTTAAGATATCCCACGTTTATGTAATGCCAAAAAAACAAAACAATGTTCTCAGAATGCTTTCAATTTCATACGTGTCAAAATAAATTACACGTTCTACCATCATGTCTTATCAAATTTTATCATAATTGTGCACTTAAATTATTTCTTAAAGTGCTGCTGTGTTAAATGTTTGAACATTCTTAGAATGCTTTCAATTTCATACGTGTCAAAATAAATGACATCTTCTGCCATGTCTATCAAATTTTATCATAATTGTGCACTTAAATTATTTCTTAAAGTGGGTTGTCGTGTGCTGCTATGTTAAATATCTGTACATTAAATAGGCCGTTAGTTTTTTCGTTTGAATTGATTTAAATTTTGGATATCGGGCCCTTTATATCTGACTATGCAGTATAGGCTCTGCTCATTGTTGAAGGCCGTACGGTTAACTTATAGCTGCTAACGTCTGTATCATTTGATCTGTTGTAGAGGGTTGTCACAATGGAAATCATACAGCATATTCTTTTTATGCCCCATTTATGGGCATTATGTTTTCTGGCCCGTCTGTGCGTCCGTCTGTCTGTTCGTTCGTCCGTCCGTCCATTCGTCTGTCCGTTCGTCCGTCCGTCCATTCGTCTGTCCGTTCGTCCGTCTATCCCGTTTCAGGTTAAAAGGTTTTGGTCGAGGTAGATTTTGATGAAGTCCAGTCAATCCGAAACGTAGTACACATGTTCCCTATGATATGATCTTTTTAATTTTAATGCCAAAATAGAGATGGGGCATCCGTGTACTGGGGACACATTCTTGTATGAATATACATTTTTTTCTTTGTAACTGTATATCTTTTAATTTGTAATCTCATCCCATCATTACTTTTATGCATGTAATTCTTTTATATCTGTATGTGTTTATTTTGAATTGTCAGTAACCTTTGTGTTTTGCATTTTTATATAAGAATAAACCTTCAAACTACAAATGAAATTAACATATATGTAAGCTATGGTAGTAGATTTACTTTGCAAAATTATAAAAAAAAAAATGCACGTTCAAATATTGCTGCCAAAATATAGAAAGGTATTACAATGTAACTTTGATTTATTCATTGATTTTATTGTTATGTTTGTAATAAGGTAAAACAGTTTTGAAATACTGAACATATAAATAAATCGTATGATTGATCAATTGTCAGTTTTGCATTGGAAATGAGAGACAAATGAATGATATGCATATTGAATTGGATGCGTCAGTCATTGATAATGGAAGCAGGTTATACATTCTGTGCATGGTCTGCGGTATGTAAAACAAGTCTACTGCTTAAATGTATACATTCTGTGCATGGTCAGCGGTATGTAAAACAGGTCTTGAGAAGATTGATTATGATTTACTGGATTGAAAAAGCATTTTGTATAATGAAGTCTATAATCCAAGAGTAATGTTTGTTACCATTTTAGTAGTAACCAGTTATCTTGAGAATCTTATTTTCCAAGTATTTCCATAAGGGGGAAATAATTATAATGCAGATATGGAAATCCGTTACCTTTCAGTATTTTATGTGTAATATAAAAAAATACCAAGATTTTCAAGATTTTATTTGAACACTCAGACACAGATACATGGGTAACATGAGGTGGATTGGTGGAAACTGACAAGTGTCTCTTTTACCATGTTTACTTGTAACGTCCATACAACAAAGGCTATGGGAACTTAGGTGTGAGACGGATAAATGAAGTTATCAATGTCTCTTTTACTTGTAACATCCATACAATAAAGACTAGGGGAACCTAGGTGTGAGACTGAAACTTCACAATTTTAAAGATTTAAAAATAGTATCCCCTATTGTGGCCTTTTCAATGAGTCTTGATTTGCATGACTGATGATCTATTAACACTACACGCGCTCTCACGCAGCCTTTCTTACCGTCTTAAATTTCTTAGTAGTGTATTTTTTCTGTTGGTCATGGTTTTTGTTTTAAAAATATATTAACGAAACTTTAACATAGATTACTGCTGTTTTTTAACATATACAACCACGTGCTAATACAGTATCAATCATAGCAACATATGGATTCTGAATACACAGTCGGCTTTCTGATTGGTTGATGTCTCTTAGGCAATCATTTTTTTTTCTTCATGAATTTATAAGTATCAACATATGTTTATCTTGTGGCACAATAAGCAAGCAAAACAAATAAGCATATTAAGCATTCTATGAACTAACGCTTAGAAATCTATGGATTAAGTATAGTAATAACATTTTCATTAATATAGTAATAGTAGTGCAAGAAATATATGAGCATACTACATATGGTATGGTATAACAGTACACAAATAATTTCAAATAGATATAGGAAGATGTGGTGTGAGTACCAATGAGACAACTCTCCATCCAAATAACAATTTATAAAAGTACAACAAGAACCATTATAGGTCAATGTACGGCCTTCAACACGGATCCTTGGCTCACACCGAACAAAAATCTATAAAGAGCCCCAAAATTACTAGTGTAAAACCACCCAAACGGGAAAATCAACGGTCTAATCTATATAAAAAACGAGAAACGAGAAACACGTATAAATTACATAAACAAACGACAACTCCTGTACATCAGATTCCAGACTTAGGACAGGTGCAAACATTTGCAGCGGGATTAAACGTTTTAATTGTACCAAACATTCTCCCTTTTCTGAAACAATAGCATAACATCACAACGTAGAAAACCACACGATAAAATATCAATTGGAAGGCTTACCTCAATCAAAAAACGTAAATGCTCATATACATACATTTTTGTTAGTCTTGGCATGTCAGTTAACTGCTAGTAGTCTGTTGTTATTTATGTATTATTGTCATTTTGTTTATTTTCTTTGGTTATATCTTCTGACATCAGACTCGGATTTCTCTTGAACTGAATTTTAATGTGCGTATTGTTATGCGTTTACTTTAGTACATTGGTTAGGGGTATAGGGGGAGGGTTGAGATCTCACAAACATGTTTAACCCCGCCGCATTTTTGCGCCTGTCCCAAGTCAGGAGCCTCTGGCCTTTGTTAGTCTTGTATTATTTTAATTTTAGTTTCTTGTGTACAATTTGGAAATTAGTATGGCGTTCATTATCACTGGACTAGTATATATTTGTTTAGGGGCCAGCTGAAGGACGCCTCCGGGTGCGGGAATTTCTCGCTACATTGAAGACCTGTTGGTGACCCTCTGCTGTTGTTTTTTATTCAGGCGGGTTGTTGTCTCTTTGACACATTCCCCATTTCCATTCTCAATTTTATTTTTAAATTTAATTAATGACCTTAGCCCAGGGATTCCAGTACAAGTTGTGTTCTTCCACACTTAAGTATTTTGAAGAAATATTTTTCTCTAAAATCAAGTTTTCTTTTATGTAATTTTGAAGACCTTTAATATTAGGTTTTATGTCTTGCATCTTAACATCTGTAAATAAAGTACTTCGTCAGTAAGATAACTTTATTTTTAATAAAATTCAGTTTATAATTTTCATAGAGGCGAAAAATGACAAATTAAGTGGAATTTCGATAAGAATAAATTCCTTGATTTAAAATAGTATACATGTCCTTTGAGCCCTTTTCCGACTTGAAGAAAATATTATGGTTAAAAGGTATAATAGCCAGAGTTTTTTTTCTCTTTCAGTGTTGATTCCAATGTCCTGTAGCCACTTGTTTAGTGCTAATGTAAGTCCATAAAACTGTAGAAACATGGGTTTGAAATTATACATAATTTCAAAATTTTCATACGTTAATATATTTCCATGTTCATCTTACAGGTCATTTACAGTCCATACCCCATGATGTGCCCAATTTTTATAGTAAGCGCTGACATTATCAATTTTAATATGCTCGTTATGCCATATAGATGAAAAATGACTTCCTCAAAATAAAATGGATGTCTGAGTTTGGCATAGTTTTCCAGGCATGAAAAACTTCATCCCAAAATTAGTTTTTTGATTTTTTTAATAATTGCAAAATAAGCCAACTCTGTAAAATTTATATTTTGGGTGGAGGTAAATAATTGAATCCATTTAGATTTTGACTTAAATAATCTTCTAACCTTAGTAAGTTTTAACCCTTGTATAAAATTTCTCAAATTAATCATCAAATTTAGGCCCCCTCGGAAGTATTCCTGACATAGAAGACCCCGCTTTATCTTGTCAGGCTTATCATTCCAAATGAATGAATAAATTTTACTATTACGTTGACATATCATATTATCATCTGGACCTGGGATGGACAGGAACAGATGATTAAATTTTGATATAATTAATGACTTTATAATTGTTATTTTACCACACGGGGTAAGTGACTGTTTTGACCTTTTTTGTAATATTTTTTCTATTTTTTGTATTCGAGGAGCATAATTTAGATTTAATATTCTATCTAAATCATCCAGAAAGTGATACCCAATAATTTGAAGGTACTGAAACCCCATTTCAGTCCCCACTTTACACATATTTTGTCTTGACTATGTTTTTTACCACCTATCCAAATAACGTTTGTTTTGTCTAAGTTAATTTTCAGTCCTGAAATCTCACCATAGAATTATAATATACGGAGATATGCATCTAGCGAGGAAGGCAATCATGCCACATCTTATAATTTTTATGCTTTGTATGTTAAAATTAACCGAACACTCGTTATAAATACTGTTTCTCATACTAATTAAAAGACTTTTCTATGCATTTGTTAAAATATGATAACCAGATTTTTACTATATGATAATATGAACTCATTTATTCAACTTTTTTTCCAAATTTTATTACAACTCCTGTATTGTATTCAAACACAATTAAATGATACACGTTAATGGGAGACTTTTTTGATAGATGTCTTGTATCGAGTTTGATATACAAACTTCAGACAAATAAATCTTCAACCTATTTTTTTGTATCTCTTTTTTTTTTTATTGTTATTTGTGTTTTGCCCTTAGTTTCTATGGCCTTTAATGCTGCATATAAATTAGACAGTGATTACTTCATTTATCAAAGTCTTACACATCCGTGTCCGACAATGCACTAAAACGTGTATTCGATTGAACGCATAAAAGACGGAAAAGTAAATGGATGTCTGCGGTTGTTTGTTTTTTTGTTTTATGAATACAAATATACTGTGAGAATGTCAATGAGATAGACACAAATTTAACTTTCAATATGGCTCTTGATTAAAAACCCATTCTATTCTATTTAAATCACATAATAGTCTATCAAATTAAACCTCACAAAACATATTATAGATAGCACTGACCATGTAGAGAATGCATATAAAAAGTTCAGTAGAGGTATTTTCATTATTAACGACTGACGCAACAATTTCAATATGCGTAACTTTCCGTTGTCTCTCTCATTATGCCTAACATTTCTTTGTCTCTCTCAATATTTCCTAACATTCCGTGGTCTCTCTCAATATGTCAAACTTTCCGTTATCTCTCTGATATGCCTAACATTCCAATGTCTCTCTCAATATACCTTACATTCCGTTGTCTCTCTCAATACACTTAACATTCCGTTGTCTCTCTCAATATACCTAACAGTCCGTTGTCTCTCTCAATATGCCTAACATTCTGTTGTCTCTCTCTCAATATGTCCAACTTTCAGTTATCTCTCTCAATATACCTAACATTCCGTTGTCTCTCTCAATATACCTAACACTTCGTTGTTTCTCTCAATATGCCTAACATTCCGTTGTCTCTCTCAATATACCTAACATTCCGTTGTCTCTCTCAATATGCCTAACACTTCGTTGTCTCTCTCAATATACCTTACATTCCGTTGTCTCTCTCAATATACCTATCTTTCTGTTGTCTCTCTAAATATGCCTATCTTTCCGTTGTCTCTCTCAATATACCTAACATTCCATTGTCTCTCTCAATATACCTAACATTCCGTTGTCCCTCTCAATATACCTTACATTCCGTTGTCTCTCTCAATATACCTATCTTTCTGTTGTCTCTAAATATGCCTATCTTTCCGTTGTCTCTCTCAATATACCTAACATTCCGTTGTTTCTCCCAATATGCCTAACATTCCGTTGTTTCTCTCAATATGCCTAACATTCCGTTGTCCCTCTCAATATACCTATCATTCCATTGTCTCTCTCAATATACCTAACATTCCGTTGTCCCTCTCAATATATCTAACATTCCATTGTCTCTCTTAATATACCTAACATTCCGTTGTCCCTCTCAATATACCTAACATTCCGTTGTCTCTCTCAATATGCCTAACATTCCGTTGTCCCTCTCAATATTCCTAACAATCCGTTGTCTCTCTCAATATACCTAACATTCCGTTGTCTCTCTCAATATGCCTAACAGTCCGTTGTCTCTCTCAATATGCCTAACATTCCGTTGTTTCTCTCAATATACCTAACATTCCGTTGTCTCTCTCAATATACCTAACATTCCGTTGTCCCTCTCAATATACCTAACATTCCGTTGTCTCTCTCAATATACCTAACATTCCATTGTCTCTCTCAATATACCTAACATTCCGTTGTCCCTCTCAATATACCTTACATTCCGTTGTCTCTCTCAATATACCTATCTTTCTGTTGTCTCTAAATATGCCTATCTTTCCGTTGTCTCTCTCAATATACCTAACATTCCGTTGTCTCTCTCAATATGCCTAACATTCCGTTGTCCCTCTTAATATTCCTAACAATCCGTTGTCCCTCTCAATATACCTAACATTCCGTTGTCTCTCTCAATATACTTTACATTTCGTTGTCTCTCTCAATATGCCTAACATTCCGTTGTCTCTCTCAATATACCTAACATTCCGTTGTCTCTCTCAATATACCTTACATTCCGTTGTCTCTCTCAATATACCTAACATTCCGTTGTTTCTCTCAATATACCTAACATTCCGTTGTCCCTCTCAATATGCCTAACATTCCGTTGTCTATCTCAAAATGCCTAACATTCCGTTGTTTCTCTCAATATACCTAACATTCCGTTGTATCTCTCAATATGCATAACAGTCCGTTGTCTCTCTCAATATACCTAACATTCCGTTGTCTCTCTCAATATACCTAACATTCCGTTGTCTCTCTCAATATACCTAACATTCCGTTGTCTCTCTCAATATGCCTAACATTCCATTGTTTCTCTCAATATACCTAACATTCCGTTGTCTCTCTCAATATACCTAACATTCCGTTGTCCCTCTCAATATGCCTAACATTCCGTTGTCTATCTCAAAATGCCTAACATTCCGTTGTTTCTCTCAATATACCTAACATTCCGTTGTATCTCTCAATATGCATAACAGTCCGTTGTCTCTCTCAATATACCTAACATGCCGTTGTCTCTCTCAATATACCTAACATTCCGTTGTCTCTCTCAATATACCTAACATTCCGTTGTCTCTCTCAATATGCCTAACATTCCATTGTTTCTCTCAATATGCCTAACATTCCATTGTTTCTCTCAATATGCCTAACATTCCGTTGTCTCTCTCAATATACCTAACACTTCGTTGTTTCTCTCAATATGCCTAACATTCCGTTGTCTCTCTCAATATACCTAACATTCCGTTGTCTCTCTCAATATACCTAACATTCCGTTGTTTCTCTCAATATGCCTAACATTCCGTTGTCCCTCTCAATATACATAACATTCCATTGTCTCTCTCAATATACCTAACATTCCGATGTCTCTCTCAATATACCTAACATTCCATTGTCTCTCTCAATATGCATAACATTCCGTTGTCTATCTCAATATACCTAACATTCCGTTGTTTCTCTCAATATACCTAACATTCCATTGTCTCTCTCAATATACCTAACATTCCGTTGTCTCTCTCAATATGCCTAACATTCCGTTGTCTCTCTCAATATACCTAACATTCCGTTGTCTCTCTCAATATGCCTAACAGTCCGTTGTCTCTCTCAATATGCCTAACATTCCGTTGTTTCTCTCAATATACCTAACATTCCGTTGTCTCTCTCAATATACCTAACATTCCGTTGTCCCTCTCAATATACATAACATTCCATTGTCTCTCTCAATATACCTAACATTCCGATGTCTCTCTCAATATACCTAACATTCCATTGTCTCTCTCAATATGCATAACATTCCGTTGTCTATCTCAATATACCTAACATTCCGTTGTCTCTATCAATATACCTAACAGTCCGTTGTCTATCTCAATATGCCTAACATTCCGTTGTCTATCTCAATATGCCTAACATTCCGTTGTTTCTCTCAATATACCTAACATTCCGTTGTCCCTCTCAATATGCCTAACATTCCGTTGTCTATCTCAAAATGCCTAACATTCCGTTGTTTCTCTCAATATACCTAACATTCCGTTGTATCTCTCAATATGCATAACATTCCGTTGTCTCCCTCAATATGTTCAACTTTCTGTTGTCTCTATCAATATACCTAACGCTTCGTTGACTCTCTCAATATACCTAACAGTCCGTTGTCTCTCTCAATATACCTAACATTCCGTTGTCTCTCTCAATATACCTAACATTCCGTTGTCTCTCTCAATATACCTAACATTCCGTTGTCTCTCTCAATATACCTAACATTCCGTTGTCTCTCTCAATATACCTAACATTCCGTTGTCTCTCTCAATATACCTAACATTCCATTGTTTCTCTCAATATGCCTAACAATCCGTTGTCTCTCTCAATATGCCGTTGTCTCTCTCAATATGCCTAACATTCCGTTGTCTCTATCAATATGTTCAACTTTTAGTTTTCTCTCTCAATATGCCTAACATTCCATTGTTTCTCTCAATATGCCTAACATTCCATTGTTTCTCTCAATATGCCTAACATTCCATTGTTTCTCTCAATATGCCTAACATTCCGTTGTCTCTCTCAATATACCTAGCACTTCGTTGTTTCTCTCAATATACCTAACATTCCGTTGTCTCTCTCAATATACCTAACATTCCATTGTTTCTCTCAATATGCCTAACAATCCGTTGTCTCTCTCAATATGCCTAACATTCCGTTGTCTCTCTCAATATGCCTAACATTCCGTTGTCTCTATCAATATGTTCAACTTTTAGTTTGCTCTCTCAATATGCCTAACATTCCATTGTTTCTCTCAATATGCCTAACATTCCATTGTTTCTCTCAATATGCCTAACATTCCATTGTTTCTCTCAATATGCCTAACATTCCGTTGTCTCTCTCAATATACCTAACACTTCGTTGTTTCTCTCAATATGCCTAACATTCCGTTGTCTCTCTCAATATACCTAACATTCCGTTGTCTCTCTCAATATACCTAACATTCCGTTGTTTCTCTCAATATGCCTAACATTCCGTTGTCCCTCTCAATATACATAACATTCCATTGTCTCTCTCAATATACCTAACATTCCGATGTCTCTCTCAATATACCTAACATTCCATTGTCTCTCTCAATATGCATAACATTCCGTTGTCTATCTCAATATACCTAACATTCCGTTGTTTCTCTCAATATACCTAACATTCCATTGTCTCTCTCAATATACCTAACATTCCGTTGTCTCTCTCAATATACCTAACACTTCGTTGTCCCTCTCAATAAACCTAACATTCCGTTGTCTCTCTCAATATACCTAACACTTCGTTGTCTCTCTCAATATGCCTAACATTCCATTGTTTCTCTCAATATACCTAACATTCCGTTGTCTCTCTCAATATACCTAACATTCCGTTGTCTCTCTCAATATACCTAACACTTCGTTGTCTCTCTCAATATGCCTAACATTCCATTGTTTCTCTCAATATGCCTAACATTCCATTGTTTCTCTCAATATGCCTAACATTCCGATGTCTCTCTCAATATACCTAACATTCCATTGTCTCTCTCAATATGCATAACATTCCGTTGTCTCTCTCAATATACCTAACATTCTGTTGTCTCTCTTAATATGCCTAACATTCCGTTGTTTCTCTCAATATACCTAACATTCCGTTGTCTCTCTCAATATGCCTAACATTCCGTTGTCTCTCTCAATATGCCTAACATTCCGTTGTTTCTCTCAATATACCTAACATTCCGTTGTCTCTCTCAATATACCTAACATTCCGTTGTCTCTCTCAATATACCTAACATTCCATTGTTTCTCTCAATATGCCTAACAATCCGTTGTCTCTCTCAATATGCCGTTGTCTCTCTCAATATGCCTAACATTCCGTTGTCTCTATCAATATGTTCAACTTTTAGTTTTCTCTCTCAATATGCCTAACATTCCATTGTTTCTCTCAATATGCCTAACATTTCATTGTTTCTCTCAATATGCCTAACATTCCATTGTTTCTCTCAATATGCCTAACATTCCGTTGTCTCTCTCAATATACCTAACACTTCGTTGTTTCTCTCAATATACCTAACATTCCGTGGTCTCTCTCAATATACCTAACATTCCATTGTTTCTCTCAATATGCCTAACAATCCGTTGTCTCTCTCAATATGCCTAACATTCCGTTGTCTCTCTCAATATGCCTAACATTCCGTTGTCTCTATCAATATGTTCAACTTTTAGTTTTCTCTCTCAATATGCCTAACATTCCATTGTTTCTCTCAATATGCCTAACATTCCATTGTTTCTCTCAATATGCCTAACATTCCATTGTTTCTCTCAATATGCCTAACATTCCGTTGTCTCTCTCAATATACCTAACACTTCGTTGTTTCTCTCAATATGCCTAACATTCCGTTGTCTCTCTCAATATACCTAACATTCCGTTGTCTCTCTCAATATACCTAACATTCCGTTGTTTCTCTCAATATGCCTAACATTCCGTTGTCCCTCTCAATATACATAACATTCCATTGTCTCTCTCAATATACCTAACATTCCGATGTCTCTCTCAATATACCTAACATTCCATTGTCTCTCTCAATATGCATAACATTCCGTTGTCTATCTCAATATACCTAACATTCCGTTGTTTCTCTCAATATACCTAACATTCCATTGTCTCTCTCAATATACCTAACATTCCGTTGTCTCTCTCAATATACCTAACACTTCGTTGTCCCTCTCAATAAACCTAACATTCCGTTGTCTCTCTCAATATACCTAACACTTCGTTGTCTCTCTCAATATGCCTAACATTCCATTGTTTCTCTCAATATACCTAACATTCCGTTGTCTCTCTCAATATACCTAACATTCCGTTGTCTCTCTCAATATACCTAACACTTCGTTGTCTCTCTCAATATGCCTAACATTCCATTGTTTCTCTCAATATGCCTAACATTCCATTGTTTCTCTCAATATGCCTAACATTCCGATGTCTCTCTCAATATACCTAACATTCCATTGTCTCTCTCAATATGCATAACATTCCGTTGTCTCTCTCAATATACCTAACATTCTGTTGTCTCTCTTAATATGCCTAACATTCCGTTGTTTCTCTCAATATACCTAACATTCCGTTGTCTCTCTCAATATGCCTAACATTCCGTTGTCTCTCTCAATATACATAACATTCCATTGTCTCTCTCAATATACCTAACATTCCGATGTCTCTCTCAATATACCTAACATTCCATTGTCTCTCTCAATATGCATAACATTCCGTTGTCTATCTCAATATACCTAACATTCCGTTGTTTCTCTCAATATACCTAACATTCCATTGTCTCTCTCAATATACCTAACATTCCGTTGTCTCTCTCAATATACCTAACACTTCGTTGTCCCTCTCAATAAACCTAACATTCCGTTGTCTCTCTCAATATACCTAACACTTCGTTGTCTCTCTCAATATGCCTAACATTCCATTGTTTCTCTCAATATACCTAACATTCCGTTGTCTCTCTCAATATACCTAACATTGCGTTGTCTCTCTCAATATACCTAACACTTCGTTGTCTCTCTCAATATGCCTAACATTCCATTGTTTCTCTCAATATGCCTAACATTCCATTGTTTCTCTCAATATGCCTAACATTCCGATGTCTCTCTCAATATACCTAACATTCCATTGTCTCTCTCAATATGCATAACATTCCGTTGTCTCTCTCAATATACCTAACATTCTGTTGTCTCTCTTAATATGCCTAACATTCCGTTGTTTCTCTCAATATACCTAACATTCCGTTGTCTCTCTCAATATGCCTAACATTCCGTTGTCTCTCTCAATATACCTAACATTCCGTTGTTTCTCTCAATATACCTAACATTCCGTTGTCTCTCTCAATATACCTAACATTCCGTTGTCTCTCTCAATATACCTAACATTCCATTGTTTCTCTCAATATGCCTAACAATCCGTTGTCTCTCTCAATATGCCGTTGTCTCTCTCAATATGCCTAACATTCCGTTGTCTCTATCAATATGTTCAACTTTTAGTTTTCTCTCTCAATATGCCTAACATTCCATTGTTTCTCTCAATATGCCTAACATTCCATTGTTTCTCTCAATATGCCTAACATTCCATTGTTTCTCTCAATATGCCTAACATTCCGTTGTCTCTCTCAATATACCTAACACTTCGTTGTTTCTCTCAATATACCTAACATTCCGTGGTCTCTCTCAATATACCTAACATTCCATTGTTTCTCTCAATATGCCTAACAATCCGTTGTCTCTCTCAATATGCCTAACATTCCGTTGTCTCTCTCAATATGCCTAACATTCCGTTGTCTCTATCAATATGTTCAACTTTTAGTTTTCTCTCTCAATATGCCTAACATTCCATTGTTTCTCTCAATATGCCTAACATTCCATTGTTTTTCTCAATATGCCTAACATTCCATTGTTTCTCTCAATATGCCTAACATTCCGTTGTCTCTCTCAATATACCTAACACTTCGTTGTTTCTCTCAATATGCCTAACATTCCGTTGTCTCTCTCAATATACCTAACATTCCGTTGTCTCTCTCAATATACCTAACATTCCGTTGTTTCTCTCAATATGCCTAACATTCCGTTGTCCCTCTCAATATACATAACATTCCATTGTCTCTCTCAATATACCTAACATTCCGATGTCTCTCTCAATATACCTAACATTCCATTGTCTCTCTCAATATGCATAACATTCCGTTGTCTATCTCAATATACCTAACATTCCGTTGTTTCTCTCAATATACCTAACATTCCATTGTCTCTCTCAATATACCTAACATTCCGTTGTCTCTCTCAATATACCTAACACTTCGTTGTCCCTCTCAATAAACCTAACATTCCGTTGTCTCTCTCAATATACCTAACACTTCGTTGTCTCTCTCAATATGCCTAACATTCCATTGTTTCTCTCAATATACCTAACATTCCGTTGTCTCTCTCAATATACCTAACATTCCGTTGTCTCTCTCAATATACCTAACACTTCGTTGTCTCTCTCAATATGCCTAACATTCCATTGTTTCTCTCAATATGCCTAACATTCCATTGTTTCTCTCAATATGCCTAACATTCCGATGTCTCTCTCAATATACCTAACATTCCATTGTCTCTCTCAATATGCATAACATTACGTTGTATCTCTCAATATACCTAACATTCTGTTGTCTCTCTTAATATGCCTAACATTCCGTTGTTTCTCTCAATATACCTAACATTCCGTTGTCTCTCTCAATATGCCTAACATTCCGTTGTCTCTCTCAATATGCCTAACATTCCGTTGTTTCTCTCAATATACCTAACATTCCGTTGTATCTCTCAATATGCATAACATTCCGTTGTCTCTCTCAATATTTTCAACTTTCCGTTGTCTCTATCAATATACCTAACAGTCCGTTGTTTCTCTCAATATGCCTAACATTCCATTGTCTCTCTCAATATGCCTAACATTCCATTGTCCCTCTCAATATACCTTACATTCCGTTGTCCCTCTCAATATACCTAACATTCCGTTGTCTCTCTCAATATACCTAACACTCCGTTGTTTCTCTCAATATGCCTAACATTCCATTGTCTCTCTCAATATGCCTAACATTCCGTTGTCCCTCTCAATATTCCTAACATTCCGTTGTCTCTCTCAATATACCTAACATTCCGTTGTCTCTCTCAATATATCTAACATTCCGTTGTCTCTCTCAATATACCTAACATTCCGTTGTCTCTCTCAATATATCTAACATTCCATTGTCTCTCTCAATATACCTAACATTCCGTTGTCTCTCTCAATATACCTAACATTCCGTTGTCTCTCTCAATATACCTAACATTCCGTTGTCTCTCTCAATATGCCTAACACTTCGTTGTCTCTCTCAATATACCTAACACTTCGTTGTCCCTCTCAATATGCCTAACATTCCATTGTCCCTCTCAATATACCTTACATTCCGTTGTCCCTCTCAATATACCTAACATTCTGTTGTCTCTCTCAATATACCTAACACTCCGTTGTTTCTCTCAATATGCCTAACATTCCATTGTCTCTCTCAATATGCCTAACATTCCGTTGTCCCTCTCAATATTCCTAACATTCCGTTGTCTCTCTCAATATACCTAACATTCCGTTGTCTCTCTCAATATATCTAACATTCCGTTGTCTCTCTCAATATACCTAACATTCCGTTGTCTCTCTCAATATACCTAACATTCCGTTGTCTCTCTCAATATATCTAACATTCCGTTGTCTCTCTCAATATGCCTAACATTCCGTTGTCTCTCTCAATATACCTTACATTCCGTTGTCTCTCTCAATATACCTAACATTCCGTTGTCTCTCTCAATATGCCTAACATTCCGTTGTCTCTCTCAATATACCTAACATTCCGTTGTCTCTCTCAATATGCCTAACAGTCCGTTGTCTCTCTCAATATGCCTAACATTCCGTTGTTTCTCTCAATATACCTAACATTCCGTTGTCTCTCTCAATATACCTAACATTCCGTTGTCTCTCTCAATATACCTAACATTCCGTTGTTTCTCTCAATATGCCTAACATTCCGTTGTCCCTCTCAATATACATAACATTCCATTGTCTCTCTCAATATACCTAACATTCCGATGTCTCTCTCAATATACCTAACATTCCATTGTCTCTCTCAATATGCATAACATTCCGTTGTCTATCTCAATATACCTAACATTCCGTTGTTTCTCTCAATATACCTAACATTCCATTGTCTCTCTCAATATACCTAACATTCCGTTGTCTCTCTCAATATACCTAACACTTCGTTGTCCCTCTCAATAAACCTAACATTCCGTTGTCTCTCTCAATATACCTAACACTTCGTTGTCTCTCTCAATATGCCTAACATTCCATTGTTTCTCTCAATATACCTAACATTCCGTTGTCTCTCTCAATATACCTAACATTCCGTTGTCTCTCTCAATATACCTAACACTTCGTTGTCTCTCTCAATATGCCTAACATTCCATTGTTTCTCTCAATATGCCTAACATTCCATTGTTTCTCTCAATATGCCTAACATTCCGATGTCTCTCTCAATATACCTAACATTCCATTGTCTCTCTCAATATGCATAACATTCCGTTGTCTCTCTCAATATACCTAACATTCTGTTGTCTCTCTAAATATGCCTAACATTCCGTTGTTTCTCTCAATTTACCTAACATTCCGTTGTCTCTCTCAATATGCCTAACATTCCGTTGTCTCTCTCAATATGCCTAACATTCCGTTGTTTCTCTCAATATACCTAACATTCCGTTGTATCTCTCAATTTGCATAACATTCCGTTGTCTCTCTCAATATTTTCAACTTTCCGTTGTCTCTATCAATATACCTAACAGTCCGTTGTTTCTCTCAATATGCCTAACATTCCATTGTCTCTCTCAATATGCCTAACATTCCATTGTCCCTCTCAATATACCTTACATTCCGTTGTCCCTCTCAATATACCTAACATTCCGTTGTCTCTCTCAATATACCTAACATTCCGTTGTCTCTCTCAATATACCTAACATTCCGTTGTCTCTCTCAATATGCCTAACACTTCGTTATCTCTCTCAATATACCTAACACTTCGTTGTCCCTCTCAATATGCCTAACATTCCATTGTCCCTCTCAATATACCTTACATTCCGTTGTCCCTCTCAATATACCTAACATTCCGTTGTCTCTCTCAATATACCTAACATTCAGTTGTCTCTCTCAATATATCTAACATTCCGTTGTCTCTCTCAATATGCCTAACATTCCGTTGTCTCTCTCAATATACCTTACATTCCGTTGTCTCTCTCAATATACCTTACATTCCGTTGTCTCTCTCAATATGCCTAACATTCCGTTGTCTCTCTAAATATACCTAACATTCCGTTGTCTCTCTCAATATGCCTAACAGTCCGTTGTCTCTCTCAATATGCCTAACGTTCCGTTGTTTCTCTCAATATACCTAACATTCCGTTGTCTCTCTCAATATTCCTAACATTCCGTTGTCTCTCTCAATATACCTAACATTCCGTTGTCTCTCTCAATATGCCTAACATTCCATTGTCTCTCTCAATATACCTAACATTCCGTTGTCTCTCTCAATATACCTAACACTTCGTTGTCTCTCTCAATATACCTTACATTCCGTTGTTTCTCTCAATATACCTAACATTCCGTTGTCTCTCTCAATATGCCTAACATTCCGTTGTCTCTATCAATATACCTTACATTTCGTTGTTTCTCTCTTTATGCCTAACAGTCCGTTGTTTCTCTCAATATACCTAACATTCCGTTGTCTCTCTTAATATACCTAACATTCCGTTGTCTCTCTCAATATACCTTACATTCCGTTGTCTCTCTCAATATGCCTAACATTCCGTTGTCCCTCTCAATATACCTAACATTCCGTTGTCTCTCTCAATATACCTAACATTCCGTTGTCTCTCTCAATATACCTTACATTCCGTTGTTTCTCTCAATATACCTAACATTCCGTTGTCTCTCTCAATATACCTTACATTCCGTTGTCTCTCTCAATATGCCTAACATTCCGTTGTCCCTCTCAATATTCCTAACATTCCGTTGTCTATCTCAATATACCTAACATTCCGTTGTTTCTCTCAATATACCTAACATTCCGTTGTCTCTCTCAATATGCCTAACAGTCCGTTGTTTCTCTCAATATACCTTACATTCCGTTGTCTCTCTCAATATACCTAACATTCCGTTGTCTCTCTCAATATACCTAACACTTCGTTGTCCCTCTCAATAAACCTAACATTCCATTGTCTATCTCAATATACCTAACACTTCGTTGTCTCTCTCAATATGCCTAACATTCCATTGTTTCTCTCAATATGCCTAACATTCCGTTGTCTCTCTCAATATACCTATTATTCCGTTGTTTCTCTCAATATACCTAACATTCCATTGTCTCTCTCAATATACCTAACATTCCGTTGTCTCTCTCAATATGCCTAACATTCCGTTGTCTCTCTCAATATACCTAACATTCCGTTGTCCCTCTCAATATTCCTAACATTCCGTTGTCTCTCTCAATATACATAACATTCCGTTGTCCCTCTCAATATACCTAACATTCCGTTGTCTCTCTCAATATACCTAACATTCCGTTGTCTTTCTCAATATGCCTAACATTCCGTTGTCTCTCTCAATATACCTAACATTCCGTTGTCTCTCTCAATATACCTAACATTCCGTTGTCTCTCTCAATATGCCTAACAGTCCGTTGTTTCTCTCAATATGCCTAACATTCCGTTGTCTCTCTCAATATACCTAACATTCCGTTGTCTCTCTCAATATACCTAACATTCCGTTGTCTCTCTCAATATGCCTAACACTTCGTTGTCTCTCTCAATATACCTAACACTTCGTTGTCCCTCTCAATATGCCTAACATTCCATTGTCCCTCTCAATATACCTTACATTCCGTTGTCCCTCTCAATATACCTAACATTCCGTTGTCTCTCTCAATATACCTAACACTCCGTTGTTTCTCTCAATATGCCTAACATTCCATTGTCTCTCTCAATATGCCTAACATTCCGTTGTCCCTCTCAATATTCCTAACATTCCGTTGTCTCTCTCAATATACCTAACATTCCGTTGTCTCTCTCAATATATCTAACATTCCGTTGTCTCTCTCAATATACCTAACATTCCGTTGTCTCTCTCAATATACCTAACATTCCGTTGTCTCTCTCAATATATCTAACATTCCGTTGTCTCTCTCAATATGCCTAACATTCCGTTGTCTCTCTCAATATACCTTACATTCCGTTGTCTCTCTCAATATACCTAACATTCCGTTGTCTCTCTCAATATGCCTAACATTCCGTTGTCTCTCTCAATATACCTAACATTCCGTTGTCTCTCTCAATATGCCTAACAGTCCGTTGTCTCTTTCAATATGCCTAACATTCCGTTGTTTCTCTCAATATACCTAACATTCCGTTGTCTCTCTCAATATACCTAACATTCCGTTGTCTCTCTCAATATACCTAACATTCCGTTGTTTCTCTCAATATGCCTAACATTCCGTTGTCCCTCTCAATATACATAACATTCCATTGTCTCTCTCAATATACCTAACATTCCGATGTCTCTCTCAATATACCTAACATTCCATTGTCTCTCTCAATATGCATAACATTCCGTTGTCTATCTCAATATACCTAACATTCCGTTGTTTCTCTCAATATACCTAACATTCCATTGTCTCTCTCAATATACCTAACATTCCGTTGTCTCTCTCAATATACCTAACACTTCGTTGTCCCTCTCAATAAACCTAACATTCCGTTGTCTCTCTCAATATACCTAACACTTCGTTGTCTCTCTCAATATGCCTAACATTCCATTGTTTCTCTCAATATACCTAACATTCCGTTGTCTCTCTCAATATACCTAACATTCCGTTGTCTCTCTCAATATACCTAACACTTCGTTGTCTCTCTCAATATGCCTAACATTCCATTGTTTCTCTCAATATGCCTAACATTCCATTGTTTCTCTCAATATGCCTAACATTCCGATGTCTCTCTCAATATACCTAACATTCCATTGTCTCTCTCAATATGCATAACATTCCGTTGTCTCTCTCAATATACCTAACATTCTGTTGTCTCTCTAAATATGCCTAACATTCCGTTGTTTCTCTCAATATACCTAAAATTCCGTTGTCTCTCTCAATATGCCTAACATTCCGTTGTCTCTCTCAATATGCCTAACATTCCGTTGTTTCTCTCAATATACCTAACATTCCGTTGTATCTCTCAATATGCATAACATTCCGTTGTCTCTCTCAATATTTTCAACTTTCCGTTGTCTCTATCAATATACCTAACAGTCCGTTGTTTCTCTCAATATGCCTAACATTCCATTGTCTCTCTTAATATGCCTAACATTCCATTGTCCCTCTCAATATACCTTACATTCCGTTGTCCCTCTCAATATACCTAACATTCCGTTGTCTCTCTCAATATACCTAACACTCCGTTGTTTCTCTCAATATGCCTAACATTCCATTGTCTCTCTCAATATGCCTGACATTCCGTTGTCCCTCTCAATATTGCTAACATTCCGTTGTCTCTCTCAATATACCTAACATTCCGTTGTCTCTCTCAATATATCTAACATTCCGTTGTCTCTCTCAATATACCTAACATTCCGTTGTCTCTCTCAATATACCTAACATTCCATTGTCTCTCTCAATATACCTAACATTCCGTTGTCTCTCTCAATATACCTAACATTCCGTTGTCTCTCTCAATATACCTAACATTCCGTTGTCTCTCTCAATATGCCTAACACTTCGTTGTCTCTCTCAATATACCTAACACTTCGTTGTCCCTCTCAATATGCCTAACATTCCATTGTCCCTCTCAATATACCTTACATTCCGTTGTCCCTCTCAATATACCTAACATTCCGTTGTCTCTCTCAATATACCTAACATTCCGTTGTCTCTCTCAATATATCTAACATTCCGTTGTCTCTCTCAATATGCCTAACATTCCGTTGTCTCTCTCAATATACCTTACATTCCGTTGTCTCTCTCAATATACCTAACATTCCGTTGTCTCTCTCAATATGCCTAACATTCCGTTGTCTCTCTAAATATACCTAACATTCCGTTGTCTCTCTCAATATGCCTAACAGTCCGTTGTCTCTCTCAATATGCCTAACGTTCCGTTGTTTCTCTCAATATACCTAACATTCCGTTGTCTCTCTCAATATTCCTAACATTCCGTTGTCTCTCTCAATATACCTAACATTCCGTTGTCTCTCTCAATATGCCTAACATTCCATTGTCTCTCTCAATATACCTAACATTCCGTTGTCTCTCTCAATATACCTAACACTTCGTTGTCTCTCTCAATATACCTTACATTCCGTTGTTTCTCTCAATATACCTAACATTCCGTTGTCTCTCTCAATATGCCTAACATTCCGTTGTCTCTATCAATATACCTTACATTTCGTTGTTTCTCTCTTTATGCCTAACAGTCCGTTGTTTCTCTCAATATACCTAACATTCCGTTGTCTCTCTCAATATACCTAACATTCCGTTGTCTCTCTCAATATACCTTACATTCCGTTGTCTCTCTCAATATGCCTAACATTCCGTTGTCCCTCTCAATATACCTAACATTCCGTTGTCTCTCTCAATATACCTAACATTCCGTTGTCTCTCTCAATATACCTTACATTCCGTTGTTTCTCTCAATATACCTAACATTCCGTTGTCTCTCTCAATATACCTTACATTCCGTTGTCTCTCTCAATATGCCTAACATTCCGTTGTCCCTCTCAATATTCCTAACATTCCGTTGTCTATCTCAATATACCTAACATTCCGTTGTTTCTCTCAATATACCTAACATTCCGTTGTCTCTCTCAATATGCCTAACAGTCCGTTGTTTCTCTCAATATACCTTACATTCCGTTGTCTCTCTCAATATACCTAACATTCCGTTGTCTCTCTCAATATACCTAACACTTCGTTGTCCCTCTCAATAAACCTAACATTCCATTGTCTATCTCAATATACCTAACACTTCGTTGTCTCTCTCAATATGCCTAACATTCCATTGTTTCTCTCAATATGCCTAACATTCCGTTGTCTCTCTCAATATACCTAACATTCCGTTGTTTCTCTCAATATACCTAACATTCCGTTGTCTCTCTCAATATACCTAACATTCCGTTGTCTCTCTCAATATGCCTAACATTCCGTTGTCTCTCTCAATATACCTAACATTCCGTTGTCCCTCTCAATATTCCTAACATTCCGTTGTCTCTCTCAATATACCTAACATTCCGTTGTCCCTCTCAATATACCTAACATTCCGTTGTCTCTCTCAATATACCTAACATTCCGTTGTCTTTCTCAATATGCCTAACATTCCGTTGTCTCTCTCAATATACCTAATATTCCGTTGTCTCTCTCAATATACCTAACATTCCGTTGTCTCTCTCAATATGCCTAACAGTCCGTTGTTTCTCTCAATATGCCTAACATTCCGTTGTCTCTCTCAATATACCTAACATTCCGTTGTCTCTCTCAATATGCCTAACATTCCATTGTCTCTCTCAATATACCTAACACTTCGTTGTCCCTCTCAATAAACCTAACATTCCATTGTCTATCTCAATATACCTAACACTTCGTTGTATCTCTCAATATGCCTAACATTCCATTGTTTCTCTCAATATGCCTAACATTCCGTTGTCTCTCTCAATATACCTAACATTCCGTTGTTTCTCTCAATATACCTAACATTCCGTTGTCTCTCTCAATATACCTAACATTCCGTTGTCTCTCTCAATATGCCTAACATTCCGTTGTCTCTCTCAATATACCTAACATTCCGTTGTCCCTCTCAATATTCCTAACATTCCGTTGTCTCTCTCAATATACCTAACATTCCGTTGTCCCTCTCAATATACCTAGCATTCCGTTGTCTCTCTCAATATACCTAACATTCCGTTGTCTTTCTCAATATGCCTAACATTCCGTTGTCTCTCTCAATATACCTAACATTCCGTTGTCTCTCTCAATATACCTAACATTCCGTTGTCTCTCTCAATATGCCTAACATTCCGTTGTCCCTCTCAATATTCCTAACATTCCGTTGTCTATCTCAATATACCTAACATTCCGTTGTTTCTCTCAATATACCTAACATTCCGTTGTCTCTCTCAATATGCCTAACAGTCCGTTGTTTCTCTCAATATACCTTACATTCCGTTGTCTCTCTCAATATACCTAACATTCCGTTGTCTCTCTCAATATACCTAACACTTCGTTGTCCCTCTCAATATACCTAACATTCCGTTGTCTCTCTCAATATATCTAACATTCCGATGTCTCTCTCAATATACCTAACACTTCGTTGTCTCTCTCAATATGCCTAACATTCCATTGTTTCTCTCAATATGCCTAACATTCCGTTGTCTCTCTCAATATACCTAACATTCCGTTGTTTCTCTCAATATACCTAACATTCCGTTGTCTCTCTCAATATACCTAACATTCCGTTGTCTCTCTCAATATGCCTAACATTCCGTTGTCTCTCTCAATATACCTAACATTCCGTTGTCCCTCTCAATATTCCTAACATTCCGTTGTCTCTCTCAATATACCTAACATTCCGTTGTCCCTCTCAATATACCTAACATTCCGTTGTCTCTCTCAATATACCTAACATTCCGTTGTCTTTCTCAATATGCCTAACATTCCGTTGTCTCTCTCAATATACCTAACATTCCGTTGTCTCTCTCAATATGCCTAACAGTCCGTTGTCTCTCTCAATATACTTTACATTTCGTTGTCTCTCTCAATATGCCTAACATTCCGTTGTCTCTCTCAATATGCCTAACATTCCGTTGTCTCTCTCTTTATGCCTAACAGTCCGTTGTCTCTCTCAATATGCCTAACATTCCGTTGTCTCTCTCAATATACCTAACATTCCGTTGTCTCTCTCAATATGACTAACATTCCGTTGTCTCTCTCATTATGCCTAACAGTCCGTTGTCTCTCTCAATATACCTAACATTCCATTGTCTCTTTTAATATGCATGATATGCCTAACATTCCGTTGTAATATTTTTATATTGTAATATATTATGCATATTGAGAGAGACAACTTTATGTTATATGCCTAACATTCCGTTGTAATATTTTTATATTATAATATATTATGCATATTGAGAGAGACAACGTTATGTTAGGTATATTAAAAGAGACAACGGAATGTTAGGCATATTGAGAGATATACAGTCGTATACATTTCATCACATTGACAAGGGTGCGTAAGCAAAACAATTAAACCTTATAGACAAACTGGTTAAAAATAAGGCACCACAGCCATGATTACTGTGTTACAATCTTAACCATTACAAAACAAACCAATATGTTAAAAAGAAGTACAAAAAGGCAACTAGACAGAGCACGTTAGCAAAAGCGACAGACAAGAATACATTTTTTTTATACAGTAGCACAATAACACTGTGACAACGATTAGATGTTCAGAGCCACGTCAGAATTATGTATTAAACAAACTAGGCATATAGACAAAGCAAATTAGCAAAAATAAAAGACAAGAATACGAAAGTTTACCAAAGAACAATAACACAATGATAGAATTTTGAAAATTTAAAATATCAAAAACACTGAACTCCGAGGAATATTCAAAACGGAAAGTCCCTAATCAAATGGCAAAGATAATATACAACAAACGAATGGATAACAACTGTCATATTCCTGAATTGGTACAGGCATTATAAAATGTAGAAAATGGTGGATTAAACCTGGTCTTATAGCGCTAAACCTCTCACTTGTATTACTTTTACATCAAATTTCATCATATTTAGAACGATGCGTGAACAAAACAGACATAAAAGGTAAAATAGTCAAAATATGGATACAACAGTCATCACTGTCTCACCATCTAAAAACTACAGAGTTACGTCAAATGGATATCACTTAAACAATTCTTATCCACAATTATTTTCTATGCATGTTTCAGTTGTTGTTAAGTGTTTCTGTTGTACCGTTATTTTCCTCTTATAATTGTTGATTTCCCTTTGGTTTGTGTTTGTGACAAATATTATTTTTGCTTAACAGCAGGTAGGCAGTCTGTTTACTATATACTGGAATGTAATTGGGCAATAAACATTAACTTCATTCAACGTTAATTTTAGTGTTATGTCGTTGTTCTCCTCTTATATTTAATGCGTTTCCCTCGGTTTTAGTTTGTTATCCCGATTTTGTTTTTTGTCCATGGATTTATGAGTTTTGAACAGCGGTATACTACTGTTGCCTTTATTTAAGTTCCACAGTGAAGGTTAATGAATGTATCTCCCTCATGCAAAGCTCTGATTCCTTTCCCGACTTTGACTATACTTTTTGGACCTTTTGGATTATAGCTCTTCATCTTTTATATAAGCTTTGGATTTCAAATATTTTGGCCACGAGCATCACTGAAGAGACATATTTTGTCGAAATGCGCATCTGGTGCAACAAAATTAGTACCGTTGATTTTATTACTACCACTGGGTCGATGCCTCTGCTGGTGGACTATTAGTCCCCGAGGGTTTCACCAGCCCAGTAGCCAGTACTTCGGTACTGGCATGAAAATACGGATTTTTTGTGTTATTTAAATTTGCTGTTCCAAAATATTAGAAATTATTATAAATTAAGGAATGTATCTCCCTCATGCAAAGCTCTGATTCCTTTCCCGACTTTGACTATACTTTTTGGACCTTTTGGATTATAGCTCTTCATCTTTTATATAAGCTTTGGATTTCAAATATTTTGGCCACGAGCATCACTGAAGAGACATATTTTGTCGAAATGCGCATCTGGTGCAACAAAATTAGTACCGTTGATTTTATTACTACCACTGGGTCGATGCCTCTGCTGGTGGACTATTAGTCCCCGAGGGTATCACCAGCCCAGTAGCCAGTACTTCGGTACTGGCATGAAAATACGGATTTTTTGTGTTATTTAAATTTGCTGTTCCAAAATATTAGAAATTATTATAAATTAAGGAATGTATCTCCCTCATGCAAAGCTCTGATTCCTTTCCCGACTTTGACTATACTTTTTGGACCTTTTGGATTATAGCTCTTCATCTTTTATATAAGCTTTGGATTTCAAATATTTTGGCCACGAGCATCACTGAAGAGACATATTTTGTCGAAATGCGCATCTGGTGCAACAAAATTAGTACCGTTGATTTTATTACTACCACTGGGTCGATGCCTCTGCTGGTGGACTATTAGTCCCCGAGGGTATCACCAGCCCAGTAGCCAGTACTTCGGTACTGGCATGAAAATACGGATTTTTTGTGTTATTTAAATTTGCTGTTCCAAAATATTAGAAATTATTATAAATTAAGGAATGTATCTCCCTCATGCAAAGCTCTGATTCCTTTCCCGACTTTGACTATACTTTTTGGACCTTTTGGATTATAGCTCTTCATCTTTTATATAAGCTTTGGATTTCAAATATTTTGGCCACGAGCATCACTGAAGAGACATATTTTGTCGAAATGCGCATCTGGTGCAACAAAATTAGTACCGTTGATTTTATTACTACCACTGGGTCGATGCCTCTACTGGTGGACTATTAGTCCCCGAGGGTATCACCAGCCCAGTAGCCAGTACTTCGGTACTGGCATGAAAATACGGATTTTTTGTGTTATTTAAATTTGCTGTTCCAAAATATTAGAAATTATTATAAATTAAGGAATGTATCTCCCTCATGCAAAGCTCTGATTCCTTTCCCGACTTTGACTATACTTTTTGAACCTTTTGGATTATAGCTCTTCATCTTTTATATAAGCTTTGGATTTCAAATATTTTGGCCACGAGCATCACTGAAGAGACATATTTTGTCGAAATGCGCATCTGGTGCAACAAAATTAGTACCGTTGATTTTATTAATGTTTATTATTCAATCAAATCCAAGTATATCCCAAATAGACTCTGCCTACCTATTGTTTCCAAACATCCAAATAAACACAGCAAGCAAGTCGATCAACATTTTGTTTTGCATGCTTTTATAGAAAAGCTGTAAAAAGCTAAATAAGTATTACAGCCTTGTTACATTTGTTTTGTAATACTGATAGTGTAAAATATTGTGGGTTGTTTCATAAAAATATCAAGATGATATGAATTGCCGTGGCAAGATAAGTTTTATAATATGTTACTTTGAGGTAAATATTGAAATGAACACATGTATTCGTCGTCTATCTACCGTCAGTTTTACATGTTTATATATCAAATATCATGACACATTACAGTGTATTCAATGTTATGATTTTTTTTTAAAGTGTTTCAGTTTATCATAATCATCAAAAAGTGTCCCCAATATAAAATTTTGCTAAAGTTTTTCAGTATATCAAAATGACTTTTACATATAGTTAAATGCACCATATTGTTCTCTTTTATTCAGTATATCAGACCTACTTAAATATAGTATGTTTTTTATGTATTTAGTATGTTAGATAGATTTATACATAAACAAAGGCAACAGTAGTATATATACTGCTGTTAGGAAATCATAATTCGATTGAGAGAAAACAAATCCGGGCTACAAACTAAAAGTGAGGGAACCACATCAAATATAAGAGGAAAACAACGAAACAACAAAAACACTTAAGCGAACAAAAATACAAACGACAATGCAACACACACAGAAACAAATTATAAGATAAAAAATGTCTTGTTCCTAATTTGGTACAGGAAATATTGATAAGAAATGGTAGATTGAACCTGGTTGTGTGGCTAGCCAAACCTCCCGCTGTTATGGTAATATTAAATATAACACTCAATTTACAACATTATATGACAGGACTTCAATACATATAAATGAAGAACATTCAGGACAGAGAAATATACAGATTAACAATACAATAGAACATAATGACATGCTAATAGTTATAAAATGTATCAGGCTTATGATTGAATATGCCAAACGTGTGTTTCGTTTACATAAGATTAATCAGTGAAGCTCAATCTTTCAAATTTTAGATAATTTTCACAGTTTTATTCAGTATTCCGTTATACATACAGTCTCTCCATTGTTAGTCATTGTTCACGTTTATATTTATCTATTCAGTATATCTGATAATATTATATATGCAGTCTTTTTAAAGTCAGATATTAGTCACGTTTTTATCAAGTTATTCAGTAACATAAACTTATATTCATTGTTTTGATATTATTTATTTTTTGATAATTTTAATAGAATTTAATAGACATATAGTTTCTGCAAAGCTAGATATTTTTTACGTATTTATTTATGTATTAATAATATCAGATAGACTTATAAATAAAATTTCTGCAATATTAGATATTGTTGACACCTTTAATTATTCATTCAGTATATCAGATAGACTTATACAAACAACAGAGGACAGGATAGGAAGTGTTTATAAGAAAGTGATGTTAAAACAGTTCACTGATGGTTCCTTCAAAAGGGAAATAAAACCAGCACCATGGATGGGTTATATCGGCCCTACGATTAAAGGAGAAACTGGTGATGTATTGTATGTTCACTTCCGGAACTTAGCATCAAGGCCTTATGGACTGCATCCTCATGGGGTACAATACTTTAAAGACAGTGAAGGTACTTATTGAAGTTCATTTGCTTTTGACTTTTAACTTTTTTGGATTCGAGCTTCACTGATGAGTCTTTTGTAGACGAACCGCGCGTCTGGCGTATATACTAAATTTAGTCCTGGTATCTATAATGAGTTTATTTAATACCATGTTCAATCCCAAATTTTCTGCATAATGATATGCATGCACCATTTCAGGAATATGACAGTTGTTGCCATCCATTTGATGTGTTTGAGCTTTAGATTTTGCTATTTAAAAAGGGATTTTTATTTTTCTTGGAGTTTTGTTTTATAATTATTTTATTTTTACCTTTTATAGAAAGATTTATACGGTTTGATTACGGATGAGACAATTATCAACCCAAAAAAATTAAATTAATTGTACGTCAGCAAAATTGATAATAGATCTAGACAACCGTACGGCCTTCAACATTGAGAAAACCCCTTACCATCGTGTCATTAAAAAAAAATCTGTGACAATATTGACCTAATTTTAACAAAATATTTGGCCTAAAAGCGAATATGACAAACATACCCCCCAAACAAAAATGAATTACAGGATCCTGACTTTGGACAGACATAGACGGAATATGGATTAAATGATAAATAGAACTGTTTTGATATATCTTATATCTTACAAGGCAGACTATATACTATAAGAATTAAAAAAAGTCATATCCTTGTCAAAACTGGACATGACACGGTTAATATGAATATCAAAAATGTGGTCATTTTTATAAATTTCCTGTTTACAAAACTTTGAATTTTTCGAAAAACTAAGGATTTTCTTATCCCATGCATAGATTACCTTAGCCGTATTTGGCACAACCTTTGGGAATTTTGGATCCTCAATGCTCTTCAACTTTGTACTTTTTTGGCTTTATAAATATTTTGATATGAGCGTCACTGATTAGTCTTATGTAGACGAAACGCGCGTCTGGCGTACTAAATTATAATCCTGGTACCTTTGATAACTATTTACACCACTGGGTCCATGCCACTGCTGGTGGACGTTTCGTCCCCGAGGGTATCACCAGCCCAGTAGTCAACACTCCGGTGTTGACATGAATATCAATAATGTGGTCATTTTTATAAATTTCCTGTTTACAAAACTTTGAATTTTTCGAAAAACTAAGGATGTTCTTATCCCAGGCATAGATTACCTTAGCCGTATTTGGCAAAACTTTTGGGAATTTTGGATCCTCAATGCTCTTCAACTTTGTACTTTTTTGGCTTTATAAATATTTTGATATGAGCGTCACTGATGAGTCTTATGTAGACGAAACGCGCGTCTGGCGTACTAAATTATAATCCTGTTACCTTTGATAACTATTAATATGTCATTTACTATATGTCTGCACTAATGAAGTCAACAATATCATCCAATCTAGGATTCAGGGGTCAGACATGATCATCCAATCTAGATTTCAGGGGTCAGACATGATCATCCAATCTAGGATTAAGGGGTCAGACATGATCATCCAATCTAGGATTCAAGGGTCAGACATTTCATCCAATCTAGGATTCAGGGGTCAGACATGATCATCCAATCTAGGATTCAAGGGTCAGACATTTCATCCAATCTAGATTTCAGGGGTCAGACATGATCATCCAATCTAGGATTAAGGGGTCAGACATGATCATCCAATCTAGATTTCAGGGGTCAGACATGATCATCCAATCTAGGATTAAGGGGTCAGACATGATCATCCAATCTAGGATTCAAGGGTCAGACATGATCATCCAATCTAGGATTAAGGGGTCAGACATGATCATCCAATCTAGGATTCAGGGGTCGGACATGATCATTCAATTTAGGATTGATGGGTCAGACATGATTATCCAATCTAGGATTAAGGGGTCAGACATGATCATCCAATTTAGGATTGATGGGTCAGACATGATAATCCAATCTAGGATTAAGGGGTCAGACATGATCATCCAATCTAGGATTCAAGGGTCAGACATGATCATCCAATCTAGGATTGATGGGTCAGACATTTCATCCAATCTAGGATTCAGGGGTCAGACATGATCATCCAATCTAGGATTGATGGGTCAGACATTTCATCCAATCTAGGATTCAGGGGTCAGACATGATCATCCAATCTAGGATTGATGGGTCAGACATTTCATCCAATCTAGGATTCAGGGGTCACACCTGATCATCCAATTCAGGATTGATGGGTCAGACATGATAATCCAATCTAGGATTAAGGGGTCAGACATGATCATCCAATCTAGGATTAAGGGGTCAGACATGATCATCCAATCTAGGATTCAGGGGTCAGACATGATAATCCAATCTAGGATTAAGGGGTCAGACATGATCATCCAATCTAGGATTCAGGGGTCGGACAAGATCATCCAATCTAGGATTCAGGGGTCAGACATGATCATCCAATCTAGGATTAAGGGGTCAGACATGATCATCCAATCTAGGATTAAGGGGTCAGACATGATCATCCAATCTAGGATTAAGGGGTCAGACATGATCATCCAATCTAGGATTCAGGGGTCGGACATGATCATCCAATCTAGGATTAAGGGGTCAGACATGATCATCCAATCTAGGATTCAGGGGTCAGACATGATCATCCAATCTAGATTTCAGGGGTCAGACATTTCATCCAATCTAGGATTCAGGGGTCAGACATGATAATCCAATCTAGGATTAAGGGGTCAGACATGATCATCCAATCTAGGATTAAGGGGTCAGACATGATCATCCAATCTAGGATTCAGGGGTCAGACATGATAATCCAATCTAGGATTAAGGGGTCAGACATGATCATCCAATCTAGGATTCAGGGGTCGGACATGATCATTCAATTTAGGATTGATGGGTCAGACATGATTATCCAATCTAGGATTAAGGGGTCAGACATGATCATCCAATTTAGGATTGATGGGTCAGACATGATAATCCAATCTAGGATTAAGGGGTCAGACATGATCATCCAATCTAGGATTAAGGGGTCAGACATGATCATCCAATCTAGGATTAAGGGGTCAGACATGATCATCCAATCTAGGATTGATGGGTCAGACATTTCATCCAATCTAGGATTCAGGGGTCAGACATGATCATCCAATCTAGGATTGATGGGTCAGACATTTCATCCAATCTAGGATTCAGGGGTCAGACATGATCATCCAATCTAGGATTGATGGGTCAGACATTTCATCCAATCTAGGATTCAGGGGTCACACCTGATCATCCAATTTAGGATTGATGGGTCAGACATGATAATCCAATCTAGGATTAAGGGGTCAGACATGATCATCCAATCTAGGATTAAGGGGTCAGACATGATCATCCAATCTAGGATTCAGGGGTCAGACATGATAATCCAATCTAGGATTAAGGGGTCAGACATGATCATCCAATCTAGGATTCAGGGGTCGGACAAGATCATCCAATCTAGGATTCAGGGGTCAGACATGATCATCCAATCTAGGATTAAGGGGTCAGACATGATCATCCAATCTAGGATTAAGGGGTCAGACATGATCATCCAATCTAGGATTAAGGGGTCAGACATGATCATCCAATCTAGGATTCAGGGGTCGGACATGATCATCCAATCTAGGATTAAGGGGTCAGACATGATCATCCAATCTAGGATTCAGGGGTCAGACATGATCATCCAATCTAGGATTCAGGAATAAAACATTATCAGCCAATCAAGGGTTAAGTGGTCAATCATTATCATTTAATTAGGATTCAGGTAAAAAATGATCATCTAATCTAGGATTAAGGGGTCAAACGTTATCATCCAATCTAGGATTTAAAGGTCAAACATTATGGTTGGTTGCTTAACATCTATTGGCAAGTTGCATGCGTGTGTAAAACAACTGATACTTGGACTGAAATTTGACATTAACAAATGTACATACATTATACAGTACATAATCATAGAATAAAGGTTTAACATTCATGTGTTAAATAGGTTCGTTGTACATGGATGGGACTTCCGGTAGAGATAAGTTTGATGATTCTGTACCACCAGGACAGACGTATACATACAGATGGTCCATGCTTAATTCGTTTGCTCCTACAGAAGATGATGACAACTGTATCCCTGTTGGCTACCATCCACATGTTAGATCAAACAAAGACATTGATACTGGGTTGGTAGGGATCTTATTGATATGTAAGCCTGGTAAGATTGTCTATCATAATGGGTCAACGTCAGTAAGTGAATGTATTCATATCTAAAAACGTAATATTGGTATCAACGAATGAATATGTATTCATATCAGTTAAATAAAATGGTGTAAGCAAGTAAATTTATCATATCTGGTACGTATTTATTTTTTTCACTAATGTGTTAGCCTCTGCTGGATGTTGAGAGCTTCTTTAGTTTGAGATGAAGAAAATCATTCAATTGCTTCTTTGTTAATATTTTCTTATGAATTGCGTGTCGTGATTTTGTGTGATTAATTATTCTCATACAACATGTGATAAAGTTGCCGTTGATTACATCATATTTGTATAATTACTTATTGATACGGGTATAGTTGCCGTTGATTACATCATATTTGTATAATTACTTATTGATACGGGTATAATTTTCGTTGATTACATCATATTTGTATAATTACTTATTGATACGGGTATAGTTTTCGTTGATTACATCATATTTGTATAATTACTTATTGATACGGGTATAGTTTTCATTGATTACATCATATTTGTATAATTACTTATTGACACGAGTATAGTTTTCGTTAATTACATCATATTTGTATAATTACTTATAGATACGGGTATAGTTTTCGTTGATTACATCATATTTGTATAATTACTTATTGATACGGGTATAGTTTTCGTTGATTACATCATATTTGTATAATTACTTATTGATACGAGTATAGTTTTCGTTGATTACATCATATTTGTATAATTGATACGGGTATAGTTTTCACTGTATAATTACTAATTGATACGGGTATAGTTTTCACGACAAACATAAACCAAATTGATGTCCATTAAAAAACAAGACTTTTGTGATTAAGTTTAGTAGAACACTATTCACTAATGAATCCATTTTCTTACTGTATTAACAGTGAGATGTTTAGTTAGCCATAAAACCAGGTTTATCCCACCATTTTGTACATACGAAAATGCCTATGCCAGGTCAGGAATATGACAGTTGTTGTTCATTCATTTTGTGAGTCTAAGCTTTTGATATAGTAATTTTTGGTTTGAATTAATTTTTGTTATTATACTATTTACGCGCAGATAGTGTAACTTTGACAACGCACAACATTGAATTCAACGTCCCCTTTCTAAACGGAAGAGCATGTTTTATTTTAGGGTTATTATTTTCTTACAATTGAAATGATAAGTTCTGAAAGGAGAAGTTTTATCTTATATTTATCACCTGTGTATACTTCTACAAATTATCACACATTGTGCTAACATGCTGAAGATAGTTATCAAAGGTGATCTTTCTTATTGTCGAATCCCGCATGATGATCTCTAGTTCGTTGGTAGTATGTGATAATCATACCAAAACTCACAGTTTGTTTAAAACAAACCACCCCACTTATCAGTTAAATAACGTATGTTCCTTCAGAAACGAAAATTTAAGGAGATATATACTGTAAACCAACTAAATTTCGCGAGTGACTTATTTTCGTGAATCTTGCGAGTAGAAAAATTACGCAATAATGAATTGTCGCGAATTTGTAAAACTTGGACTTTTCAAAATTAATTGCATAAATCAATTCTGAAAGTCGCGAAATTCAATAGCCGCGAAATTGGCTGGTAATGGTTAAACGCGAAAAAAGTACACGTGAAAACAAGTTGGATTACTGTATTACATCAAGTTTAATGGAAAAGTAATACCAGGAAGATATTGAGTGTCTTACTTTCTGTATAAGAAAATTTGTTGCAAAACGAATAACATTTGAATGAGTCTATAAAAGAAGTGCGAATAGTATACAACCTCTGTGGATGCCAAACTTCCAATTGATCGTCAATCGATTCATGAATTTCGAACTGCGGTATACTACTGTTCCGTTTATTTTTCTTGACACTTCAAACAAACGTGCAACAGCTGTGCATACAAAGGTTCCTCTGTGGATATCAACCATACTTGGCACTTCATTCACACTAGTGTACAACCTATATAGATAACATACGGTATTGGCGCTTCATACTAGTGTACAGCCTATGTAGATAACATACGGTGTATTGGCGCTTCATACTAGTGTATAGCCTATGTAGATAACATACGGTATTGGCGCTTCATACTAGTGTACAGCCTATGTAGATAACATACGGTATTGGCACTTCACACTTGTGTACAGCCTATGTAGATAACATACGGTATTGGCACTTCATACTAGTGTACAGCCTATGTAGATATTATACGGTATTGACACTTCACACTAGTGTACAGCCTATGTAGATAACATACAGTATTGGCACTTCATACTAGTGTACAGCCTATGTAGATAACATACGGTATTGGCACTTCACTCACACTAGTGTACAGCCTATGTAGATAACATACGATATTGGCGCTTCACACTAGTGTACAGCCTATGTAGATAACAAACGGTATTGGCGCTTCACTCACATAAGTGTACAGCCTATGTAGATAACATACGGTATTGACACTTCACGCTAGTGTACAGCCTATGTAGATAACATACAGTATTGACAATTCACGCTAGTTTACAGCCTATGTAGATAACATACGGTATTGACACTTCACGCTAGTGTACAGCCTATGTAGATAACATACGGTATTGACACTTCACGCTAGTGTACAGCCTATGTAGATAACATACCGTATTGACACTTCACGCTAGTGTACAGCCTATGTAGATAACATACGGTATTGACACTTCACGCTAGTGTACAGCCTATGTAGATAACATACGGTATTGACACTTCACGCTAGTGTACAGCCTATGTAGATAACATACGGTATTGACACTTCACGCTAGTGTACAGCCTATGTAGATAACATACGGTATTGACACTTCACGCTAGTGTACAGCCTATGTAGATAACATACGGTATTGACACTTCACGCTAGTGTACAGCCTATGTAGATAACATACGGTATTGACACTTCACGCTAGTGTACAGCCTATGTAGATAACATACGGTATTGACACTTCACGCTAGTGTACAGCCTATGTAGATAACATACGGTATTGACACTTCACGCTAGTGTACAGCCTATGTAGATAACATACGGTATTGACACTTCACGCTAGTGTACAGCCTATGTAGATAACATACGGTTTTGACACTTCACGCTAGTGTACAGCCTATGTAGATAACATACGGTATTGACACTTCACGCTAGTGTACAGCCTATTTAGATAACATACGGTATTGACACTTCACGCTAGTGTACAGCCTATGTAGATAACATACGGTATTGGCGCTTCACGCTAGTGTACACCCTATGTTGATAACATACGGTATTGACACTTCACGCTAGTGTACACCCTATGTTGATAACATACGGTATTGACACTTCACGCTTGTGTACAGCCTATGTAGATAACATACGGTATTGACACTTTACGCTAGTGTACAGCCTATGTAGATAACATACGGTATTGACACTTCATGCTAGTGTACAGCCTATGTAGATAACATACGGTATTGACACTTCACGCTAGTGTACAGCCTATGTAGATAACATACGGTATTGACACTTCACGATAGTGTACAGCCTATGTAGATAACATACGGTATTGAAACTTCACGCTAGTGTACAGCCTATGTAGATAACATACGGTATTGGCGCTTCATACTAATAACCAATAAACCAATGCTAATAAACATGAAGTACACCTGTAAATTAAAATTTTCGAAATTACTTCAGTGATCATTCTGTAAAACATTGACACGTGACATATACATAACAGAAAAATTAGATCAAGATAACTCTAGGTAAGCATTAACATATGACAAATATATGACAGGAATATTGAATCCAGATAACTCCAGGAAGGATGTGGATAGAGAGTTTGTTCTGTATGCTGACACAGTCAATGAAACTAATAGTTGGTTGATAGACCAGAGCTTAAATCTGTGTCTAAATCCACAAAGATGTCGACAACTTTTCAACGAGAAAAATGCGGCCTTTATTGTGGACACGCTAATGTATTCGGTAAGTTTCGAAAAACAGAATAAAAAAATTTGTAACACATAACAATGTAACGTTGTAGTCAATATTTGATTTTGATGAGATAATTTTATATACCTTTTAAATATAAAAAAAAAGAAGATGTGGTGTGCTTTCAAATGAGACAACTCACCACAAGAGACAAAAATGATACAGAAATTAACAACTATAGGTCACCGTACGGCCTTCAACAATGAGCAAAGCCCATACCACCGCATAATCAGCTATAAAAAGCCCCCGAAATGAGAAATTAACGGCCTTATTTATGTACAAAAAATTAACATAAACCAAATATGTTACACATAAACAAACGACTATCACTGAATTACAGGCTTCTGACTTAGAACAGGCACCTACTAACATAATGTGGCGGGGTTAAACATGTTAGCGGGATCCCAACCCTCCCCTAACCTGTGACAGTTGTATAACAGTACAACAAACCTTTTGTAATATTATCATATTATTATTATTCTTTCTGTTTGACCGCTTTTCAGTCATTTAGATATTTTAAATTAATATGTTGTTACAAGTATTAATATCTGGAAAAAGTTGTATGAATTCGACCCGTAAATCAATATATATGTTGACGTAATAATTCGTCATTTGATAAGGGAATTTTCGTTTTGAATTTTCATCAGAGTTCAGCATTTTTCAGATTTTACTTTTTGCATTCCCAAGCGTACAATTTTAAATATCTCATATTTATGGGAAAATGGATTGTTAAACCTTTTAATGATTTTATGATTTTCTTTCTGTTGCATCCTATTTTTGATATAGTTGACATTACAGATTAATATTAATACTTGTTTTGTGACGTTTTGATTCAGTACATGTACACATAATTACGATGTTGGGTGACGTTTTGATTCAGTACGTGTACACATAATTACGAATTAGTTTGTGTTAAGAATTGACTTTGAGGAATACAAGCCTCAGTTGAAACCAAACATTTTGTTAACATTATTATCAAAATTATATAGTGAGAAAATAATTGTTTTGATCTCAATTCAAAAAGTCAGAATCTAGATAATGTATTGACTTGATAACCATGAAATCCAGTATCGTAATAGACTCGATTTATGTTTATATTATTTCGATTATCAGTAATTCTTTAATTGTTTTCAATATTTCTAGATAAACGGGTATATTTATGGAAATTTGCCTGACTTCCCTGTATATGAAGGAGAACGGGTAGCATTTTATGCCATGGGATTGAACTTAGGACTGCATGTCTTTGGTGTTCAAGGACAGTCATTGATATTTAAGGGTAAAAGGTCTGTTACTTTAATATATAGTGTTTTATATAATGATAGGTCAGGCCAGCAAACATCGCTACAAATAGAGAAAGATGTTTCTTTCTTATTATGTTGATTTGATCAGAAGTTTTATCAGAACGTGTTTATTATCAATAACAAATACTGTTCAGCAACTGGACGTTTCCGTGGGTATCATTTTGCTATTATAGGCTTTATTCATATTTATTTATTTGGTTTCAGGTTCTTACCATGATTAATAAAATTGTGGATATTTTGAGATTAATGTGAATACTTGTTTGGTGCAGTTGTGAGTCAGTACATGTTCATATAAAGAAAAATATTTTGAGTTAAGTGAAGGCAACACTAATTTTATAATTCTATAATAGTATAATTTATTGCCCGTCAAACGTCATAATTTGATCAAGAACAAAACTAAATCTTAGTAACATTAGTAACAAACTAAAACAGATGGAAGCACACCAACTACATGTATATGTACATGTGCGTATTGTTATGTGTTTACTTTTCTACATTGGCTAGAGGTATAGGGGGAGGGTTGAGATCTCACAAACATGTTTAACCCCGCCGCATTTTTGCGCCTGTCCCAAGTCAGGAGCCTCTGACCTTTGTTAGTTTTGTATTATTTTAATTTTAGTTTCTTGTGTACAATTTGGAAATTAGTATGGCGTTCATTATCACTGAACTAGTATATATTTATTTAGGGCCAGTTGAAGGACGCCTCCAGGAATTTCTCGCTACATTGAAGACCTGTTGGTGACCTTCTGCTGTTGTTTTTTTCTATGGTCGGGTTGTTGTCTCTTTTGCACATTCCCCATTTCCATTCTCAATTTAATAGGCGGAAAAACAGAACAACTGAACCACTTAACTACACCAAAAGCAAACACCGACATACAATAAATCAGGCTGCAAAGAGCAACTGTCATATTATGTATAACTGTATTAAGACGTTCCAAAGGAAATCAATTGTTTTTTTTTTGTTTTTTTTTCTATAATTGTATTACCTTCCACTGTGTAAGGACTGTTACTAGATGTTTTCTTTGGGTATACACTTTCTGTTACAAGACGTTCTGTAACGGTAAAGTTTGACTTTATGTGGACCATAATTTACTTCTTATATATTGGAATCTCCAATGGACGTTCCCTTAGGTATCATTTTTTGTGTTTGTGATACTATATAAAATTATCATCCGTTGTAATAGCGCTATTGGATGTTTTTTTTAAAGATCATTTGACTTTATGTGGTACATTATTTGATTTCAATGTGTTGGCATCGCGCAAACGTTCCCTTGTGGTACTATACGTTAATGACTTATGTATGTCTCTGAACTGTTTTAACTTCATTTCTTTTGTTCTTTTTCTCATATTCATTATGTCCATCAGACCTAATGCTTGCTTTATTGTCTTCTTACTTTTTCAGAATGCATGCTGTTGTTTTTGGTATAGCATGGTTTGAAGGGTTTTACATGACAGCCAGAAACCCTGGTAGATGGATGATATTTTGTAAAGTCAACTACCATTTTAATCGTGAGTCATACTTAAGTTTTGTGGAATGTTCATAGAATGCAACTGTTACAGTAATAAAATACCAAATCTAATATATTAAAAAGTTAATAAATAAAAAATTAAATTATGAATACAAACAGTTTACAACCATATCTTCAAAATGTTCTTGTATAGCAAAATCTGAACCTGAATTCGTAAGGATTCATATGGGGTTTACAAATCCGAAATAGAAACGAATGTTATTGATAAAATACTATTTTAGTATCACGATACTTAATAATATGATTAATGAAGTAATAATACTTTATTTGATATTATAGATGGAATGGCAGCTTTTGTAAATGTGGTGTCAAGACCAGGAATACTACCACCAACTATAATAAGAAGAACACGTCGTTATTTCATTGCTGTAGAGGAAGTTGTGTGGGACTACCGACCGTCTGGTAGAGTGTTGGCACGAGTTGGTAAAGGTTCAACTGAAAGATCTACGTAAGCTTACCTAGTGAAGGGTGATATATATTAGTGTTTAATGGTAAACATTTCAACTGTTTTATATAGAGAACACCTATTTATCAAATATAGTCAAAAATTGAATAGGATACAAGTTTTTGGGATAATCATATTTTAACCGCTATTAAGAACATACCAAACAATCTACCATTTACACAAATAAATCTCGAGACTGTGAGCACGTAATCATTTGTAACGGCTGAAATTTCACCTCCAGAATGTGGGGGTAGAATCACTGATAAAAAGTGGTAGGTCACCTCGAGAATGCGAGTGTCGAATCATTGGTAACGGTTGGGAGTTAACTTCTGGTATGTGAGTATCGGATCCCTGCAGGTAGTGGTTGGAAGTTGACCTCAGGTATTTGAGTATTGAATTACTGGTAACGGTTGGAAGTTTACCTCAGGTATGTGAGTATCGGATCACTGGAAGTGGTTTGAAGTTGACTTCGAGTAAGTGAGTATCAAATTACTGGTAACGGTTGGCAGTTGACCTCAAGTATGTGAGTATCGAATCACTGGTAGCGGTTGGAAGTTGACCATTGGTATGTGAGTTTCGGATCACTGGTAGTTGTTGAAAGTTGACCTCAAGTATGTGAGTATTAAATTACTGGTAAAAGTTGTGAGTTAACATCTGGGATGTGAGTATCGGATCATTGGCAGCAGATGGAAATTAACTTCTGGTATGTGCGTATCGGATCATTTGTAGCGGTTGGAAGTTGACTTCAAGTATGTGTGTATCGAATTACTGGTAACGGTTGGAAGTTGACCTCAAATGTGTGAGTTTAAAATCACTGATAACGGTTGAAAGTTAACCTCTACGTGATTATCGGATCATTGGTGGCGGTTGGAAGTTAACTTCAAATTTGTGAGTATCGGATCATTGGTAACGGTTGGATGTTAATATCTGATATGTGAGTATCGATCAATGGTTGCATTTGGATATACATTATGACCGTCGTTATGAAATCATGTTTCGTAATGTTTATCATGAATTCGAATTTCAACATTGCCATATGTTTGTTGTATAATGAGTTAATCTTCGATTGGATAAACAGTAAAACCTAATAAAAATGATATACGTTTTATCAGAATCCAAAATTATACACTACACATATGTAATTATAAGAAGACGTTGTATGAGTGCCAATGAGACAACTCTCCATCCAAGTCAAAATTTGTACAAAAGAAACCATTGTAGGTCAAAGTACTGTCTTCAACACGGAGCCTTGCCATCTATTATATCTAATATATGTATATATATATTTCAAAAGAATACGTATAACGTACTTAAAGTTTGGAAAACAACACATTAGGCGTAAAGGTGTTGGGCAAATGGGTGTCTTACATTTTGGGTGACGGACTAACGAGGTTAAACCTAATGTCTCGTGGGGCTTCTTATATTAAGGAAATGCTTGTATCAAGTCAGAAAGATGACAATTGATTTCCAATTGTTTGTTATCGGCCACGGCTGTTTATTGGGACTGTTTTTCCTCACAGTTGTTTGTTATCGGCCACGGCTGTTTATTCGGACTGTTTTTCCTCACAGTTGTTTTAACATCTTAACTGTTGTCACCTTTAGAATAATTTTTTTAGAACGTTGTGCCAGTTCATATCGAAAATTACTATTTTTATTCGTCATACATTTGCAGTCTTTGTGTCGTGTTTGGAACATTGTACCAGAGTCTCTGATGTTCTCTTAAACTGTTTTTTTTTTGTATATATATTCAAGATTGTGATAGTTTTATAAATAGAATAGATTGACATAATTCATACTGATGAAGGATATCTGTTATCCGAAATATCTAGCATTTGTTCATTCTAATGATATTTTTGGTGATGGTGTACCCTTTTAGACTGGTTATATATTATACTGTGTAGTGTACTGTGTCATAATTATATGATCCATCGACCCGTTATATAACCAGCTTGAAATTGAAAACAATATATATATTAGCTTTTGATTTCGCAATTTGATAAGAGATTTTTTAAGTTGGAATTTTCCTTGGAGTTCGGTATTTTTGTTATTTCTCTTTTTGTTTGAATCTTCATCAATGAATATTTGTTATATTTTGGTTCAGCGTTGTGCAAGAGTAAAATGAACAATAACAAACATCATGTTGTAAACAAATCAGCCTATAATTATGGTAGTTAATGATCACATTTATGACCATTAATGCACAAATACTGTGTGTACGATAAAAGTCCCTTTTCCATGATTTACAACCTTGACGAGAAAATATATAATTATTTGCCATAACATCTGAAAGAATTGTTAATTGAATATGATATCGATTCACTCATTGTACTTGTTTTATAGTTATCTATATTGAGACGACGTTTTGACAGTAACAGTTTATTACATATCAAAACTATAACATATTTTTAGGATAGAGGAACGATTCTTCATAAGCGATGGAGCTGTTGGGGGCCGTTTTGTTAAGGCAGTTTTTATTGAGTATACAGACGGAACATTTCAAAGACGAAAACTGCGCAATAAAGACGAGAAGCATTTGGGGATACTTGGACCTCCAGTTCGAGTTGAAGTAGGAGAAATGCTAGAAATTATACTTTTAAATAAAGCAAGCCGGCCTTATTCCTTTAATCCATTTGGTCTTTCATTCACTAAAGATAACGAAGGAGCATTTTATAAAAACGATAGACACAGTAAGTTTCATTACAATAAACGATGATAATTATAGCTCATCATAACGACAAGTATCTATTAAACACATTTTTCTTCTGTTATATAAGTATGTGAGAACGTAAAAGGTAATTCATAAGACACGAAGTTATGACAATGTTTCCATGTTTCCATGTCCAGTTTACCTGTTGACACTAATTTATTATAATTGATTGTCGGTTTGACCTTAGTGTTGATATGGACAATAACAAATAAATTAAATGATTTTTATGCCCCACCTACGATAGTAGAGGGGCATTATGTTTTCTGTCTGTGCCTCCGTTTGTTCGTCCGTTCGTTCGTTCGTTCGTCCGTTCGTACGTTCGTCCCACTTCAGGTTAAAGTTTTTGGTCAAGGTAGTTTTTGATGAAGTTGAAGTCCAATCCACTTGAAACTTAGTACACATGTTCCCCATGATAAGATCTTTCTAATTTGAATGCCAAATTATAGTTTTGACCCCAATTTCATGGTCAACTGAACATAGGAAATGAAAGTGCGAAGTTCAGGTTAAAGTTTTTGGTCAAGGTAGTTTTGATGAAATTAAAGTCACATCTACTTGAAACTTACTACACATGTTCCCTATGATATGATCTTTTTTATTTTAATTCCAAACTAAAGTTTTGACCCCTATTTCACGGTCCACTGAACATGGAAAATTATAGTACGAGTGGGGCATCCGTGTACTATGGACACATTCTTGTTTTTAAATGAAATACAAAAAAAAACGTATGATACACGACTTTGGAATAACCTCTTCTTCAGATATGAATGTTCACATTACATGTTTTTTGTTGTTTTTGTTTTTGGTCGATTATTCGGAATATTCTGGGTTTTTTTTTGCATTTGATGCCATTTAAAAACTATTCGCTAACCCCAAGATTTCTTTTTCAATTTTATTGGATACATTTTTATAAGCTATTTGTTTCAAATCTATACAAAAACTTGTTTGGTTTTCATAGTTTTTAAAAGAAATAAAATCTAGTGTATGCAAAATCTAGATAACCATTTCGCCCTGTTTATTATCATATAATAATTAATAAGGAACTGGTTGTCAAACTGGGTATAAAATTGAGACGGGGTTAAACACGTTTTTAGATCCCAACCCTCCCCTATACCTCTAGCCAATGTAGAACAAACAATCACACAACAATACACACAGTAAAACTCAGTTCAAAAGAAGTCCGAGTACGATGTCCGAATGGGTAACAATAGGTACTAAACAAATTGACAATGATACACAAATTAACAAAGGACTACTAGCATGTCAGCTGCAAACCTAATTAAACTGATTGAAAAATTACGTCTTCAACATATAAATATCAAGTGCAATCGCTCCCGTTAGGGGTTAAGTATTATACTATCATAAAATATATGAGAAGAACACAACCTGTATCATGCCAAAAAACTGGTTTTTAGAATAAATGCATTTATTTCCGATGTAGAGACCTTATAAGTGAAACAATATTAAAGCCAACATATGCAATCTTTAATGACCTGACAACAGTACCGTAACTATATTCTTTCTTAATTAGTCTGTTTAAAGGTTTTTTTAGCTTTTGAGGTGCATGCCGATATTTCTGTGCTTTGTAATGAATGTAACCAAACAAAATTGGATGTGAAATACCTGAACGTATAAGTTCTTTGCATGTTGAATTATATGTATGAATGATGTCCCAGTCTCGATTATAACGTTTATTAAATGGTTTGACTAGTTTGTGATATAGAAAACCCTGGTGTAATAATTTTCAGAAATACAAGACTAGAATACAGTCTGATGAATCCTTAAGAAATAAGAGTATTTTAAATATGCACACTAGACTAACTGCATTGCGAAAAAGATCTTTATGAATTAGGAGTCTGTTGAATATATATGAAAGACTAACTGTTCAACAAACTATACCATTAGGAATTAATAGTCGTCTTATTATCATTGATAGACTAACTGTTTGGCGAATTTAAACTGTAGAAATTGGGGGCCTTTTGAATATTTATGATTGATTAGCTACTGCACGAATTATGTGCTTAGATATCCATTCTAGACAAGCTACCTGATGAATTATACCCTTACAAATTGAGAATCTTCTACATAAACATGTAAGACTAACTGCCTCACGAAATAAATCATTTGAGATGTGCAGTCCTCTGAATAAACATGATAGACTTACTGCCTGACAAATGATACTCATATGATTTCTCTTTATTGGTAGGATGCATTATGACAGACTAACCACTTGTCAAATTAGACCCATAAGAATTGAGAGTATTTTACTGTCCGTTGTACACTGACTGCGTAATGAATTATACCCTTACGAGTACAGAATCGTCTGAATAACCGCCTGACAAAATATACCTGTAGTAATTTGGAGTGAATTTAATATGTATTCTTGACTACCTGCCCATAAATGATAAATAACTTCCCTTGATAACCGAGAGTACTCTTAATTGCTATGCTAGACGTAATGCCTGACAAAAAACAAGCTTAGGAATTGGCAGTCTACTCAATATTTACACTATACTAATAACTGGCTGACAACTTACTGGTTTACACATACAAAAATATATTTGTATCCGATACTCGTGAAAATTAATCTTTATGTATGTTAAATTATAATCTGATATTTTAGAACAAGGACCGTTTTTGGTCTGTAGTTGGTATTTCTATAATGTTACGCAATAACACTTTAGTAACGTCTCGAATAAATCCTTTCGAGCTTATTTTATTTTCTTTTTTTTTGTTAAACAATAGAAGCATACCAATCCACGGACATTTGATTACATGCACCGAAAAATTTATTATCAACAAAACAAACCTGACCAATAATCATTTGATAACTTTTAAAATATAGCGAGATATCTTGTTAATCTTTAAACTATCATCTGATATATGTTAAATGTTGAATGACCTTAATCATCAACACTTTTAGATTAGTTGTAAGTATGAGTAAGCCAATGTTAGTAGGTTCTGCAGTATCAGCATTGTTACTTTCTGGATTTACTAGTCATCATGATTTTTCTTTAATTTGCAAATTTAAAATATATTGGTATGATTAGATTATTTTAATCAGAACAACAAATGGTAATTCAATAATATCTTTTATGCCCTTTTTGAAACATACTCGCACCTCATTCCCATTAAATTATTATGTTGAGTTTTGGCCATTTCAATTGCAGTATTTGCTTTGTTTCATAAAATGGCATACATCTACAGGTAACTCTTTACTTACTTTACATACATACGACAGATATCTCTAAATTAAACGTTTAGCAAAATAGCATTCTAATAACACGTACCTATGAAGTTTAAAATAAAATGAAATATAGCGGACATGTATATCTTTATTGACCGTATTAAAATACATTCGACACGTATTGATCATTAATCTTTCAGGCAGTGAAGTCACGGGTGTTGCTGCAATGCCTGGACAACACCGTCGATATATCTTCACTGTACCATGGGATTATGGACCAACAAAAGAAGATCCACAATGTGTAACAGAAACCTACCAATCATTTGTTGATTATTCTAGGGATCAGTACTCCGGTTTGATTGGTCCACTACTTATATGTAAACCAGGCTCTTTAAACGCTAACGGAAGGCAGGTAAGAAGCTTAGTAAAGTCTATTGTCATATCATATAACTTATAACATACTCGGTTTATCTCCTGGTTCACCCACGGGTATGTGAATACAGCTGTAGTTATGATGTAGCGTTTTACTTATTGCTCCATGGTTGATGTCAGTGTAGGAAATATACTTTGCATTCAGAATATACATGAAGTAAACATTAAACAGTATGGCTGTGTTTCGGCTTTTTGAATTACGATAGTTGATTTATAATAAAACACTAACTGACTAACTATTTTAACCCATACCATGTCAGTGAGTATAACATATTTTCTCTTGGTGCTTGAAATCTTATGCACTACTCTGGATATGTAATATGGGCCTATATTTCCTGTCCGTGTAATATATCTACCGAGTCACCTTTTACAGGGGATTATGGCTCATTTTCTGGGTCAGTGTCATATATCTAATGTAACATATTAGACATTGAATGAGGGTCATATTTCTTGCTCGTGTTTTATATCTTATGATCCGCCGAGATAAATAACTTATCAATAACTCTGAAATAACGTGCAATAAGAAGACAGTAGATACTAAAGTCTTATAGCAGCTAGGCAATAACCAAACAACATGTACACTCATCTGTAAACGTCTTCAATATAATTGACAATAGCAAGACAGTATACGTTTCTACCAATGCCTCAACATAATGAATAATAATACAATAGCATCTACCAACGTTTTATACATAATGCAGCAATAACAAGACACCATCTACCAATGTCTTAATATAATCCAGTAATAACAAGACACCATCTACCAATATTTTAACATAATGCAGCAATAACAAGACACCATCTACCAATGTCTTAATATAATCCAGTAGTAACAAGACAGCATCTACCAATGTCTTAATATAATCCAGTAATAACAAGACACCATCTACGAATGTCTAATCATAACGCAGAAATAACAAGACACCATCTGCCAATGTCTTAAGATAACGCAGCAATAACAAGACACAATCTACCAATGTCTTGAAATAATACAACATTTACAAGACATCATCTATCAATGTCTAAACATAGCGCAGCAATAATAAGACACCATCTACCAATGTCTTAAGATAATGCAGCAATAACAAGACACCATCTACCAATGTCTTAATATAATCCAGTAATAACAAGACACCATCTACCAATGTCTTAAGATAATGCAGCAATAACAAGACATTATCTACCAATGTCTTAATATAATCCAGTAATAACAAGACACCCTCTACCAATGTCTTAACATATTGAGCAATAATACGACGGCATCAAACAACGTCTCATACATAATGAGCAATAGCAAGACAAAATCTACCAACGTACCATAATTTATATATAACAATTAGACATCATATGGAAGCATCTTGTATAAAACTGGTAATATAAACAAGACAACATATAGAAGCGTCTAAAGCATAATGCAGTTATAACAATACAAAATCAACCAACGTACTATATTTAACCTGTAATAATAAGACATCATATAGAAGCATCTTGTACATAAAGTGGCACTTAAACAGACAACATATATAGAAGCGTCTAATGCATTATGCAGTGATAACAACACAAATTATACAAACGCCTTTAACATAATGAGCATTAACATTACAGCATCTATCATCACCTTATACATAATACATCTATGTTTATACATTGATAAAGATATTGTTTTATAGCAGTTAAATCCGACATCCTGCCAATATTTATAGTTCAGTATTGTTTATTAAGGTTATGTGTTTGTCAGACTATTAGCAACATATTTTCACTGAACGTTTCATCAGATGTATACTGATTCTTTTGAGTCTCGGAAACATGGGTTAGGGTTAGGTTTTTTTTGTTAGTTCATTATATGTCAATCTGATTAGTCAGGCCATTTGTAACTGATTTGTACAGTTCACACAGGCTGTGTTGTTTAACCATTTTACCCTGGTTAAGTAAGGGCTGGGCACTCATCTATATGTTGACCATCTCGACATTTTGAATGTGTCTTTTGATAGTCAGGGACCATTCAGTGGGCGTCCTTGGAAACTAAGTTGATAATTGTTGTGTGTTTGGTTGTTAACTGTTACAAAAATAAATGCCCATGTCTAATGACAAAAAAATGTTTATGTACTACAACAAGAAAGAAAAAGGCAAATGTCTAATGACAAAAAAGTGTTTTAAAATAGTGTCTATATAATTCCTCAACAATAAGAAAGAAGGGGATCTAGAGGTATTGATCTATGACAATATTGTCTTTATAATATAAATAGCAAGCCTCACCTCTAGTGGTATTGTTGTATCATTGTAGTGTCTGTATAATTCATCAACACATATAAAGCACCTCCTCTAGTGTTTCTGTTGTATCGTTGTAATGTCTATAAAATTTATCAACACATATAAAGCCCCACCTCTAGTGGTACTGTTGTATCGTTGTAATGTCTATAAAATTCATCAACACATATAAAGCCCCACCTCTAGTGGTACTGTTGTATTGTTATAGTGTCTATATAATTCATCAACACATACAAAGCCCCACCTCTAATAGTACTGTTGTATCATTGTAGTGTCTGTATAATTCATTAACACATATAAAGCCCCACCTTTAGTGGTACTATTGTATCATTGTAGTGTCTGTATAATTCATCAACACATATAAACCCCACCTCTACATGCTCTAGTGGTACTGTTGTATCGGTGTAGTGTCTATAAAATTCATCAACACATATAAAGCCCCACCTCTAGTGGTTCTGTTATATCGTTGTAGAGTCTATATAATTCATCAACACATATAAAGCCCCACCTCTAGTGGTACTGTTGTATCGTTGTTGTGTCTATAAAATTCATCAACAAATATAAAGCCCCACCTCTAGTGGTACTGTTGTATCGTTGTAGTGTCTATATAATTCATCAACAAATATAAAGCCCCACCTCTAGTGTTTCTGTTGTATCGTTGTAATGTCTATATAATTCATCAACAAATATAAAGCCCCACCTCTAGTGGTTCTGTTGTATCGTTGTAGTGTCTATATAATTCATCAACAAATATAAAGCCCCACCTCTAGTGGTTCATTGTATCGTTGTAGTGTCTATATAATTCATCAACAAATATAAAGCCCCACTTCTAGTGTTTCTGTTGTATCGTTGTAGTGTCTATATAATTCATCCACAAATATAAAGCCCCACCTCAAGTGGTTCTGTTGTATCGTTGTAGAGTCTATATAATTCATCAACAAATATAAAGCCCCACCTCTATTGGTACTGTTGTATTTTTGTAGTGTCTGTATAATTCATCAACACATATAAAGCCCCACCTCTAGTGGTACTGTTGTATATATCGTTGTAGTGTCTGTATAAATTATCAACACATATAAAGCCCCACCTTTAGTGGTACTGTTGTATCGTTGTAATGTCTATATAATTCATCAACAAATATAAAGCTCCGCCTCAAGTGTTTCTTTTGTATCGTTGTAGTGTCTATGTAATTCATCAACAAATATAAAGCCCCACCTCTAGTGGTACTGTTGTATCGTTTATGTATCTATATAATTCATCAACAAATATAAAGCCCCACCTCAAGTGTTTCTTTTGTATCGTTGTAATGTCTATAAAATTCATCAACAAATATAAAGCCCCACCTCTAGTAGTACTGTTGTATCGTTGTAATGTCTATAAAATTCATCAACACATATAAAGCCCCACCTCTAGTGGTTCTGTTGTATCGTTGTAGTGTCTATGTAATTCATCAACAAATATAAAGCCCCATCTCTAGTGGTTCTGTTGTATCGTTGTAATGTCTATAAAATTCATCAACACATATAAAGCCCCACCTCTAGTGGTTCTGTTGTATCGTTGTAATGTCTATCAAATTCATCAACACATATAGTGGTTCTGTTGTATCGTTGTAGTGTCTATGTAATTCATCAACAAATATAAAGCCCCACCTCTAGTGGTACTGTTGTATCGATGTAATGTCTATAAAATTCATCAACAAATTTAAAGCCCAACCTCTAGTGTTTCTTTTGTATCGTTATTGTGTCTATATAATTCATCAACACATATAAAGCCCCACCTCAAGTGTTTCTATTGTATCGTTATAGTGTCTATATAAATCATCAACACATATAAAGCCCCACCTCTAGTGGTTCTGTTGTATCGTTGTAGTGTCTATGTAATTCATCAACAAATATAAAGCCCCACCTCTAATGGTACTGTTGTATCGTTGTAATGTCTATATAATTCATCAACAAATATAAAGCTCCGGCTCAACTGTTTCTGTTGTATCGTTGTAGTGTCTATGTAATTCATCAACAAATATAAAGCCCCACCTCAAGTGTTTCTGTTGTATCGTTATTGTGTCTATATAAATCATCAACACATATAAAGCCCCACCTCTAGTGGTTCTGTTGTATCGTTGTAATGTCTATGTAATTCATTAAAAAATATAAAGCCCCACCTCTAGTGTTTCTGTTGTATCGATGTAATGTCTATAAAATTCATCAACACATATAAAGCCCCACCTCTAGCGGTACTGTTGTATCGTTGTAGTGTCTATATCATTGATTTAGTCCTGGTATCTATGATGGGTTTATTTATCATCAACAAATATAAAGCTCCACCTCTAGTGTTAATGTTGTATCGTTGTAGAGTCTATATAATTCATCAACAAATATAAAGCCCCACCTCTAGTGTTAATGTTGTATCGTTGTAGAGTCTATATAATTTATCAACAAATATAAAGGCCCACCTCAAGTGGATCTGTTGTATCGTTGTAGAGTCTATATAATTCATCAACAAATATAAAGCCCCACCTCTAGTGTTAATGTTGTATCGTTGTAGAGTCTATATAATTTTCAACAAATATAAAGCCCCACCCCTAGTGGTACTGTTGTATCGTTATAATGTCTAGTTAATTCATCAACAAATATAAAGCCCCACATCTAGTGGTACTGTTTTATCGTTATAGTGTCAAGTTAATTCATCAACAAATATAAAGCCCCACATCTAGTGTTAATGTTGTATCGTTGTAGAGTCTATATAATTCATCAACAAATACAAAGCCCCACCTCTAGTGTTACTATAGTATCGTTATAGTGTCTAATTAATTCATCAACAAATATAAAGCCCCACCTCTAGTGGTACTGTTGTATCGTTAAAGTGTCTAGTTAAGTCATCAACAAATATAAAGCCCCACCTCTAGTGTTTCTGTTGTATCGTTATAGTGTCTAGTTAAATCATCAACAAGTAGAAAATATAATTAGAAAATTTAATTTTCATATTTAATTTAAAGCGTGGTATAAACAAAGAATTTTTCCTAACTATGATGAATTGGTTTGAACAAGATAGCTGGTACTTCAATCAAAGTATATCTTTGGCCATGATGAATGGTAAAATGGTCGACCAAGAAAATGCAATGTTTAGAGATGTGAACACTTTAAGAGGTATGTATCCTGTTTATAAATATGTTGAGAGATAATAACACTTTAACAGGTATGTATCTTGTTTATAAATATATTTAGAGCTATGAACCCTTTAAGAGGTATGTATCCTGTTTATAAATATGTTTAGAGATGTTAACACTTTAAAAGTTATGTATCCTGTTTATAAACATACCTATGGTGCGTTGTACCGTTTTGATTCAAAATATTCTATAGCCTGGAAAATGAATAAAATACAACAGGACAAAACAAAAAGATTATTATTTCATTGTTTATTTATCTTTCGTTTGTGATGACCCAATGACGGTATACCCTTTCACCAAGCATCTGTGAAAGTAATTCTAAGACCTGAACAACATTATGGGATAACGGTAATGAGCCAGCGTCCATCAGAGCGTCACATTTAAAACATTTTCTGTAATGAGGATTATTTTTGTTACTGTATACTTATTTGATTACATGTAACTGTCTTAACTTTATCTGACCCAACATTCTAAATGTCGTGTCTGGTCGCTATCCATCTATTGTTATCTACAAATATATTTACTTTTAACACGTTTGTATGTTTCTCTATTAATGCATAGTTTTAACATGCATTATGTTTGTTACAGCAATAAATGGTCGAGTTTTCGGCAATATTGGCGGTTTTGACATGTGTGTTCGAGACCGAGTATCCTGGCATGTTCTTGGTTTTGGTGAAAGGTTTGATTACCAGAATCCAGTGTTTGAAGGAAACAATGTCCAATATGATGGCCGAATGGTTGACCACGTGACTGTATACCCAGGAACTAGTCAGACTGCTTATATGACTCCAGATAATCCAGGTAATATGCTTAATTGATCTTAAATGCAATTACAAACTGTAAGACAAAAGTTTCAAAAGGAAATTTTAAATCATTATTATGAGACAATTAAACAGACCCTTTTTCAAAAGACAAATTACAAACAAAACATATAACAGTCAGCAAACCACTAGAAGATAGAAGATAAAATATAAAGCAGAACAAACCCTGCGACAACCAGGTGCCCCGGAATTATCAGCATGTCCTGTCCATACAGTGACAGCTGTCCTTTTACTCGTTATCTTATTCTACAGCATATGCATTTAGTTTGCCAATTTCAGTTATATTATTGGATACTGTAGTCTTTATATACTCTGCTGTTTATTAAGTTATACTGCACAAGATAAACATTTGTAAAGTCTCATACAAAAAGTTGTTGATTTCTTTCTTTTCGTTCTCTTACTTTAGTTTGCTTTAACCGAATGTCTTAAAATTTATACACAATGTTTACTACCGCAAAACACAGATCAAGTTTGAATTTGGTGTCGTCACCTTTAATCGTTGTCTGGGTCATTTACATATTCCATGTATCTCATATATGTAATCTTAAAAAATATGTAAATGCTATGTGAGATATAATTGACAAATATTACCTACATAGATATATACAGTATATATAGTATACATAGTCCTGATTCCGTGATTAACTTACATTTCACTTTTGGTCCTTTTATGTTTTCTCAACTTTTTTCTTATTTAAGGAATGACTGTAATATTTTTGTCTATGAAGAAATAACATAAAATATTTGGTGCACACTGAATAACGCGCGAACAGTGTGCACCACATTATTGTTGAATAGACAGAACAAATATTACAGTCATTTCTTATAATTCAATTCTAAATTCCATTTTAAACTGTAGAAAACCATAAAAAACGTTGATGACGTCGGTCACATGACTAAATTATGTCTATGGGCTGATAACAAAACAACGTCAGCCAATCAAATGACGCGTTACATCCAAAATTAAATTATTTGTATATAACATGTATTAGGTTGGGATTTTCAAATGTTTTGGCAATGAACAATAATAACGAGACTGTAAAAATGTGCAGTAAATTTGTACTGTAAGAATTTATAATACATGTAACTAAAATATGGATAATTCTGCTGAAAGCCCATTAGCCAATATTTTATTCTAATGCAAGTTTTATTAGGTAACGTATTTACCTCCAGTTTGTAAGTTTTCATTTGTATGACGTCACGAGGGTATCACCAGTCCAGTAGTCAACACTTCGGTGTTGACATGAAAATCAATAATGAGGTCATTTTTATAAATTTTCTGTTTACAAACCTTTGAAGTTTTCGAAAAACTAAGGATTTTCTTATCCCAGGCATAGATTACCTTAGATGTATTTGGCACAACTTTTTGTAATTTTGGATCCTCAATGCTCTTCAACGTTGTACTTGTTTGGCTTTATATATTTTTTGATATGAGCGTCACTGATGAGTCTTATGTAGACGAAACGCGCGTCTGGCGTACTAAATTATAATCCTGGTACCTGATAACTATTTACCCATGACGTCTATGCGCCGAAATCATTTATAAAGTTTCGCGAATTTTTTTTCATTTGTAAAATTTAGACATTTTATCAAGTTTAATCGTATTGTTTGTAATGCATTATAATCAGAACAGTACTGTAGTTGAAGAGTTGCCACCGTGAAATCTTCTATTGACGGTGGCAACTCTTCAACTACAGTACTGTTATTCCTTAAATAATGACCTGAAAATACATATATTGTTTTTAATAAATCTTTCTGTTATATTGGAAATCTTCCTCATGCATATGTCTGATGTCTTTTATTTGTTTGCAGTTTTATTTGTGCATATTTTTTTTTTATCATTTTCTTAATTGTTAAATTTACACAATAATACAAAAAAACAGTAAATATAAACATCAGGAGGATACCAAGTATGCAAGTGTGGACAAAATCTCAAACTCTTCAACAAAGTCTAAGTTAAGATTAGGTTCCGTAGAAATTTAATGTAATGTAATGTTTCTAATACAAACACATATGTTTAGGTTCCCTCATAATGAGACCGTTAGATTTACTTTTTTTAAATATACGTTGAAATGATATTTTCTGAAAATAAATTTTAGTGAACAGTTCATCAATTTCAATTATTCGGTTTTGTATTTTAACCATATAAGTATTACTTCATTCATTAACTTATTCTAAATTAGTTAATTTCGGACATTATGTTGCCCAATCTATCATTTTTTGTCTATTCATTTATTCTCCCCTAGGTAAAATAGTTCTATACAGACTTTAACAACGCAACACACATTTTATGTTTTATCAAATCATTATCAATCTTCTTTATTAACTATTCATCCTTACAATGCTGTTATTCTGATTACAAAAAATCAAAACGTGACTTACCTATGACATTTGGGCATACTGCATTGTTGATGTCGTACGAATTTCGTGACTCTAGAATTAAACGTATGTTATGATTTTTTTTCTTTTCATCGTGAAACATTTTGTTGGATCTCTACAAAAATCTAGATAACATTTTTTACGTTTTGATCTTGCTGAGACAATGCAACAAAAATTTGAATAATTTTGCAGCCATAAGAATGATGCAGGATAGGGATTATGATCTACAACGACCTAAGTCATAAATGTCTACAAAATATTTTGATTAAAACGGCAATGGTAACTGTAAGTCATGCGTACCAACATGATTAGTCTGGCGACATTGCTTTAATAAGTGTTTTAAGGACAAAAGGTAGAATCACAAAAATTACTGAGCTCCGAAGGAACTTCTAAACAAAAAGTCACTAGTCAAACAAATAGAAGATGTGGTGTGAGTGCCAATGAGACAACTCTCCATCCATATAACAATTTAAAAAAAGTAAACCATTATAGGTCAATGTACGGCCTTAAACACAGAGCCTTGGCTCACACCAAACAACAAGCTATAAAGAGCCCAAAATTACTAGTGTAAAACCATTCAAACGGGAAAACATATGGTCTAATCTATATAAAATCAAAAAACATGAAACGAGAAACACGTTTAAATTACATAAACAAACGACAACTACTGTACATCAGATTCCTGACTTAGGACAGATGCTAACATAGAACAACACACATTAAAATATCAATTGGCAGGCTTAACTCAATCACAAAAACTAAATTAATACACTATAAACGAATAAATTCGATTTGCGATATCTGAATGCAATGGAGGGATAACAACTGTCATTTTCTAACTTGGTATAGGCATTTTTGAAAGTAGAAAATGGTGGACTAAATATTGTTTTAAAGCTAGCTAAACCTATCACTTGTACGGCAGTCGCATCAAATTCCATTATATAAGTAAAGATGTGTGATCAAAACAAACAGACCTAATAGGTAAAAATGTCAAAAATAGGGACACGCAGTCAACATTGTGTTAATTAATATAAAAACAAAACAAAATATGTAACAAAGATGCACAAAATTTATATACATGTAGACACAGTACATTCATGAGCAAAAATGAAAGACAAGAATAAAAATCACCATACCACAATAATACAATAACAGGATGATTTTAAGTACAGAGCCATTTCATATGTAGCAAATATTAGAAAATTACAAAAAAATCTTCTCGTTTGTCAAAGATTCGTGTACTACGATGACCGTGTATGTCAAATTCGAGATAAAATATGTGGAAAAATGTCGTGTCTGTTATTTCTTCAATTTCTAGTTCTAAGGGATATATTTTTTTTTTACCAATCTGGACATTTTGAATTAGTAATGGAAAGAACATCATCAAAGAGGATCGTAATATACCAGAGGGCCAGTCAAACTTTTAAAATAAACTGACAATACAATGGCTACAAGGGAATAAGACAAACAAACATATAAAAGTACACAACACAACATGGGAAACTAAAGACTAAGCAACACGAACCCCATCAAAAACTGGGGGTGATCTCAAATACTGCGGAAGGGTAAGCAGATCTTGCTCCACATGTGGCACCGGTCGTGTTGATCATGTTATTACTGGTAAATAATCTTATTCGGTACGTCACGTTCGTGAAAAGGGAAGGGGATTGTACTTACGACCCACACTTTGTAAGGAACATATTCGATATCATCTGTGAAACGGTTATTCCATAACGGACAACGAACTCGTAAAGGCGTCCGTAAAACTTTCGAAAACGTGATTACAACTGTACTACATTTGGAACTCTTTTTTGAATTGCTTCCTTGACCAACACGCCTTTATCAACGAAATCATGAGGGAATACAAGCCCGGGACTATCGTATCAATTGGGAGATATATACTACGTATACAGGCGCAGGTTGAATGTTTGTACATAGACATGAAAGGTTCACAATTAGAAAACTGAAATCATCTTTTTACATAATGTTTTGTTTTCAACCGACCCTCATGTTCAATTTCTAGATGTCAGTCAAGATATGAGGCAGAATAAGCAATATCCGTTGTACCTTTTATCTCTATCTCGATGGGAAAGATCCATTTAATGAGTCAACAATTTATGAATTATTTAGCGAGAGAACATTATCTATATAGCGGAAGTTAAGGGAGGCAACTGTAGTATAACGCTGTTTAATAAAGGCAACAGTAGTATACCGCTGTTCAAAACTCATAAATCTATAGACAAAAAACAAAATTGGGGTAACAAACTAAAACTGAGGGAAACACATTAAATATTAGAGGAGAACAACGACACAACATTCAAATGTATCACACAAAATTGTCAAATCGATTGAGAAAAAACAAATCCGGGTTACAAACTAAAACTGATAGTGCCAACTTCTTATCTTTCTTCCTAAGAAGTTTCTGTATGAAGCCAGCCTCATGAATATAAAGGAACTATTCAGCAAGAAGAGGGGCACACTTGGTTCCTATTGGAATGCCGATAATATGTTGAAAAACACGTTTCATATCTTTTTCTGTTTGAATCGGAGTAATTCATTACAAAGTAGGATTTATCCCTTCCTAAGACAAGATACTTGAAACTACGTTGGCCATTCCTTTTTATGAAAAAAAAACAATACAAACTCTTTCAATTTGTTTTTTATTTTGAAATTGAGAATAGATATGTAAAGGGTAGAAACGTCAAATGATTTAATACTATTACAAGATGAAAGAGTCTTATATTGTATGTACTCTGAAGGATCTTTTTCAGTATTTAAATCTGATTCGCGACACCTCTAAAATAGTCAGTTTCACAACAACTTTGAATATATCTTAATGTGAAATCAAATAATCAGAAATACAATACAATAAAAGAAGAGCTCGACATGAAATGGCGCACAATTTTCCCCATAAAAATAACGACAATTGGTTGACAAATTCAACAAACTTGTTGTCCATAGGAATCTCCAGTATACTGACCACTTGTGCCTCTGTGTAGCATGTAGACTACTTGATTGTTTTAAAAATTTGTATTTATAGGAAATTGGCTTATCCATGCTGGTCAGTTACAATCTCAGACAGACGGTATGGTTACCAGATATAATGTAGACACGTGTAATCGCCCCCTGTTTGTGCCTGTTCCTGTCTTTAAGAAGACTATGATTCGCAGATATTTTATAGCAGCGGTGGATGTTATCTGGGATTATGCACCAAGAAAAATAAATATTGTGACAATGGGGGATCTCAGAGATCCAAACACGTAAGTTAGGTGATATCATCATGTATTGAAATGGACGAATGGATTAAAAAGCTTTCCATTTGCATTAAATTAAAAACTTTATTAATATTTGAAGATATCCAGAAACTATACCTGCTGGGGAAGAATTATTCAGAATGTAAAATGTATAATAATTGATTGGTTTTGGTTACACATATTGATATATTAGATCTTATAAGAAAAACCCAATGTTAATAAGAAAACACAATGACTATGTACCGAGAAACAATCATGCATGGACATAGCAGCGCTTGCATAAAGTTTGGGTTTATTCAGTCACCGAATATTTGTGATCTGTTTTATCATATTTATCAAGTATGACGCCTCCGAGTACGGGTATTTCTCGCTACACTGAAGACCTGTTGGTGACCCTCTGCTGTTGTTTTTTATTTGGTCGGGTTGTTGTCTCTTTGACACATTCCCCATTTCCATTCTCAATTTTATCAATTTTAATTTAACATGACTTTTTTATATTTTAGACCGGGGAATCTTTATGTTCGTAATACTGACATGTTCATTGGCACACAGTATAAAAAGACTGTATATAGGGAATTCTATGATGGAACATTCTCAAGACAGATACAGCGTACAGAAAAAGATAACCATCTTGGAATACTTGGACCATTCATTAAGGCAGCAGTTGGCGATGTCATTGAAATAGTTTTTAAAAATATGGGCTCTTTTGATAATTCAATATACTTGAAGAATCTACCACTTGATAATGAAATGTCTAAAGACTTACGAAATGGTTTAAAACCAGGAGATGTGAAAGTTTACAGCTGGGGAGTTCCAGAACGATCCGGACCTGGTAAAAATGAGCCTAACTGTGTTGGATATTCATATAATTCGCCAGTTTATCCTCACAAGGATATTGCAACCGGTTTGATTGGACCGCTACTTATTTGTAAGAGAGGTGTTTTGGATGTTTATGGCAACAGAATGGATGAAACAAACAGAGAATTTGCGTTAGCGTTTGTGATATTCAATGAAGCTGACAGCCATTACTTTGACGAAAATGTACGAGTACGGGCACCGAACAGAATGAATCGGGATGACCCTATGTTCCAACAATCCAATAATAAGTTTAGTATAAATGGATTTATTTTTTCTAACATACCGAACCTAGAAATGGTAGTAGGAGATACAATTGCATGGTACACGTACTCATTTGGTAATTCCAATGGTGTGCATTCAAATCATTTTCATGGACAAACTTTTATCAAAACATCCTCAGCATCTTTCCGGGATGATGTAATTGGTGTTGCTCCAGGTGCATATGAAACAGTAGAAATGTTTGCAGATAATCCAGGAACGTGGTTTGTTCATTGTCATTTAGGATTACATATGTCAGCTGGTATGATGGACACTTACACGATTTTACCAAGAAATCTTAGAGGCATTTATCGACGTGGTCCTCAAGTTCTACGTAGAGCACGTATAGGTAGAGAATTAAGAAGACGAAACAAGTTTGGACGGAGAGTATATTAATGTTGATCAATAAATGTAATGTGGATGATTGGTTGCACGAAATCTTAGGATGTTATATTGATTATCATTTCGTTCAAGTTTTGTCCCTAATACCTATTTCACAAATGGTGATTTACAACGTGCACATGTGTTTATACACATCCCTGTGTTGACCTCAAGTGAAAAACGCGTCTCGCCGAGCATTCATATTTAATTGTATTATAAAATTTAAAATTTAGTTCTGGAATCTATGATGAGTTTATTGACACCCGTGCGTGTATGCAAACATATATTGAAAGATATATGGTATCATAATTAATGAAACAACTATCTATTTAGCCCGTGACCCTTATTTTATGTGATTCAAAAGATCAACAGACGCCAACAATAATGTAATACAGGTTTTGTTTGATTGGGTATTGTTATAGCATATAGTTGAAATGTGTCTTGCATAATCCGGACGAGAATAAATTAACAATAACTGTTACATAATTTTACAGTGTTGGTAGACGAAAATAAAGTGTGTAGCTTGCGACAGAATGATAAATTCAGGCATGATTACATTTCTGAACCCCTTATACAGAAAGGTAACAAATATAAACACCACATTCATATAAAAGGTTCTGCTGGGTTGTCAGGCCATTTGGAAGCCACCTAAAAATCATATGTTTGATATTGCTAGAAACAAAAGATCAACAGAAACACTGGAAAGAAACAAAAACAAACGACAAAATAAAACAGAGACGGACTATATGAAAACGATAAAAAGCACCACAGCAATCTTCAGAATTGATAATGTAATAGATAACAGGTACATGGGCATAAACTAGAAACCAAATAAGGAATACAAACTGAATCGTTATCTATTATATTTAGGAATTATTAAGGCCTTTTAAAAGTTGTGCAAGTTGAAAGAGAAGTGCTCGAGAGTAATTGATGGTGGAACATAGCTCAAATTTAAATTTCTTTCTTTTACCAAAAAAAATAAAAAAATAAAAGCATGGTTCATATTGAAGAATCACTCCTTTTACCGGAAACTGAAATATAGTTAATATTGAATTTTCTCGCCTTTATTCATGAAAATGGAATAAAGCTTACTTTTCTGTGTGAGCCAAGGCTCCATGTTGAAGACCGTACTTTAACCTATAATGGTTTATTTTCATAAATTGTGACTTAAATATAAAATAGTATCATTGGCACTCATACCACAACTAATCTGTTACAAGTCAGGAATATGGCCATTGTTATATTATAGTTCGTTTCTGTGTGTGTTACATTTTAACGTTGTGTTTCCGTTGTGTCGTTTGTTTTCTCTTATTTTTGAGTGTGAATTCACATTACCATAAGACGTGTCACGGTACTTATCCATCCCAAATTTATGTATTTGGTTTTGATGTTATATTTTTTATTCTCATAGGATTTTGTCTAATGCTTAGTCCGTTTCTGTGTGTGTGTGTGGGGGGGGGGGGGTTACATTTTAATGTTGTGTCGTTGTTCTCTCATTTTTATTGCGTTGCCCTCAGTTTTAGTTTGTTACCCCGATTTTGTTTTTTGTCCATGGATTTATAAGTTTTAAACACGGTATACTACTGTTGCCTTCATTTATGCGCTTTTAAGTTTTACAAATTTACAAACAATTTTCTTTGTAAGAGTTATATCCCTATTCACTGTTTACCATCTGTGTGCATCTCCTTCGTAACAAAAAAAGATAGCGACAAAATTCTTTTTATAAATTGTTTGTTACATCCTCAGAAACTTTTGGCTAATTTAGATCGAAGCGATTCGATGAAATTTTATAGGAGTTATCTACGTATAATTTTTTTCAGTATATGTTTTCAACTCATCAACTATTAACCCTATAACCCTGAAATATTTTTATTTGAGGAACCTAGGTCCTAACTTAGAAAATGAGGTCAAGGTCAAAGGTCCAGGTCAATTTCAAAATTTTGACTTTTCCTTGTTTCGAGATTTTCTCCAACACTTTTAAAGATATACATTAAAGAGCAAATGCAAAGTGTTTGCTTTATTGTAATGAAGATATGTTTCATTTGGTCTGATACAAGTTAATGGCATCTATTAGGAGTTAGTGCCCCTGAAATGTCTTAATATAAGGTTATTTGATTATAACTTCAATTAAATTTATTATCAAGTCATATGACCTGGTACAAAAGGTTAGGTGACATATGACCTTGAAAATTTACAATCGGAAGTGACCTTGAGAAAACCGGAAGTAATTATGTTTGCACTTTTTTACATCAAAGTACTCAGAATCCATATATTTTTTAATTTAAATACATTGACTTATCACTAAAGACTAGAAGTGAGTTTTTGTAGTGGAACCGGAAGTGGTCAATTATATCCCGGTTTACAGGCAAAAGTATATCGAAACTATATATCTTTGGAATCATGGTAAAAGAAGCTATCATATGAGACCAAAAGTAACATTTATTTAACCGGAAGTAGCATATGATCTCCTTTAGTTTACTTACAAGCATATCAAAACCATTATTTATCGCATCAGTCTGAAGAAACAAGCTTCTTTTCAAAATGTCTTTCATGTGGGAAGGCCTTCAATTGTTCTCTGAACAATTGTTTTTTTTATTTATAATTACTTTTCTTTTAAACACGATAATTACAAATTAACGACAATCAGTGATAACAGGCTTCTGACCTGAGACAGGCACATATAATATGTGTCATGATTAAACATGAATGTCAGCGTTTAACCCTCTCCTAACCTGGGGCAGTTGTAAAACAGCACGAACCATGAACAAACTAAATATCAGTTGAAAAGGTCATAACTTGTCATTTCGATAGACAGCAGAAACGTGTCTCATTAAGACGGACAAGACGTGGAAGGGTATTGAAGTTTATGTTTTTATCCTTACCCTTCATTTCTGCTTATATACTTTGTCTTTTTAATGTCTAAATGCTATTTTCTTTTCTTTGTTGGAATAGTTATTTATTTTATAGTTTAATATCAGAACACGATGTGAGCTGAATTCTTATCTTTGACAATGCTATTTATATTCCTCACACATAATTTTCAATATAATGAAGCTATAAACCCTATAATACAATTTGATTATTATATAAATTGTTAGTCTTCTATGTTCTTTTATCTTAATTTATTTATATGTTTTGGATTTTGGTATGACATCCATTTTGAATGAACTAATGCACATTTTTATGTAGGGGCCAGCTGAAAACTACTTCCGGTTTTATTTATGTATTGAAGACCGGTTAATGGCCTTCGGTTTTTATTGGCTCTTTGGTCGGATTATTTTTCTCTTTGACATATTGCTCATTCCTATTCTCATATTTCTATATTTTTAACAACAAATATATTCTTTATTCTCAAGAAAGCTTGTTACAATTATACTATTATAGCGCTTTTTTTAAGTATACATGGTATAGCACTTTTGTAAAGTATAATTATATTTTAAGGAATATTAGTTGTTTAAAGTATATTAATAGAGTAAAGTATATTAATAGAGTAAATAAAATTGAGAATGGAAATGGGGAATGTGTCAAAGAGACAACAACCCGCCCAAATAAAAAACAACAGCAGAGGGTCACCAACAGGTCTTCAATGTAGCGAGAAATTCCCGCACCCGGAGGCGTCCTTCAGCTGGCCCCTAAACAAATATATACTAGTCCAGTGATAATGAACGCCATACTAATTTCCAATGTATCTCCCTCATGCAAAGCTCTGATTCCTTTCACGGATTTGGCTATACTTTTTGGACCTTTTGGATTATAGCTCTTCATCTTTTATATAAGCTTTGGATTACAAATATTTTGGCCACGAGCATCACTGAAGAGACATGTATTGTCGAAATGCGCATCTGGTGCAAGAAAATTGATACCGTTAATTTTATTCCAAATTGTACACAAGAAACTAAAATTAAAATAATACAAGACTAACAAAGGCCAGAGGCTCCTGACTTGGGACAGGCGCAAAAATGCGGCGGGGTTAAACATGTTTGTGAGATCTCAACCCTCCCCCTATACCTCTAACCAATGTAGTAAAGTAAACGCATAACAATACGCACATTAAAATTTAGTTTAAGAGAAATCCGAGTCTGATGTCAGAAGATGTAACCAAAGAAAATAAACAAAATGACAATAATACATAAATAACAACAGACTACTAGCAGTTAACTGACATGCCAGCTCCAGACTTCAACTAAACTGACTGAAAGATTATGATTTCATCATATGAACATCAGGCACAATCCTTCCCGTTAGGGGTTTAGTATCATATCATCATAACATATATGAGAAGAACATAACCCGTGTCATGCCAACAACTGTTTTTAGAATAAATGTGTTTAGTTCCGATGCAAAGACCTTATCAATGACTCAATATTAACGCCAAAATATGCAATCTTTAATGACTTGACAACAGTATCGTAATTATATCCCTTCTTAATAAGTCTATTCAAAGGTTTTGTAAGTTTCTGAGGTGAATACTGACACCTTTGTGCTTTATAAAGAATATTACCATAAAAAATTGGATGTGAAATACCTGAACGTATTAAAAGTCTGCATGTTGAGCTATATTTACGAATAATGTCTTTATACCGATGATAAAATTTAGTAAATGTTTTGACTAGTTTGTGATATCGAAAACCCTGGTGTAATAATTTTTCAGTAATACATAAATTTCTCTCGTTAAAATCTAAAACATTGTTACATACACGAGCGAATCGTACAAGTTGAGATATATAAACACCGTAAGATGGTGACAAGGGAACGTCACCATCTAAAAACGGATAATTAACGATAGGAAATGAAAAATCATCCCTTTTATCATAAATTTTAGTATTCAGCTTTCCATTAGTGATATAGATATCAAGATTGAGAAAAGGGCAGTGGTCATTGTTAGTATTAGCTTTTTTTAAAGTAAGTTCAACAGGATAAATTTCATTAATATACATACTGAAGTCGTCATTATTGAGAGCCAAAATATCATCCAAATATCTAAAAGTATTATTAAATTTGTTTATCAGATGTTGTTTCGATGGGTCTTTGCTTATTTTTGTCATAAATTGTAACTCATAACAATACAAAAACAGGTCCGCAATAAGTGGTGCACAGTTAGTCCCCATTGGAATTCTGATAATCTGACGATATACGGAATCCCCAAAGCGAACAAAAATGTTATCTAGTAAAAATTCAAGGGCATATATAGTATCAAAGCATGTCCAATTAACATAGTTTTTTTGTTTATTGCTACTAAAAAATGACCTAAAAGAGTTTGAACATATATATTCACATTCTGATTTTTTGAATGCCCATTTAATGAGGTGTGTGAATTTTTTCTTAATGAGAATGTGAGGCAATGTGGTATACAGGGTAGAAAAATCAAAACTTTGAACAGATTCAAAATCACCAATATAAGCATGCAATTTATCAAGTACTTCCAACGAGTTCTTGACACTCCAAACGTAATTTATTCCACTATTTTCGAAGGCCTTATTTGAACAATTTATTATCAGGTTTTTAATTGTACCAAGTGTGCTGGTAAGAAGAATAGACAATTTAGTAGTTGAACAATGGCTTGAAGACGAAATAAATCTATATTTGTAAGGTGTTTTGTGTAGCTTCGGAAGCCAATACATAGTTGGGACTTTCATTGTATTTGGCTCTGCTTGTAAAGCGGTGCCTAAAAGTTTATGTTTGTTACAGATTTCGTTTTCTGAAAATGGAGTCAGTTGGAATGTTGATGAATTGGTGATTTCCTTTTTCAGAACCTCAATGTAAAATTTACGTCAAACAATAATAATATTATTAGCAGCTTTATCTGCCGGGACAAAAACAAATTCCTTGGCTAGTTCTTTTAGTTTATGTTTGATACGAGAAATAGGTTTATTGTTGTAAGGGTTTATAGTAAAATGTTCTTTAAAATGTTGAATACGTATATCAACTATCTTCATTACTGAATTAAAAAAAGAGTCCAAAGATTTTTTGTCAGCTTTTTCCCGTTTTATCCATTTCATACAGTAAGTATGGAGTGAGTCGTGGATGATATTACGACACTCATTCCAATTAATAATTGACGGGGGACGATATTTAGGTCCTTTACTGAGGAATGATTTTAACTCTCGGTCTTGAACGATGTTAAGATCTCTGTTATAACATGGGAAATTGGGCCATAAATATATTCGGAATTACTGCAATTACATGAAGTAGGTGTATTTTCACTGATAGTAAAGTATATTAATAGTGGAAAGTATATATGTTTTGTAAAGTATATTTATAGAGTAACGAATATTAATTGTTTAAAGTATATAAATAGTGTAAATTATATTTATGATATAAATTTTATTCATCACGTGCGCGCTTTAATGATTTCCTTATTTACTCATTAAATAAACTGTTATAGGGTTTTCTTCCCTTACTAAATCTTATAAATTGTGTTTTAATTTATTCAAATGACAAAAATGTCATGTTAATGGGAATTCCTCTAACTAAAATAAATCACTAATTCATCTGTATGCAGTAAATATACCAAGTACAATATCTAAACTCTAAATATAACATAGAATGAAAGTCTACTTTGTTTCTAAGTAGTTGCATTCGGCTAACCACATATAACGTTATTCATACAAAAATAAACATTTAAAAATGTAAAGCATTTATCTAAATTCCCTTTTGTAATTATATTTTTTTCAAAATCATTAATTATTCAAACATGATACATGTAATATATACCAATATAACTAAAATTTAGATAAACTTCCTTAACCCACATTAAATTTCGACCTTCAATATATCAGATATGGTTAATTTTTTTTAGAGTGACCGACTTATTCTTCATCTGAAAATTAAATGTTGTTTAATCAAAATTTACGACAGTCTAAAGTCACAATAAGAATAAAAAGTAAACTCACAAAAAACTGATCTCTGAGAAATATTCAAAACAGAAAGTTTCTAATCAAATGGCAAAATCAAATGATAAAACACATCAAACGAATGGACAACAACTGTCATATTCCTGACTTGGAGCCTGTATTTCAGTGGTTGTCGTTTGTTTATGTGTTACATATTTGTTTTTCGTTCATTTTTTTACATAAATAAGGCCGTTAGCTTTCTCGTTTGAATTGTTTTACATTGTCTTATCGGGGCCTTTTATGGATCACTATGCGGTATGGGCTTTGCTCATTATTGAAGGCCGTACGGTGACCTATAGTTGTTAATGTCTGTGTCATTTTGGTCTTTTGTGGATAGTTGTCTCATTGGCAAACATACCACATCTTCTTTTTTTATATTTGATACAGGCATTTTCAAATGTAGAAATTGGTGTATTGAAACTGTTTTTATAGCGCTAAACCCCTCACTTGTATGCCAGTTGCATAAAGTAAACATTATATTATCATGTTAGCCTCTTTGTAGATTTTCCTACGGTGCAGACTTTTGATAAACGCGAAAAATTGTGACTTTCGATGTTTGTCATCAACGGACACGGAAACAGAAAATATCTAATTATTGAATGACGATTTTATAAATAATGTTCTATCAAGATAACCACATATTGACAGCGAACTCAACAATCACACAATAGTACAAATTGAATCATCTTTTCTGGTTTTTTTTTCTGTTTTTCTGTTAATGTGTATATAAGAAGATATGGTATGATTATCAATGAGACATACTTTACGTTTTGTATTCAACTAAGTCACTGTAACAAAGCGCGACAGAGTTTTTGTTTTCATCTAGGCGACTTTTGTACCGAACGTCAGATATATGCACTTTGAACAAACAAAAACTGGTTATTGCATGTTAAGATAACTGATTTTATATTTTTCACATATAAAACTTGTTTCCTCCTAAATTAACTTAAAAAAATACATATATCACACTGCTTAAGATTGTCAATTTTTGTAAATTGACAATATTTTGTCATCATTTGTACTACAGTCAAACCACCAGCAGAGTAGAAACAGTTGGTAACAAGGTTATTTTGTGCTGCAACTTTTTTGTTATGAATTTTAGATAACCCGCCTTCAATTGTTAATTTTTTAAACTAATGTTCACAAAATGTTTCAATGCCTTCAAGAAAACGAGCACCTTCATACCAATACCAGCAACATCTGAATTGTGTGTTTTTTGTTACTTTTGATTCAAATAATACTCGTTTTGATTGCCAGAAACAGCACCTTTATCTCCTCTTGATTTTTATTTTTATTTTAATACTATTTTAAAATGTTAGAATTGAAATCATAAAATTTGAATTATAAAATGATTTACAGTTCTTGAAATACATAAAAGAGAGAGTTTTACACATACTTCTGTTAGACGGTTATGTTAAAATAAATTTAAGTACATAAACCGAACAATAGTACTAGCATATTCCCCTGAGTCTCTGTAACTATTTTCTAAAACAAAAGACTAATGTTATTACCGCAAATGCAACATACATTATTCCGAACATGTCGGCAATTAAAATACTTATTAAACGCGCAAATTAATACGCATAAATCGCATGATTATTTCAAAACTATCGGTTTTGTTTCAATCAAACTTTAAGACCCAAACACTGCCGTTTTTCCTTCCCCCAAAAACCCTTTGCATGATATTATGACGACGTATCTTTCGTTTTCAACACACCCTTGACTAGTGCATGGTTTAAAACACTTTGATTGAATTCAAATTTGTATATCTGATTCATTCCCTTTTCATAGATTTATCAAATCTCCTAATATAATATCAGTATGCAGAACGTTTCAAAAGCAAAGACATAAATAAACATACACGCCAATTTTTCAAACAATGAAAATTAAATAATGCATATTACATTACATTGCTTTTTCGTGCATAAACTTTCAATTTAGCGTGGTAAAATTATCGGGGACACAGACAACTTCAATGATACATTGTATAACAATTTTTAATCCCTGCAGGCTTAATAAAAAATAAAACAAATCAAATTGTTCATTTTTCCGTCCGGTATCTCTCGTCCCACTTTGTTGTCGATAACAAATTTTAATCACTTTAAACGTTAACTAACATTGTGATGCAGAAATAATTTTTATAATGGCTTTTTGGTAACCTTTAAAACAGACATGGACAATAATGAAAAAATAATTCAAATATGATATGTTTGGAAATATTTCAATATCGATCTGATTGCTGGAATTTTTGTGTACTCTTACAGTTCTACGGTATTTATAAAATGGCTTCAAGACTCGACCTAACATAATATATATCGTTACCGCAGCACATTATGAGTATGCTCAAATCATTTTCAATTTGTACCAATTTTATCAAAATTCATTCAGCAGTCTGTACTTTTCAATTAGATGTTTGGTGGGTTTTTTGTAATGTCTTGCGATTACAAAAACGAATAAAAAATACAGAATCACCTCTTCATTATATGATAAAAAATATTCTTTTAAATAGAAGTAGCATTTTTTTTTTTTTTTTTGGCTAAATGAGGAATCATAATTTGTAAGTAATACGTAGAATTAATTGGTCTTATTAATGCAACAAAATGGTCGATAAAAAACAAATACCGTGCAAAGCGTAACAGATAAAAGGACACCAAATTCAACAACTAAAGCTCATAATATGGATGTCAATAATGACCAACATACGTTCCACATAGTCATACAGTGCCACAAAAGGACAAAGATAAAACAATTTTCAACATTGAGTTAAGCTAACAGGTTTATGTACAAAACAATAAACGATAAACAAATTTGACACACAGGAACAATCAACAACCACGGAATTACTGGTTCCTGACTATCGACAGGCATATACATAATGTGGTGTTGTTTATCGTGGTTTTGGGTGCCCAAACTTTTCTGGACTTGAGACATTGATGTAATAGCATGTAACATGATATTTATCCTCATAAATATAATTCACTTAGTATAGATCTAGGAGAACTTGCAGTTACTGCCAGCTTGTTTAAAGTAAATAACTGCTTAAAAAAAATCATGTATCTAAGAATATTCAATACATCCAAAATAAAATTAACCCACTTATCAGTTTGACAATTTCCGAATGCATGTGTCATTTTCTACAAGTTTAACAACAAAAAAGATGATACCGGATATGTTCCTTATGATGTAACTACAATCCTGTTCATTTTTCATTAAAATATGTTCCACCGAATAAGACAATTTATCGACTTTGTCATAACATAAGCAACACGAAGGAAGCCACATGTAGAGCACGACCTACTTACCCTTCCGCAGCACTTTATTTATTTTTATTTTTATTGCGTTCGTGTTGCTTAGTCTTAGTATTCTATGTTGTGTTTTCTATACTTTTATTCGTCTGTCTGTCTTTTTTCTTTTAAAGCCATGGCGTTGTCAGATTGTTTTCGAACTATGAGTTTTTATGTCCCTCTGGTATCTTATACCCTTCTTTTGGTACCGCCTGCCTAATTGTATACCAATTATCTCATATTGCCTCTGTAGTCAATTTCACAATTGACAGAGAACTTATGCTCTTAAGTTAGAGTTCTTTGAATAGAATTTTGACAGAATAAAAACAATGCTCTAAAGGTTCTATGTACAGACGTTTGACCGAACAACCAATGGTCTAAAGGTTCTTTGTACAGACGTCTGACAGATTGACAAATGCTCTAATGTTTTGTTTATAGAAGTCTGACAGAACAACGAATGCTCTAAATGTTCTATGTACAGACGTTTTACAGAACAACCAATGCTCACAATGTTCTATATTTAGAATTCTGGCTGAACAACTAATGCTCTAAAGGTTCTGTATATAGAAGTTCGACAAAGCAACCAGACTGAGTGCTTTAAAGGTTTTATATACAGCAATTCGTTATAATAACACGCAAATGTTTTAAAGGTTTTGTATACAGAGGTCTGACAGAACAACTAATAGTATAAATGTTCTATAAACAGAGGTTTAGAATTTTTGAAAATCTCAGTCTTTTCTACCTCAGGCATAGATTACCTTAGCTGTATTTGGCAAAACTTTTAGGAATTTTGGTCCTTAATGCTCTTCAACATCGTTCTTTATTTGGCCTTTTGAACTTTATTTTGGATTCGAGCGTCACTGATGAGTCTCTTGTAGACGAAACTCGCGTCTGGCGTATATACAAAATTTAGTCCTGGTATATATGATGAGTTAATTTAGTAAAACAACGTATGCTCTAAAGGATCTACAAATACAGAGGTTTATCAGAACAAACAAGTGTTTAAAATATTCTATATATAGAAGTCTGACAGGACAACTATACATCTAAAGGTTCTGAATACAGCAGTTCGTCTTAGCAACCAAATGTTCGAAAGATTTTAATTAGAACCTTTAGATCATTTAGTTGTTCTGTCAGACTTTTGTAATTAACAGAAATCTGACAAAACAACTTACGCTCATAAATTTCTATATACAGACGTCTGAAAACACAATCAAATGTTCTAAATGTTCTATGTACTGCTATCTTACAGAACAAACACTGCTTTAAAGGTTCTATATACAAAAGTTAGCAAAAAAACAAATGTGTTTAAGGTTCTATGTAAAAACGTTGACAGAACAACCAATTCTCTAACGTTTCCATGCAAAGAAGTCTGACAGAACAACCAATGCTCTTACGGTTCTGTACAGAATTTTGATAGACACCAAAATGCTCTAAAATTTTTATATACAGAAGAACGACAGAACAACCAAATGCTTTAAGAATTGTATATACAGAAGTCTGACAGAACACCAAATGTTCTAATGATTCTCTGTACAGAATACTTTCTGACGCAACCAAAGCTCTAAAGGTTCTATAAACAAAAGTTTGACATAACAACCAATGTTCGAAAGTTTCTATGTATAGAGTTTGACAGAACAACTAATTCCTTGTAGGTTCTATATGCAGAAGTCTTACAGAACAACCAATGAACTAACGATTCTATATACAGAAATTTAACAAAACAACAAAATGATTTAATGATTCTATAAACAGAAGTTTAACAGAACAACAAAATACTTTAATGATTCTATAAACAGAAGTTTAACAGAACAGCCAAATATCTAAAAGGTTCTGTATACAATAGTCTGACAGAACAACCAAATGTTTTTAAGGTTCTATATGCAGTAGTCTAACAGAACAACAAATGCTCTCAAGGTTCTAAATACATAAGTCTGAAAGAACAACAAATGCACTTACAGTTATATATACAGAAGTCTGACAGAACAACAAATGCTCTCAAGATTTTAAATGCAGATATCTGACAAAACAACCAAACTATATTAAGATTCTATAAACAGATGTTCAACAGAACAGTCAAATATCTAAAATGTTCTATATACAGTAATCAGACAGAACAACCACATGCTTTAAAGGTTCTATATGCAGGCGTCTGACCGAACAATCACTGTTCCAAATGTTCTTGATAAGAGATGTCAACTCGGTTGAGATTTACAAATCGATTGCTCCTAGATTTACCGAGCAATTCATGAGTACTCGTTTGGAAAATATTTACAAAATGGAACCACAAAATGAACATAAAACCCTATGTGTTCTTACCTCTATGTGTTCTTACCTAGGACTAGATAATAGTTCGAGTAATGTCATAACACAATTAACAGCTCAATTACTACATGTATTAATTATGTATTCTTATCAAGTAATTAATTGATATCTATAGAAAAATAATTATTCAAACAACAGTATTTGGGAAATCATAAAAAAAAACATTAAATGATAAACAAAAGGGTGCATGATGATTACAACAATTATTTTCTGATGGTTCGACACAGAGTGCAACGACTTTGTTCTTATTTATTACTTGTCATATTTTACTACGACAAGGCGATTTCTCAACTTTGTTAGGTAACTAAACGTCCTGCTGATGAAAAACATATGCTACGACGTTACAGAGGCAATGGAATGACTTATATTAACTAAAAGTATAAGCTTTTGAAAATACTCTTGTTCATATATCTATAGGAGGCGCTCTCAATACTTTTTTTTATTTATCTAAGCATTAGAAAGCAACAACATTCTTATATGACACCGATAAGTCGAGTATGATCGATATTCGGTACTACCGAGCGGTACTCGAGCACTTGCGTACTCGTTGACCCCCCTCTTCTGTTTACAGAAGTTTGAAAGAACAACCAGTGCAAAGGTTCTATATACATAGACATCCCTATTCTGTATATAGAAGTTTGAGAGAACAACCAGTGCAAAGGTTCTATATACATAGACACCTCTATTCTGTATATAGAAGTTTGAGGGAACAGCCAGTGCAAAGGTTCTATATACATAAATTTTATAAAACAAATACATGCCCTAAAAGTTCTGTACAGAAGTTTGACTGAATAACCATTTCTCTAAATACGTAAATAATGTAAAACAGTTAGACAGGAAAAACGATATAAGAAAGAAACAACACACTAATACTAATTAAATTTATCTTCTGTGTTAAATGAACTCGTCGTAGATAGTTACTAAGATTACAAAGTCAATGCCAGACACGCTTTCTGTCTACCAATAACGCACCATTGATGCTTGAGTACGAAACTGAAAAGTATTAAGGACCCTTATAAAAGAATGTTTTGCTACATAAAACCACAGTAATGAATTCCTTAGATAGAAAATCCTTACTATTTCAAAATAATGAGTTTATAGATATTTTAAACTCAAAAGTTAATAACTTTGAATAAAAGTTTCATAATTATACCTAATCATGTGTTGTCTCAATGAATGTTACCTCCTTTATTTGTTGGAACGTATCACGCACGATGACACATAGTTATTAATTTGCATTTGTATTTTAAACTTTTTATCTAATTTCACAATAAATTACACATCACAGATCACATGTAATTTATTAATTATACACAAAAGTTAACAAGTATGATAGAAAGAAAAATTATCAAGACAAAGCATACCTGTCTGTGTACGTATCATTGTGGTCATGGTCTCATCCGTGCTCCAATGGAGTATTTTCTTCATGTCGATATTCTCGCCTATTTGCTGTCTAAGACGAGATTATTTCATAACAGCTGAGGAGCATTGGTGGGACTATGCACCTAGTAAACAAAATCTTATTACCAACGATAGAACGTATGTATACAAACTTGTTATCTTGGTCAACTTTATTGTAGTATATTATTAAACTGTTAAATTAAAGGTCTTAAAATCGAAAACTCTAATAAAGAGGTCCTACGCCTGCATATATGGCGAAACAAAATTAACAAAAAATATGTGTGTGCTTGGGTTTCTTTTTACAGATTTTTTTATTTGCATTATATCGTTACTTGAAGTATATAAAAACACAATTGTCTCTTGTTTACTGGGGTATCATCATTTCGAGCACATGTATTTAAGAGAAAAAAGAGACACTTACTTTTAACGTTATTTCTATATTTATGTCTATCTATAAATGATAGGAAACAAAAAGTATTTTTCTAATATTTTGTATAACTGTTTAATTTTCTAATGACCCTTTAATGAACATGTTTGTTAAGGTGTAATACCACCAAATCATGGTACGTCACATCCGGTTGTATACGAAAGTAGGTCGAAAAAAATATTCCCTTGAATTTGACAGTTGTGGGTAATTAATTCTACATTTTATTGCAGTAAAACCGTTTCTGTGTCATAAACATATGTCTTGGGTATTTCAAAACACTATTATTTTTTATTTGGGATTTCTATAGAAAATTTTGTAATCTTAAGGGTACATGGTGACTAAACCATGTACACAGATAAAATAAGGGGAGAAATTTGATTGGTTAACTTCCAATGATGGTTGTTTTCTTATATGCAATGAAATGTCCTGTGATTTTTTTTCTATAGAACTGGACAGGATAAAACTTTGCTCATGCCAAGTATTTCTTTATTTGAAACAAGGATAAATTCTGCACATTTTTTTTTTAAAGTGCAAATTTAACAAAGACTAATAGGGGGAAATCAATGGTGGTATTACACCTTAATGTGTTTATATATTTTTTCCTCTCGTCGTGAGCACTCAGACTATCGTTAACCTTTACATTATTCAAAGATCATATTAAAAAAAAGTAAAATGACAAAAAAATACCGACCTCCGAGGATAATTCAATACGGAAATAGTTATCAAAGGTACCAGGATTATAATTTATTACGCCAGACGCGCGTTTCGTCTACATAAGACACATCAGTGACGCTCAAATCAAAATATTTATAAAGTCAAACAAGTACAAAGTTGAAGAGCATTGAGGATCCAAAATTCCAAAAAGTCCATAATCAAAAGTCTAACACATATACCATGTCGGTGAGATTAGTATTTCTTATATTGTTATTAATAATTATTTTACACATTGAATGACGCATTTCTTAACTTGCATTCTGAGTTTCAGTGTTTATACGTTTTCTTTTAACTTAGCAACTATGCTTGATTTTAAACAAGGAGAAAACAAAGAATAAAACAATAGTTTTTATAACCTTGATCAGAGTAAAAACATAATCTTAATGCATTGCTAAAGAAACATACATGCAGGTACTTTGTACTGAACAAAAGTATACAGTATGACCCTTGTGAAAGGAATTCAAGAAACAAAATTGGACTAGAATTGTAATAAGTAAATGGGGAACAAAATATTGTCACAACAAAATAATGATAATATCTCTTTTTTCTAAATAAGAATTGATAATTTCTGAATTTCCCCTTACATGTATATCTATGTTTTAGCATAACTACAATGCACCTGTAATCTTACTATTAATAAATGTTTTATACATTTTCAAAACTCCCAATGAACCACGTACTTGTATTGTTAGTCTTTGTTCTAAATTTTGAAAGCTTAGATAATATTGGTGTTGTGGTTAGTGCATCGGACTACTAAAACAAAGGTTCCTGGTTCGATTCCAGTTGGGGATGAAAATTTCAGGAACTCAATTTTCGGCTCTCCCTAGACACCATCTGCGAGTATGGTCTTGAGAAAACAATGATAGTCCGTCGGAAGGGGACGATAAATGGCTGACCCGTGTTAAGAGAGAGCCATATCTCTTGCACGTTAAAGACACCCTTGTAGATTTCGAAAAAGAGTAGGCTAATGCCACTACAAGGCAGCACTCGCACTTGCAAAGTGGAAAGGGATGAATATCAGTTGCAAAACTTGTTTCTCAATCCACTATAAATAAATATGTTTAAACTAAATTGAAAATATGTTTTCAAATCATGCAGAACGTCCATCAACATGACATTAAACTGAGTTAACATTATTTATGTCAATTTCGTGTGTTATCTTAGCATACAAAGTACGTGACATCTCTTCCTCTCAATATACATACTAATACTAGCAATAACCTAAATTTAAGTTCTCTCAATTGGAACATCAGAGACGATTATCACTTTATATTTGTTTCTTCAACATTTGAATATGAAAGAAGGTTTTCACAAAAACTAATATTTGTAATTATCGGGACCTTTTATGTCTGACTATATATATACAAGCTATGTGGCTTGGGTTTTACTCAGTGTAACAGGCATTGCGGTGATCTATAGTCCTTTATTTCTGTGTCATTTGGGTATTATATATAGGGTTGTCTTGGTGGCAATCAAATCACGTCTTCTTTTCGATATAGTTATCATACATAATACTAACTTTCTGTCTGTTTAAGCATATATGTTTATGTTTTCTCATGTTATCATCATTTTCATAGTTTTGTTTACATGATTATCTTTAAATATACATGTCATGTATATATGTTTGAATAGTAACTTGTCTGTTCTTGCAAAGTTAAACCAGAATTTGCATTTTACTTTCGTAACAGATATGAAAGTTATGATATTAATAAGTTAACGTACTTCACAAACATCTTAATTAATGAACTTCTTGTTTAAAAACACCTGTGAAACAAGATACAGGTAGTCGTCGTAATTAATTACAATTATTATAAAAACGAGACAATTATAAAACGAAGTTCAAATGAAGTAAAAACAATTACTTGATAATGTGCTCATTTGGATGGTATAAACAATGATATTAAATGCTCGTAATTTAAGGGTTCAATGATTTACCAAAGTCTTACCATATAAGACCTTCACTCAAAACAAGTTACAACGGTATATTATTGTTGCATTAATCTAGTATGGATTGTGAATAGAAAATAGTCATCAATTCACCTAAATGTTAGAATTAAATATTATGGCTTCTTTGATCTTCATGTTTTTGACATACGTCTGATGGACCTCTGACTAACAAAATACAAAGTCGGTAAAGAGAGTTGCATAACTCGTTTCCATAGGACATACTGACAAGGTTTTATAACGTCTATCTCCGAATTCAGCAAATTCAACAAATATGTTGTCAATGAGAAATTATAGGATACTGATAACTTGTCGCTGTGTGTAGCATGTTTTATCTTTGTGTTCACTACTGACAGAATATGCCAAATGGTATCCCAAAGTTATAAATTTAAAGCGGTCGCTACCATTTTTTATTGAAATTAGTTCTTTTAAACTTGTTTTCCGAAATTACATTAGGAATGGTGGTATACGCGACTGCCGTAAATACAAAATCTTATTTTGGTATCTTTGATGAGTATATTTATATACAAGGTTTGAAAATCAAAAAATTAATAAAATTAATTCGAGATAATATCGGAATTAAATATTTTCCCGAAATTCTTCAAAGTACTGTGAATGTTCGAATATCAAATTTCAAATATTATAAAAAAATAATTAGCAGGGTTAATAATACGACGTATACGCTTATTCTTAGCATAATAATAAGGGTAACGGTACACGCAAAACGGTTTGTGTTATACACATCAGTAACTATTTGTTCCGAGTCTACAGTTATTTCGTAGTGCATTTCTTTTAGACAATAAATGGAAATAAAATGAATCCAACCTGCGCTTTCTCAATAATATTTTTACAGTGTTATGAACTACTTTTGAGACAAATTATATCAAAATTACAGAAAACGTCATCGGCTCTAACTCAAAATATGGACAATTATATGTTCAGGGGATCTTAAAATCTTTTGACAGCCTCTGAAATACTTATTTTTTTTACCTTTTTCAGCTGGACCAAATCACTAGTTTACTTTAAGATTCATGAATCAATTTTTTTCACAGTGTAATTTCATCTCCCTACTTGCTATTTGAGGCATAAAACATGAAGAAATAAATTTGGAAGGGGTTATAAAAAGATTGGCTAGTAACACACTGTGTGCAATAGGGCCTATATTCGTGGACAACGAAAATCAAGGGATGATAACTGAGCTTCGGACCATTTGGTGGTGGTGATGGTGGTATTACGTAAATATTAGGGAGTTCTTAATATACATTCTTCGATATTTACATTTAGGCTCATGAGCTCCACTTTTGTTAAGGAACAGAGATTCTTTATTAATGGTTATTTGAGTTTTACTATTATCATTTCGTTCTTGCTTATTAAGGAAAATATCAATAAAATTGAAAATACACTATGTTGTATTTCTAATATTTATATTTTTATTCGTGTTCTTTTGGGAAAGGTAACAGCCAAAAGATGGAATGGTAAGAGATTAATAAAAAATGGAAGACTTTGATTTTCTATTATCATAATGTTGAATACTTTAATATGGAAGATCGTTTCGAATGTTTAATACATATAAATAAATCTTTAGATGTATCGATTGATAGTCAATTAAGAAATACAAATGAGACTCTACATAATGTCTAGCATATTGAATTTTGTTGCGTGAGTCATTCAGTTCTACTGCTAAGATTTATTCATTCTGTACATGACCAGGAGGTTTAAATATAGGGCACTTAAAAAAAGATAGATGATTGATCAATAGTCTTTACTGATTATCTAAGAGTCACATTAAAAATTGTTTATGATGTCAATATGGACCAGTTAAGTTTGAATATCATATTATTCTCAACGTAATACTTTTTGATGAAGTTGAGAGTTTTTTTAAAGCTGGAAGATCTATTCGTGTCATTTTAGTTATAATTATTTTAACAGTGAAGAGTTCTGAAATCAATATCGATTTTTTCATTTCAAAAAAACATTTGTTGTTATAAAACTTGGTGTTGCTTCCTTTTTTACTTTTACTTAGTATCTTCTTGTATTCATGAAATAAAGGAAACAACAGACTTATAAAACGAATCCATTTACGTTTTAGTATTCTATGTGGTGAGATTTGATTAATAAAGTGTCCAATTGTTATGCTACACTAAAGGTCACGAAAAAGTAGGCGAATATATGAAATGAAAAATAAAAACTATATTAACAAATATTATCCGTTCTAAGACAAATAGTTTGAATATTTTCCAGGCGAAACTGTATACATAAAGCTCATTCCAAGACATTTATCAAATAAAATACGTCATTCTGCATAAATATACTTTCACATTACTACGAGTATTCTCAGAGTCTTTTTGTTGTTGGGATGTACAAGTACACGGCCACGTCCACTTGTAGTTTCGTCCATCTGATGATTTAAGCCCTTTTTAACTGATTTTTATTGTTCGTTCTTATTTTGTACTGTTATACCACTGTCCCAGGTTAGGGGAGGGTTGGGATCCCCCTTACATGTTAAACCCACTACATTATGTATGTATGTGCCTGTCCCAAGTCATGAGCATGTACTTCAGTGGTTTTCCTTTGTTTATGTGTTACATATTTTTTTGTTTGTTAATTTTTTGTTTATAAATAAGGCCGTTAGTTTTCTCGTTTGAATTATTTTACATTGTCATTTCGGGGCCTTTTAAAGCTGCCTATGTAGTATGTGTTTTGCTCATTGTTGAAGGCCGTACGGTCACCTATAGTTGTTAATTTCTGTGTCATTGTGGTCTCTTGTGGACAGTTGTCTGATTGGCACATCTTTTTTGTTTATATTTAGCTTTTTGAAAAGCTTTGAATATTATGACGTCGATCATTAGTGAACAGATCTTTCCTATCGGAATGCGTATCTGGTGCAGACAAAAGGGTACCGTTAATGTAATTGATAACCGGTTTTCCTAAACAACAATATAAATACAAACTAAGGAATTCAAATATGTACTTCAATACTTATATTTATTGTCTTCTATCGTTCAAACAAGAATGATTGATAGGCTCTTTTTTGAGGTAAAAATTTACATTTGAAATCATGTTGAATTAATTTATTACACAGCGTAATTGAATAAAGACAAGACTATTATAGATGAGTTTGGACCAAATGAACATTATAATAACGTTTTACACCTGAACCACTGTATCATACAAATTTTATTACACTGTAAAATTGTACAATTTCAAATTGCAATAGAATTTTCGTTGCCCTGTATTAATTGCCATTGAAAAGTTTACAACATGCATGTGTTGCGCAATATGACCTGACATAGCCATGAAACCTTTTTCAATCCAACATTTTTTCTTTGAATATCCTGTACCAAATCAGTTACAAGGTAATGTATATATGTTTTAAGGAAAATAATATTACAATAGTCCAAAGGGACCAATCTTTGACCCAAAAGTGTCGATTAGAACGATAACTGTATCAGATAGACAATAAGTGTTTTAGGTAGCACAATAGTATTTCCATTCCGGAATTTACGTTGCTCTTTTGTGTACCATACATAAGTCAATGCATCTGAACAGTGTGATTGGACAAAAATTACATTATCAAATGAACATACTTTCCCAAACTGAGGGTTGAATAAAAACAAAATTTAGAAAATATATTTCAAATCTGATTAAATTCTGAATGTTCCCTTTTTTCACTCTATATACAATCATTTATTCAAATACAAAACTCTCTAAAATCAGTTTTTCTCACATTAATACTCCTTTATCAGAATTATAGCCTTAAATAAATCACTGTGTATACTCTAAGTTTTTCTTTAATGTACATTTTATACCCCCTCCCCTGTTTCAATTTTTTCAAGAATTTGAAAACAAGACTTAAATTAATGCCAGCTTACCCTATTTGCATATTTTCTGATTTAAAATGCCTAGAACCTGTTTAAAACTGTTTTGATAACATATTGAAAGCATATCAGAAAACTCTAAATGTAATGTTTAGCAGTCAATCATTACAACATTCAAAATTATATAAAATATCCAATCCTGCCTCTGTCTCCAGTCCACATCTTACTATATGCCTATTTATCAATTAAAGTTCACATTTTCTGCCTCAGATGATCAATTTAGAATTAGAATTTACAACAGTATCATCTGTAACCATATACCTGACACATTTTAGATAATATATATACTAGAAGAGTTCAAACAAAACCATATTTGCATATCTTTTATACTGGGTGTCACTGGTGAGTCTTGTGTGGACGAGGCGCGTTTTTTTGGCGTATTGAATTTTAAACCTGATGCCTTTCTATTAATCATGTGTTTCTTTGTCTAATACGTTCTCCTATTTATTTGTATTGTAGTCCTGTAATATTATGATGTCATTTTAATGTTATATTTAACATTGCCATTAAAGTGCGAGGTTTGGCATGCCACAAAACCAGGTTCAACCTACTATTTTTATCTTTACAAATGTCCTGTACCAAGTCAGGAATATGGCCATTGTTATATTATAGTTCGTTTCTGTGTGTGTAACATTTTAACGTTGTGTTTCCGTTGTGTCGTTTGTTTTCTCTTATATTTGAGTGTGAATTCACATTACTATAAGACGTGTCACGGTACTTTTCTATCCCAAAATCATGTATTTGGTTTTGATGTTATGTTTATTGTTCTCATCGGATTTTGTCTAATGCTTAGTCCGTTTCTGTGTGTGTTACATTTTAGTGTTGTGTCGTTGTTCTCCTCTTATATTTAATATGTTTGCCTCGGTTTTGGTTTGTTGCCCCAATTTTGTTTTTTGTCCATGGATTTACGAGTTTTGAACAGCGGTATACTACTGTTGCCTTTATTTTGCAATAGTTGTATGTATGCAGATACCAGTTTGAGATATAAGATCACTAAATATGTTATAGAGATAACTGCTAACACCTGATTTTTGCATAACTTCCAAGCATAGTTATTGTTTTCTATATCAAGAATTTTAAAATCATAAAATCATAGCATTTACAAGTTAAATTATTTGTTTTTTTGGCCCAGGGGGTAGGCAATTTTCTATGTTTTTTACCCTGTGACCTCAAGTCTCCTAAATTAGTGCTGTTTCTAGCAATTTGTAATATTAAGTACATATTCAGGATAGAACACACTATTTTAAGTATTGTTGAGATACTGTTGTATTTCTAGCTTGTATGTTTTATGCCGAGGTGACAAAAAAGCAGATTTGGTTTACGGCTTACTTTTGGGTTATCGACAGGACACAAACACCCCATAAATAATATCCAGGAAGGATCTATGAGTTTTAATGACTGCGAAGAGTAAATATAAACACTTCTTCATAATTTATCTTACATATATGCAAATATTATAAATTGATTTTGTATTCAGGACTTTACGTAAACTATCCATACTGTAAACTGTGAATGTATGCTGAGTCATCATATTTAAGGCCCAGGATTCTAACAATCTTCATGAAATAGTTATAAAACTTCATATTTGAGTTAATTTCTTTAAAATCTGTGAGATATTGCAAATTTGATTAATTCTGAATGTTCCATTTTTCACCCTTATATAGGTTGCATTTCTGTAAATATTGACAATGCAATTTCCCATAGGAACTCTTTTTACGGCTTAAACTGTACCACTTTTACTCTGACGTTTTGAATTAAATCTTATCCTAGAATTGAAAGTTCATATGCACTACAATTTTTTTCAAAGGTCAAAATATAGGGCTGTGCAGCATATTTCCAACGTGTATATGTCTTGGACTTCTCACAGTTTAAACTAACACTAATTTTCTTAGTTTAAACATATTATTAATAGTGGATTGTGAAACAAGTTTTGCAACTTAGCCTGCTCTTTATCGAAATCTACAAGGGTGTCTTTAACGTGCAAGAGATATGGCTCTCTCTTAACACGGGTCAGCCATTTATCGTCCCCTCCTGACGGACTATCATCGTTACCTCGAGACCATACTCGCAAATGGTGTCAAGGGAGAGCCGAAAATTCGGTTCCTGAAATTTTCATCCCAGACGGGAATCGAACCAGGAACCTTTGTAATAGTAGTCCGATGCACTAACCACTACACCACGGCTAACTAATTTTCTTAACTACCCCTACCTCGAATAAAAGGTGACCACAGATTTCAATATAAACACATTGCACATGTATATTTACTGGTAACATTCCCAAGTTATGTCTCTATGAGATGGAACACAGAGATCATAACTGGGAACCAGTATGTAAACTAAATTAATTTTCTATGAATATTCTAAATCTCCCCAAAAGAGGCGTGGTTTGAGAAACAGCTGTATTTACAAAGTGCAACCTATAGTAAGCTGAAAAGCTTATAACTAATTTTAGACATTGACCTGACTTTTTTAGTATTAGTTATTATTCGATATCCAACATTTAATCACATAGAAATATCGGAATTGTAAATAGTACTTCAATTCTTTTTAGCAACTGGTTAAAGACATATCATTTTTTATATGGTTTTTTGTTTGATGAATCACAAAGAAATTATACATGTTGTGAAAAGATCTATACAGAAAAGATTAGTTTGATATATGTCTTGTATGGAGTGTATATACAAAGTTCAGACGGATAAATCTTTTTATAAATGTTTTTTTGTCATTTATGTTTTCACCTAGGTTTCTATGTCCTTAATGTTGCATATTAATTAGACAGTGATTACTTCATTTGTCAGAGCCTCACACGTCCGTGTCCGACAAAATACTAAAAAATATTTAAGTTTTTGATGAAAACGAATATACGTACAGAATTTCAATAGAAAGGCAATACAATAGACTTCAAATACGACCCTTTGGTAATAGCAAAGACTTTTCGAACCACCTTTTTTCTAATGAAGATAACCTACCACAGACCTATTTTAGATAGCACTGACACTATGAATAGAATGCTAACATCTTAGAAGTAGAGCTGTTTTCGTTATTATTAAAAAATTCGCTCTACATCCAGTTGTCTCTAATTACCATTTTGTAATTAATAAACTATCGATACATACAAAAATGTATTTATCTTGTTAGTAATTTTAAAATTGTATTTCTTTCTGGGAATGATAAGCATTACATTCAAAATGAATAAATCAAAGTCAACACCTGTCTTAATGTTCTAACTACCTGCTACTATTCAAGCTCTTAGTTGTTTCAAATCCAGAAAAAAAAACATGAATTATTTTGTGAATGTTCGACATAAACCATAAAACATTGTGTACCTGATTTTTCAGAACGAATAAGTTACGAATTGATAACCGTTAATCACTCAATACAATCAAAACATATCCGCTGATTATTAGCAAAGGTGAAGTAAAGGACCTACAAGTAAATATAGGATATTTATAATTTAATTCTTTTGAACTTCCGGTATTCACGCCATAGAACTATCACAGTTCGGTTGCTGTATCGGTCGGTATGAACACAAACCTTTTCGTTAGCACGTGCACGTGCTATTTGTATCATTTTTTAGAAATAGGCATGCGATCTGCCTCTACTTGACTATATAATGCTGTGTCTTTAAAAATAAATATTCAAAAGATAATTAACCAAAAACTTGCGGATGATAACCATTAATTGCACTTTTTTTTATTAAAACAATGGACAATAAGCCGTAACACTTACTGAAACATTTTTTATATTACTTGGTCCTCCATCCTCTTCAACGTCATACTAGGTTTTTTTACCTGAGCGTCAATGATTCTTATGGAGACGAAACGCGCGTCTGGTGTATCAAATTATAAGTCTGGTACCTTTGATAACAATTTACTTCACTGGGTTGATGCCACTGCTGATGGACGTGTCGTCCCCGTGGTTATCACCAGTACAGTAGTCTGCACTTCGGTTTTGACATGAATATCAATTATATGATCATTTTTATAAATAAACTGTTTTCAGAAGTATGAATTATTCTAATAAATTCAAGATTTCTTATCCCAGACAGAGATTTCCTTTCCGTATTTGGCACAACTTTGGGGAACTTTGGGTCCTCAATGCTCCTCAATTTGTTTTGGCATTTTAATTATTTTGATCTGAGTGTCACTAATGAGTCTAATGGAGAAGAAATGCGCGTCTAGCGTATCAAATTATAAGCATGGTACCTTTGGTAACTATTTTTACTTATAGTCTTCCTAATTTTAGATATCATTTACCTTTAATTTATTTCATTCAATATATCAGACAGACTTATACGTATAGTTTCCCTAAGTTTAAATATCGTTTACCTTTTAATTTATTTCATTCAGTTTATCAGACAGACGTTTACGTATAGCCTCCCTAATTTGAAATGTCGTTTACCTTTTCATTTATTTCATACAGTATATCAGTCAGACCTGTACGTATGGACTCTTTCATGTTAGAAAGTGTTGACGTGCTTATTTCTTATTATCTTACCCCCTGTAGATTTATAGAGATAGGCTTGATTAAAAGACTACATGTGGTGACTATATGTATATTTGATATAGGGTGTCTTAAAAAATATAGGGTTAGTTACCATACATGGTTAGTTACCATATAGGGTTAATAAGGAGTTATTTCAAAACAAAAAAGATGCAAAAACCCTTTATAAAAATAACACGGTGTTGAGGAAAAATCTGAAAGGATTCATCAGACGAAGAAATTGGTGATGAAAGGTTGAAATAAGTTCATAAAAAAATGGAGTTACTTCCCTTTCAAAACAAAATAGAAATCTGAAAGGATTCATAGAATAACGTTAAAGGTAAAAAATTGTTATTGTTTTCTGTAGATATTGATGACGTTTTTTTTTTTATTTATTCAGTATATCAGACAGACTTATACAAACGACTGAGTACAGGATTGGAAGTGTTTATAAGAAAGTGAAATTAAAACAGTTTACTGATGGTTCCTTCAGAAGGGAGATAAAACCAGCACCATGGATGGGTTATGTTGGACCTACAATAAAAGGAGAAACTGGTGATGTATTGTATGTTCACTTCCGGAACTTAGCATCAAGGCCTTATGGACTGCATCCTCATGGTGTACAATACTTTAAAGACAGCGAAGGTACTTTATCTTAATTCGTTTTTTTTTGTGTTACATCGAACACATTATATGTTTCAATAGGGTTCATAATTTAGTATTCGAATATGGCGTGCTTCTTTTGCTTTGTTAACAACACCGTGATAAAATTCTCGATATATCTATACGTAACGGTAGCGCAAACTCAGAGATATACATACAATGGATGTTACAATTTACATTCCACGTAAATCCACATGTATTGAAACCTTTTTGAAAACGATTTGTCGAATTTATTGTTTTAAAAATTGCAATAAAAAAAGACAGACGAACTTTTATTCTTATTCGGATATATAACAAAAAGAACTAAGCGCAAGAGTTCGGAGAAATCGACAAAATCAAAATAAAATAAATTTCCACGAAAGTCTATTAATGTTGATGGCGCATTTAAGTCATTTCAAAACACGTCGTCATACAAATGATAACGCTAGAGTTAAATATTTTCCGTAACGTTAACCATCGAAATTCGTATAATATTTTATTAAAATGGATTTGTGAGGTAGGTTTTGTTTTATTTTCTGTTCTATTGCATTATTTGCATATTTATTGATTTTCAGCAGGTCAACATGGCGGCTCCTTAGAAATAATTCATGGAAGCCATAGATTTGTTGTAAATTGACATATGGCTCAGGATAAAATTCGAATATCACGGTCCAGGTCATGTGTAAACTTCCAACAAATCTATGGCTTTCATGAATTATTTCTTAAACAATCTCTGAATAATGATAATTATGAACTATGAACGAAGGACGAAGATTTGATAACAATATTTAATATTGATTATAAACAGCGTACGGCGTTCAACAATGCGAAAAGCCCATTCTATGAAGTCAGCTATATTAAACTATGACATAAAAAAAATCATTTCAGAAAACTAAAAGCCTAATATATAACAAAAAAATTACTGAAAAACAAATATGCTCGATATGAGACATTGAAAACAACGTGAACATGGGACAGGCATGTACATGATATGACGGTTATGCACATTCATTCTGGACTTGGCAGGGAATTTATACATCCCTTATGTTGTTTTTATTCGTCGGTATCTCATAAAAATTCGCTTCTGGTTTGAATGTCTCCTTAAAATGTACGTCAGCTTCAGTTTAGTTACTTTCAAAGAGGTTTATATCTTTAAAACCAGTTTCATAATTCCTCTTTCATGTGTTGGAAAATTTATTTCTGTGTATGATATCTGACAAATAATAATCCTACAATGATCTTGCCTCTCCACCATTTAATTTTTTCAACTTTCCAAAATTATGATCATGTAGCTCAAAGAAGTATTATATATGTAGGACTCAAATCAAATTTATGGTGGATTCCAAATCAATGGCAGATTCCTAATCTATGGTACATTTGACGTCATGCCACCCCTAATCTATGGCAAGATTTGTTATTACCTAATCTATGGCGGATTTTTGTTGTTTCCGAATCTATGACAAATGTAGTGCAAATGGAAAACACTGCAGTACATATTCGACAAATTACTTGTCTTAAACAATAGGAACTATACTACAACGGGATCATGTCTTTAAACATTTGTGAGTTAAACATTGATTTCCATAATGGTCAACCAAACAATTTCGTATATGATGAATTCAAACCTGAAAGATTGAAATGTTGCGCCACGTAAAAAAAAATCGGTGCATGTTACCTGTTTAGCCCATTCATTAAACCAACTAGTAAGTCCTTTAAAAGATAATAAAGCAGTTCATTTTTTTTACATAAATAAGGCCGTAAGTTTTCTCGTTTGAATTGTTTTACATTGTCTTATCGAGGCCTTTTATAGCTGACTATGCGGTATGGGCTTTGCTCATTGTTGAAGGCCGTACGGTGACCTATAGTTGTTAATGTCTGTGTCATTTTGGTCTTTTGTGGATAGTTGTCTCATTGGCAATGATACCACATCTGCTTTTTTTATAGGTTTTTATAAATATCAAAAAGAAAATTGAACAGTTTAAATTTTCACATAATGTTATTTCATCGTTAATACTTTTTTTTTATCTTTTGGTGACAATTTATATCAAAAAGGTATCTGGTAATTTGATCTTTCACTTTATAAACTTTTCCAGTCGTAAACTATTTATTATTACTCCTTTTTCTAAAATATCGGTACTGAAAAACAGCCGACGTGTCATTATTCATCGCTAGCTTCGGCAGGTACAGCAAATTTTGCATCTCTTTCGGATAAAAGGATACATCATGGCTTTTTATAAACCATCCTTAAATTGTTTTCGAAAGAAATATCTTCATTTGGAAATGTGTTCAAATCGATGGGTTCCGCCATCGTTAGATCGGCGACGACGATGTAATATGGCGTTATTCAATTGTGACGTTTTGAAAAATATTTGCCATAGATTTGGAGAAAACAAAAATCTGCCATAGATATGAGTTGTTTGACATTTGTAACGTCACATTTGACATAGATTAGGAATCTGCCATAGATTTGAGTTGTTTGGCATTTGTAACGTCACATTTGCCATAGATTAGGAATCTGCCATGATAGATTTGGAACCCGCCAGAGATTTGGGTCCTACATATATACTATCAATTTAAACCATAATAAACCCATATCCGTGACATAACACGGTTACATTAATTTAATAATGTAGCCAAACATTTAGAGGTGAAATATAATCATCAAATCACGAATTGAGGGTACAACATTATCAACCAGTTTAGGATGAAAGGATTGAAAGGTCCAACATCATTGAATGTAAGATTAGTGGGTCTACCATTTTCCTCCATTTAAGAATTCGGGATCAAACATTATCATGCAATATAAGAATAAGGGGTCAAACATTATCATACAATCTAGGATTTAAGGGTCAAATATTACAATTGAACATAAGATTTATGGAAATATTGCCCTTACCATAACTCTTTCCTCAAATAAATTGTCGAATGAAAAAAAAAACAGAATTTAAACATGTTGATTGACAAATGAATGATTGATTGCTCTACGTCAAGTGTCGAACATTTTCTACACGTTCAGGACGACTGATGGTTGGTATGACGTTTGATATTCACAAAGGTATTTGGATTCCTGTCCTGTACTTTGGCTGTCCCTCTTGTATCTTTCACCCCTTTTCTCAAATGGTTTTCCATTAGAAATTTTCAGGCTCTTTGTAGATTGTCTGATGTTTGGTGTGAACAAAGGATACGCAAACAAGGTCGTACTTTGATTTATAAAGGTTACTTTTTTCAAATAACGACTTGGATGGAGAGTTATCGCATTAGCACGTATACCATATCCTCTTATATTTGTAAACATTTTACAGTTGATTATTATTCAAAAGAGTTGTAAAATTATTTGTTAAATAGGATCGTTGTATATGGATGGCACTTCCGGTAGAGATAAGTTAGATGATACTGTCCCTCCAGGATATACATATACATACAGATGGTCAATGCTAAATACGTTTGCCCCAACAAAAGATGATGAGAACTGTGTTCCTGTTGGCTACCATCCACATGTTAGATCAACCAAAGACATTGATACTGGGGTTGTAGGGATCTTATTGATATGTAAACCTGGTAAGATTGACACAATGAAAGCTTGGTGATAGCTAGTAAATGTATTCATATATGGTAAGTATATCACATACGGTGCTTCTATCATATAGAATAATCAATTTCTAATCATTTGAGACCATTGCATAAAGATCATAAGTTGATTCTCGGCTGATAGTTATCAAAGTACCAGGATTATAATTCAGTACGCCAGACGCGCTTTTCGTCTACAAAAGACTCATCAGGCACGTTTGTGTCAAAATATTTATAAAGCCAAACAAGTACGAAATTGAAGAGCACTGAGGATCCATAATTCCCAAAAGTTGTGCCAAATACGGCTAAGGTAATCTATTCATGGGATAAGAAAATCCTTAGTTTTTCGAAAGATTCAAAGTATTGTAAACAAGAAATTTATAAAAATGACCACATAATTGATATTCATGTCAAAAGTAAAATCACAAAAATACTGAACTCAGAGGAAAATCAATTCGGAAAGTCCATAATCACATGGCAAAATCAAATAACAAAACGCATCAAAAACGAATGGACAAGAACTGTCATATTCCTGACTTGGTACAGGCATTTTCAAATGTAGAAAATGGTGGATTGAACCTGGTTTTATAGCTAGCTAAACCTCTCACTTGTATGACAGTCGTCACACCGAATTGCTGACTACTGGGCTGGTGATACCCTCGGGTGATGACAACTTAACATTGCTTCACTGTGGTAGAATGTAAACGGATCCCAATTAAAAAAGACCGGTGCTATTTTTTATCTAACATGTATCAGCTTTGAAAAGTCCTACAAATTATCATAAACTGTGTTGATATGGTCAGGGTTTTGCGTATTGTCGAAGGCCTGATCTATATTTGTTTACATCAATGAAAGATGGTCGCTTGTGACAAGCATCGTTGACACACATCGTTGTCAAGATACTGAAATTTTATGCGACTGTCTTACAAGTGAGATGTTAAGCTAGCTAGCAATCCCGATTTAATTCACCATTTGCTACATAAAAATGACTCTACCGAATTATGAATTTGACAGTTTGTATCCGTCCGTTTCATGCGTTTGGGACTTTGATTATCATTTGATTACGGACTTTCAGTAAGAAATTTGCGAGGATTTTGGTATTTTTGTGATTTTACTATTTATCACTTCCATCTGTTTTTACATTAGAAAAACAAATTACAAATTGATATAGACGTAATTATCTTTTTTTTCGACAACTAGATTTGTAAATTCACGATTTTATATTTATTGTTTCTGGTAATCTGAGGTGAAGGTTGGTACCTATTTCAATGTTTAAACCCATTGCATGTCTTTGCACATCTCATAAGTCCCGAACCTGATAGGCAGTTATTGTCGTTTATTGAGTTAACATTAACACATGCCATATACATGACAATAACATTGAATACAGATTACTCTAGGTAAACATTAACATATGACATATACATGAATGGATCATTGAATCCAGGTAACTCTAGGTAAACACTTCTCTTGAACTGAATTTTAATGTGCGTATTGTTATGCGTTTACTTTTCTACATTGGTTAGAGGTATAGGGGGAGGGTTGAGATCCCACAAACATGTTTAACCCCGCCGCATTTTTGCGCCTGTCCCAAGTCAGGAGCCTCTGGCCTTTGTTAGTCTTGTATTATTTTAATTTTAGTTTCTTGTGTACAATTTGGAAATTAGTATGGCGTTCATTATCACTGAAATAGTATATATTTGTTTAGGGGCCAGTTGAAGGACGCCTCCGGGTGCGGGAATTTCTCGCTATATTGAAGACCTGTTGGTGACCTTCTGCTGTTGTTTTTTTCTATGGTCGGGTTGTTGTCTCTTTGGCACAGTCCCCATTTCCATTCTCAATTTTATTAACATATGACATATACACATGTCTGTAACATTGAATATAGATTACTCTAGGTAAACATTAACACATGCCATATACATGTACATGACAGTAGCATTGAATACAGATTACTCTACCTAAACATTAACACATACCATATACATGACAGTACCATTGAATACAGATTACTCTAGCTAAACATTAACCCATGCCATGTACATGACAGTAGCATTGAATACAGATTACTCTAGCTAAACATTAACACATGCCATATACATGACAGTAGCATTGAATACAGATTACTCTAGGTAAACATTAACATATACATGACAGTAAGATTGAATACAGATTACTCTAGCTAAACATTAACACATGCCATATACATGACAGTAACATTGAATTCAGTTTACTTTGGGGACATTCACATGTGACATGAACTATGAAATCCGATAACTATATGTACAAATTTAACATATTACAAATATTTAACAGGAACATTAAACCCAGATAACTCTAGGAAAGACGTGGACAGAGAGTTTGTTCTGTATGCCGACACAGTTAATGAAACTAACAGTTGGTTGATAGACCAGAGCTTAAATCTATGTCTAAATCCACAAAGATGTCGACAACTTTTCAACCAGAAAAATGAGGCATTTATTACGGACACGTTAATGTATTCGGTAAGTTTCGAATAATCGAGAGAAAAAAATCAAATATAAAGGTTTTGAAATTCAAATCAAATATGTTTTTTATCCTTTTATAATACGTAGTATACTTTTCAATATGATACATGTTTAAAGTTCGATTGTTGATTAAAATACTTCATGTGGTATACAGCTAAAATAAATTATTTCGGGGCAACTTCTTAACACAGTTGGTGTTGCTTGTATTCTTTTGACCCGTCAATTAAGATATGACCACGTGAATATACGGAGCGGAATGCATTATATAAGTTATAATATATATAACGTTTTTGATAACATGTACAAAATCGCAACTTGTAGACGACGTATATAAAAGAAGAAAGATTTTGTTTTTAAGAGCTTTATGAAATAGTATTTCTATTGTTTTAGTAACAGCTAATTGGACCTTATATTGTAATCAATTACTGAATTGAGATCAGTTTCATCGATCAGAGCTTTCGTATGTATATATTAAATGGATTATCATAAGATGCTATACATAAAAGATGCTATTCTCATTATTTTAATAATCAGTGATTCTTCAAACTGTTTTTAATATTTCTAGATAAACGGGTATATTTATGGAAATTTGCCTGACTTCCCAGTATATGAAGGAGAGAAGGTAGCATTTTATGCCATGGGATTAAACTTGGGACTGCATGTCTTTGGTGTACAAGGACAGTCGTTCACGTTTAAGCGTAAGAGGTCTGTTACTTTCATATATAAGAGAGGGGCGAAAGATACCAAAGGGACAGTCAAACTCATAAATCTAAAACAAACTGACAACGCCATGGCTAAAAATGAAAAAAAGACAAACAAAAAACACCACACACGACACAACACGACACAACATAGAAAACTAAAGAAGAAAACTAAAGAATAAACAACACGAACCCCACCGAAAAACTAGGGGTGATCTCAGGTGCTCCGGAAGGGTAAGCAGATCCTGCTACACATGTGGCACCCGTCGTGTTATATTTTGTATATAATAATAGGCGAACAAATACCAAGCCAATAAGTAAAGAAGGAGAATCATATTTTGTTATAGTCAGTTTATTGGTTATTTTGGGGATGATATCAAGCTTGACTAATTTTGGACAAACTCATTGACATTCATATTGATGACGGATCAGCTACTAAATGTTCGCTACGAATACCATATACATTTCGTTATTTTTACTAACTTTGAGTTTGAACCGCTACTGAACGTCTCCTTTAGGTAATATGGTATCATTGCCCTTTATAGTGTTACTCATTTTAACTGTGCAGAACTGCTACCGAGAGTCCCCTGAAGATATCATTTGCCTGTTATTATGTTACTAATTACTACGAATATTTAAGAATGGCTACTGGAAGCCCCCTATAGTATCATTTGTCTTTCGTAGTGTTTTTGATTTAAAAAAAAAAAAAAAAATGAATTGTTATTTGAATTTTTTCATAGTACTGGACAGGATAAAACTTTACTCATGGCAAGTTTTTTTTTACCTAAAAAAAAGATATATTCTGCACTTTTTTTTTAAAAAGTGCAAATTCAACAAAGACTAATAGGGGAAAATCTCTGGTGATATAACACATTAATAACTTTCTCTATGTAAGAATCGCTACTAGACTTCCCCCTAGGGTATCACTTGCCTTTCGTGGTGTTACTGACGTTAATGTGTCAAAATTATTAGACGTTCCCCTGGGATATCATTATCCTTCAATGTGTTTCAATGTGTAAGAACCGCTACGTCTCTCCCAATGTTATCATTTGTACTTCGTCAGTGTAACTAACTTATACTGTGGCAAGAACACAATAATACTTTCATATGGGTGTCATTATCCTTTTAATAGTGTAATTGACTTCCACTCAGTCAGAATCGTTAACAGACGTTCCCTATGAGTAGGATTAACCTGGTAAAGTGTTTGGAACTTCCCCTCTGCTAGAACTACGATAAGACGTTCCCTATAGATAGTTGTCAAAGGTACCAGAATTATAATTTAGTACACCAGACGCATGTTTCGTCTACAAAAGACTCATCAGTGACGCTCATATCAAAAAAGTAAGAAAGACAAGCAAATACGAAGTTGAAGAACATTGAGGATCCAACATTCCAAAAATATATCAACCTTTTATTAGTATGTCAGAACAACGATTAGAAGAAGATTGGGTAGCATTGACCTTATTTTAATGTTAGGGACCTCCACCGACTGTGTCAAAACCACGATGTCTTTTCGTCATTTAGATTAGAGGCTTCCTATGGGTATCGTTAACTTTGTTTTAAAGTCTTTTGTTTACTGTTGCAAGTTTTTTTGTCGTTTTTTGTTTTAGAGTCTTTTGTTAACTAGTGTATGTATTTTCGTCGTTTATTGTTTTAGAGTCTATAGTTTACTATTGTATGTCTTCTCGTCGTTTGTTTTAGAGTCTTTTGTTAACTATTGTTGTATTTTCGTCGTTTATTGTTTTAGAGTCTATAGTTTACTATTGTATGTCTTCTCGTCGTTTGTTTTAGAGTCTTTTGTTTACTATTGTTTGTCTTTTCGTCTTTTTCTGTTATTTGCCATGGAATCGTTAACTTGTTTTAGACTTGTAAGTTTGTAAATCATATTGGTATCGTTCTTCTGTCTTGTATTCAGTTCCCCTGTGTAGGTATCATTTGACCCTTTTTGATACTTTTAAAACCACTGCTGTGGCTAAACCATTTCTTGACGTTCTTTTATGTATCATATGATTTTCTGCGATACTTTATTAACTGCTATGGTGTTGGAACCGTTTATTAACATTTCCCTTGTTATCATTTGACTTCAGAGGTACATTTGTGTACTTCTAATATTATGCAGGAATAGGTATTGTACGTTATAATGTTTTTAATGTTTTTGAACATTTATAGCTTCCTGTCGTCTTTCTTTTTCTTTTATTCATTGTGGTGTTTGTCAATCAATGTTGTATGCTTGTTTCAAAACTCACTTTACATTTTCTTACGTTTTCAGAACGCATGCTGTCGTATTTGGTATAGCATGGTTTCAAGGGTTATACATGACAACCAGAAACCCTGGTAGATGGATGATATTTTGTAAAGTCAACTATCATTTTAATCGTGAGTTATATTACCGGTTATCTGGAATGAACACACATTTCTTACAGTTACTGTTATAATAATTAAAAAGCAGAATCTGATAAATTTCAAAGTTATATCATAAAATGATGAATTGATATACACAGATGTGACCACATATTCCAGTTGCACTTTCTTTAATTGCGTAACCAAGAAATGAATTTATATGAACCCATATTGTGCATGTATGAACATGAGTAAACTAAATTAAGGTTTATAAATTCCAGCTGGATTAAAAAGAGTTTACTATATTGTATTGCAACGGTAGAGAGTTTTAATTATGGCGATTTAAATAGTTTAATTGAAGTCCGGAGCTGGCATGTCAGTTAACTGCTAGTAGTCTGATGTTATTTATGTGTTATTGTCGTTTGGTTTATTTTCTTTGGTTACATCTTCTGACATCAGACTCGGACTTCTCTTGAACTGAATTTTAATGTGCGTATTGTTATGCGTTTACTTTCTGCATTGGGTAGAGGTATAGGGGGAGGGTTGAGATCTCACAAACATGTTTAACCCCGCCGCATGTTTGCGCCTGTCCCAAGTCAGGAGCGTCTGGCCTTTGTTAGTCTTGTATTATTTTAACTTTTAGTTTCTTGTGTACAATTTGGAGTTTAGTATGGTGTTCATTATCACTGAACCAGTATATATTTGTTTAGGGGCCAGCTGAAGGACGCCATTGGGTGCGAGAATTTCTCGTTGCATCGAAGACCTGTTGGTGACCTTCTGCTGTTGTCTGCTCTATGGTCGGGCTGTTGTCTCTTTGACACATTCCCCATTTTCATTCTCAATTTTATTTATTATTTAAATTCGTCTTCATTTTTTAATACAAAAGAAGTAACACCAAGTTTAAGGTAGACTGAAAGGGATGCATAGAATTGTGTATACACACACCAAATTAATAACCAGACACACAGTTTTTTACGTTTTTGATCAGATAAAATTAAGAATGGAAATTAGGAATGTGTCAAGGAGAAAACAACCCGACCAAAGAGCAGAAAATGAGACACCAATGAGTCTTCGATACAACGAGACAATCCCACACCCGGATGCGTGCTTCATCTAGCACCAAAAATTATTGCTACTATTTTAGGATCACGATGTTTGATAACATTAATAATGGAATAGTTACATTATATTTGAAATACTAGATGGAATGGCAGCTTTTGTAAATGTACTCCCTAGACCAGGAATACTACCACCAGCTATAATAAGGAGAACACGTCGTTATTACATAGCTGTAGAGGAAGTTGTATGGGACTACAGACCGTCTGGTAAAGTGTTGGCGAGAGTTGGTAAAGGTTCAACTGAAAGATCAAGGTAAACCTACCTGGTGAAGGGTGTTGTCTTGTTGGTGTTTAATGGTGTATACATGATATATATATTTGACAAACAAACATAGCATAGCTGTTTTCGATTGAGAAATAGTTTCCTTTAGTATCATATGAATTAAAGTTGTCATAAGTGTGGATGGTGAAGCATACATTTACATAGAGATTCAACACACGTAAGCGCATTCAAAACTAAAGGATATAAAGTGAAGCCATTACTAAGAAAACATTTCCTCAATATAGACTGCTTTATCCTTTTTTTAACACTTTTACCTATTGTATCTGAGTTTTTGTGGGTCAACACATTGCTTTAATATAATTGAATCATATGCTATACCCATGAGTTATAAAACAATGTTTAATTCATTTTTAGATACATTTACAAATGGCTGTACCAAGTCCAGACTATGATTCATTCTTTAAATGATTTTGAGCTTTTGATCTTGACATCTAATAAGGATTTTCTTAGTTCGTTATTTTAGTTATTTTACTCTCAACTTTGTGTGAATAAATAACTGCAGTTAGATTATTCCACGTTTACACTATACGGATTTTATATACAGGAGTGTTCTCCTAAATAAAGGCAACAGTAGTATACCGCTGTTCAAACTCATAAATCCATGGACAAAAAGAAAATCGGGGTAACGAACTAAAACTGAGGGAAACGCATAAATATAAGAGGAGAACAATGACACAACACTACAAAGTAACTAACACACACAGAAACGGACCAAGCATCAGACAAAATCCCACGAGAATAACAAATATAACAAATATAACATCAAAACCAAATACATGAATTTGGGATAGACAAGTACCGTGACACGTCTTATCGCAATGCCAATTTACACTCAAAAATAAGAGAAAACAAACGACGCAACGTTAAGTTGTGACACACACAGAAACGAACTATAATATAACAATGGCCATATTCCTGACTTGGTACAGGACATTTTTAAAGAAAAAAATGGTGGGTTGAACCTGGTTTTGTGGCATGCCAAACCTCGCACTTTAATGGCACTGTTAAATATAACATAGAAATGACAACATAATTTTACAGGACTACAATACAAATAAATAGGAAAACGTATTAGACAAAGAAACACATGATTAATGAATAACAAAAAGCATCAGGTTTAAAATTTAATACGCCAAAAACGCGCCTCGTCCACACAAGACTCACCAGTGACGCCCAGATATAAAAGATCGAAAGCGAAAAAAAGTACAAAGTTGTACATGTACAGCACTGAAGATCAAAAGTTGAAAAAGGTTGTGTCAAATACGGCTAAGTTTTTATGCTTGGGATATGAACATCCTTATTATTTAGAACAATTAATGCTATTGCAAACAGTAAATTTTATAAAAATGAATATAACAGATATACATAATGAAACTGAAGTATTAACTCATTACATAAAACAAACACGAATACATAATGAATGACCAACACAGAATAGACACACCGACTCAGTTCAGGCCTCAACGCAGTACATTATGAAAATGACGTCACATACGATGGTGAAAAGGCATTAAAAATTACGTCACATACGATGGTGAAAAGGCATTAAAAGTTACGTCACATATGAAAAACTATATCTCAAAAGTAAGATAGAATTAGGATTGATTAAAGATTAAAATAGAACTAAATACTGATATTGCATTTAAACACAATGCATATGCTTTTCTACTCTGTACACAAGTATTCCACATTCCAAACTAAAAGACAAATTGAAAGAGTTGGTATTACTTTGCTTCATAAAAAAGAATGGCCAACGTAGATACAAGTATCTTGTCTTAGGGAGGGATAAATCCTACTTTGTAAAGAATCACTCTGATTCAAACAAAAAATTCTCTCAAACTGATATTATCAAGATGCTTGATTTCTTGATTGACAACATATTTGTTACGTTCGGAGGACGTGTTTTTCAACAGACTGTCGGCATTCCATTGGGAACAAACTGTGCACCTCTACTCGCCGACTTGTTTCTTTATTATTATGAGGCTGACTTCGTGCATGAACTTCTTAGGAAGAAAGACAAGAAGTTAGCAATATCCTTTAACTCTACTTTCCGCTATATAGATGATGTTCTTTCACTAAACAATTCAAAATTTGGTGACTACGTGGAACGCATCTATCCAATCGAACTAGAGATAAAGGATACTACAGATACAATTAAGTCGGCTTCATATCTTGACTTACATCTAGAAATTGACAATGAGGGTCGGTTGAAAACAAAACTTTACGACAAAAGAGATGATTTCAGCTTTCCAATTGTGAACTTTCCATTTCTAAGTAGCAACATTCCAGCAGCACCTGCATACGGGGTATATATCTCCCAATTGATACGATATTCCCGTGCTTGCATTTCCTATCATGATTTTCTTGATAGAGGTTTGCTGCTCACAAGGAAGCTATTAAACCAAGAGTTCCAAATAGTGAAGTTGAAATCATCCCTTCGTAAATTTTACGGACGCCATCACGAGTTGGTTGACCGTTATGGAATAACCGTTTCACAAATGATATCGGATATGTTCCTTACGTCGTAACTACAATCCCCTTCCCTTTCATGAATATGACCTACCGAATTAGACTATTTACCGGATTTGTAATCACATAAGCAACACGACGGGTGCCACATGTGGAGCAGGATCTGCTTACCCTTCCGGAGCACCTGAGATCACCCCTAGTTTTTGGTGGGGTTCGTGTTGTTTATTCTTTAGTTTTCTATGTTGTGTCGTGTGTACTATTGTTTTTCTGTTTGTCTTTTTCATTTTTAGCCATGGAGTTGTCAGTTTGTTTTAGATTTATGAGTTTGACTGTCCCTTTGGTATCTTTCGTCCCTCTTCTTTTGCAATACTTATTAATAGCAATTAACTATAATATATATATATATATATATATATATATATATAAGTACGTCTGAGTCAGTGACAACCATCTAACATTGTTGGGTTGATGTTTAGACGAGTTATATATATATATATATATATATATATATATATATATATATATATATATATATATATATATATATATATATATATATATATATATATATATATATATATATATGTGCAGTTTGTTATGAATCCAACTTCAAACGTAAATTATCGTACAGATTATGTTGAACAAAATTAAATCTAATAAATGACGGCGGTGATTAATTTATGTTTCAATAACACATAAATATAATAGAAAAGACGTCAACACATTTGACAAAATCCGATGAGAATTACAAATATAACATTAAACATTTAAACTAAATACATGAATTTGGGATAGACAAGTACCGTAACACGTCTTATAGTAATGCGAATTCACACTCAGCAAAACAGTCACAATCGGGAATAAGTCACGTTTGGTAATTAAAAGATTAGACGACATAATGACAAACCACAATCTAACATGTGGTAAAAATGTCCTTAGCTAGTTTGGTTAAACACACATCGTATGGATCCACCAATTCGTGATGGTGTCCATAAAATTTACGGAGTGTCAATTTTAATCTGTCCTCCTCATAACTTTGTTGGAGAAGTTTCTGCGTAAGTATCACACTCCTGTATATGAAGTCCGTATAGTGTGAACAAGCACGTGAATAACGTATCAATTGTGATATGTAAACACCATACGAAGAAACTGTTCCAACAAAGTTATGAGGAGGACAGATTAAAAATGACACTCCACAAATTTTACGGACACCATAACGAATTGGTTGATCCATACGATGTATCTTTGTCCAAACTAACTATGGACATTTTTACCACGTGTTAGATTGTGGTTTGTCATTACGTCGTCTGATCTTTTTATTACCGAACGTGACTTATTCCCGAATGTGACTGTTTTGCTGAGTGTGAATTCATATTGCTTTAAGACGTAGCACGGTACGTTTGTAGTTGTAAATCGTTTTTCTTTTTCTGTTGTATTCTTTTGTTGTGTTGGGGATAACTACTCATCCTGTTCATTTGGTAGATTTAATTTTGGATCAAGGAAATTTACACGATATATTTGGTTTGCAGTTTGATCAAAAGACACACCCACAAAGCTACATAATACAATTAATTATCTTATAACTACTACAATTAAATATTAATTATTATTATAATTTTCACTGTTATTAATAGAAGTTAGATAAGTCATACAAATCTAATCTTGAATTTCATCCAAATTCTTTCTTAATTTTCGGAACTTGTTTTAGAAATTTAAATGTGACGTCACTTTAGGCGTTACATTTACATGGCTAACAGGGCACAGTCACTTGTTTCTGTCAATATGGGGTTTACTATCCATATCCGTACGAAAAATCACAAGGTAGCTGACGGAAATTTTCCATGTGTTTGCTTCAACCAATATTTTGTTACTTTTCTTTGCCCCTTTCACAAATAAACATACACCAGTCTGTCGGTAATTGATTTATTTTTACACTAAAACAACTTTCACGTACCTTGAGAATTTCCCTCAAACAGCTGAATAACACACTTGAGATGCAAATTATTGACCTTTTTCCAGACCATTGAATTTGGAGTTTCAAACTTCCGGTTTACTTAGAAAGTTAAGATAACAATGCAATCTGATTGGTCAAATTCATCTGGTTACCTGTTTATACTAGAAACCAGAAAAATGTGACCAATGGGATTGCACAGTTTTATTTAAAGTAATAAAATATTGGTTAAAGCGAACACATTGAAAATTTCCGTGAGCTACCTTGTGATTTTTCGTACGGGTATGAATAGTAAGCCCTATATTGACAGAAACAAGCTTAAGTGCCTGTGTAACAGGGCTCTGATTTTGTAATGTTTTCTTTTTTATTCTATATCTAGTCACTACTTCAGTTTAATCATGTATATCTATTATATAATCATTTTTAAAAATTTACTGTTTGCAAAACTATGTATTTTTCTTGATAATGATGTTTTTGTCCCAGGCGGATAACACGTGTCTCACAACTTTTTGGAAATTTTGGTCCTCGGCGATCTTCAACTTTGTAGTTGTTATTGTTTTTAAACTTTTTACATCTGAGCATAGTTTTGTGTAGACGTAGCGTGCGTCTGTCGTATAAATATATTTTTAACCTGTTACCTTTTGATGGCTGTTATTTGTTTGTTTCTCTATCCTTTATTTTCTCCCATTTATCTGTTTATGTATTGTAACCCTGTCGTGTTATGTTGTCATTTTAATGTTATAATTAACACTGACATTAAAGCCGGATGTTTGGCATGCCACAAAAGCAGGTTCAACTCACCATTTTTTCATAAAATGCTCTGTACCAAGTCAGGAAAATGGCCATTGTTACATTATATATCGTTTCTGTGTGTGTTACATTTCGGTGTTGTGTCTCTGATGTGTCGTGGTTCTCTTATATTTAATACGTTTCCCTCAGTATTAGTTTGTAACCCGGATTTGTTTTTTCTCTATCGATTTATGAATTTTGAACAGCGGTATACTACCGTTGCCTTTATTTATGAACAAGGAGTGAAACTATACTCCTCAGCATGATCAGCAACATACTCTTATCTTTGGTTTCTTCTTTAGCGGTAAATATTTTTTCTTAAATCTATGGAGTTTTACAGTTTGAAAGAGGACACGATTTTTGTAGATTTTTGTCCTTTACATAGCCTTCAGCGTTAAGCCTAAAAAATCCACGTTACACAAAATCTGGTACAGATTTAAAATAGAGAGCAAAACTATTTACCACGGACATACACACAGATGCACGTAGAAAAGAAAGTGATTTCATGTTGAAGGGACGAGTCTTTCTATGCTGACGTACAAAATGAATAAATACAATTTGCTTCTGATCGTATATAGCAAATAGTGTTTTATTACGGAGGATAAGCTAAGGATAACATCGTTACTTACCGTGTATTAAAACCAAACACGTCAATAAACGAATATCAACGTCACTCCTTTACAAAGGAAAACAAACTAAAAGCTAGAAAAACGCATAATAGTATAGCTGTGATGTAGCATATATACAATGCATTGAATGCTGCTTTTTAAAGGGTGTGAAAGTGTTTATGTTACACCTATTATTATAATAAAGCTCTACGGTCAAATCCTATACATTTGCAGTAAAATTACAAAAACTACAATATTTTTAGGATAGAGGAACGATTCTTCACAAGCGATGGAGCTGTTGGAGGCCGTTTTGTTAAGGCAGTTTTCATTGAGTATACAGACGGAACATTTCAAAGACGAAAAAGGCGCTATAAAGACGAGAAACATTTGGGGGTACTTGGGCCTCCAGTTAGAGTTGAAGTAGGGGAAATGCTAGAAATTATACTTTTGAACAAAGCTAGCCGGCCTTATTCCTTTAATCCATTTGGTCTTGCATTCACCAAAGATAACGAAGGAGCATTTTATAAAAACGATAGATACAGTAAGTAAACACTGATAATTATAACTTTAAAGTCTAGCTTATCACATTGTTTAAAAATTCATCGCAATACATGTATGTGGTTAACTCATTGTTGAAGACCGTATGGATACGTATAGCTGTTAATTTCTGTGTCATTTTGGTTTCTTGTGGAGATTTGCCTCATTTGCAATCATGATTAGTTTAGTTGCAATCATACAACACCTCCTTTTTTATATGTTTTTTATGTTATATATGTATGGAAGACCTTAGGTGTACATAATACATGTTATATATGTATGGAAGACATTAGGTGTACATAATACATCTATTTCAAGAATGAGAAACAGACTTCGAGTACTTTCAAGGCGGTTTGTGCTTGAACCGACCGACAAAGCAGCCAATAAAATAGTGGTGGTATGCCGTACATACTATACAGACGTTCTTTACAATTGAATTTTGAATTCATCTTTATTTTTTCGGTGAGCTCCACAGTGATGTCATTTTGTTAACAAACATATCATAACCAAAGCTTAATTGAGGCAACAGTTGTATACCGTTGTTCAAAAGTCATAAATCGATTTAGCGAAAACAAATCTTAGTCACAAAATTGAAACCGAGAGAACCACATCAACTAACAGAACGACAGAAACATGGAACTGCAACATAGGCAATCGAAAACATACAATGAAAAGGACTATTTGATGTAAATGCCTCTGGTGAACTAGTGAACATTTAAAGGTATCTACTATGTATTGTTTAATGAATCAACACAAAAACAGTAAACTATCATGTTTGCTCCAGTAAGTCTTCTATAACTAATCAGTCAGTAAACTATCATGTTTGCTCCAGTAAGTCTTCTACAACTAATCAGTCAGTAAACTATCATGTTTGCTCCAGTAAGTCTTCTATAACTAATCAGTCAGTAAAATATCATGTTTGCTCCAGTAAGTCTTCTACAACTAATCAGTCAGTGCTTCTAACTACTTCTTTAACTCATATCAAAGAACTTATTAAATTTTGTATTGAAATATATGAAAATGGTGGAATGAGTTATTTTGGGAGTGTAAAAAGTTATCAAAGGTACGTGCTTTTTATGGTCCTTTTGATTCTGCGACTGTTTTGACCCTTGACACTGCACTTCCATCCAAAATGTAACCTATTATTCAAAACGCCGTTTGGTAAAGCTGAATGCAAATATTTCTGCTGCAACTCATTTCAATCCTTGTTTAATAAGAAAGATAAATATGCTTAATAAACTTACTGCAGGCGTGATGATATGATTGAAGCTGTAAATGTTCTCCTTGGTAATATTCATATATAGTTTAGTAATAAAGTTGTAGGTATTCATATGGGTACCAATTGTACTCTTTTAAAAGCAGACTTATTCTGTAATTTGAAGAATTCCTGTTTATAACCAAATTCAGTAAAGACCCGCCTAAACTGCATTTACATCTCAAAACAAGGACACAAGAGCTCTTCATCCTTGTTGAATTATTATCGAACAGGGAGTAAGTATCCGTGATATAATTACTACTGAGCGAATTAAACCCCTAGGAATATAGATTCTATTGAAGAAAAATTAACCACTAACTGCCAGGTTTATCATAGTCTTATAATTTGAAAATAATCAGAATTTTTATGACACACTAAATGGCAGACGAATTATACCCGTTCAAGTATTTGGAGTCAAATACGAACAGTTATATCAAACAGACGGCAGGTATCTCTGTCTTAATTTCTTATCTTTCAGGCAGTAGAGTCTCCGGTGCTGCTGCAATGCCTGGACAACAACGTCGGTATATCTTCACTGTACCATGGGATTATGGCCCAACAAAAGAAGATCCACAATGTGTAACAGAAACCTACCAATCATTTGTTGATTATGCTAGGGATCAGTACTCCGGTTTGATCGGCCCACTCCTTATCTGTAAACCAGGTTCTTTGAATGCCCGAGGAAGGCAGGTAAAAAACTTTGTGAAACGATAGATGTCAGTTTTCATATTACACATAATTTAATATTTTGATAGGGGATACTTGGCTCACATGCCTTGCTAGAGTACTGACACTGCTCATCATCTTAATAACGTGTTATATTGTTCTTTTATTTGTCTTTGTTCTATCAATTATATATCTTTTACTGTTTGGTTTGTTTTTGGTAATACCCATTTGACGTGGCTCGGTACTTATACATCAACGTGTTTGTATTATCTTTCTGTATTTGCTGGTGTGCTTTGTACTTGTTACTTTTCGTGTTTCTTTGGTACATATGACGTGGCTCTGTACTTGTTACTTTTCGTGTTTCTGTGGTACATATGACGTGGCTCTGTACTTTTAAACATCCCGTCATTATGGTTTTGTTCTATTAAAATACAATTATCTTAATTTGCTATTACGATTTTACAATACTTTCAACTACAAAATAATTTTATATCAATGTTGTGTTGTTTGTAATATTTTCATTTTTGCTGGTATGCTTTGTACGTGCTACTTTTGTGTGTGTTTGGGTGGTTTTTTTTTTGGTACATATGACGTATTTATGTACTTTTAGCTTTTGATAATATATGTTATTGTTCTATAAGTATGTCATTATGTTATTGTTCCATTATAATATTGAAAATACGTTGAACGACAAAATTATTTTATATCTCTTCGTGTGTGACGCAATATTCAGTAACATCAAACAAGCGACTCTCTACTCGAGTTGATGTGAACCTCGCCATTCAGTCATTTGGGTTAATTTTAAATATATCTATAAGTAGCAATGCATGTGGTTGTCAAATTTTACATTGCCTTTGTTGTGCTTTTTTGTTATATATTTGTTTGTTTTAGTTCTATTGCAATTGTGACACGGTGATAATGGCTGAATCCCTATTTTGACAATTTCGCCTGTTTTGTCTGTTTTGTTCACGCATCGTTATAAATATAATGGAATTTGATGTGACTGTCATACAAGTGAGAGGTTTAGGACTATAAAACCAGGTCCAATCCACCATTTTCTAGAGCCGACCGTGCAAGGGCTGTATAGCCAGTCAAGGTCGTTAAAAACTTCCATTTGTTGTATTTTCTAGAGTTTATAATGCCTGTACCAAGTCAGAAATATGACAGTTGTCCATTCGTTTGATATGTTTTATCATTTGATTTTGCCATTTGATTAGGAATTTCCGTTTTGAATTTTTCTCGGAGTTCAGTATTGTTGTTATTTTATTTTTTATATCATCTGGTTCACCCTTCAAAAAGAATATGAGCTCATACGTCACTGTCCGGATTTTATATCTGCAGGTTCAACATTTACAGGGGATATAGACTGATCACTCCTTGTCAGTGATTAATATATCATGTGCCACCTTTCACAGGGGATGCAGGCTCATAATTCCCGGTCAGTAGTTTATATCTCCTGAGCTGCCTTTCACAGAGGATTTGGGCTCATAATTCCTTGTCGGTGTTTTTTATCTCCTGAGCTACCTGTCACAGGGGATGTGGGCTCATTATTCCCTGTCAGTGTTTTATATCTCCTGAGCTGCCTTTCACAGGGGATGTGGGCGCATAATTCCCTTACAGTAGTTTATATCTCCTGAGCTGCCTTTCACAGGGGATGTGGGCTCATAATTCCCTGTCAGTAGTTTATATCTCCTGAGCTGCCTTTCACAGGGGATGTGGGCTCATAATTCCCTGTCAGTAGTTTATACCTCCTGAGCTGCCTTTCACAGGGGATGTGGGCATATGATTCCTTGCCAGTGTTTTATATCTCCTGAGCTGCCTTTCACAGGGAATGTAGGCATATAATTCCTTGCCAGGTTTTTTTTATATTATTATAATTGTTATTACAAGGCATTTTTATAGCGCAGTATATATAACTACAATTACTCTAAGCGCTTTACATGATAAAATAAATATACACAAGTTCGTACATACACGAAACTACAAAGTTAAAAATAGACCAAAATATGTTTAAAAGCATACAATATCAAATCAACTATAAAAAGATAAGACACCAGAAACTTGGTTATAGATGAATTAAAAGAATTATTAATGAATAAGTAAAAATTTTAAAATTTGTTATCTTATCTAAATATTTCTAAAATTGATGAATTTTGTATTTAAAAATAAGTAACTGAAATACTACAGCTTGTAAAAAATAAAAATAAAAATGATATATCAAAATAAACAGAAACACATAAAATCAGTCCAAAATGTACAAAATATTAAAAATCAACATCAGTCACATACAACCAATCACAATTCCAGATCTTAACTATGAGCGATCCACAAATTCAACTGTGAATAGATGCGTCTTTAGTCCTTTCCTAAATAGTTTTAGCCATTGTTCATTTCGAAGATTTGTTGGAAGGCTATTCCACAGTATCCCGTCCGCCACATCGAACCTCCGTTCACCATAAATTTTGGTCCGTGCATTTTAAGCATCTCAATTAAAGAAGCAATTTCGCAACGATCGTGCTGGTTTGTAAAAATGTAATAAATATCTCTCCTGAGACACCTTTCACAGGGTACAATGTATGTGTGCTCATAATTCCCTCTCAGCGTTTTATATCTTCTGATCTACCTTTCGAATGTGATGTGGAATCATAATTCGATGTCAGTATTTTATATCTACTGAGGACTTTTTCACAGGGGATGCAGATTCATAATTTCTTGCCAGTGATTTATAATTCCTGAGCTGCCTTTCATAGTGGATGTCGGCACATAAATCCCTATCAATATATTAAATCTAGATCTCCTGAGCTGCTACAATAGAGGATGCGGGCAAATAAATCCCTGCCAGTGTTTTATATCTCTTGATCCACCTTTAACAATTTCAAATTGTTGGTGTTTCTCAATAGTGTCTATATAGTACATCACTTAAGGGCATACGATACAGTTTTGATCCCATAATGACAATTTGATGAAAATTTTAAATAGACTATTTGTTTCCCGATTAAATCAAATATGTAATACAAAATATACCTTCATGTGCTACTTTTTGAGTAAAATGAAGTCGAAATATCAGATATGTGCTAAAAAAAATCGGATTTGTGGACGTAGTTTTCCTTCCGACAGAAATGCATAACAAATTTATCAAATGTTCATGAATATAGAAAAAAAGCGTCATGTTTTACTGTATATTAATCAAATTTAAAAAAAAATGCATTATTGACCTATTTATGAAAGTTGATACAAATAATCGTCACATGTAATCAAACTTAATCTCATTTAAAAAAAGGGGGGGCATGAAGTCGTTTTCAAGTTCAATCAGTTTGAATGATAAAAAAACAGTGGAAAAATGCAACTATTTCCGATATGTCACTGTTTGAAGTCGCGAAAATAACATTTTACGTTAGAAACGTAATTACCTCCCCTGTAACTGTATCGTATACCCTTAATGAAAGAATAATGTCTAATAATTATGGTGTTTGGCTATAGTGTTTGTACAATACATAGATATTAGAAGATGTGCTATGAGTGCCAATGAGACAACTCTCCACCAATGTCACAATTTATAAAAGTTAAACATTATAGATCAATGTCTACAACACGGAGACTTGGTAAACACCGAACAATTACTAAATAATGTCTATAAAATATATCACTTAGTTTAAGAACAATATTAAGTTATGGTGATTGGCAATAGTGGCTACATAGTAATACGTCACACCGACCTATGTCAATAAGATACGATTTGTCAATCTAATTTCATATTTGATTTTAAGCGTGGTGTAAACAAAGAATTGTTCCTAATGATGATGAATTGGTTTGAACAAGATAGCTGGTACTTCAATCAAAGTATATCCTTGGCCATGATGAATGGTAAAATGGTTGACCAAGAAAATGATATGTTGAGAGAAGTAAACACTTTAAGAGGTATGTATCCTGCTTATGTATACATGTTCAAGACCATATGAGTATTTGGTCCGTACGCGTACGGTCCGGACCGTATACGTATACTCGTACGGTTGGACCATATGAGTATACGCGTATGGTCTAGTAAGAGCTGACCATACATGTGATTGGATCATATGGGTTATATTTAAATTGTTCATCACAATCTTTAGTTTTAGTCTTACAAATTGTCATTATTACAATTAGATGGATAAACTGAACAAACGAACAATTGAAATTAGGCATTTGTTTAATTGAATATCTGAATCATATTTTGGTACACTCGCCCAAGGTGACACTTGCTACAACAAGAAACGTTATATTTTTTACATTTAAAATGTACATGTTTGCAGTTCATGCATGTTCCTTTGCATTTGCAGTTTTTTGTAAAGATGCTAAACATTCTGAAAAAGCTGTCCTCCCATATTATGTTTACTTCAGATATCTTCAATTTCAGTGATCGTAATTCAATTAATATTTAACTGATCGACATGCTAAATACAAGAGAGATTAACAGAGTTGATTAGCGTGATGTTTTTTAAATAGTTAGAATATAAAGTTTTTACGGTCTGGAACATACATATACCTACATGTATATGATGCATTGTACCGTTTTGATTCAAAATATTATAAAGCCGTGTACGGAATATTTTATTTAGTCTTAGATGCATGATTTTTTTTATTAGTTGTTACGTTTCGTGGCTTTGAACTAGCTGTAAGTAACTCCGAGTACTCCCAGATCTGTACTTAGTGTCCTTTTGTTGTTGGGATGTACAAATACCCGGCAATGTCCACTTGTATTTGTAGTATTTGTATTTTCATCTGTCTGATGAGTTAAGCCTTTTCAACTGGTTTGTATGGATCGTTCTTATATTCTTATACTGTTATACCACTATCTCAGTTTAGGGGAGACTTGGGATTCCGCTAATATGTATAATCCCGCCATATTCTGTATGAATGTGCCTGTCCAATGTCACGAGCCTAAAATTCAGTGGTTGTCTTTTGATTATATGTTACATATTTGTTTTTCGTTCAATTTTTGTACATATATTAGGCCGTTAGTTGTATCGTTTGAATTGATTTACATAATTTTAATTATTTAGTCTTTTATAGCTGACTTTGTGGTATGGGCTTTGCTCACTGTTGAAGGCAGTACGGTGACTTATAGGGGTTAATTTCTGTTTCATTTGTTCTCCTGTGTAGAGTTATCTCATTGGAAATCATACCATATCTTCTTTTCAATATTAACAAAGTAGAATGGTACATAAGAAAAGACGAAATAGATCATTATTCCATTGTGTGTAATATCTAAGCTTTTGTGATGACTTTATGACAGCATTTCACCAAACATCCGAAGCCATCAATGTGTCACAAACGTTAACATCAAAAAGGGATATAGTTTCTCTAAGCCAGCCATGCGTCTTACTGATTCTATGACATACAACATTAAAGTAAAATGGTAATAAGATAGCGTCAATGAGGACATCACATTTTACAGCATTCTCTACAATGAGGAAAATTGTGTTACTTTATACTTCTTCAGTTACATGTTACTGTTTAAACTTACTTCCCCCTATATTCAAGACATCGACGTCAGTGTCTGCTCGTTATTGATCTACAAGTAGCTTGGTTATTATCTAATATCTTTACATTAAAAAGAAGGGAGAAATATACCAGCTGGACAGTCAAAATGATAGATCAAAAATAAACTGACAACGCCATGACTAACTAAAAGAAAAGAGAAAAGACAGATAAATAGGAGTAGACACAACAAACATAGAAACCTTAAGACAAAGCAACACGAACCCAACTAACAACAAACATAGAAACCTAAAGACAAAGCAACACGAACCCAACTAACAACAAACATAGAAACCTTAAGACAAAGCAACACGAACCCAACTAACAACAAACATAGAAACCTTAAGACAAAGCAACACGAACCCAACTAACAACAAACATAGAAACCTTAAGACAAAGCAACACGAACCCAACTAACAACAAACATAGAAACCTTAAGACAAAGCAACACGAACCCACCTAACAACAAACATAGAAACCGTAAGACAAAGCAACACGAACCCAACTAACAACAAACATAGAAACCTTAAGACAAAGCAACACGAACCCAACTAACAACAAACATAGAACCCTAAAGACAAAGCAACACGAACCCAGACACAACAAACATAGAAATTAAAAGACAAAGCAACACGAACCCAACTAACAACAAACATAGAAACCTAAAGACAAAGCAACACGAACCCAACTAACAACAAACATAGAAACCTAAAGACAAAGCAACACGAACCCAGACACAACAAACATAGAAACCTAAAGACAAAGCAACACGAACCCAACTAACAACAAACATAGAAACCTAAAGACAAAGCAACACGAACCCAACAAACAACAAACATAGAAACCTTAAGACAAAGCAACACGAACCCAACTAACAACAAACATAGAAACCTTAAGACAAAGCAACACGAACCCAACTAACAACAAACATAGAAACCTTAAGACAAAGCAACACGAACCCAACTAACAACAAACATAGAAACCTTAAGACAAAGCAACACGAACCCAGACACAACAAACATAGAAACCTAAAGACAAAGCAACACGAACCAAACTAACAACAAACATAGAAACCTAAAGACAAAGCAACACGAACCCAACTAACGACAAACATAAAAACCTAAAGACAACGCAACACGAACCCAACTAACAACAAACATAGAAACCTTAAGACAAAGCAACACGAACCCAGACACAACAAACATAGAAACCTAAAGACAAAGCAACACGAACCCAACTAACAACAAACATAGAAACCTTAAGACAAAGCAACACGAACCCAACTAACAACAAACATAGAAACCTAAAGACAAAGCAACACGAACCCAACTAACAACAAACATAGAAACCTTAAGACAAAGCAACACGAACCCAGACACAACAAACATAGAAACCTAAAGACAAAGCAACACGAACCCAACTAACAACAAACATAGAAACCTAAAGACAAAACAACACGAACCCAACTAACAACAAACATAGAAACCTAAAGACAAAGCAACACGAACCCAACTAACAACAAACATAGAAACCTAAAGACAAAGCAACACGAACCCAACTAACAACAAACATAGAAACCTTAAGACAAAGCAACACGAACCCAGACACAACAAACATAGAAACCTAAAGACAAAGCAACACGAACCCAACTAACAACAAACATAGAAACCTAAAGACAAAGCAACACGAACCCAACTAACAACAAACATAGAAACCTTAATACAAAGCAACACGAACCCAACTAACAACAAACATAGAAACCTTAAGACAAAGCAACACGAACCCAACTAACAACAAACATAGAAACCTAAAGACAAAGCAACACGAACCCAACTAACAACAAACATAGAAACCTTAAGACAAAGCAACACGAACCCAACTAACAACAAACATAGAAACCTTAAGACAAAGCAACACGAACCCAACTAACAACAAACATAGAAACCTTAAGACAAAGCAACACGAACCCAACTAACAACAAACATAGAAACCTTAAGACAAAGCAACACGAACCCAACTAACAACAAACATAGAAACCTTAAGACAAAGCAACACGAACCCAACTAACAACAAACATAGAAACCTTAAGACAAAGCAACACGAACCCAACTAACAACAAACATAGAAACCTTAAGACAAAGTAACTCGAACCCAACTAACAACAAATATAGAAACCTTAAGACAAAGAAACACGAACCCAGACACAACAAACATAGAAACCTTAAGACAAAGTAACTCGAACCCAACTAACAACAAATATAGAAACCTTAAGACAAAGAAACACGAACCCAGACACAACAAACATAGAAACCTTAAGACAAAGCAACACGAACCCAACTAACAACAAACATAGAAACCTTAAGACAAAGCAACACGAACCCAACTAACAACAAACATAGAAACCTTAAGACAAAGCAACACGAACCCAACTAACAACAAACATAGAAACCTAAAGACAAAGCAACACGAACCCAACTAACAACAAACATAGAAACCTAAAGACAAAGCAACACGAACCCAACTAACAACAAACATAGAAACCTTAAGACAAAGCAACACGAACCCAACTAACAACAAACATAGAAACCTTAAGACAAAGCAACACGAACCCAACTAACAACAAACATAGAAACCTAAACACAAAGCAACACGAACCCAACTAACAACAAACATAGAAACCTTAAGACAAAGCAACACGAACCCAACTAACAACAAACATAGAAACCTTAAGACAAAGCAACACGAACCCAACTAACAACAAACATAGAAACCTTAAGACAAAGCAACACGAACCCAACTAACAACAAACATAGAAACCTTAAGACAAAGCAACACGAACCCAACTAACAACAAACATAGAAACCTAAAGACAAAGCAACACGAACCCAACTAACAACAAACATCAAACCTAAAGGCAAAGCAACACGAACCCAGACACAACAAACATAGAAACCTTAAGACAAAGCAACACGAACCCAACTAACAACAAACATAGAAACCTTAAGACAAAGCAACACGAACCCAACTAACAACAAACAGAAACCTAAAGACAAAGCAACACGAACCCAACTAACAACAAACATAGAAACCTAAAGGCAAAGCAACACGAACCCAGACACAACAAACATAGAAACCTTAAGACAAAGCAACACGAACCCAACTAACAACAAACATAGAAACCTTAAGACAAAGCAACACGAACCCAACTAACAACAAACATAGAAACCTTAAGACAAAGCAACACGAACCCAACTAACAACAAACATAGAAACCTAAACACAAAGCAACACGAACCCAACTAACAACAAACATAGAAACCTTAAGACAAAGCAACACGAACCCAACTAACAACAAACATAGAAACCTTAAGACAAAGCAACACGAACCCAACTAACAACAAACATAGAAACCTTAAGACAAAGCAACACGAACCCAACTAACAACAAACATAGAAACCTAAAGACAAAGCAACACGAACCCAACTAACAACAAACATAGAAACCTAAAGACAAAGCAACACGAACCCAACTAACAACAAACATAGAAACCTAAAGACAAAGCAACACGAACCCAACAAACAACAAACATAGAAACCTTAAGACAAAGCAACACGAACCCAACTAACAACAAACATAGAAACATAAAGACAAAGCAACACGAACCCAACTAACAACAAACATAGAAACCTAAAGACAAAGCAACACGAACCCAACTAACAACAAACATAGAAACCTTAAGACAAAGCAACACGAACCCAACTAACAACAAACATAGAAACCTAAAGACAAAGCAACACGAACCCAACTAACAACAAACATAGAAACCTAAAGACAAAGCAACACGAACCCAAACAACAACAAACATAGAAACCTAAAGACAAAGCAACACGAACCCAACTAACAACAAACATAGAAACCTAAACACAAAGCAACACGAACCCAACTAACAACAAACATAGAAACCTTAAGACAAAGCAACACGAACCCAACTAACAACAAACATAGAAACCTAAAGACAAAGCAACACGAACCCAACTAACAACAAACATAGAAACCTAAAGACAAAGCAACACGAACCCAACTAACAACAAACATAGAAACCTTAAGACAAAGCAACACGAACCCAACTAACAACAAACATAGAAACCTAAAGACAAAGCAACACGAACCCAACTAACAACAAACATAGAAACCTAAAGGCAAAGCAACACGAACCCAGACACAACAAACATAGAAACCTTAAGACAAAGCAACACGAACCCAACTAACAACAAACATAGAAATGTTAAGACAAAGCAACACGAACCCAACTAACAACAAACATAGAAACCAAAGCAACACGAACCCAACTAACAACAAACATAGAAACCTAAAGACAAAGCAACACGAACCCAACAAACAACAAACATAGAAACCTTAAGACAAAGCAACACGAACCCAACTAACAACAAACATAGAAACCTAAAGACAAAGCAACACGAACCCAACTAACAACAAACATAGAAACCTTAAGACAAAGCAACACGAACCCAACTAACAACAAACATAGAAACCTAAAGACAAAGCAACACGAACCCAACTAACAACAAACATAGAAACCTAAAGACAAAGCAACACGAACCCAACTAACAACAAACATAGAAACCTTAAGACAAAGCAACACGAACCCAACTAACAACAAACATAGAAACCTTAAGACAAAGCAACACGAACCCAACTAACAACAAACATAGAAACCTTAAGACAAAGCAACACGAACCCAACTAACAACAAACATAGAAACCTAAAGACAAAGCAACACGAACCCAACTAACAACAAACATAGAAACCTTAAGACAAAGCAACACGAACCCAACTAACAACAAACATAGAAACCTAAAGACAAAGCAACACGAACCCAACTAACAACAAACATAGAAACCTAAAGACAAAGCAACACGAACCCAGACACAACAAACATAGAAACCTAAAGACAAAGCAACACGAACCCAACTAACAACAAACATAGAAACCTAAAGACAAAGCAACACGAACCCAACTAACAACAAACATAGAAACCTAAAGACAAAGCAACACGAACCCAACTAACAACAAACATAGAAACCTAAAGACAAAGCAACACGAACCCAACTAACAACAAACATAGAAACCTTCAGACAAAGCAACACGAACCCAACTAACAACAAACATAGAAACCTAAAGACAAAGCAACACGAACCCAACTAACAACAAACATAGAAACCTAAAGACAAAGCAACACGAACCCAACTAACAACAAACATAGAAACCTTAAGACAAAGCAACACGAACCCAACTAACAACAAACATAGAAACTTAAAGACAAAGCAACACGAACCCAACTAACAACAAACATAGAAACCTTAAGACAAAGCAACACGAACCCAACTAACAACAAACATAGAAACCTAAAGACAAAGCAACACGAACCCAACTAACAACAAACATAGAAACCTAAAGACAAAGCAACACGAACCCAACTAACAACAAACATAGAAACCTTAAGACAAAGCAACACGAACCCAACAAACAACAAACATAGAAACCTTAAGACAAAGCAACACGAAACCAACTAACAACAAACATAGAAACCTTAAGACAAAGCAACACGAACCCAACTAACAACAAACATAGAAACCTAAAGACAAAGCAACACGAACCCAACTAACAACAAACATAGAAACCTTAAGACAAAGCAACACGAACCCAACTAACAACAAACATAGAAACCTTAAGACAAAGCAACACGAACCCAACTAACGTCAAACATAGAAACCTAAAGACAAAGCAACACGAACCCAACTAACGACAAACATAGAAACCTAAAGACAAAGCAACACGAACCCAACTAACAACAAACATAGAAACCTAAAGACAAAGCAACACGAACCCAACTAACAACAAACATAGAAACCTTAAGACAAAGCAACACGAACCCAACTAACAACAAACATAGAAACCTTAAGACAAAGCAACACGAACCCAACTAACAACAAACATAGAAACCTAAAGACAAAGCAACACGAACCCAACTAACAACAAACATAGAAACCTTAAGACAAAGCAACACGAACCCAACTAACAACAAACATAGAAACCTAAAGACAAAGCAACACGAACCCAACTAACAACAAACATAGAAACCTAAAGACAAAGCAACACGAACCCAACTAACAACAAACATAGAAACCTAAAGACAAAGCAACACGAACCCAACTAACAACAAACATAGAAACCTAAAGACAAAGCAATACGAACCCAACTAACAACAAACATAGAAACCTAAAGACAAAGCAACACGAACCCAACTAACAACAAACATAGAAACCTAAAGACAAAGCAACACGAACCCAACTAACAACAAACATAGAAACCTTAAGACAAAGCAACACGAACCCAACTAACAACAAACATAGAAACTTAAAGACAAAGCAACACGAACCCAACTAACAACAAACATAGAAACCTTAAGACAAAGCAACACGAACCCAACTAACAACAAACATAGAAACCTTAAGACAAAGCAACACGAACCCAACTAACAACAAACATAGAAACCTTAAGACAAAGCAACACGAACCCAACTAACAACAAACATAGAAACCTTAAGACAAAGCAACACGAACCCAACTAACAACAAACATAGAAACCTAAAGACAAAGCAACACGAACCCAACTAACAACAAACATAGAAACCTAAAGACAAAGCAACACGAACCCAACAAACAACAAACATAGAAACCTTAAGACAAAGCAACACGAACCCAACTAACAACAAACATAGAAACCTAAAGACAAAGCAACACGAACCCAACTAACAACAAACATATAAACCTAAAGACAAAGCAACACGAACCCAACTAACAACAAACATAGAAACCTTAAGACAAAGCAACACGAACCCAACTAACAACAAACATAGAAACCTTTAGACAAAGCAACACGAACCCAACTAACAACAAACATAGAAACCTTAAGACAAAGCAACACGAACCCAACTAACAACAAACATAGAAACCTTAAGACAAAGCAACACGAACCCAACTAACAACAAACATAGAAACCTAAAGACAAAGCAACACGAACCCAACTAACAACAAACATAGAAACCTAAAGACAAAGCAACACGAACCCAACTAACAACAAACATAGAAACCTTAAGACAAAGCAACACGAACCCAACTAACAACAAACATAGAAACCTTAAGACAAAGCAACACGAACCCAACTAACAACAAACATAGAAACCTAAAGACAAAGCAACACGAACCCAACTAACAACAAACATAGAAACCTAAAGACAAAGCAACACGAACCCAACAAACAACAAACATAGAAACCTTAAGACAAAGCAACACGAACCCAACTAACAACAAACATAGAAACCTAAAGACAAAGCAACACGAACCCAACTAACAACAAACATATAAACCTAAAGACAAAGCAACACGAACCCAACTAACAACAAACATAGAAACCTTAAGACAAAGCAACACGAACCCAACTAACAACAAACATAGAAACCTTTAGACAAAGCAACACGAACCCAACTAACAACAAACATAGAAACCTTAAGACAAAGCAACACGAACCCAACTAACAACAAACAGAAACCTAAAGACAAAGCAACACGAACCCAACTAACAACAAACATAGAAACCTTAAGACAAAGCAACACGAACCCAACTAACAACAAACATAGAAACCTAAAGACAAAGCAACACGAACCCAACTAACAACAAACATAGAAACCTAAAGACAAAGCAACACGAACCCAACTAACAACAAACATAGAAACCTTAAGACAAAGCAACACGAACCCAACTAACAACAAACATAGAACCTTAAGACAAAGCAACACGAACCCAACTAACAACAAACATAGAAACCTAAAGACAAAGCAACACGAACCCAACTAACAACAAACATAGAAACCTAAAGACAAAGCAACACGAACCCAACTAACAACAAACATAGAAACCTTAAGACAAAGCAACACGAACCCAACTAACAACAAACATAGAAACCTAAAGACAAAGCAACACGAACCCAACTAACAACAAACATAGAAACCTAAAGACAAAGCAACACGAACCCAGACACAACAAACATAGAAACCTAAAGACAAAGCAACACGAACCCAACTAACAACAAACATAGAAACCTAAAGACAAAGCAACACGAACCCAACTAACAACAAACATAGAAACCTAAAGACAAAGCAACACGAACCCAACTAACAACAAACATAGAAACCTAAAGACAAAGCAACACGAACCCAACTAACAACAAACATAGAAACCTTAAGACAAAGCAACACGAACCCAACTAACAACAAACATAGAAACCTAAAGACAAAGCAACACGAACCCAACTAACAACAAACATAGAAACCTAAAGACAAAGCAACACGAACCCAACTAACAACAAACATAGAAACCTTAAGACAAAGCAACACGAACCCAACTAACAACAAACATAGAAACTTAAAGACAAAGCAACACGAACCCAACTAACAACAAACATAGAAACCTTAAGACAAAGCAACACGAACCCAACTAACAACAAACATAGAAACCTTAAGACAAAGCAACACGAACCCAACTAACGACAAACATAGAAACCTAAAGACAAAGCAACACGAACCCAACTAACGACAAACATAGAAACCTAAAGACAAAGCAATACGAACCCAACTAACAACAAACATAGAAACCTAAAGACAAAGCAACACGAACCCAACTAACAACAAACATAGAAACCTTAAGACAAAGCAACACGAACCCAACTAACAACAAACATAGAAACCTTAAGACAAAGCAACACGAACCCAACTAACAACAAACATAGAAACCTTAAGACAAAGCAACACGAACCCAACTAACAACAAACATAGAAACCTAAAGACAAAGCAACACGAACCCAACTAACAACAAACATAGAAACCTTAAGACAAAGCAACACGAACCCAACTAACAACAAACATAGAAACCTAAAGACAAAGCAACACGAACCCAACTAACAACAAACATAGAAACCTAAAGACAAAGCAACACGAACCCAACTAACAACAAACATAGAAACCTAAAGACAAAGCAACACGAACCCAACTAACAACAAACATAGAAACCTAAAGACAAAGCAATACGAACCCAACTAACAACAAACATAGAAACCTAAAGACAAAGCAACACGAACCCAACTAACAACAAACATAGAAACCTAAAGACAAAGCAACACGAACCCAACTAACAACAAACATAGAAACCTTAAGACAAAGCAACACGAACCCAACTAACAACAAACATAGAAACTTAAAGACAAAGCAACACGAACCCAACTAACAACAAACATAGAAACCTTAAGACAAAGCAACACGAACCCAACTAACAACAAACATAGAAACCTTAAGACAAAGCAACACGAACCCAACTAACAACAAACATAGAAACCTTAAGACAAAGCAACACGAACCCAACTAACAACAAACATAGAAACCTTAAGACAAAGCAACACGAACCCAACTAACAACAAACATAGAAACCTAAAGACAAAGCAACACGAACCCAACTAACAACAAACATAGAAACCTAAAGACAAAGCAACACGAACCCAACAAACAACAAACATAGAAACCTTAAGACAAAGCAACACGAACCCAACTAACAACAAACATAGAACCTTAAGACAAAGCAACACGAACCCAACTAACAACAAACATAGAAACCTTAAGACAAGGCAACACGAACCCAACTAACAACAAACATAGAAACCTTAAGACAAAGCAACACGAACCCAACTAACAACAAACATAGAAACCTAAAGACAAAGCAACACGAACCCAACTAACAACAAACATAGAAACCTAAAGACAAAGCAACACGAACCAAACTAACAACAAACATAGAAACCTTAAGACAAAGCAACACGAACCCAACTAACAACAAACATAGAAACCTAAAGACAAAGCAACACGAACCCAACTAAACATTGGGGTTGATGTCAAGTGCTCCGGAAGGGTGAGCAGATACTCCTCCATATGTGGTATCCGTCGTGTTGCTCATGTAATACAAATCTAGTAAATAGTCTTATTCGGTAGGTCACATTCGTTATTATTGAACGGGATTATAGTTGCGTCTTGAGGACCATATCCGATGTTAAAACGAATATTCAATTACGGTCAACCAACTCGAGATGGCGCCTGTAAAATTAACAAATAGTATATTTCATCTTCACCATTTGAAACTCTTTGTGCAATAGCTTCCCTGCGAGCAGCAACCCTCTTTTACCCTCCACGTGTGTATGCCTCTCTATTGATTTATACTTTTAACTTGCTTTATGTTTGTTGCAGCAATTAACGGTCGAGTTTTCGGCAATATTGGCGGTTTTGACATGTGTGTTCGAGACCGAGTATCCTGGCATGTTCTTGGTTTTGGTGAAAGGTTTGATTACCAGAATCCAGTGTTTGAAGGAAACAATATCCAATATGATGGCAAAATGGTTGACCACGTGACTGTATACCCAGGAACTAGTCAGACTGTTTTAATGATTCCAGATAATCCAGGTAATTTTATGTTTTCTGTTTTAAATAAACTGTTTTAATAAATGTTAGAATTTACTCGTTGAAGACTATTTGACAATCTTCTAGTCATTAGAAAAACTGACAATCTGACAATCTGACAATCAGACAAACTGACAATAAGACAAACGTTTGGTTAGTGGATGACAATCATAGAATTTCTGGTCAGTAGAACAAACTGAAAATCAGGCAAATCCGTGATCAGTGGAAAAGTTGAAACACGTTTCAACAACATTCAACACAACACTACATAGAAAAGAAAAGATTAAACAATAATAACCCTGCTACAAATAAACGCCCTGGAATAATCAAGCATGTCCTGATCAAAAATTGACAGCCACCATTTTAGTCGTTAGATTATTCTTAGTCATAAACGTTTGGTTCACAAATGACTTTTCTACATTGGATACTTTCACCGTGTTGCCTATGTAGTATATATTATATGATAGATTTTGGTTAAAATTGTATGTAATGTCACCTTTGTTTACACTATGGATTTGTTTGTTATATTCTAATATTGTTAGACATTTAAAATCACTTATCTTTAGGTCTATATCATTTAACAAGTTTTCAATTATTTAAGTATTTTCCATGGCTTTAAATCTATTAAATTTTTGAACATATCTTCAGTTATCGACTCTTGACATTCTGTTATCCTTATTTATTCAGTTATAGTAATACCATACGCTTGGACTTTCAAAATGCAGCACACTTTTGATCTTCTGTTTACGATTAATCATGCTTATATGCAATCTAATTAAAAACCGATCTCTCATGCTCCCGTTTTCTCCCACGCGACATATCAGAAAACGGGAGCATGAGAGATCGCGATATATCAGAAAACTGGAGCATGAGAGATCGCGACATATCAGAAAACGGGAGCATGAGAGATCGGTTTTTAATTAGATTGGCTTATATGTACCCTACTTTTATTATGATTACAAAACACGTCAATACCTGGATCATTTCCTGCAACAATTGGATATACCGCATTATTAAAGTATACAGACCACAATAATTAAAACCTATGCATAAATCGTGAAACATTTTGTTTGATCTCTCTCCACATCTACATAACAAGAACATTTTTGAGGTTCCATAGTTCCAAGACTAAGCAACTAAAATTTTAATTTACGATTCAAGCGACTTAAGTCATTTTGTCTTTCAATTGTTTTTTTTTTTATTCGAGCGGCAAAGATAAACATTAGTCCTGCGTACCAAAACGTAAGTCTGGTATTATGGCTCTAATACATTTTAAGTTGAATATTCCGTTTTCTCTGTATTTATAGGGAAGTGGCTTCTCCATGCTGGTCAATTAGAATCTCAAACAGACGGTATGGTAGCCAGATATAATGTATACACGTGTAATCGTCCCCTGTCCGTGTCTCGACCCCTCACAGTGCCTGTTTCTGTCTTTGAGAAGACTGTAATTCGCAGATATTATATAGCAGCTGTAGATGTTATCTGGGATTATGCACCAAGAAAAATAAATATTGTGACAATGGGGGATCTCAGAGATCCAAACACGTAAGTAAGGTGATATCATCGATGTATTTAAATTGAGAAAAAAAAATCAGATGTCAAGAAACTATACCTGCTTGGGTAGAATATTTTAGAATATAATAACGGATTGGTTTTTATTACAAGTATTGCTATTTTTGATCACAGGAGACCCATCAAATGTTAAACAAATATACAATTTATTTGGGGGAAAAAAACGTGTCCATTCAAGACCGCAGTGACGATTTACCGAAAAACAATCATATAAAAGGGATGATTTTTCATTTCCTATCGTTAATTATCCGTTTTTAGATGGTGACGTTCCCTTGTCACCATCTTACGGTGTTTAAATATCTCAACTTGTACGATTCGCTCGTGTATGTAACAATGTTTTAGATTTTAACGAGAGAAATTTATGTATTACTGAAAAATTAGTACACCAGGGTTTTCGATATCACAAACTAGTCAAAACATTTACTAAATTTTATCATCGGTATAAAGACATCATTCGTAAATATAGCTCAACATGAAGACTTCTAATACGTTCAGGTATTTCACATCCAATTTTTTAGGGAAATATTCTTTATAAAGCACAACGGTGTCAGTATTCACATCAGAAACTTACAAAACCTTTGAATAGACTTATTAAGAAGGGATATAATTACGATACTGTTGTCAAGTCATTAAAGATTGCATATTTTGGCGTTAATATTGAGTCACTGATAAGGTCTTTGCATCGGAACTAAACACATTTATTCTAAAAACAGTTGTTGGCATGCCACGGGTTATGTTCTTCGGATATATGTTATGATGGTATGATACTAAACCCCTAACGGGAAGGATTGTGCCTGATGTTCATATGATGAAATCATAATCTTTCAGTCAGTTTAATTGAAGTCTGGAGCTGGCATGTCAGTTAACTGCTAGTAGTCTGTTGTTATTTATGTATTATTGTCATTTTGTTTATTTTCTTTGGTTACATCTTATGACATCAGACTCGGACTTCTCTTGAACTGAATTTTAATGTGCGTATTGTTATGCGTTTACTTTTTCTACATTGGCTTGAGGTATAGCTTATGAGTTTAACCCCGCCGCATTTTTGCGCCTGTCCCAAGTCAGGAGCCTCTGGCCTTTGTTATTCTTGTATTATTTTAATTTTAGTTTCTTGTGTACAATTTGGAAATTAGTATGGCGTTCATTATCACTGGACTAGTATATATTTGTTTAGGGGCCAGCTGAAGGACGCCTCCAGGTGCGGGAATTTTTCGGTACATTGAAGACCTGTTGGTGACCCTCTGCTGTTGTTTTTTATTTGGTCGGGTTGTTGTCTCTTTGACACATTCCCCATTTCCATTCTCAATTTTATATGTCTGTGTCATTTTGGTCTTTTGTGGATAGTTGTCTCATTGGCAATCATATCACATCTTCTTTTATATATATATGAAAACAAAAGAGCCTTCATAACTTTTTTGTATATTCAATCACCGATTATTTGTGATCTAGATTATTCATCAAGTGTGTCAATTGTAATTTAACATGACGTTTTTATTTTAGGCCGGGGAATATTTATGTTCGTAATACTGACATGTTCATTGGCACACAGTATAAAAAGACTGTATATAGGGAATTCTATGATGGGACATTCTCAAGACAGATACAGCGTACAGAAAAAGATAACCATCTTGGAATACTTGGACCATTCATTAAGGCAGCAGTTGGAGATGTCATTGAAGTAGTTTTTAAAAATATGGCTTCTTTTGATAATTCTATATACTTGAAGAATCTACCACTGGATAATGAAATGTCTAAAGACTTACGAAATGGTGTAAAACCAGGAGATGTAAAGGTTTACAGCTTTGGAGTTCCAGAACGATCCGGACCTGGTAGAAATGAGCCTAACTGTGTTGGATATACATACAATTCGCCTGTTTACCCTAACAAGGATATTGCCACCGGTTTGATTGGACCGCTACTTATTTGTAAGAGAGGTGTTTTGGATGTTTACGGCAACAGAATGGACAAAACAAACAGAGAATTTGCGTTAGCTTTTGTCATATTCAATGAAGCTAACAGCCATTACTTTGACGAGAATGTACGAGAGAGGGCTCCGAACAGAATCAATTTGGATGACCCTATGTTCCAACAATCTAATAATAAGTTTAGTATTAATGGATTTATTTTTTCTAACATACCGAACCTAGAAATGGTTGAAGGAGATACAATAGCATGGTACACCTACTCATTTGGTTCCTCCCAAGGTGCACATTCAAATCATTTTCATGGACAAACTTTTATCAAAACCTCCGCGTTATCTTTCCGGGATGATGTAATTGGTGTTGTTCCAGGATCATATGAAACAGTAGAAATGTTTGCTGATAACCCAGGAACTTGGTTTGTCCATTGTCATTTAGGATTACATATGTCAGCTGGTATGATGGACACTTACACGATTTTACCAAGGAATCACAGAAGCCCTTATCGAGTAGGATCTCAACGGCTACGTAGAGCACGTACAAGTAGACCATTTAGAAGATGGTATAAGATTAGACAAAGAGTCTATTGATGTTCATCAATAAATGTTGTGTTGGTATATTTTTTTTTTTGATGATTTGTCAGCATGTTATACTGATTCTATTTTTTCTGACATTGACCTAATATTGTATATGAGTGCAATCTTAGGATTTGTGATATACAAAGTGCATATGTATATTATGTGTATTTATGTAGACATCCTTGTTTACGTCAGCTGTCTTCCCGCCTAGCATGAATATTTAATTGTATTACTTCAAGTGACAAACTTACCTGTGTGTGTTTTGCAACTTATATTAATCCATTTCCACTTTGCGGGTGCGAGTGCTGCCTTGTAGCGGCAATTAGCCTGCTCTTTTTCGAAATCTACAAGAGTGTCTTTAACGTGCAAGAGATATGGCTCTCTCTTAACACGGGTCAGTCATTTATCGTCCCCTTCCGACGGACTATTATCGTTTCTTCGAGATCATGAAACATGAAACATAAAAACTTAATTAAACGCCTATTTCTACATATACAATATGTATTCAATGGCGTTGTACATAAATGACATATAAAATACAAAAATACTATACAAAAATACAATATGTATGTACTACACCAAAAATTGAAAATATACACTGTGATACACAAGAAAAAAGTCAGAAAAGTTCAAAATAATTTTCGAAATACAATGTTTTCAACCGACATTTAAAAGTATCCAAAGATTCAGAGTTTTTTACATTTGTACCTAGTTCATTCCACAATTTTGGCCCAATAGTACTAAAGCTTCTATCTGAAAAAGTTTTCTTTTTGTTATATGGGACTGCATAACAACCAATAGATGACTCTGACGACCTTAATGAACGTTTCGACACTTGAGGATTTAACAAATTGATCAAATATGACGGTGCATTACCTACATGACAGTTGTACAGACCTTCTAAAATTCAAACTGACCACACGCACGATACACGCACGCACGATACACGCACGGTGAATGCACGATACACGCACGGTACACGCACGATACACGATACACGCACGATGAGCGATGAGCGTTACACGGAGGATTAACGCAAAATGAATGATGAATGATGAACGCACGATACACGCACGATGCACGATGAATGATAAATACACGATACACGCACGATACACGCACGTTGAATGATTCATTGACGAATGAACAACGAACGCTTTTTACACGATTCTCAAAGCTATTTTATTTAGAATAGTATTTAAAATTGATATGCATTTGAATTAAAGGCAATACTTGTTGCTGTTTTGCCGATACCAGCATAATAGATAATTTGCTAGTTTGACAGCTCAGATACAAATAACTTAATTGAAGTCGGCGATTTTATAGGTATCGGAAATATTTGTGAACTTGGACAGAAGCTACTAACAATCAAAATATAGTGTCTTGATTTTGTTCAGCCCGAGAGTTCAAGTTTACGGCAAAAGAAGGCGAGACATTGTGTTTCGCGAAACCCTTACTTATTTTATTTCATACAGTTAAAAATCTAAATTTTATTTTTATGCATGCGATGTCCGACGCATTATATCTACAGACAGTGACTGGTTCTAGAAATTATTTCAACTACATGTTTGATATAATTGATTGCAATAAATGAATGATCAATGTATTTTTATTTTCATGTTATATATTTTTTTTCACTTTGACGGAAAAAATTTATGAACGATTATATATGTATATATCTAAAAAAAAAAGTTTTGTAAGCTGTTTTCGTATTCACTACAAGCATAGCAGAAATTAATTGATTCTTTTATGTTAACATGCACTGTAAATTTTTGTAGTTCTCTACATGTATACTTATCAACAGGACAGTAAAATCAGTGATCCGACTGACACGAGCGAACTTACATAACAACTGATTAAACCATCATAATCTCTCTTTTTTTTATGTAAGTTACAATGTACTATCCATTGTTATCAGATTCGTATGTGTTAATTTAGAGCAAAAGATATTATTTTTTCAGAAAAATTTGATTCGTACAAATTTGTTAGAACTAGCTAAGAAAATGACATTTACCAAATAATTAGAAAATTTAAACATTTGTAATACCAAATACTTCAATATATACTTCTGAAACGACTTTTCGTCCTGAATATGCATGAAATGTTTGCCAATGGACGTTTAAACAACCACTGAATAATCAATTAATCAAAGTTAATTTTGCTCCCAGTAAAAATGAATTAAACAATATAAGACACAATTGGTGTCTGTTGTTTGTTTGTACAGTAAACATACTGAATTTGTTTTTATTCCTTATACAATTTCAAGTATAAAAATTCATACATATTTTCAAACATCCTGACACTTTAAATTTCTAGGAGGTGAAATTCTCGGGGTTTTACCTAGAACTCTTTGGGAAAATGCAATTTTTAATTCCAATTTGAAACCAAACGGTAATAGATATCCCAATGTTTTTTAAAATGCATGTCTATTTTGATAAGGAGATTTGAAAAATCGATCTCAATGGTAGTTGAAATTATTCAGTGCAATCATTTTGTGTCCGTGTCCGTCGTTGTCTTTCATATCAATTGGTGTATCCCCTGTTTGCTGTTCGTAATCTGTTGTTTATAGCAGTCAGTCCTCTTAGGTAAATTAATGATCATTTATAGGGGAGGGGCTATTTTTCTCGATGCAAACATTATTTTCCTTCCTGAAAACGAAACAGCTCAACAATTTTCTATATTTTTTCATTTACTCATAAACCGATGCATATTAAATGATTTTTTTTCAAATTTAAAAACATATTTTTATGGTAAATATATCTAAATGGCAGGGTAATTTTCTTATCCAAATAATTATTATCATTTTTTAAGGTTATAGTGTTTTTGACACGTGTCTTATATTTCAGCGATTTTCGGAAAAATTAACGAAAACCGGCACAGGCATTGTTCAATTATAATTAATATTTGTGATCTTTTATTGATTAAATTTGAATATATGCATTAAATATCAATCTCTATCTAGATAAGAAATTTGTTTAAATTGTACAGCACCCCTTTTAGTCCTTAGTAGCATATTATAACTCATTAGTGCACTTAGGAGTCCTTAGCCGTGTTTAGACGCACCATTTTCTGCTCTTTGGTCGGATTGTTGTTTCTTTGACACATTCTCCATTTCAATCCTCCATTTTATTCAATTAGTTGTGATTCTCTTCATCTCTCTGTTTGATGTTTTTGCAGACAAAAACAATTCGCAGAATTAATCTTAAAAAGTAGACATTAAACTCTTTCTTCTAAAAACTTTTAGCATTTAAACCTTATTGCATGACATTGAATTAGTATTTTATTATCAGTCTTATCACATATTATATGACCTGAATAATAGTTTCCTATATAATGATTTTTGACAGAAATTTATTTACTTAATAATTGAAGAATTCGTTCTTTTTATCGACACATTAAAAATTGATGCCGTAAATGTTATTTTGCGCGACGTCAAACTTTGAAATATCGGGAAAAGATGCATTTTTTCGAGATTTAACCATTAGCTTAAGGCGAAGTGTACGTAATTAAACTACACAATGGATTATTTTTAAATTTTACATGTAGGTTCTGCTTGTAAAAATAAATCGGAAAATAAAATAAAAAAGGGGGGTAACCGTTTTCGTTTTTGAGATACGAGCTGTTGAAGTTAACAGCATCATACACCAAAATTACAAAGGATGTATAGGGAAAATCGTGAAATTCGGCAGGAATTGCTACATTTCCTAGATTTTCTATTATATTAGACAATCGATTTTTTTTTTAATTTATGAGACGATTCTAAAATGTCTGAGGAATCGTTTGGTGCAAAGAAAGTCCTTAGCAACCGTGCTACTTTTCAAGCTATACCCTGTTAAAGTTGAATCTTGAGTGTAAAAAAACAAAAAACAACGACAACGTTATTGACGTCGCCGCAACAGTTACGACGCTTCATATAGTTCTATATTTGTATGAAATATATACCGTTTTGTTGGAGTTCGTGTTGCTCGGTCTTTAGTTCTTTATGTTACGTTTTGTGTACTATTGTATTGTATTTGTCTATTATATTCGGTTGCGTGCGGAGATCGCCAAGCTAGAAAACGGTTGACATTTTCTTCATTATGAACTAGAACTATTTTCGACCTTGGTGCCTTATTTTTGTTAAAATCTAAACACTGCGACGTGCTTTCAAAATCTTTGTTCCCATAAAACTTCATTTCATCAAGGTCTCTTCTCAGAATATCAGCCATCTGTCTGGCACAGGATAACAAATCAATATTTAAGTAAATTTAAGTTGTGTGGTAATTCTTAGTACATTTGGGTAAGTTAATCTTATCTTTGTGGGGGTCAACATTGATAGTCAAAAAGCCTTGAAATATTCGATAAATTATATGAACTCCAAAGTCTCATATTATAAGACCAGTAAACCACAGGCTTCTCAATTCTTGTATGATCATGAACTAGGTGAAAACCTAGAGCTGACTGAGTGCGAGATCCTCATGGATAATCATCGAGGTCGTTAAACACCCCTTTCAGTAAACTTGGGTTAAATTTAAAAAAAAATCGAAATGTAATATTCTGAACACATTTCACCTCTCATTCCACTAAATATTAAATTGCAATTACAAGTATCACAAAACTTCCCTGACCTCTTTTCTTTAACCATAATAGAGGGAGGAGGGAAGGAGGGATCCAGATCCCGAAATCCCGTGCTTAAAAACACGAAATCCCGAGGTCCCGAATTTAAAAAAAATTAAATCCCGACTACCCGAAATTCAGAAATAGAATTCCCGGATCCCGAAAGGGTCAATCCCGAAATCCCGAGCTTAAAAACACCCGATCCCGGAGTTCCAATAAAGGTCCTTCCACCCCCCCCCCCCCCTTTCCCCCCGTAATACTATATTCTATTCATTCATAATCTTGAATTGAGACTTGACACTTAAAATTTATATTCTCTAATTTTGAATGATGCACACAGGCACAATTAAAGAAAACAGATTTCGCTATATATCTCTTCGAAATTGGAATTTGTGAAAGAATAAATGACATGTTATATTTAATCTTACATGTGTACTTTCAATTTCAATGTGGTTCTAAATTTAGATTTAGTTTTCCCATAAATTGCGGACGGAATAGAAGACACCTGTTTATTTTCTGCACATGTAGAAAAAGTTGAAAACTGGGAGTTGAATGACATAATTTTTACTTATTTTAAGATAAATGTTAGAGTGAGACAACTTTTAAGTTACTGAGTAATTTTGGGGGCATAATTTGTTTATTTTTTGTTTGTTTTCCGTCTTTGATCTTCCGACTTGTAAGTGTTGCACTAGTGGTCAGATTATTCTCTTGCCTCGTCTGATATCTTATATGAATATAAATCATGTCCTTAAATTTTCAATTGCACAAAATACGAACATTTCAACATCTTTTTAATTAAACAATTAAATTCACACGTCTTTCATTAATTATTTGCAACCTATTATGATCTATTATAAAACTTTACGTTGAGTACTGTGTTTTTCGTTCAAGACTACGGCTTTTTAAAACGATATTGTTGGGTCAATTCAGGTTTCATTTTAATTAATTTGATATCAATAGAAGAAAAATTGTTACATGTTTATTTGTTTATAATTTTGTTGTGAGGCGTTTTTTCTTTCTGTTGATATCATAAACACGAAATGCCTTAATCTCCTACGCGTCTAAAACAAAAAAAAAGTGTTTTTAAGTCAGGTTGCACACAGAACAACGTACATAATGCTGTGATTTCTAATTGGATTTATTTAGATAATTTCTATGAGGTTTAAGACAGCACAGGAGTGCTTGTTGGATTCATTATAGACCGCAGAAAGTAGTAATTCTTTTGTGTGTCCTTTCTTGGAGTAAGGGAGATAACTTGCGTAACTAACGACGAACGTTTTAAATCCCGTATTCCGCTAGAGGCGTGCAATTACGTACACTTCGCCTTAAGAGCATATGTCCTTCTTTTTTTAGAAATAACATGTGGCTTGATAGTCATACCGTACGGAGATTTTTTTCCAACTATTATGAAGAAATTAACCACTTTTTTTAACTAGATAAATATTCAACAAAAATACCGTTTTTTCTTAAATCAATTTCTTTTAACAAAAATCAATTATTAACAAAGAATTGTAACACAAATGTAGTAAGAACCCAATTTTGTAACGAAGATATTCCTTATCTCTTTACCGAAATCTGCATATCTTTATATTTTGAAACATAAAAAGACAGAAAGGTCCAAGAAACCGAAATATTAGTAAATGTCGAATAATTCAAACCCATTTGTCTTTTAAATTTAGCACATGAAGATATAATTTTTAGCACATATACACATGTACAGATTGATTTTGTAAAAAAAAATCACTGTCGGTCTAAAACTGTATCGCATGCTCATAATTTTCCTAAAGCTTTAAATGTTAGATCATGAGGGTCTGAATGGGGATTCATTATTTCTGTATTCTATAATTTTTGGCAATTTGTTCTATAATTCATTTTACCTGTTGCCGATCATTCTTTATTCCATATATTCATTTCTAGTACCTCATCATTTTCTTTTTCTATATATTTGTCCGATTATTTTCTGTATTCTTTATTTTTTGTCTATAATTTCCTTCTATAAACCCCCATCCACACCCTCATGTATAATGGAAGACGATAAACATTTTAGTATACATACCCACCCGTTGTCACTTTCACCTGACATACAAATCACATATTGTTATTTCGGGCCCGTTATTTCCACCTGGACACAGGACTTATATAATATATATGTTACGTAATAATAACGGATATAGTAAATTCAGTAGAATATAACCTGTATCAACGCACTGACTTGTTAAATGTATTTTGAACTGACAATTGTTAATCATATTTTAAATTATTTTAAAATTAAGAATAAAAATCGAGAATATGTCAAAGAGACAACAACCCGAAAAGAACAGTTGACAGCCGAAGGCCACCAGTTATATTTGCTAATGTTTTAGTTTTGAATAAGGCAAAAACCATTGTATTTTCAGAAAATCTCTAAACGGATCTTTCGAGGTTACGTCACGGAAATGTATCTTAAATGAAAAGGTGCAACTGGGTGCATCCCTAAAAAGCAAATTAAAAAAAATCTATATTTATAAAATGACCGGTATTCGTCAATCAGACAGCAATCCAGCATATGAACATAAACACAAGAAAGTTACCTGACATCTAGAATAAGAGGTTTAAGCATACATGTACCCCGCGCTGGTATACGTATCAACTTACTGAGTTGTTATTAAAATTCAATATACATGTAGGACTGTGAAACGGGAAATATACGAAAGATTTGTTTTTACGTACGATTGAGTATCATTTCCTAAATACATACGGGTCCACACACTATTCTTATGATTAAATAATGGTAAATGAGGATCTCATTAGAAGAACAAATTAAGTAAGGATACATGTAGAAGCAAGAATGATTTCCACATGCAAAACATCAAATAGGACGATCTCTCATTAGACAATTAGTATGCAACAACTTGAACTATAACATCCATAGACAATAACACTATAGTAAATGCTTTATATACTGACATTGAAACGAATATACTGCTCATAATAATTGCATATATGTAGAATTGAGGTATCCCGCGTTATATAAACCATCGCACACCATTGCGCCAAAGTGTGCTGGTCTGCGCCGAAGTGTGCTGAGCTATTATTTCATTATTCAATCCGATGTAAAGCAAAATGAATGATACCGTTTTGAGCTATAAAACCAAGGCAACCCTTTATACTAATCAAAAATTGCTTGGTCTTGATAGATGCATACGAAACTTCAATTAATTGTTTGTATTTTTCAATCTTTTATATCCGATAAAAATGAACAAAAAATGGAAAAAACTACCGATTGTTCTACGAGACAAAATTTATCCTTAACAGAGTCTTTGTCATATGGATTCACAAAGAATAAAAAAATTCCTCAGTAACAGAATAAAAACACGCCATGTTAAAAAAAAAACACGGGTGGGTCTAAACACTGATAAGGAGTCCTTAGAACGTATAACATGACACTAAGTACTAGATGGGATGTTGTTACATCTAATTTCTTTTCATATTATGGGATATTTAATGCATAATTTTCAAATTTTATAGAAAAATAATAATAAATAAACAAGATATTCGATATTATTAAGACACGTGCCTGTTTTTCTTTGATATGGCGAAAATCAATGAACCGTTTTACACGTGTCAAATTACATAACTGATTACACGGGAATCCTCCTATCTGTTGTGTTAACGTTTAATCGACAAGATCGGTAAAGTTGGATACTAATAAATGAATTGTTGCTGGAAAAGAAATTTCAGAACGAAGAAGTATTTTCTTAAGTGTGTTTTGTAAATATTTCATGTAAATAATAAATTTGTCAACAGAACAATATATCTAATGTCGGTTTTTCCAAGACCGCATACAAATTGTGTGTTCGTACATTGGTATCACTTCGTCGTCGTCCGTCGTCCGCTTGACTTGTTCGTGTAGCGTTTTCACAAATTTTGGTATACTTTGTGGTTTCCAGTTAATCACCATTTCGAATACGTGTTTTATGGATTCGCAAATGATACTTGTCCACAAATGAACATGTTGAAGCTGGTTACGAGATTTCAATACATATTCGTACAATCGTTCTTTAAGTTTTTGAAAGTACGTGTTAAAAGTTTTGATAACAAGAAAAAGATGTGGTATGATTGGGGATAAGACAACTCATCGCAAGAAATAAAATGACACAGAAGTTTTCACCATAAGTCACCATACGGCCTTCAACAGTGAGTAATGAACAAACCACAGTCATTATTTCATAAATTATCTCATACAATATGTTAAACAGACAATTTGTTAAAAAAAAATCGTAAGGGTTCCGCGGAACCCAGTGTCTCGCCTATTCTTTCTGTTAATTGCAGGCTCAACAAAAAATGAGGAAATAAATCAATAAAATACTATACTATCTTTTGATTGAAAGAAGCTTCTGTCCAAGTTTGGTATGAATCTAATAAATGTTTAAAAACTTCTGGATACTATCTTATGATCATAAACAAGCTTCTTTCCAAGTTATGTTAGAAATTCAGGATAGTTTAAGAAACGGTTATTAATTTCAAAAACTTTAACCACAGAGTGAAAATTTGTAGACGCCGCCGACGCCGACGCCGGAATGTAGGATCGCTAAGTCTCGCTTTTTCGACTAAAGTCGAAGACTCGACAAAAAACATACAAATCAGATTTCCTTCTGACATACGGGCGCACTACGCTTTTTTTATACCCCCGTCAACATTTTGACGGGACGTATTATGGTATACAAATGTCCGGCGTCCGGCCGTCTGCCGGGCGTCCACATGTCGCACTGTAACTTGAGAACCGCTTATCCATTTCATGAGACTTTACATAGTTGTTTCTTATGATGGTTTTCGGAATTTACTCATATTTTTAGTGAAACCATTTGTATATAAACGCGTCTTTGTCGGAATTAAAATAAAAAACAAAACACTTATGAATATATATATTCCTTTTGTCTTCGAATATCTTACATAAACATTTTAACAAGCTGACCAAACTCTTACTTATAAGTTAGCGCACATCAAAGTAGTGCTCCTATGGCAAACCATTTTGTGGGAAAGAAATAAAGCAACAGCAAAATTATTTGTCCTTTTTATCATTTTGAATAAGAACAACACATATAATTATAAATATTTGAAGCATAAATCTTTTCGATACAATTGTTTTAAATTACTTAAAATAAAAAGATCGTGATTGTTTAATCAGTTGTTATGCTATTTGGCACGTGTCAATCGGTTCATTGATTTTCGGCATATCAAAGAAAAACCGGCACGTGTCTAAATAATGTTGAATATCTCGTTTATTTATGATTTTTTTCTGTAAAATTTGAAATTAAAGCATTAAATATCAATCTCTAGAATGATATATATAAAAATAATACACATAACAGCGCTCCTTTTAGTCCTTAGTGGCATTGTATAGTCAAGGCCTTACTGCACCAAGGAATTCTTAGCAGTGTTTAGACGTACCGAAATAAAACATCCGTCATTTTTTAATAATCATAGAAGGTTAACCACTAGTCTGTTTCCCGGCCGTCATTGAAATTCTTGACAATACCTTAATATTTGTATATTCCGAAGGCATACTGAATGTTTTACGGAGGGGACCAACCTAGTTAACAACGTGCTATTGGGATTTTTTTTCCGGATAATAATCTTTTAGACATACATTAAAAACGGTGTCATTGATAGGCAACCATGAACACAATGAAAAATGAATCCGTGAAAGTGTTCCATGTTTATTTTATTCAAATAAAGACCTGTTATGATAATACCATATATTTAACTAGTTTATCATAAAAAAATAAATAAAAACAAGATTATATCTTAAACTTGTAAATTCAATTTCAAGTTTTAAAAGTTCCTCAATTTAAAATCCTTCTGAAGGAATACATGCTATGTTTGCCTGATCTTATATTTGTTTAATTAAAATAATGCCTTCAATTGCATATAATGTTTATTTTTATTCAATTTTCCACAAAACATAATTAGCTTAGTTTAAATGAAATTCAGAACAGAGAATTCAAACACTGTTGAAGAGAATATACATATTCGTGTTGATTCGCCTCAGTTTAATTTGTTAATTCAAGTTTGACATTTAACATTTTAATCCGCAATCCACATTTACCTGACAATCTTGTATATTGCATTTTCTCAATGTAATAACATTACGTGCATGTGACCATCAGAAACTAAGACAAAAATGATATTTATAATTGCATTTACCAAAACTTAAATATTTGAAAATATATAAGTAGCAAATAAGCGAAGAATTATAATCTAGCATAGTTCAACCAAGGATTTGTATAGTTTTTTTTTCAATAAAATATTGTTGGTGTTTTGGCGACTATAGCAGTAACATTGCCGTTATTAAATGAAAATATAAAATTTTTGCTATCTGGTAATTAAAGGTTACAATGTTCATTAAAATGTATAATATTTGTCTTAAAACTACATGTAATGGGCATTTAAGAATGACATGAAGTTCATCTTCAATAGTAGAGCTACAACACATGTCATCTCGTGGACATCTTTTCTTTCATACTTTCCAGTTTCTATTTTTTTAGTGGAGCTACCCCACATCTAAATTTGGCGAAAGCACTTTTGTTTTTAATTGACAGAATCTTTTTAACAAATAACAGTTGGCCAACAGTATATTTCGCTCAGTTGAATAGAAATTCCAATTTTAACTCTTCTGTCGTAGAAATGTCAATATCATGTTATTGTTTTTACGTACAACATGTAATTATATCAAACTGTGTCAGTCCCAGCCAAGATTCACTGAATAACCACGAAATATTTACAGATGATAACATATTTACACAAAAAGTCATAAAGGTTTCAAATTGATTTGAATTGAATTGAATTATGAACGTTATGTACGATGAAGTTAATTAAGTGTTCACAAGAAAGTAAGTATGACTGTAAATTTTATTTAAAGTCGGAACATATATATATACTTTAACCGTGAGAAAAATATAAGCTTTGGTGAGCTCTATAACCGACTATTATATAAAAAAAAACCCGCAATGTATGAACGTTACACAATTAGAGATGAACGTTTGTCAAATGCACGTTATCTGATACACAATTATACACGATTGACGAACGCACGATACACGGTTAAGAATGAATGATTGATGAACGCACGATACACGCACGATACACGGTAAAGAATGAATGATTGATGAGCGCACGTTACACGCACGATACACGATTAAGAATACACGATGCACGCACGTTACACGGAAAATACACGGAACGATGAATGATGAACGCACGATTGGTACACGCACGATGCACGCACGCAACACGCACGATACACGATGAACGCACGGAATAATGGTCAGTTTGAATTTTAGAAGGTCTGTACATATATGTTAAGATTTTGAATGTAATTCTGGCTTTGATCGGAAGCCAGTGTAAGTCAAACAATGCCTGCTTGGCACTATCATACTTAGAACGGTTTAACACAAGTTTGGCACACATATTCTGTACACGTTGCAATTTATATAAATCAGTTTGTGAAATTCCAAAAAGTATAACGTTGCAATAATCTAAATGTGATATAACCAAAGATAAGACCAAAGTTTCAGTTGCTTCTTTCGATAGATAGGATCGTATGCACTTTATTTTGTAGTAGTTCATCATTGCTGTTTTACATTTTTTAGTAATATGGTCTTTGAAGTTTAGAGTCTCATCCAGAAAAGCTCCTAAGTACCGTATACATGTTTTTGATTTTATAACATCTCCACAAATGATTATGTCTTTTGTCTGACATTTAGAGAGTTGGCGTCGACTGCCAAAGAGAATAAACTCTGTTTTCGCATTGTTCATTTTTAGTTTGTTACTGTTCATCCAGGTGTTTATATGAACAGCGCAGTCCTGTAAGTCACGAATTGCATCCATCTCATTCGTTAATGTTGGCACGAAACGTTTATTAGCAGTATGGTCGTCGGCAAATCCGTACACAGTAATAGATGGTGGAATAATGTCGAATAGAGTTCCGGCGTAGACTAAATAAAGCCAGGGACCTAAGCAACTTCCCTGTGGTACGCTACATTCAAGTTGTCGCTCTGATGATGTTGTAGAGCTGACATTTACACGACAGCTTCGAGGTCTCAAATAGGAATCGATCCATTTAAGTGCGGTTCCATTTACACCGTACTGATATTCGAGTACTTTTATCAAAATACTATGATCTACAGTATCGAATGCTGCACTTAAATCAACGGCGATCATAGCGGTGACTTCTTGATGCTCCATCCCATCGAGTATGTCATTAACGAGTCGTAGAAGGGCCGATTCGCACGAATGGAATTGACGATACGCAGATTGGTTTATAGGAAGGAGATCATGATCTTTCACGTGTTCATTCAGTCTATATAGCGCACATTTTTCAATTAATTTAGACAGGAAAGACAAGTTGCTTACTGGTCTATAATTTGAGTAAATTAGTTCAAGACCAGCCTTTTTCAGCAGAGGCCTGACTACCGCTTGCTTCCATCTTAATGGGAAGACGCCTTGACTAAGAGACAAGTTAACTAACTTTGTGATAACAGGCAACAATTCACTAAGGAACGATTTAAGTACTTTCGTAGGCAAAATGTCAAGTTCGAATGATTTACATTGCAATTTATTTATGATGGTCTTAACTTCGTCTTCTGAAAGATTTTTAAATGATGTAAATAACGGAACGTCTTTGAACAGTGGTTTGTAATCGTCAAAGTCTCTCAGAGAATCACGAATTGTTTTTATTTTGTTCATGAAGAAGTCCGCAAATTTATCGGGAAGTTCGTTTTCGTTTTCAACGGCTGGCATCGGATTTTCCGCCTTACTACCTGTTAAGTCTTTTACGAATTTATATAGCTTTTTAGAATCACCTTTAAAAGAAAGTACTTTTTGACTAAGAATGGAATGTTTCTCATTTCTAAGTTCATGGTGGTATTTGTTCATGGATGATTTATAAATTTCGTAATCACACGGTTTTCGGTGTTTACGCCAGAGTCTTTCCGATTTCCGCATGAGTCGTTTCAAAGACATGATCGTTTCGTTAAACCAGGGCTTGGGTGCTCTACATATTTGAGTCTTTTCCTGCATTGGTGCATGAGTATTAAGTAAAGATTCGATAGTGTTCTCAAATTCGCCAACAAAGGTTTCAACGTTATCGGAATCTAATGACAATTTTTGGAGATCTTCTGAGAAATTTTGTTTGTTCATATTTTTGAAGTTTCGAAATGAAATGGATTTACTGACAATGTTCTCTTTTTGTACCCTCGTTGTCACTTTTACGGCGCAGTGGTCATACAAAAACGGACCTGCTTCACACGAAATGAGATCGACTCCATTCGTGAATTCCGTGATGACCAAGTCTAGACTACGGCCGTGAATATGCGTTGGAAAGTCTACATGTTGTATTAATCCGAGTGCATCGAGAGAGTTATTAAATTCCGAAATAGCATTACTGTTTTCCTCGATGTGCAAGTTAAAATCACCCATGATTATGAGATTTGAATACTTAGGGACTATATCTTCTAGAAACAGAAAGAATTCGTTCACAAATTGATTTGGTGTCGCTAAGGATGGTGGTCTGTAAATACCAATGCAATTTATTGTTATAGATTTAAATACTAGTTGCCATATTCCATACTCCAAACACGATTATGTGCCGGAAAACAGTTTACGCATTTTAATACTGCTTCGACATGATAGGGCAACGCCGCCATCAATTCTATTTTGCCTGTTTGAAACGCTTATTTTGTTCCCATTTTGATTAAAATCTGATGTTTCGAATTGATATTGCTTTTCATCGGAATACCAGGTTCTGTTAAAATTGCAAAGTCAACATTTTGTTCACGTAGCATTTGCCCGACGAGGACGTCTTTTTTGACTAGCGATCGGCAATTGACAGTCAAGCAGATGACATTTTCTGCGAAATTGCTTAGTGTATTGCATCGTTTGGGATATATCAAGTTAGACGGATTAACACCAATTTGTTTTCTAGATATTCCATGAGTTTTATTTTTCTTTTTGCCTGAGCGTGATCTTCTATAATTTAATATTTCCAAACCTTTTAATCTTTCTAATACGTCACAGTCTGGTTTAATCAACCGTCTAGGGACTGAGCGATAGTTCATTAGTTCACTTGTACTGTATGATCGTCGTACTGTACCTTGTGGGTTATCCATGATTACACGTACTGAGTAGGTATTCACTAGGTTGATACACAATCCTTTGTTAAAGTTTGATAGTCTAATGCAAACTATTGCAAATAAAATTCCAAAAATTAAGTTCGTGATCATGATTGATGCATAATTTTGAATATTCACAACAAAAGTCAAATATATCCAAGCACTATGTATCACTTAATTTTCAATTTTATCGAGAGAGAACGATTAAGCAGCCGAGATCATACTCGAAAATGGTGTCAAGGGAGAGCCGAAAATTCAGTTCCTGAAATTTTCATCCCAGACGGGAATCGAACCAGGAACCTTTGTGTTAGTAGCCCGATGCACTAACCTCTACACTACGACTCTCTTGTGTGTGTGATATAGACACACAGCTATGTGGTATGATAGTTAATGAACAACTAGCCAGTTAACTATTAAGATAAACACAAAGATATGTGGTATGATAGTTAATGAACAACTAGCTAGTAAACTATTAAGATAAACACGAAGATATGTAGTATGATAGTTAATGAACAACTAGCCAGTAAACTATTAAGATAAACACGATGGTACGTGGTATGATAGTTAATGAACAACTAGCCAATAAATTATTAAGATAAACACGAAGATATGTGGTATGATAGTTAATGAACAACTAGCCAGTAAACTATTAAGATAAACACGAAGATGTGTGGTGTGATAGTTAATGAACAACTATCCAGTAAACTATTAAGATAAACACGAAGATATGTGGTTTGATAGTTAATGAACAACTATCCAGTAAACTATTAAGATAAACACGAAGATATGTGGTATGATAGTTAATGAACAACTAGCCAGTAAACTATTAAGATAAACACGAAGATATGTGGTATGATAGTTAATGAACAACTAGCCAGTAAACTACTAAGATACACACGAAGATATAGTATATGTGGTATGATAGTTAATGAAACAACTGGCCAGTAAACCATTAAAATAGTCCCACAGATATGTGGTATGATAGTTAATGAAACAACTAGCCAGTAAACCATTAATATAGACACACAGATATGTGGTATGATAGTTACTGAAATAACTAGCCAGTAAACCATTAGTATAGTCCCACAGATATGTGGTATGATAGTTAATAAAACAACTAGCCAGTAAACCATTAAAATAGTCCCACAGATATGTGGTATGATAGATATGGGGTATGATAGTTAATGAAACAACTAGCCAGTAAACCATTAATATAGTCCCACAGATATGTGGTATGATAGATATGCAGTATGATAGTTAATGAAACAACTAGCCAGTAAACCATTAATATAGTCCCACAGATATGTGGTATGATAGTTAATGAAACAACTGGCCAGTAAACCATTAATATAGTCCCACAGATATGTGGTATGATAGATATGCAGTATGATAGTTAATGAAACAACTAGCCAGTAAACCATTAATATAGTCCCACAGATATGTGGTATGATAGTTAATGAAACAACTAGCCAGTAAACCATTAATATAGTCCCACAGATATGTGGTATGATAGTTAATGAAACAACTAGTCAGTAAACCATTAATATAGTCCCAAAGATATGTGGTATGATAGTTAATGAACAACTATCCAGTAAACTATTAAGATAAACACGAAGATATGTGGTATGATAGTTAATGAACAACTAGTCAGTAAACTATTAAGATAAACACGATGATATGTGGTATGATAGTTAATGAACAACTAGCCAATAAACTACTCAGATACACACGAAGATATAGTATATGTGGTATGATAGTTAATGAAACAACTGGCCAGTAAACCATTAAAATAGTCCCACAGATATGTGGTATGATAGTTAATGAAACAACTAGCCAGTAAACCATTAATATAGTCCCACAGATATGTGGTATGATAGTTACTGAAACAACTAGCCAGTAAACCATTAATATAGTCCCACAGATAGGTGGTATGATAGATATGTGGTATAATAGTTAATGAAACAACTAGCCGTTAAACCAGTGACCCTTATTTATAATGAGTAAGACGATGTACTGATGCATGTAATCGAATGTTCTGCAGGTTTGCTTCATTGGTATCATAAATCATAACAATAATTCGTGTTAACACATGGTATGGGTAAAATCCCTTTGTTCTTACTGTGCTATAATCTGGATAATGCACAGCAAAGGTGTGCATTAACTACCTCAGATATACTGCACAGTTCAAATCTATTTTTACCTTAAGGGGCGGTTACTAGATTTTAAAAGGGGCGTTATTCTATCAAATCAAAAAATATATCACCGAGCGTAGCTAGACTAAAAACAATTTTAAGGCAAAACACGATAATTTGTCCAATCCTAGGGTGAACGACATATTCGTCCCCACCCCCCGAATCCGCCATCTACCTTGAAATTACGACAAAACTGAACTTTGTACAAACATCGTAGTTTTAGAATAGGAAAAAAGAAAGGTTTCTCATTCCTTTTTTTCATCTTAGCTTGAACATAAAATGTTTCAGTATTATATTTTGCGTACAACATAAATCTTAAATCAGTGTTTTAAAGTCAGAAAGAAAGTTAAAACAATTTTTGGTAACTTCCGCCAAAAAAGAAATGTAACTAAGAGTATCCGAATAAAAGAAATCTGATTTGGACTAGTTTTCAATTCAATGGAATTTATAACGACTTCTTGAATATCTATTCCCCATATTTTTGGATCGAATTTAAAGGGGGTCATATCTAAGTTTGTTTTAAAACAGGGAGATTAGCTAGAGACCAATCAGACTTCATTTAGATGGACGTATCTGTAGACACAAATAAATTTGGGGGAGGGGGAGTAAAAGATTGGAAAGAGAAACGTATTTTCTGTTTATTCAACAATTAAAATTTTAAATATAACATCTAATTCTTCCTCGGTTTATCTTTCTCTATTAAGCATATCATTGGTGGAAAGAAATTCAAAAGCAATTAATCTAAACTCAATATAACCCTTTCAGTTAGGATTTTTTTCATACAACGATTTGAAAGTACTCAATTTGTCAAAGTCTTAATCGTCATTTATTAAAAAAAAAAATGGGAATAGATTTAATAGAAACATTTAAAAAAAAATTACCATTAAATTACAATTTTACAATAAGTCTAAACCTAAAAAAAGTTATCAATTGAAAACTTACCAATGAAAGTCGTATTTCCCCCTTTCTTTACCCTACAATAAACTTTCCTAGGATCAGTGGATTGCGGAATATCGTCCACATCCAAAACGTTCACGTAAATTAATGACGTCATGTGTTAAAACAGTTATTGGCCAATCAAATCGGTATATAGAATTTAATCTGCACGCGCTCAGGATGACCCTTTAACCCGAACTCCTACGTCGTTCGGGTTAATAAGGGTCACCTGAGCTGTGCAGATTAAATTCTATATACCGACTTGCTTGGTCAATAACTATAACATAGATTTTCGAGTGTTGGTCGACGAATTATACCTATTTACAAATGATTTTCGAACGTACACACATTTTGCAGTCCTACAACTATCCTAAGAAATCACTTCAATAGTGACATAATGATTCCTACACAGTTCATTTGCTTGTCAAACATTAAAACTTTCAATATGTGAACCTCCCTCTTACTGTATGATACTTTTGGTAATGACCCCCCCCCCTTTACTTATAAAATGAACAGACCCCTCAGTTGCTAAATAATGACTGTTCCCTAACAACTAATAATCCTGTTCTCCCAAACTAACGAATCAATCATTCAGTACACAAGCAACGGCAATGAATAGTATGAGAAACTCAAGATCTATCTTTAATATAGAAAACAAAAATAATCCAGTTTCGGATAATATAATTATATCCTTCATCATTAATTCTTATTTACAACAGAGCCTGTGTATTTACACATCCCAAACTCTCTCCCCCTCTCTCTCTCTCTCTTTTCCTTGGTTGTCCCAATTTTGGTTGACTTCTTAAATCTTCTTATAAATATTCCTATTTGTAGTTCTAAACAACATGCTTTTGAAAATATCACCTTTCAAAAAAATATAATACAGGTCAACCAAACATTTGGACAACCAAAGTAATCAACGAACCAAGACATCAAATATATCAAACAAATAACAGTTCTTCAAGTCAAATAAATAATTAATCAGTCAAAACAATATTGTTATATGCTAGCCACTGGTCTATTGTTTTCAAAGAGGAGCATGCCGTAATAATCTAGCATCTTTCTAAACAACCTGAGCGTCAACTTCATCTGACGTCTCTTCAACATGCTTATATACAGAAAACATATATCTCAAACTGGAGTCAATTTCACAAAAATACTTACGACTAAGATTTTTCGGAAGTATAATGAATTTTTTATCACTTACGATCAATCTTAATCGTAAGTTGTTGGTACCTAAAAAAGCTCCACTTCCGCCGACCGTGAGCCTTCTCAGACTGGTACCTAAACAAGCTCAACTATCGCCGACTGTGACAGACTGGTACCTAAACAAGCTCCACTTCCGCCGTCTGTGAGTCTACAATATTTGTTGCTGAACATTTAAAGGTTCCTACATCATCCTTTGATGGTTTTAGTATTTGAAGCTTCAGAACCTCGTGCTCTGAAGAAATAGTTGGTTCGTCTTTTGTTAGCATGTAACGTGTTTCGAAGGGTTTATAAGTTTCTGGGAATCCTAACGTTTTATTCCAGGAGCCAATGCGTTTTTCTCCGACTGACCATTCAATATAATTAGTTCGTGGTTCAGCGTTTATGATACACTCTAACGTTGTTTTCTTAGTTACCACGTTATCATGGGTTGTTGTATTGACTTCTATCTTCACCATAGGTTTGTCTGAAATATCAAAGTAAATCGAGCGATCAACAACTATAAGTTGTTTGAAGACAGGCAACATCATTGCTCGTAAAAAGGAGGAAAGATTAGATAAAAATGAGGACTGTTATTAGGATCTAAAAGCAAGCTCATAACATTTAGCTTCACATAAAAGTAAAGGAAATATGTTATTTATCTCTTTTGTGCATATATTGACTCGCTTTGGATTTCGAAAATTTTGTGGTTTATCGCTAACTTTTCGTTTTTTATTCAAATTTATCAATTAATCAAAAAATAACTACCTGAGCGTATTTATCATGTTTATCAATATGAATTGTACTCGACACAATGTAGCCAAGTAAATAAAGGCAACAGTAGTATACCGCTGATTGAAATTCATAAATAGATTGAGAGAAAAAAAAATTGTAAGGGTTCCACGGAACCCAGTGTCTCGCCCACTTTTGCTGTAAATTGCAGGATCAACAAAAATGAGGGAAAAAATCAATAAAAATATTCCGATTGATACCATGTTTGGATTGTAGGAAGCTTCTGTCCAAGTTTGGTAAAAAAATCCTGGATAGTTTATAAATCTAATAAATGTTTTAAAAACTTTAACTGCAGACTGGATGTAATGTTAACTGGAAGAAAAACTAAGTCCATTTATAAGTAAAATACAGATACACAGGTACAAATTATTAACAAAATTTCCTTCTAGATACTAGCTTTTGATCATAAACAAGCTTCTGTCTTAGTTTGGTACAAATAAAAAATAGTATAAGAAAGTTATCAAAATTTTTAAAAATTTAACCAGAGTAAGTGTGTGAAAAAAAGTCCATTTAAAGTAAAATATGGAAATAATGGATTGGTCATTTTACAAAATTTATTCTTCTGGATACTATCTTATGATCATAAACAAGCTTCTGTCCAAGTTTGGTACAAACCAAGGATAGTTTAAGAAAGTAACTGTTATTAAAATTTTAAAAACTACAACCACAGAGTGATGTAATGTTTTCATACAGAAAAACTAAGTGCATTTATAAGTAAAATACGGGAAAATGGAATTTTATTTTCACAAATTTTACTTCTGGATACTATCTTATGATCATAAATAAGCTTCTGTCCAAGTTTGGTAGAAATCCAGGATAATTTAAGAAAGTTATTTAAATTTTAAAAACTTTAACCACAGAGTGTATGTAATGTTTTCCCGCAGAAAAACTAAGTCCATTTATAAGTAAAATACGGAAAAAATGGAATTTTATTTTCACAAAATGCTGGATACTATCTTATGATCATAAACAAGCTTCTGTCCAAGTTTGGTAGAAATCCAGTATGGTTTAAGAAAGTTATTAAAATTTCAAAAACTTTAACCACAGAGTGAATATTTGTGGACGCCGCCGACGACGACGACACCGACGACACCGACGGAATGTAGGATCGCTTAGTCTCGCTTTTTCGACTAAAGTCGAAGGCTCGACAGAAATCCGGGTTACAAACTAAAACTTGTAAACCAGTAAAGGCAGAATTATTCATTAATCGGGTATTGGGTCAAATCTTGAATACCTGTTCTATATTTCTTCCTTATTTGAGCATTGTCTATATCTATCTATTATAGTTTTTAAGATGTTACAAGCACAAACACAAAAATGTCAGTATTCACCTCAAAAACTATCAAAATCTTGAAACAGACTAATTAAGAAAGGATATAGTTACGATACTGTTGTCAGGTCATTAAAGATTGCATAGTTTGGCTTTAATATTGATTCACTTAAAGGGTCTTTGCATCTGAATTAAACACATTTATTTTTAAAACCAGTTGTTGGCATGACACGAGTTATGTTCTTCTACGGGAGGGATTTTGGCTGATATTCAGATGATGAAGACATACTCTTTCAATCGGTTTAATTGAGGTCTGGAGCTGGCATGTCAGTAACTGCTAGTAGTCTGTTGTTATTTATGTATTATTGTCATTTTGTTCATTTTCGTTTGTTACCTCTTCTGACATCGGACTCGGACTTCTCTTAAACTGAGGTTTACTGTGCGTATTGTTGTGTGTTTGTTTTTTCTATATTGGCTAGAGGTATAGGGGAGGGTTGAGATATCAAAAAACATGTTTAACCCCGCCGCAGTCCCAAGTCAGGAGCCTCCGGCCTTTGTTAGTCTTGTATGATTTTTAATTTCAGTTTCTTGTGTATAATTCGGAGTTAATATGACGTGTTTCTTTCGCTTTATGAATAAACCCATGCTCTAAATCCAATAATATTTTTTTGCACATGCGTATATTGACTACTGCAGAATAATGAATTGTATCAAAGTGGTATGCATTTAATATATTTCATTAATTTAAAACACTTCCAAACTCTTAAATGATGCACATGTTGTTACTAATTCATTTATTATGACTAATGTGTTGCATTCCGAAATTGACATATTGACCTACATGTAGATACGACAACCGTTCATGCTGGCTGTTCAAAATCTCCTCCCTCTGAAAAATCACAGCGCCAGCTGTTTGCTTCTTTACAAACAAAAAAAGGGAGGTTCTTGGAGGAGCCTACCCAATCGCTTTACCCTTATACACATCCGACATAGTAATTACCTAAATTGTCCCAATCAGAATCGAAATAATTGATGCAAGCTATTACACTTTATTGTAGTTTTAACATGGGTAGGCATTATATTCGTGTTATTTTAGCCCTCACTATCACTCGTGCAAACATAATAACGAATATAATGCCTACCCATGTCAATACTACAATAAAGTATAGCTTGCATCAATTATTTCTTAAATAATAATCTTTAACGTTACTAAATGATTCTTACGTATGACAATTACATCGAAGTCTACTGAATTGTTTCCCTTTGCATTTGTAACAAAACATCTGTATATAGCAGAGCATTGTCGGGTTATGTTCACAATAGTTAATCTGCTCCCATTTATGCCTGAAAGATGAATAGGAATAAAAATTAGTGCCACTCAAAACAATATAAATGTATTATATACAGTGAAAATTGATGCCGCACAAAACAAATCATATGTTTTTAATTATAACAATGTACATATACAAATGTATAATATAAATACTACTGCCACACAAAACAACATAACATGTATTCAAAAAATATACAAACTATCCGGATCATGATAGCAAGGTATTTACTTATCCTTACATGTTATTTATTTTATCACACTTGTATGGTGTATTCAGAGTATATGTATTTTTTTCCTCACACTTGCAGTATGTAAAAAATATTACGTTGGTGTAAAACCATTCATACGGGAAATCAAATGGTCTAGTCTATATTAAAAAAAAATGAGAAGCGAGAAACACTAATGAACCACATCAACAACTGAACATCAGATTCCTGACTAAGGACAGGTGCAAACAATTGCAGCGGGTTTAAACGCTGTAATGGTACCAAACATTCACCCTTATCTGAAACAATAGTCATCACAACATAGAAGGACACACTATAAAATATCAATTGGAATGGCTTAACTCAATCAAAAGACGTAGTAACACAAATAAACATACATCGAACGAATAAATTTGATCTATGATACAATGTAAATACAAAGTTAATAAAAAAAAATAAGGGATGAATAATTAAAGTAAAACGGTATAGAATAAGATATGAGATTTTAAAATTTTTAGTTTTCTGTTTTAGAATTTATTTATAATTGTTTTCCTTGTCCTTTCTAAATTCCATTATTTTTTATCACAAACGTTTTGTTATCTAACATGTCTAAAGCTTTTTTTGACTAGTTAATCGGCATTTCCATATCTAGCCTTTTCAGTAGACTTATGTGTTCAATTTACTAGGTGATTACATATTCCTGTACTGTTATGAATTAGCTGATATATTTTGGTTATTAATATTTGGTGAATTTATGCTTTTTAACTGTTAGACTCTCACCGACAGGAAGATCTAATCTATTGTCATGAAGGAACCAGTCTATCTTGTATTCAATCACTGATTCCACCTCGCACCACAGTTCAGCAGAACTTCCCTCTGTAATCATCAGCGTTATATTGGAATGGTTAACAATACTTGGCTTTTCTGTGAGAATAAGAAGAGCGAACTATCAGAGATTTTGTTCGTGTGTATCCAGATATGAATATGTTAAGAAAGAGATATGTTTGTACAATGTAAATCATAACTTTATGTGAATCATCTGTCACAACAAGAGATGATTTTGGGACGGATAAAGTTTGATAATAACAGCCGTATGTCAGGAGTGTCTGCTAATAACAGTCGTCTGTCTGAATGTCTTGATAATAACATGCGTCTGTCTGAGAGTCTTGATAATAACAGTCTTATATCTGAGTGTCTTGATAATAACAGTCGTCTGTCTGAATGTCTTGATAATAACAGGCGTCTGTCTGAGTGTCTTGATAACACTTGTCTGTCTGAGTGTCTTGATAATAAAAGTCGTCTGTCTGAGTGCCTTGATAAAAACAGTCGTCTGTCTGGGTGTCTGGATAATAACAGTCGTCTGTCTGAGTGTCTTGATAATAAAAGTCGTCTGTCTGAGTGCCTTGATAAAAACAGTCGTCTGTCTGGGTGTCTTGATAATTACAGTCGTCTTTCTGAATGTCTTGATAATAACAGTCGTCTGTCTGAGTGCCTTGATAGTAACAGTTGACTGTCTGAGTGCCCTGATAATAACTGTCATCTGTCTGAGTGTCTTGATACTAACAATCGTCTGTCTGAGTGTCTTGATAATAACAGTTGTCTGTTTGAGTGTCTTGATAATAAGTCGTCTCTCTGAGTGTCTTGATAATAAGTCGTCTCTCTGAGTGTCTTGATATTAACAGTCGTCTGTCTGAGTGTCTTAATAATAACAGTCGTCTGTCTGAATGTATTGATAATAACGATCGTCTGTCTGAGTGTCTTGATAATAACAGTCGTCTGTCTGAGTGTCTTGATAATAAATGTCGTCTGTCTGAGTGCCTTGATAATAACAGTTGTCTGTCTGAGTGTCTTGATAATAACAGTGTCGTCTGTCTGAATGTCTTGATAATAACAGGCGTCTGTCTGAGTGTCTTGATAATAACAGTCGTCTGTCTGGGTGTCTTGATAATAACAATCGTCTGTCTGAGTGTCTTGATAATAACAGTGTCGTCTGTCTGAATGTCTTGATAATAACAGGCGTCTGTCTGAGTGTCTTGATAATAACAGGCGTCTGTCTGAGTGTCTTGATAATAACAGTGTCGTCTGTCTGAATGTCTTGATACTAACAGTCGTCTGTCTGAGTGTCTTGATACTAACAGTCGTCTGTCTGAGTGCCTTGATAATAACAGTTGTCTGTCTGAGTGTCTTGATAATAACAGTGTCGTCTGTCTGAATGTCTTGATAATAACAGGCGTCTGTCTGAGTGTCTTGATAATAACAGTTGTCTGTCTGAGTGTCTTGATAATAACAGTGTCGTCTGTCTGAATGTCTTGATACTAACAGTCGTCTGTCTGAGTGTCTTGATACTAACAGTCGTCTGTCTGAGTGTCTTGATAATAACAGTGTCGTCTGTCTGAGTGTCTTGATAATAACAATCGTCTGTCTGAGTGTCTTGATAATAAAATTCGTCTGTCTGAATGTCTTGATAATAACAGTCGTCTGTCTGAGTGTCTTGATAATAACAGTCGTCTGTCTGAGTGTAATGATAATAAAAGTCGTCTGTCTGACTGAGTGTCTTGATTATAACTGTCGTATGTCTGAGTGTCTTGATAATAACAGTCGTTTGTCTGAGTGTCTTGATAATAACAGTGTCGTCTGTCTGAGTGTCTTGATAATAACAGTCGTCTGTCTGAGTGTCTTGATAATAAATTTTGTCTGTCTGAGTGTCTTGATTAATAACAGTCGTCTGTCTGAGTATCTTGATAATAACAGTCGTCTGTCTGAGTGTCTTGATTAATAACAGTCGTCTGTCTGAGTGTCTTGATAATAACAGTCGTCTGTCTGAGTGACTAGATAATAACAGTCGTCTGTCTGAGTGTCTTGATTAATAACAGTCGTCTGGCTGAGTGTCTTGATAATAACTGTCGTCTGTCTGAGTGTCTTGATAATAACTGTCGTCTGTCTGAGTGTCTTGATAATAACTGTCGTCTGGCTGAGTGTCTTGATAATAACAGTCGTCTGTCTGAGTGTCTTGATAATAACAGTCGTCTGTCTGAATGTCTTGATAATAACAGTTGTCTGTCTGAGTGTCTTGATAATAAATTTCGTCTGTCTGAGTGTCTTGATTAATAACAGTCGTCTGTCTGAGTGTCTTGATAATAACAGTCGTCTGTCTGAATGTCTTGATAATAACACTTGTCTGTCTGAGTGTCTTGATAATAAAAGTCGTCTGTCTGAATGTCTTGATAATAACAGTCGTCTGTCTGAGTGTCTTGATTAATAACAGCCGTCTGTCTGAGTGTCTTGATAATAACAGGTGTTTGTCTGAGTGTCTTGATAATAACAGTCGTCTGTCTGAGTGTCTTGATTAATAACAGTCGTCTGTCTGAGTGTCTTGATAATAACAGTCGTCTGTCTGAATGTCTTGATAATAACAGTCGTCTGTCGGAGTGTCTTGATAGTAACATGCGTCTGTCGGAATGTCTTGATAATAACAGATTGTTATTTTTGTTGTCATGTTGAATTGTTCTGATAATAAGAGAGGATATCATTATCCCGTCGATATGAGTGTCTTGATAATAACAGTAATATAACAGATTGTACCATTATGCGGTCTGTCTAAGGCTTCTGAATTGTATTTAGTCAAAATGTACCTAGTTTTATTGATATTTAAGATAAAAACATAAGATGAATTTTTTAATAGAATCTGACCTTTTGAATTTGATTTTGGATTAAAAAAAAAGTGTCACTGTAACAATTTTCTGTCAGCGTGTTAAATTGATCTTTCTTACGTATACAAATAATCTCAATCATGCAGATACTAGAAATATGAATCTGATAGATACAGAAATATCAATCATGCAGATACTAGAAAAATAAATGTGTCAGATACAGAAATAATAACTTTACACGTACTGAAAACAGATACTGCAAATGTTAATCTTCCAGATACTCATACTGAAAATTGAAAAGATACAGAAAATACTATTTCAACAGAAATCGAAAAAAATAATCTTACAAATTACATGGTAATTACAAAATTATCAACCATATAGATACAGAAACGCCTACTGTTTTGTAAATACTAATTATAAATCTGTATACTAGTATCAATGAAAACAATTTGAATTGGTAAAAAGCATGGAGTGTATTTTCAATGCCAAACTCAATAGACAAAAAAGCATGGAGTGTAGTTTACATGCCAAACTCAATAGACAAAAAAGAAAGGAGTGTAGTTTACATGCCAAACTCAACAGACAAAAAAGAAAGGAGTGTAGTTTACATGCCAAACTCAACAGACAAAAAAAGAAAGGAGTGTAGTTTACATGCAAAACTCAATAGACAAAAAAGAAAGGAGTGTAGTTTACATGCCAAAATCAACAGACAAAAAAGAAAAGAGTGTAGTTTACATGCCAAACTCAACAGACAAAAAAAGAAAGGAGTGTTGTTTACATGAAAAACTCAATAGACAGAAAAGAAAGGAGTGTAGTTTACATGCCAAACTCAATAAACAAAAAATAAAGGAGTGTAGTTTACATGCCAAACTCAATAGACAAAAAAGAAAGGAGTGTAGTTTACATGCCAAACTCAACAGACAAAAAAAAGGAGTGTAGTTTACATGCCAAACTCAATAGACAAAAAAGAAAGGAGTGTAGTTTACATGCCAAACTCAATAGACAAAAAAAGAAAGGAGTGTAGTTTACATGCCAAACTCAATAGACAAAAAAGAAAGGAGTGTTGTTTACATGCCAAACTCAATAGACATAATGGAACAGATGATCTAATGTAAATATTTACCTATAATCTTTAACTCTACAATCTTTATTTTTCTTTGAGTTTTGTTATCAACACATGAATATTTTCCAAGAGTTCCCGTTGAAATTTTTGTAATTGTCAGTACTATTTCCCCGTAGCTATTTTTTCTAACCGAGTAATCGTTATGATTAGATATTACTTGTGTTCCAACAGAAATAAAACTATCACCATAATACCAAGCAATGTCTTTGTCAACCTGTAATACAAATGTTTATTATTATTCATCACATATATTTACATATTTTTTTATAGACATTTGAATGTTTTTTATCTAAATTAATTGTCGGTAAAGACAACCTCTTACATATTTGCCGGTGAAGACAACCTCTGACTTGGGGTGAAAAATACACTTGTCTGTCGATGAAGACAACCTCTGACTTGGGGTGAGAAAACTTGTTTGTCGTTAAAGACAACCTCTGACTTGGAGTGAGAAATACATTTGTCTGTCAGTGAAAACAACCTTTGACTTGGGGTGAGAAAAACACTTGTCTACCGGTGGAAACAACCTCTGACTTGGGGTGAGAAATACTCTTATCTGCCGGTGGACATAATCTCTGACTTGGGTGAAAAATACACTTGTCTGTAGGTGAAGACAACCTCTGGCTGGGGTGAGAAATATACTTGTCTGTCGGTGAAGAAACCCTCTAACTTGGGATGAGAAATACACTTGTCTGCCGGTGAAAACAACCTCTGACTTGGAGTGAGATATACACTTTTCTGTCGGTGGAGACAACCTATGACTTGGGGTGAGAAATACACTTGTCTGCCGGTGAAAACAACCTCTGACTTGGAGTGAGAAATACACTTGTCTGTCGGTGAAGACAACCTTTGACTTGTGGGAAGAAATACACTTGTCTGTCGATGAAGACAACCCATGACTTGAGGTGAGAAATATACTTTTATGTCAGTGGAGACAACCTCTGACTTGGGGTGAAAAATACACTTGTCTGCCGGTGGAGACAACCTCTGACTAAGGGTGAGAAATACACATATCTGTCGGTGAGGACAACCTTTGACTTGGGGTGAGAAATACACTTGTCTGTCGGTGAAGACAACCTTTGACTTGGGGTGAGAAATACACTTGTCTGTCGGGGGAGACAACCTCTGACTTGGGGTGAGAAATACACTTGTCTTTCGGTGAAGACAACCTTTGACTTGGGGTCAGAAATACACTTGTCTGTCGGTGAAGACAACCTTTGACTTGGGGTGAGAAATACACTTGTCTGTCGGGGAAGACAACCTTTGACTTGGGGTGAGAAATACACTTGTCTGCCGGTGGAGACAACCTCTGACTAAGGGTGAGAAATACACTTGTCTGTCGGTTAAAACAACCTCTGACTTGGGGTGAGAAATACACTTGTTTGCCGGTGGAGACAACCTCTGACTAAGGGTGAGAAATACACTTGTCTGTCTGTGAAGACAACCTTTGACTTGGGGTGAGAAAAACACTTGTCTACCGGTGGAAACAACCTCTGACTTGGGGTGAGAAATACTCTTATCTGCCGGTGGACATAATCTCTGACTTGGGTGAAAAATACACTTGTCTGTAGGTGAAGACAACCTCTGACTGGGGTGAGAAATATACTTGTCTGTCGGTGAAGAAACCCTCTAACTTGGGATGAGAAATACACTTGTCTGCCGGTGAAAACAACCTCTGACTTGGAGTGAGATATACACTTTTCTGTCGGTGGAGACAACCTATGACTTGGGGTGAGAAATACACTTGTCTGCCGGTGAAAACAACCTCTGACTTGGAGTGAGAAATACACTTGTCTGTCGGTGAAGACAACCTTTGACTTGTGGGAAGAAATACACTTGTCTGTCGATGAAGACAACCCATGACTTGAGGTGAGAAATATACTTTTATGTCAGTGGAGACAACCTCTGACTTGGGGTGAAAAATACACTTGTCTGCCGGTGGAGACAACCTCTGACTAAGGGTGACAAATACACATATCTGTCGGTGAAGACAACCTTTGACTTGGGGTGAGAAATACACTTGTCTGTCGGTGAAGACAACCTTTGACTTGGGGTGAGAAATACACTTGTCTGTCGGGGGAGACAACCTCTGACTTAGGGTGAGAAATACACTTGTCTTTCGGTGAAGACAACCTTTGACTTTGGGTAAGAAATACACTTGTCTGTCGGTGAAGACAACCTTTGACTTGGGGTGAGAAATACACTTGTCTGTCGGTGAAGACAACCTTTGACTTGGGGTGAGAAATACACTTGTCTGTCGGTGGAGACAACCTCTGACTAAGGATGAGAAATACACTTGTCTGTCGGTTAAAACAACCTCTGACTTGGGGTGAGAAATACACTTGTTTGCCGGTGGAGACAACCTCTGACTAAGGGTGAGAAATACACTTGTCTGTCTGTGAAGACAACCTTTGACTTGGGGAGAGAAATACACTCGTCTGCCGGTGGAGAGAACCTCTAACTTGGGTCGAGCAAAACAGTTGTCTGCGGGTAAAGACAACCTCTAACTTGGGGTGAAAAATACACTCATCTGTCGATGAAGACAACCTCTTACTTGGGGTGAGAAATACACTTCTCTGTAGGTGAATCCACCTCTGACTTGGAGTGAGAAATACACGTGTCTGCCGGTGAAGAAAACCTTAGACTTGGGGTGAGAAATACACTTGTTTGTCTGTTGGAACAACCTCTGACTAAGGGTGAGAAATACACTTGTCTGTCGGTTAAGACAACTTCTGACTTGGGGTGACAAATACACTTGTCTGTCGGTGAAGACAACCTCTGACTTGGGTTGAAAATTACACTTGTTTGCCGGTGGAAACAACCTTTGACTTGGGATGAGAAATACACTTGTCTGTCTGTGGAAACAACCTCTGACTAAGGGTGGGAAATACACTTGTCTTTCGGTTAAGACAACCTCTGACTTGGGGTGACAAATACACTTGTCTGTCGGTGAAGACAACCTTTGACTTGGGGTGAGAAATACACTTGTCTGTCGGTGAAGACAACCTTTGACTTGGGGTGAGAAATACACTTGTCTGTCGGGGGAGACAACCTCTGACTTGGGGTGAGAAATACACTTGTCTTTCGGTGAAGACAACCTTTGACTTGGGGTAAGAAATACACTTGTCTGTCGGTGAAGACAACCTTTGACTTGGGGTGAGAAATACACTTGTCTGTCGGTGAAGACAACCTTTGAATTGGGGTGAGAAATACACTTGTCTGCCGGTGGAGACAACCTCTGACTAAGGGTGAGAAATACGCTTGTCTGTCGGTTAAAACAACCTCTGACTTGGGGTGAGAAATACACTTGTTTGCCGGTGGAGACAACCTCTGACTAAGGGTGAGAAATACACTTGTCTGTCTGTGAAGACAACCTTTGACTTGGGGTGAGAAATACACTCGTCTGCCGGTGGAGAGAACGTCTGACTTGGGGTGAGAAATACACTTAGTTGCCGGTGGAGACAACCTCTGACTAAGGGTGAGAAATACACGTGTCTGTCGGTGAAGACAACCTTTGACTTGGGATGAGAAATACACTTGTCTGCCAGTGGAGAGAACCTCTGACTTGGGTGAGAAATACACATGTTTGCCGGTGGAGACAACCTCTGACTTGGAGTGAGAAATACACTTGTCTGTCGGTAGAGACAACATCTGACTTGGGGGAGAAATACACTTGTCTGTCGGTGAAGACAACATTTGACTTGGGATGAGAAATACACTTGTTTGTCGGTGGAGAGAACCTCTGACTTAGGGTGAGAAATACACTTGTCTCCCGGTGGAGACAACCTTTGATTAAGGGTGAGAAACGGCAACCTGCTGTTGAACTAGTTCACTTTCTATACGTCAATTTTTGAACTCTTACAGGTTCTGAACCGAGAAAGATGAACTAGTAAAGCTTCTTAAAGGCGACTGTTGGACCAGCACGGGTTTTTAACAGTCACTGTTAAATAGTTAAAGTTTATAAATTACTACTGATGAACTAGAAGAGGGTTTAAAAGGAGACTGATTAAACAGTAAGGTCCTAAAAGACGACTGCTGGACTGGTGAAGATTATAAAAGGCGGCTGTTGAACTGGTGAAGGTTCTCAAAAGCAGCTGTTGAACTGGTGAAGATTCTTAAAGGCGACTGCTGGACCGGTAAAGGTTCTTAAAGGCGACTGCTGTACTGGTGAAGGTTCTTAATGGCGATTGATAAACTGGTGAAGGTTCTTAAAGGCGGCTGTTGAACTGGTGAAGGTTCTATAAGGCGATTGTTGAACTGGTGAGGGTTCTTAAAGGCGTTTGCTGCACTGGTGATGGTTCTTAAAGGCGTCTGTTGAACTGGTGAAGGTTCTTAAATGCGGCCGTTGAATTGGTGTAAGTTCTTAGAGGCGGCTGTTGAACTGTTGAAATTTTTCAAAGGGGACTGTTCAACTTGTGAAAGTTTTTAAAGGCAAGTGTTGAACCGGTGAAGGTCCTTAAATGCGTCTGTTGAACTGGTTAAGATTATTAAAGGCGATTGTTAACGGCGATTGTTGAACTGGTAAAGGTTCTTAAAGGCGATTGTTGAACTGGTGAAGGTTCTTAAAGGCGTTTTTTGAAATGGTTAAGGTTCTTAAAGGCGACTTTTGAAATGGTGAAGATTATCAAAGGCGATTGTTGAACTGGTGAAGGTTCTTAAAGGCGATTTTTTAAACTGGTGAAGGTTCTTAAAGGCGATTTTGAACCGCTGAAAATTCTTAAAGGCGATTGTTGAACTTGTGAAGGTTCTTAAAGGCGACTGCTGCACTGGTGAGGGTTCTTAAAGGCGTTTTTTGAACTGGTGAAGGTTCTTAAAGGCGACTTTTGAAATAGTGAAGATTATCAAAAGCGATTGTTGAACTGGTGAAGGTTCTTAAAGGCGATTTTTGAACTGGTGAAGGTTCTTAAAGGCGATTTTTGAATTGCTGAAAGCTCTTAAAGGCGGTTGTTGAACTTGTGAAGGTTCTTAAAGGCGACTGCTACGCTGGTGAGGGTTCTTAAATGCGTTTTTTGAACTGGTGAAGGTTCTTAAAGGCAGCTGTTGAACTGGTGTAAGTTCTTAAAGGCGACTGTTGAACTGGTTGAGGTTCTATAAGGCGATTGTTGAACTGGTGAAGGTTCTTAAAGGCGACTGTTGAACTGGTGAAGGTTCTTAAAGGCGTCTCCTGAACTGTTTAAGGTTATTAAAGGCGACTGTTGAACTGGTTAAGATAATTGTAGGCCACTGTTTAACTGGTTAAGATTATTCAAGGCGACTGTTGAACTGGTGAAGGTTCTTAAATACGACTTTTGAATGGTGAAGGTTCTTAAAAGCGAATTCAGGACTGGTGAAGGTTCTTAAAGGAGACTTTAGAAATGGTGAAGGTTTTTAAAGATGATTATTGAATTGGTGAAGATTATTAAAGGCGATTGTTGAACCGGTGAAGGTCATTAAAGGCGTCTGTTGAACTGGTGAAGATTATTAAAGGCGATTGTTGAACTGGTGAAGGTTCTTAAAGGCGTTTTTTGAACTGGTGAAGGTTCTTAAAGGCGACTTTTGAAATGTTGAAGATTATCAAAGGCAATTTTTTGAACTGTTGAAGGTTCTTAAATGCGGCTGTTGAACTGGTGTAAGTTCTTAAAGACGACTGTTTAACTGGTAAAGGTTTTTAAAGGTGACTGCTGGACTTGTGAAGGTTCTTTAAGGCGACTGTTGAACTGGTGAATGTTCTGACAGGCGATTCTTGAACTGGTGAAGGTTCTTAAAGCGATTGTTGAGCTGGTGAAGGTTCTTAAAGGCGATTGTTGATCCGGTGAAGTTTCTTAAAAGCGGCTGTTGAACTGGTGAAGGTTCTTAAAGGCGACTGTTGAACTTGTGAAGGATCTGAAAGGCGATTGTTACACTGGTGAAGGTTCTTAAAGGCGACTATTGAACCGGTGAAGTTTCTTAAAGGCGGTTGTTGAACTGGTTAAGGTTCTTAAAGGCGACTTTTGAACTGGTAAGGGTTCTTCAAGGCGATTATTGAACTGGTGAAGGTTCTGAAAGGCGACTGTTGAACTGGCGAAGGTTCTTAAAGGCGTCGATTGAACCGATGAAGGTTCTTAAAGGCGGCTGTTGAACTGGTGTAAGTTCTTAAATGCGGATGTTGAACTGGTAAAGGTTCTTTAAGGCAACTGTTGAACTGGTGAAGTTTCTTAAAGGCGGATTTTGAAATGTTGAAGATTATTAAAGGCGATTGTTGAACCAGTGAAGGTTCTTAAAGGGACTGTTGAACTGGTGAAGGTTCTTAAAGGCGACTGTTGAACTGGTGAAGGTTCTTAAAGGCGACTGCTGGACTGATGAGGGTTCTTAAAGGCGACTGTTGAACTGGTGAAGGTTCTTAAAGGCGATTGTTGAACTGGTGAGGGTTCTTAAAGGTGTCTGCTGCACTGGGTGAGGGTTCTTAAAGGCGTCTGTTGAACTGGTGAAGGTTCTTAAAGGCGGCTGATGAATTGGTGTTAGTTCTTGGAGGCAGCTGTTGAACTGTTGAAATTTCTTAAAGGGGACTGTTCAACTGGTGAAAGTTTTAAAGGCGACTGTTTTACCGGTGAATGTTCTTAAAGGCGATTGTTGAATCGGTGAAGGTTCTCAAAGGTGATTTTTGAACTGGTGAAAGTTCTTGAAGGCGGCTGTTGAACTGGTGAAAGTTCTTAAAGGCGACTTTTGAACTGGTGAAAGTTTTTAAAGGCGACTATTTAACTAGAGAAAGTTCTAAACAGGCACAGATCACGATCATTAAACATTTCATTCAATGAAGATCTTGATTAGAAGACATGATTAAGAATCCAAAATTTGATTATAATGACACACCAATAGTTAATTCGTTGCGTAAGGCTCATAGCAAAAGACTATAAAGACAAAAAAGCGCATTCAAAGCAACTTACCAATACTAGTAGACCCCCTCAGAGAACTAACCTCCAATATCCAAATTCAAACAAAACACAGAAAAGAACAAACACAGTTTTGAAAACATGTAAAGAAAATACTTGGAAATTGAACCTTTTGGTACACAGCAAGAACAGCGAACCCGACAGTCTTTTGAAAACCTTAATCAAAATGTTTTATTCAGCTCTTAAGGTTAGTCTTATACATATGTGAGGTTATATCCCATTTGTGATATAATTCAAGACCATATACAATACTTATACATATGTGAGGTTATATCCCATTTGTGATATAATTATACATATGTGAGGTTATATCCCATTTGTGATATAATTCAAGACCATATACAATACTTATACATATGTGAGGTTATATCCCATTTGTGATATAATTCAAGACCATATACAATACTTATACATATGTGAGGTTATATCCCATTTGTGATAAAATTATACATATGTGAGGTTATATCCCATTTGTGATATAATTCAAGACCATATACAATACTTATACATATGTGAGGTTATATCCCATTTGTGATATAATTCAAGACCATATACAATACTTATACATATGTGAGGTTATATCCCATTTGTGATATAATTCAAGACCATATACAATACTAATACATATGTGAGGTTATATCCCATTTGTGATATAATTCAAGACCATATACAATACTTATACATATGTGAGGTTATATCCCATTTGTGATATAATTCAAGAAGATATACAATACTTATAACGCAGTTTAACAAATGTTAACAAATGTAGCAAAATCAGAACGCATTTAGGGAAAATTTGAAAAGTTAAAAAAAAATCTTAACTTGTCATGATGTAAACTTATTATATAACAAATGTCAAGTAAAGAAAAGTGTTCAAAACTGATTATTTAAGTGAATTTGCTAAGTTCAATGACCATAACTCTGCACAAATTCATCAGACCAAAATTCAAACTTTAACTATAACTTGCCATGATCAAACTATATATATAAATTATCAAATCAATTTCTTCAATAATGCAGAAAAAAAGGCGGAAAACTGATTTGCCTAAGGTCCCATTCCACTTAGTCGGACTAATAACGATTAATACTGATTTGCCTAAGGTCCCATTCCACTTAGTCGGAAGTGGACTAATAACGATTAATACTGATTTGCCTAAGGTCCCATTCCACTTAGTCGGAAGTGGACTAATAACGATTAATACTGATTTGCCTAAGGTCCCATTCCACTTAGTCGGACTATTAACGATTAATATCAGCAATACAGTTTGAATTTGTGTCCGTTGAGTGACTTAACAAACTATTTTTGCTAATTACAACTTTGATCTTTTGAGAGGAATACTTATTCTACGGTGTACATTGTAATAAATGTTGCATTAGTGTTCTATTCAAGCCTCTGTTTTCAATAATATTAACGGTACTAATTTTACTGCACCAGATGATTATTCCGACAGTTAAGGTCTCTTCAGTAATAATTGACGCAAAATATTTGAAAATCTTATTCCTTATTCAAACTTTGAAAAGCTGATTAAACCAAGCGGGCCAAAAGTAAAGCTAAACTTGTGTTGGGGACCGTAATCCGAACTGCATGTACATTATGATTTACTTTTACAACTTGTTACTTGGATGGAAAGTATTTTCATTGGCACTCAAATCCCATCTTCTTATATCTATTTATAGTACCACAACGATACAATGAAGCAAATCAGTGTATGTATAATACATGGCCACATAATTAACACCTACCTGATCCTTCTGCCTTGAACATGTAATTTGCACATTCGTATCAAACAAGTTAACCAACATAGGCAAAGCAGCTTGTCCTATAATGTAAAAAATCATAGTTTTAAACAGTTCATGAGAAAATTCTCATTAATGTAACTAAAGATTAAAATGTAGAGAATTAGGAAGAGAAAATTCTCATTAATGTAAGATTAAAATGTAGAGAATTAGGAAGAGAAGATTTAGAGAGAAACAGGAAATATTTCAATAAAACAGTAATCCGAAAATACTAGTAACCGAACGTCATAGAACAAACAGCAATCCGAAAATACTAGTAACCGAACGTCATAAAACAAACAGCAATCCGAAAATACTAGTAACCGAACGTCATAGAACAAACAGTAATCCGAAAATACTAGTAACCGAACGTCATAGAACGAACAGTAATCCGAAAATACTAGTAACCGAACGTCATAGAACGAACAGTAATCCGAAAATACTAGTAACCGAACGTCATAGAACGAACAGTAATCCGACGAAACTAGTAACCGGACGTCATAGAAAGAACAGCAATCCGACGAAACTATTAACCGAACGACATTGAATGGACAGCTATTAACCGAACGACATCTAGTGGACAGCAATCCGACAACACTAGTAACTGAACGACATAGAACGTACAACAATCCGACGACACTAGTAACCAAACGACATTGAACGTACAGCAATCCGAAAACACTAGTAAACGAACTACATATAACGGACAGCAATCCGACGACACTAGTAAACGAACTACATATAACGGACAGCAATCCGACGACACTAGTAACCGAACGACATTGAACGGACAGTAATCCGACGACTCTAGTAACCGAACGACATCTAGTGGACAGCAATCCGACGACACTAGTAACCGAACGACATTGAACGGATAGCAATCCGACGACACTAGTAACCGAACGACATTGAACGGACAACAATCCGACGACACTAGTAACCGAACGACATCTAGCGGACATCAATCTAACGACCGAACGACATTGAACGGACAGTAATCCGAAAACACTAGTAAACGAACTACATATAACGGACAGCAATCCGACGACACTAGTAACCGAACGACATTGAACGGACAGTAATCCGACGACACTAGTAACCGAACGACATCTAGTGGACAGCAATCCGACGACACTAGTAACCGAACGACATTGAACGGACAGCAATCATAAAACACTAGAAAGCGAACGACATCTAGCAGACAGCAATCCGACGACACTAGTAACCGAACGACATTGAACGGACAGCAATCATAAAACACTAGAAAGCGAACGACATCTAGCAGACAGCAATCCGACAACACTAGTAACCGAACGACATTGAACGGACAGCAATCATAAAACACTAGAAACCGAACGACATCTAGCGGACAGCAATTCGACACTAGGAACCCAACGACATCTAGCGGACAGCAATCCGACGACACTAGTAACCGAACGACATCTAGTGGACAGCAATCCGACGACACTAGTAACCGAACGACATTGAACGGATAGCAATCCGACGACACTAGTAACCGAACGACATTGAACGGACAACAATCCGACGACACTAGTAACCGAACGACATCTAGCGGACACCAATCTAACGACACCAGTAACCGAACGACATTGAACGGACAGTAATCCGAAAACACTAGTAAACGAACTACATATAACGGACAGCAATCCGACGACACTAGTAACCGAACGACATTGAACGGACAGTAATCCGACGACACTAGTAACCGAACGACATCTAGTGGACAGCAATCCGACGACACTAGTAACCGAACGACATTGAACGGACAGCAATCATAAAACACTAGAAAGCGAACGACATCTAGCAGACAGCAATCCGACGACACTAGTAACCGAACGACATTAAACGGACAGCAATCATAAAACACTAGAAAGCGAACGACATCTAGCAGACAGCAATCCGACGACACTAGTAACCGAACGACATTGAACGGACAGCAATCATAAAACACTAGAAACCGAACGACATCTAGCGGACAGCAATTCGACACTAGGAACCCAACGACATCTAGCGGACAGCAATCCGACGACACTAGTAACCGAACGACATTGAACGGACAGCAATCATAAAACACTAGAAAGCGAACGACATCTAGCGGACAGCAATTCGACACTAGGAACCCAACGACATCTAGCGGACAGCAATCCGACGACACTAGTAACCGAACGACATCTAGTGGACAGCAGTTCGACGACACTAGTTACCGAACGACATTAAACGGACAGCAATCCGACGACAAAAGTAACCGAACGGCATCTAGAAGACAGCAATTCAACGATACTAGTAACTCAACGACATCAATAATTTGCGTAAGGAAATTATTATACTAGGGTATCGATGTTCAAAGGAAATGAACACTTAGGGTTCTTTGTTTTTAAAGGAAATTTTTATACAGGACAAGGCTATGCATGGAATAAACAAAATAGAAACAAAACAAACAAGAAGGCTGATTTTTTGCTGTGCGTATATAGTGTTTTCATGGATGGATATTTCAACGAGTGTGGATCTAGCCGTCGATAGCAGCCGGCGTTAATATTCATGAGGCCAGCCTTCAATAATATTCATGAGCCGGCAATAATATTCATGAGATGACTTGCGTTCGAAGAAGTGTTGTTAGAAACTATGAACGATAACTATGATTAAATAACGTTCCTATTTATATGTGATATTACTTCAAACAGGCATGTCAATGGGTGTCTTCTTCGAGGTCCGCGTTTACTAAATTAACTTTTGGTCTTCTTCAAGGACTTCTAGGTCTGCGTCTTTAAATAACATTGTAAATGTAATAAAAACAATGCAAATGCTTCCATAAATATAAAACAAAGTAATGGTCTTTTAACATTCTGTGATAAGAGAAATAATGTAAACTGAAGCAATAACAAGTTGAAATAAATATAATTAAATATAGAAATTTAATGGGACATTACAACAAAACAAATAAAGTAAAGAACAGTTCTTATTAAAATTTTGTGATTATTGAATTCATGTAAGCTACAATAAATAAAAAAAATGATTGAATACTAGTATAGAAATTTAGGAATTACAGAGAATTGATGGTCATATGGGCATTCCATAATTTGTTCGTTGTTCGTTGTCTACAAATATAGTCCAATCATGAAACTAAAACATACAATACAGACAGTATTTTCTATTTAAACAGATCAGAAAAAATAGAAACATAGTTAATTGCAGAAATAAAAACAACAGAAAAATAAAAACTGTCAAGTACTATTTCAATGACATATAATTCTTCAAAATTACGGAGACCAATCTCAGTCATTAATCTTAACATTAACAATTTATATCATTGCCTTTAAGGTGGTACCTAACACCTTAACTAAAATTAATTTGGCTCGTTTGATTTTCTTAAAATTTTGACAAAGTATTTACTTTGACCCTTTGACAAAAATATAAAAAAAATCAAAAAAATTGAACCAACCGTTTAATCAGAAAAATTACACTGGTTATATAGCAATTTGACAAACACTTATTTTGATCATTGAGAAGCTTAATATTCACGTAACAACACAACGTCATTAAAACGTTCTGCTGAGTTTACAGAGTTATCTCCCTGTAGTGTTAGGTACCACCTTAAAAGAGAAAAATGCAAAGGAAAGAAATTGTTTCAAGGGGATATAACTCTCATAGGGGATGATGAAATCCTGTGCAGCCTCATATGGTAATACATCATGATTAGATCTGCCTATTGTCCAAATAAAGTCATGATATCTTTAAAAACAACGAGGGGGGAGGGGGGGGGGCATGTTGAAAAAAATCAATATAAGGGAGATAACTTCGCAAGGGGATGATGAAATCCTACAAAAGTTCAAAAATGAACTATTGCCGGCTGGCCAAACGAAGAGATTCTCCACATGGGCAATAATACCAGAGGAAGAGGTACTTATTGCCTTTAAAATGGCTCTTAGCACTTGTACCCTAGACCCGTACGAGTTTGTCAGTAGAGGGTTAAAAGGGGGGATATGGTATTCCGGTTTACAACGAATTCGAACTGAACTATTGCCGGCTGGCCAAACTAAGAGATTCTCCACATCGACCATCATACCAGAGGTAGAGGTTGGTATTGCCTATAAAATGGCCCAGAGCACTTATGCCCTAGACCCGTACGAGTTAGTCTGGAAAGGATAAGGGGGGTACCCTGGTATATCACAAATTCTAAAATGAACTATTGCCGGCTGGCCAAACGAAGAGATTCTCCACATGGGCAATGATACCAGAGGAAGAGGTACTTATTGCCTTTAAATGGCTCATAGCACTTGTACCCTAGACCCGTACGAGTTTGTCAGTAGAGGGTTAAAAGGGGGGATATGGTATTCCGGTTTACAACGAATTCGAACTGAGGTAGCAATAAACAGTTAGGAAAAATTATTAAAATTTGCCCTTATAAATTTTACCATCCCCTTTTCATTCCTTTCTTGCAATACTAAGCTTACTGTTTGTATCATATATGTGCATATGTATGTAATCAGAATCTTCCATAGATTTTATATCCAGTATATAAAATGGTAAAATATAATTTCTTTTGGGTGTATCCATGGCAACAATCTGCACTTATTTGCTATAAAATATTGCAAAAAGGGGGGAAAAGATGTCACATATTTCCCCAAAATTTGGCTAAAAGTAGAATTTCAATCGTTTGAAGTAATACCTTTTCTGAAACTGTGTACATATATCATTCAGTAGATCCAATGAAAATCATATGTCTGTCTCGAATTCGTTATATCCGGGATACCATATCCCCCCTTTGAACCCTCTACTGACAAACTCGTACGGGTCTAGGGTATAAGTACTATGGGCCATTTTAAAGGCAATAAGTACCTCTTCCTCTGGTATCATTGCCCACGTGGAGAATATCTTCGTTTGGCCAGCCGGCAATAGTTCATTTTCGAATTTGTGATATACCAGGGTACCCCCCTTATCCTTTTCTGACTAACTCGTACGGGTCTAGGGCATAAGTGCTATGGGCTATTTTAGAGGCAATACCAACCTCTACCTCTGGTATAATGGTCGATGTGGAGAATCTCTTAGTTTGGCCAGCCGGCAATAGTTCAGTTCGAATTCGTTGTATCCGGGATACCATATCCCCCCTTTGAACCCTCTACTGACAAACTCGTACGGGTCTTGGGTATAAATGCTATGGGCCATTTTAAAGGCAATAAGTACCTCTTCCTCTGGTATCATTGCCCACGTGGAGAATCTCTTCGTTTGGCCAGCCGGCAATAGTTCATTTTAGAATTTGTGATATACCAGGATACCCCCCTTATCCTTTTCTGACTAACTCGTACGGGTCTAGGGTATAAGTGCTATGGGCTATTTTAGAGGCAATACCAACCTCTACCTCTGGTATAATGGTCGATGTGGAGAATCTCTTAGTTTGGCCAGCCGGCAATAGTTCAGTTCTGACAGTTTCTATTTTTCTGTTTATTATATTCCTTCAATAAACTATGTTTCTTGTTTTTCTGATCTTTTTAATTGTGTGATACTATCGTATGTATTGTATATTTTAGTTTTAGAATTGGACTATATTTGTAGACAACGAACAGATTATGGAATGCCCATATGACAATTAATTCCATTTAATTACCCTATATTTAATCATCTTGTTTTAATTACTATAGTTTACATTGATTCAATAATAACAACATTTTAATGTTCATAATTGTTTTGTGTTGTGTGAGGCAATGCAATTAAACTTTTCATTTACTTTCATTTTAAATGACGCGGACCTTGCAGAAGACACCTATTGGCTTACTATTTCCTAATTACTTTATATTGCTATAAATAGCATAACCATAATGGATATTAACAGCAAAAGTTATTTTATTGTCACAATCTAATAACTACCCAAAACATTTCATCGAACGCGGTTTTGATCTCATGAATATTATTGACGGCTAGCCTCATGAATATTAACGCCGGCTAGATCCACACTAGTGATATTTCATGTCCTTTCTAATAATACTTTTTATGGATATTCTTTCAGATATTCTGCTGCCAAACCACTTTATAACTGAAACATCTTTTACCCAATTCAAGAGTCTAATAAACTCATGGAATGGCAACTCATGCTATTGCAATGCATGTGCTTAGTTTTATTTATTTTATGTTACAGCTTGAAATATAATAGTGCTGCTTTTTGTGAATGTTTGCTTAGCTTTTTATAATTTGTGAATGCTGTGCTTTAGTTTTTATGTTTGATTTTAGTTATGCTTATACATATGTATAATATATAGTATTTAAATATTGCAGCCTAAATGTGCATGAAATAATGTTCTATGTCTTTTATGTTTTAATATTTGTATTGTGTATGATTGTATGTAAATGTATGCATTTGTCGGTTATAAAAGCTCAGAGAGCTTATGTTTATTTGTTATGTAACATACCGACTATAAATAAAGCTTTGATGGATCTAAGGTTGAAAATGTAATAATCCAGAATAACACATATCAGTCGTTTTATTTCCTTTATATTTCTTTCACTAAAGAACTCTGCCCAAACCGGTGCTGTGGGCCGTCTTGAACTTGCAGTGATGTGAGAGTTTCTTGTGTTCACTTGACCATTATGTGTATACATGAATGAATGGAAAGAAAACTACTTAAATTTAAACATACCCGCTCCTTTTGGATCGTCAATCAATTCCGCTCCTTGCAGATACACAACTGCAGAAATTGTCATAAATTTACAAAAGACTGTATACCCTCTCATCTAAACAAAAATTAAAAGATATTGACGAATAAGAAAGATCTGAAATAAAAATGTTTTAACTCAAAGCATCGCCAGTGCTTCTTCAGTCAAGCCAATATGATTTAAACATCCATAGTGCAAATTACATAACATCAGTTTATCCGCAATACCCGACGTTTTAGGACCTAAAATACTGATATAAATGTGTATAATGCTTCTCACTTCATAGATTCCCTCGTCAAGTATTGTCATCTCAACAAATTATTGTCAAGTTAGGTCAACTGTAAATTCGTCCCCTTTTAATAACTGAGATTGTAATGTCATCCTATAAGGGGGTCCAATTTTTTGTTGAGAATGACGAACATTTTTTTTAAATCCATTTTAAAAACATTTTGAATACAAAAAATAAGTATTCAATATCCTTAAAAGATTTCAAGACAGCTATCGAAACTTGAAATCAATGATTTTTATCACAAAGTGAAATATTTTTTTCAGACGTCTTTTAAAACAAGCAGAAAAATACGCTTTGGTGCAATGGAGCAATCGAAAGTCCATAAATATACAATTATGGCCATCAGGAAAAGTTCATATACAAATGTCCATCATTATAAACCAAATGACGAAATACTTACTTAGCAATTCGGCCTTTTAAAATAAGCCCGACTTGACACATATAAAATAATTCAAACAAGAAAACCACCAGTCTGTAAGTACAGAACAACGAACGAAATGTGATATGCAGCAACAAATGACAACCACGGACCTGAAACAAGCAAGCACGTACTCTCAGATCTGTACTCCGTATCTTTTGTATTGTGGGGATTATATACCCTGCCATGTCCACTCTGTGTTTTTGTGGGGATTATATACCCTGCCATGTCCACTCTGTGTTTTTGTTAGATATTGTGGGGATTATATACCTTGCCATGTCCACTCTATGTTATTGTGGGGATTAAATACCCTGCCGTGTCCACTCTGTGTTTTTGTGGGGATTATATACCCTGCCATGTCCACTCTGTGTTTTTGTTAGATATTGTGGGGATTATATACCCTGCCATGTCCACTCTATGTTTTTGTGGGGATTATATACCCTGCCATGTCCACTCTGTGTTTTTGTGGGGATTATATACTCTGCCATGTCCACTCTGTGTTTTTGTTAGATATTGTGGGGATTATATACCCTGCCATGTCCACTCTGTGTGTTTGTTAGATATTGTGGGGATTATATACCCTGCCATGTCCACTCTATGTGTTTGTTGGGATTATATACCCTGCCATGTCCACTCTGTGTGTTTGTTGGGATTATATACCCTGCAATGTCCACTCTGTGTTTATGTTAGATATTGTGGGGATTATATACCCTGCCATGTCCACTCTGTGTTTATGTTAGATATTGTGGGGATTATATACCCTGCCATGTCCACTCTGTGTTTATGTTAGATATTGTGGGGATTATATACCCTGCCATGTCCACTCTGTGTTTATGTTAGATATTGTGGGGATTATATACCCTGCCATGTCCACTCTGTGTTTTTGTGGGGATTATATACCCTGCCATGTCCACTCTGTGTTTATGTTAGATATTGTGGGGATTATATACCCTGCCATGTCCACTCTGTGTTTTTGTGGGGATTATATACCCTGCCATGTCCACTCTGTGTTTTTGTGGGGATTATATACCCTGCCATGTCCACTCTATGTTATTGTGGGGATTAAATACCCTGCCATGTCCACTCTGTGTGTTTGTTGGGATTATATACCCTGCAATGTCCACTCTGTGTTTTTGTTAGATATTGTTGGGATTATATACCCTGCCATGTCCACTCTGTGTTTTGTTAGATTATATACCCTGCCATGTCCACTCTGTGTTTTTGTGGGGATTATATACCCTGCCATGTCCACTCTGTGTTTTTGTGGGGATTATATACCCTGCCATGTCCACTCTGTGTTTTTGTTAGATATTGTGGGGATTATATACCCTGCCATGTCCACTCTATGTTTTTGTGGGGATTATATACCCTGCCATGTCCACTCTGTGTTTTTGTGGGGATTATATACTCTGCCATGTCCACTCTGTGTTTTTGTTAGATATTGTGGGGATTATATACCCTGCCATGTCCACTCTGTGTGTTTGTTAGATATTGTGGGGATTATATACCCTGCCATGTCCACTCTATGTGTTTGTTGGGATTATATACCCTGCAATGTCCACTCTGTGTTTATGTTAGATATTGTGGGGATTATATACCCTGCCATGTCCACTCTGTGTTTATGTTAGATATTGTGGGGATTATATACCCTGCCATGTCCACTCTGTGTTTATGTTAGATATTGTGGGGATTATATACCCTGCCATGTCCACTCTGTGTTTATGTTAGATATTGTGGGGATTATATACCCTGCCATGTCCACTCTGTGTTTTTGTGGGGATTATATACCCTGCCATGTCCACTCTGTGTTTTTGTGGGGATTATATACCCTGCCATGTCCACTCTGTGTTTATGTTAGATATTGTGGGGATTATATACCCTGCCATGTCCACTCTGTGTTTTTGTGGGGATTATATACCCTGCCATGTCCACTCTGTGTTTTTGATGGGATTATATACCCTGCCATGTCCACTCTATGTTATTGTGGGGATTAAATACCCTGCCATGTCCACTCTGTGTGTTTGTTGGGATTATATACCCTGCAATGTCCACTCTGTGTTTTTGTTAGATATTGTTGGGATTATATACCCTGCCATGTCCACTCTGTGTTTTGTTAGATTATATACCCTGCCATGTCCACTCTGTGTTTTTGTGGGGATTATATACCCTGCCATGTCCACTCTGTGTTTTTGTGGGGATTATATACCCTGCCATGTCCACTCTGTGTTTTTGTTAGATATTGTGGGGATTATATACCCTGCCATGTCCACTCTGTGTTTTTGTGGGGATTATATACCCTGCCATGTCCACTCTGTGTTTTTGTGGGGATTATATACCCTGCCATGTCCACTCTGTGTTTTTGTTAGATTTTTTTTCTGATTCATATCAATCTAATGAGTCAAGCCCTTTTCTACTAAGTTTTACAGTTCTTACGCTGTACTGGAATATCACTGTCCCAATTTAACAAACTAGTTTAACCCCGCCACATTCTGTATGTGCCTGTCCCAAGTCAGGAGTTTGAAATTCAGTGGTTGTCGTTTGTGGCCGTATACCATATTTGTTTTCATTCATTGTTTTGTACATAAATCAGGTCGTTATTTTCCTCGTTTTCCCGTTTGAATTGTTTTACATTATTCATTTTGGTGTCTTTAATAGCTTATTGTGTCGTATAGCTTTTGCTCATTGTTGGAGGCCGAACCTAACTTATATGTAACTTGGTCTCTGGTAAAGAGTTGTTTCATTAGCAAGCAAACCACATCTTCTTATTTTTATACATACAGACTGTATTTCTACTACAATTTGTATAAAACTTCACAATACCAAAATCAAATGTAATATAGACATACGTCTGAGAGGTTAATGTTTTAAACATTTTAGATGTACCAGTTTTTCTCGTTATTTATATAGATAAGACCTTTGGTTTCCCGCTTGTATGGTTTTACACTAATCATTTTTTAGGCCTTTTATAGCTCATTGTTCAGTGTGAGCCAAGCCTCCGTGTTGAAGATCGTATATTGACCTATAATGGTTTTCTTTTACAAATTGTGACTTTGAAGGAGAGTTGTCTCATTGGCACTCATACCACATCTTCTTACATCTATTGTAATTAAGCAGCAAAACATAAAGATACCAACATTATTTATCCAAAATATATCTAAATAACTTACTTTTTTGTTTGTTAATTCAACAACAGAACAAAGAATTCCATGTTAAATCATATTACGGAAACACACAAACGTTTAACAAACAAAGCGACTAGTTAACGCACACTTAATTTTACAGGAAATCAGCACTTTCACCATTTTATATGTGTAATTATGATACGGCAAACTAAAGTTGAGGATACACTTAATACATCCTACATGTTGTAGGACATTGGTTACTTGTATCCAAGTACTTTTATATTAAACATTAATTGTGACTACTTCAGAATGAATAAGAGTGAATGTATGACATACCTCAAATAACGAGTAGCCCAATGACTTAGAACTTATATATATATATATATATTCATGCCTTATATATCATGTACTGTAGTACGCCGCTAGATTAAAACTGACGTGGAAAGGTAACACATGGCCAGCGAAAGCTCTTTTTTTGAGAGCCCAGGTGGTCGTGTGGTCTAGCGGGACGGCTGCAGTGCAGGCGATTTGGTGTCACGATATCACAGTAGCATGGGTTCGAATCCCGGCGAGGGAAGAACCAAAAATTTGCGAAAGCAAATTTACAGATCTAACATTGTTGGGTTGATGTTTAGACGAGTTGTATATACATTATGTACACAGCCATGTATCACCATCATTGATGGCGATCCGATGGATACATCTGTTGTAGGGTTGTCACTGACTCAGACGTACTTATGAATATAATTATTTTCTGTGACTGTATCTTACATTAATTTGTAGGATCCTTTACTATAGATAATTTAGCTGATCTGTAACAATAACATCTTCATGCCTTATATATCATGTACTGTAGTACGCCGCTAGATTAAAACTGACGTGGAAAGGTAACACATGGCCAGCGAAAGCTCTTTTTTTGAGAGCCCAGGTGGTCGTGTGGTCTAGCGGGACGGCTGCAGTGCAGGCGATTTGGTGTCACGATATCACAGTAGCATGGGTTCGAATCCCGGCGAGGGAAGAACCAAAAATTTGCGAAAGCAAATTTACAGATCTAACATTGTTGGGTTGATGTTTAGACGAGTTGTATTGATGTTTAGACGAGTTGTATATATATATGGTTGATGTTTAGACGAGTTGTATTGATGTTTAGACGAGTTGTATATATATATATTTAGACGAGTTGTATTGATGTTTAGACGAGTTGTATATATATATATATATATACAACTCGTCTAAACATCAATACAACTCGTCTAAACATCAACCTTAGACGAGTTGTATTGATGTTTAGACGAGTTGTATATATATATACAACTCGTCTAAACATCAATACAACTCGTCTAAACATCAACCCAACAATGTTAGATCTGTAAATTTGCTTTCGCAAATTTTTGGTTCTTCCCTCGCCGGGATTCGAACCCATGCTACTGTGATATCGTGACAACAAATCGCCTGCACTGCAGCCGTCCCGCTAGACCACACGACCACCTGGGCTCTCAAAAAAGAGCTTGTACATTATGTACACAGCCATGTATCACCATCATTGATGGCGATCCGATGGATACATCTGTTGTAGGGTTGTCACTGACTCAGACGTACTTATATATATATATATATATATATACATATGTTAGACTCAGATCGACGTCCGGCCTCTAATGGACGTCCGTTCCTCAAATCGACGTCCGTTTCACAAATCGACGTCCAAATCTGATGTCACATTCTCAAATCGACGTCCAATATTTTTGATACGCTAATCGACGTCTAATGTGATATCAAGTTTTGCCAAAACGACGTCCGATTGATTATAGTCGTCTTTAATAGATGGCCAATTTCATTAAATAGTACATATTTTGTAGGGTTCTTATGACAACTAAATTTTAAAACATTTACTCATACTGTCCATATAGATTTTTTTCAACCCGAAATAGGTAAAATGCATATTATTAAATGTTTATCTTGATAAAAAGTTAATCCTATCGATCTACATAATAGTGTAGAAAGCAACCGAACGACAAATAAAACAAAACGAAATATAGGAGCATTAATCAGTCTTCGTCAATAGAAAAAATAAAGAAGTACACTGAGCCAATTGTTTGAAAATATCAAAATACGGACTCTGTAAGATATTTTTTAACAAATTTCTGAGTTTTACACCTGGAGTTGGCATTATTCTTTTATGTCCACACACATGTTTAACTCCGACATATTCTTTATGTGCCTCTAGTACAGTGGTCGTCGTTGGTGTATGTCTGCCATTTTTGTCTTTCGGAATTGTTTTGTTATACATAAGACCGGTAATTTTTCTAATATATATATGATATTAGTGACATAGTGTGCTAGTGACCTAATACGGTATATATGGGGTCAGTAAATTCCATATGGGGTGAGAGCGAAGCTCGAATCCCCATATTGAATATACTGACCCCATATATACAATGTATAATACACCGTATTACGTCACTAGCACACTATGTAACGAATTTATCTTACCGACTATCTTAACGTGTAAAATTTAGACCATCGACCTATCAAAATGAGCACATATGAATGCAATACAGTTAGCATTAACATGATTAAGAAACTACTCCATTGATCCTACAAAATCAGATGCCAACAATGACAACTTGTTAAATTCAAATGTGTTTTATGAATTTATTTCAATCTTAAAATCATCAATTTCTTCGTCTGTTGAAACCTTTAAGATTTTTCTCAGTATTGTTTTGTTTTTCTAAAGGGACGTAACACCACTACTAACCGTGTATGAAATAGGCCCCGCCTCCCTACTACCTTATATGGAATATAAAGGGACGTAACTCCACTACTAACCGTGTATGAAATAAGCCCCGCCTCCCTACTAACCTAATATCAAATATACACGGTTTCCACGAGGACGCTTTTAACCAATCACATTCCTAGAAATGTATAGGAGGTAATATAATATACAACTCGTCTAAACATCAACCCAACAATGTTAGAGGCATGAAGATGTTATTGTTACAGATCAGCTAAATGGTCTATAGTAAAGGATCCTACAAATTAATGTAAGATACAATCACAGAAATCTTCATGCCTTATATATCATGTACTGCAGTACGCCGCTAGATTAAAACTGACGTGGAAAGGTAACACACGGCCAGCGAAAGCTCTATTTTTTAAGAGCCCAGGTGGTCGTGTGGTCTAGCGGGACGGCTGCAGTGCAGGCGATTTGGTGTCACGATATCCTAGTAGCATGGGTTCGAATCCCGGCGAGGGAAGAACCAAAAATTTGCGAAAGCAAATTTACAGATCTAACACTGTTGGGTTGATGCTTAGACGAGTTGTATATACATTATGTACACAGCCATGTATCACCATCATTGATGGCGATCCGATGGATACATCTGTTGTAGGGTTGTCACTGACTCAGACGTACTGATAGGTAATATAATATATATATTCAACGACCCTTTCTGTTTCTTATTTATATAAATGATATAGTAGTAGTAAATGACTTTGCTAATGATATTAGACTTTTTGCAGATGACACCTCTTTATTTGTCATAGTAGATGATGATCTTGCTGTAGCGGCTGCTTCTTTGACTGATGACTTGGATGTTATCTCAAATTGGACAAAATCATGGGCTGTTCAATTTAACTCTAAGAAAACTAAAAATATTGTATTTACTAGAAGGGAAAGGGAGCATCCACCTGTATTTTTGGGGATAAATGGCGAAGAGGTTGAGAAAATAAATATTTACTGTCATCTTTGGATAACATTTCAGTCATCAGCTTCATGGAACACGCATATTGAGATTATTTATTAAAAAAAAGCATGCTCTCGTCTATCTGTGTTTCGTCAACTTAAACAATTATTAGATAGAAGTTCACTTATACGTATTTATTATGCTTTTATTAGACCTATATTAGAATATGGTTATGTTGTTTGGAGCAATTGCTCCCAGCACGAGTCTGAGCTTCTTGAAAATATTCAGATAGAAGCTGCTAGAATTAATACAGGATTACGACGTAATTCCTCCAGACAAAAACTTTATATTGAATTAGGTTTAGAAACTCTGGAGAATAGACGTATAAACATAAGCTTATACTATTCTATAAAATATTAAATGGGATGACACCTGCATACTTATATGAGTTAGTCCAGTCATATCTTCCCAGACAAAACCCTTATACTTTAAGGAATGAAAATAACACTTTTCACCCGCCTCTTGCTAGAACTAGCTCTTAGTTTAATAGCTCTATTCCCTTCACTTAAAGATTTAGGAATAGTCTTCCTTTGAGTTTACAAAAATCACCAAATTTGGGTATATTTGGAAGTGGACTGGATAAGTTTTATAGGACTGATGATATATCTAAACCTTTCAACTATGGGATAAGGAAACTTAATATAAGTCATTGTCAACTCAGAAATAATGCTAGCAACCTTAAATCTCATTTGTTTAATCAGTTCTTATCCGAGAACACTTTTTGCGCAAACTGTAACCATCCTGTTGAGGATAACCAACATTTCTTTTTCAGTGTATGTAAAGTGCGGATCCTAAAATATAATTTTCACTGTATATGCCAGAAATTTTTTATGTAGAATGATTAATAAACAGACGACTTTTTTTTTTATTTTTGAAGAAAATGAAGAAAATTAGTTAAAAAGTATATGTTAAAAAACACCTAATACTAATAAAACAAAGTAAGAGATGCAAACGGGTTTTTTTCGCGCCTAAATCCAAATACGTAGCTGTGAAATATATACCAAAATAGGTGAATAGTTAGGACATTTCACGAACAGATCGTGCAGGTGTTTTATAACTAACAGGTAAGATGTTGTTGCAGAAAAAATATTCATTTCAACACAATTATTAAAGTTGTATAACGTAGAATAGGTTTTGTCATTCAGTTTCTTCATATTGAACTGAATTCCACTATGATGCTTTTTTTATGCGAGTCATGTTTACTGTCGAATAATGATACTATTCTTTCATTTTCACTGTAGAGCGATTCATAAGTATTGTATATGCGGCGCATTTTCACTGTATGATATATTTATTTTTTTATCTATTACAGCGTATTTTTTTAAGCATGTAAAGCAAGACTTTAGTTAGCGTGCTTGCTTGATTTTTTTTTGTACAATCATTATGATAACACCCAATTTAATTCAAATATAATAATTATATAAATACAGGTTAAACTATGCCGATACATATCGTTTAAAGATGTCAATCTTATTTACAAAGTTTGTATAAACAATTATACAAACTAAGCAATCAAGTCAACCAAAGTTTTGCTTTACATGCATTAGGAAATTAGCTGTAAAGCCTTAATTTAGCCAACTTGCTCAAAAAATAGATAAAGTAAGAGATGGATTTGATAAAATTTAACTTACGGAGGAAAGTTTGGTTTTAAAACACTCTAAATAAATTCAATAGAAATAACATTTATTTCAAATGTTTTCCATTTTTAAAATTTCTTATGAATCGTATAGGGATCTTTATCCTTGTTTTTTTCTATCCATTTCCATATCCTCGTGTTTTTTTTTATCCATTTCCGATCATTTCCATGACACTTCACCACTAATTACGTACATCTTGATAAAGATTGAATCGTTGGCCCCGTTTAAAAGGTTTTACACTGGGGTCCTTTATAACTTGCTGTTCGGTGTGAGCCAAGACTCCATGTTGAAGACCGTATTTCGACGTATAAAGGTATACTTTTATAAATTGTGACTCATTTTGAGAGTTGTCTCATTGTCACATATGACATCTTATCTATCTGTCGCTTAACCCGAAACGAGACGGGATAAAAAGGGATAAAAAACACACTTTTTTAATATATTTATAATGGGCTTAATATGAGTCAGAAAAGAGTAGAATAGTGGGTCGCGTTGGGGTTTAAGCGTGACGCGGAATTGCCGATTTTTTTGTAAGCGTGACACGTGATAGTCAAATTATTGTGTCGTAAAACGAGAAATAAAGTATAGCGGGACACGGAAAATTTAAAAAAAAATGAGAACTGCATAGTATAAGCGGAATACGGGAATCTGATAAAGCAGTAAGCGGGATCAGGGATCAGACCCCCCCTCCCCCCAATGAGACCCCAGAATAAGATATTTTTTTTTTATCTTCATTCTATTGTTACAGTCATGCCTTCAATAACAAATGTATCCCATGAATGCATTTTTATAGACAAAAGACCTTATGGATATTTGGGGTTCTTTGACATTCTGAATCTAACCTTGTATCTAGTTTGGGGATTTTTACCAAGTTACCGAAATAGCCCACATAGAGGTCCAAAGGGTCTAAGATCATCAAACATGAATTGTAGCATGTACAATATAATGTATGTTGTGTATAATTACCCAAATGTGCATTGTTTGACCTCTGTGGTAGTATCCACTCGCGGATCTAGAAATTTTTATAAGTAGGGGTCCAATGACTACCTAAGAGGGGGCCCGCTCCAGTGATTCCATATAAAAGTAACCAAATGTTTTCCCCAAAAAGGGGGCAACCCCCTGTCCCCTTAAATCCTCCTCTGGTATCAAGCTGTTCATTACGGATAAAAAAAAATTGTATCAAGGGTGCTCTACTTCACGTACCAATGCAAACAAAAAAGTTCGCCCACACCTTACATTTCATGTTTTAATGACTGTGGATAATTAATGTCACATATACCGTTTCACCTTATACAGTTAAAATCATGCAAGCAACAATCGAGTCAAGAACATTTGTTCTACCAAAACTGTCTTTTTCAGAATATGGAAATTGAAGCAGTTGAGGGTACAACTGGGGAAAGTTAATCTTTAATAAGCTTTTCTGTCACCATTGCGTTTCAAGATGCATATTTCTCTGTTCGCAAGTGTATTTATTGCGTGGAAGATAACGTCCTCAAATGCTCTCGTCTCTATTTTACACAGACTGCACTTAAACTCCGCAATATCAATCTTTCACTTCAAAAAAATACAGAGCTATCTTTTAATTTTTTTTTTAAATCAAGGAAAAACGTAATTTGAAGAATACAATATGACATTTTGAGAAGCGTTTTTGTTACAAGTTTGAAAAGCTATATATTTGATAAAGAATGAATGAGGAGTTTGTATTTCAATTTGAAAATACATTTATCATAAATTCTAAAGTCATCAACTAAGTTTTTTTCATTTGTTTCAAGTGCATTTATCACATAATTCTACAATAAAAATTCCTCGCATCTGCGAAAATTCCACATCAGAAATGACTGCACTAACAGTGATAATTCATCGCGTCTATAGTTAAAATGGATCGCTTTCAAAAATCGATATGCTATATTATGTTGCTTTTATAACACTTATTTGAACTTTAATGCTATATTTGTACATAGTAAAGACATATCACAATGAAAATATGTAAAAACTTTCCTTCAAATCAATTAATTTGGTATTTCCAAAACGTAAACAATTACAGTTTTCCCATGATCCTTTATTCTACAATAGACATACTCGCATATGACAGTGAAAATGAACTAGCTGGATTCGCACTTTATATACACTGTTTTTTATTTGCCCTAAGTATAATGATGTAAGACAGATCCTTCTTGATTCCATTTACTCCATTGTTGATAATGTTGACATAAATATTGAATTACTACTTTTTGGAAATAGATAATTTTCATATGATATGAATATTGCTATTTTTAAATCTGTTTAGACATATATCAGTGACACTCAACGTTTTGTTTGAAACTTACTTAATTTTTGTTTCATCTAGTTTTATTTTTTTTTATTTTTTTCTACACTCCAACATTAATTCATTTATTCCCCTTAGCAAGCTTAGTGTCTCTATCAAGCCATATATATATTTCTAATGACTTATAAAGGATATTTGAATGTTTCAAGGTACTTTAAATATGATTAATTGCCTATATATTTAAATGTACTTTACATTTAGTAAGCAACACTGTTAACATATATTTGCTCGTGTGTGCTCACAAGTATAGCATGCATGTTCCACTATATTGCATTATTTTAAATATAGTTGTTAAAATTGAATTATACCTTGTACATGTATTATGGAGAGAGCGTTAAACTTTATAGGCTGTGCCTGTTGCTCAATCCTTTTCATATCTTAATGAATAAAATATGTTTAAAATCAAAAATATATTCATCGATAAACAAGTGACTGTTCATGGTACATGTTATTGATCAATTTGTCGAATGAAAGTTTAGGCTACTCATGACTGTTCAGGCTGCATGTTACTATATAAAAAAGAAGGTGTGGTATGATTGCCAATGAGAAATATTTCCACAAGAGACCAAATGACACAAAAATTAACAACAGTGACTATAGGTCACCGTACGGCCTTCAACAATGAGCAAAAGCCATACCGCATAGTCTGCTATAAAAGGGCCCAAAATGACAAATTTAAAACAATTCAAACGAGAAAACTAACTGGCTTATTTAAGTTCAAATAAACAGCTGCGCCATGAGCGCATGGTACGCCCGTCGTCTTGTGTGAAAGTTTAATGCAAAAATCATAAATAGTTTCAGAGAAAGTTTAAAGCAATAACCATATATTGTTTTTGAGATACGGAGGGACATATGACCCCCCCCCCCCCCTTTTATTTCTTCAAAAAAACTTTTTAGATTAATATAATAAAGAAGCGTGTAAAGTCTTAAGCAATAATCATAAATTGTTTTTGAGATACGGCGCGGCATGTAAAAAAAAACCTCCCCATTTTTTTACAAAATACTAAATAACTGAAAAATAAAATTTGGAATCATCCCCAAAAAGTATACAGATCTTTAGATTAATATAACAAATAAATGTGTAAAGTTTTAAGCAATAATCATAAATCGTTTTTGAAATAGGGTGCGACATGTGAAAAATAAACACCCCTGTTTTAGTTACAAAGTGCCGTAACTCAAACAGTTTTAATCCTATTTTCACCAAAAAGTATACAGATCATTTGACCATCATAAGAAACAACTATGATATGTTTCATGAAATTTGGATAAGTCGTTCTCAAGTTTCGGTGCGACATCTTTACGCCGGACAGACAAACGGACAGGCGGATAGACGGACAGACAGACGGACGGACACTGGACATTTGTATAACATAATACGTTCCGTCAAAATTTTGACGGGCGTATAAAAATTGAACGAAAAACAAATATTTAACACATCAGCAAATGACAAACATTGAATAACAAGCTCCTGACTTGGAACAGTGAGTCTATATACCAAATGTTGCACATATTATACTTATAGTGATAACTGTTATTAAATAGTTATCAAAGGTACATGTACCAGGATTATAATTTAGCACGCCAGACGCGCGTTTCGTCTACATAAGACTCATCAGTGACGCTCATATCAAAATATGTATAAAGCCAAACAAGTACAAAGTTGAAGAGCATTGAAGATGCACAATCCCAAAAAGTTGTGCCAAATAAACCTATTTTTCTTACGGTAAAAATTATTTTTCTTATAAAAACGAAACTTCCGCGGAATTTTGTACTTGTCTAAATACTATAGTAGTAAGACATCATAAGTATGCGTCTGGTGTCAATATAACAGTCAGAGTTTTCAAACTTTATAAAATTGAGAAAGGAAATGGGGAATGTGTTAAAGCGACAACAACCCGACCATAGAGCAGACAACAGCCGAAGGCCACCAATGGGTCTTCGGTAGTTAGAAGCACTGATAGGTTAGTAGTAGAACACTTACTCGATGCGGAAATAAAACGGAATTTAAATGTTTTTTTGTGTAATTTCGGTAACCAGTACATGGTAGGTCGGTTTTTCTTAAACTATAAGCAATAAATCAACTATTTTTTTTTTAAATATTATAAGCAATATGTCAATAGATATAGGAAGATGTGGTGTGAGTGCCGATGAGACAACTCTCCATCCAAGTAACAATTTATAAAAGTAAACCATTATAGGCCAAGGTACGGCCTTCAACACGGAGCCATGGCTCACACCGAACAGCAAGCTATAAAGGGTCCAAAAAAATACTAGACGTGTAAAACGATTCAAACGAGAAAACCAACGGTCTTATCTATATAAAACGAGAAGCATGGTTGAGCCGTTAGAGACAATGGACAAGAAGTCCTAATTACGTACAGACAAACAAAACATGGAGAGATTTAATACATTTTATGTGAAAATGACAATGAGAATGATGGTCGTAGTATGAACGTAGTCAGGCCGTTAGAAGAGCGTGCTGAGGACGACAAGGGCGTGCTAAAATCGTACTATAGTGGAGGCGTAGTTGGGTCGCGGTGAGGACGTGATGGTCGTAGTGAGGTCGTAATAACGTCGCAGTGAGATCGTAGCGCAGTATCTCCGAATAGAATCACGCTTTCGCTACGCTCTCTCTACGATGGTACAGCGACCTTTGCGATCTTAGTGCGCTCTCACTACGCTTCTACTACGACCTGATTTCGCCACCACCGCACCACGATTGTTTTGAACATGTTCAAAGTTTGCCACGCTCATCACAATTTTGAAGACCTCACCACGACCGTAATACGACCTTATTTAGTTGCGATCTACTATGGCAAGCCGTTCTCGTCAAAACTATGTTTAAATCCTTTTTTCGAAAAAAATACACGAGATTAAACAAGAGGCTGTCACAACGACAGCAAACCGGATTTATTAACATTTATTTGTGTCCTGGCAATATCACAAGAACAATTAATGATGAATGGTGAAAGTGAAAATCGTCAATATCAAATTTGACCTCCATTTTGTCATCAGTATCAACATATTAAAATTTGAAAAGCTTAGATTGAAAGGTTCATGAGTAAATGCAACAACGTGAATGAAAACGCCATTTTACGATCTTTCAAGAACCATAACTCCTGAACGGTAAAAGTCAAAATCGTCATTATTGAACTTGACCTCTATTTTGTCATCAGTAACATCATATTAAAATTTCAAAAGCTTTGGTTCAATGGTTCATGAGAAAATGCACGGACACGACGGGAAACACCATTTTTCAATCTTTCAAGAACCATAACTCCTGAACGGTAAAAGTCAAAATCGTCATTATTGAACTTGACCTCCATTCTGTCATCAGTAACAACATATTAAAATTTGGGAAGCTTTGGTAGAGCAGTTCATGCGTAAATGCACAAACACGACTGGAAACTCCATTTTTCAATCTTTCAAGAACCATAACTCCTGAACGGTAAAAGTCAAAATCGCCATTATTGAACTTGACCTTCGTATAGTTGTCAGTAATAACATATTAAAATTTTAAAAGCTTTGGTTGAACGGTTCATGAGTTAATGCACGGACAACATTTGATTGCCGCCCGCCCGGCCGCCCGCCGTACATCCCCAAATCAATAACCGACATTTTTGTCACAAAAATCCGGTTAAAAACCTAAAATAACACACTGAGAAATCGAAATTACACACTGAGATTTTAAAATAACACACTGAGAATTCGAAATTACACACTGAGATTTTAAAAAGACACACTGAGATTAAATAAATTAAAAAACACACACTGAGAATTGTTAATCACACACTGAGATTTCAAAAACACACATTGAGATTAATATGCAAATTACTAATGAATATTCATGAGATGAATAATTCAACAGATTAATATCATGGTCTCTCGAACTCTTTGTCATTATCATGAAATGCGGTTTCTTCCACCAACGTTCATAATGAATTTCAAGACTTAACATCGTTTTTTGTTTACTCATATATATAAGTTATTTTTCAATAAAATTCAGATTAATATTATTGCTAACGGTGTATCGGGATTGTTTGCTTAAAAGCATAGGTCCTTTTTCAAAAGTCTTTCAACTGTTAACCTGATTTCGTAAGGTAATCCTTTATATATATGTGGTGGTGTTTAACGACCTTGACTGGCCTTTCAGCCCTCGCACGGTCGGCTCGGTGCCCGAAGGCGTTTGGTGAGCTTTAAATATTCTGGTGCCATGGGTCAGGAACAAGTAGTGGAGGTCGCAATATGGAGGCCGCCATCTTGGTTTTTGACTATTTTGTTGTTTATTCTTCACTAACGGCTGCTTTCAGGGCCAGTTTGGTCAGCTTGGCAGCCCGCTAGCCTCGATGATGGAGTACTGGTAGATGATCTCGGACGTAGTTCGAAAGATGACAGGAAGCATTATCAGGACCAAAGCCGTGAGGCAGTGAAATGAAGGTCGTATCACCCAACAGCCTAGGATACAGCCCTCGGACGTTAATCGGCATAACACTCCCCATAATACAATGGTTTTGGAGTGCATGTTAACGCGGGTACGCCAACTACTACGTCTATCTGTACGGCATGGATCGGTTTCTGTCATCTTAAGTAGTAAGTCGTTGATATCTAACTGTAAACCCTCATCGAAGATAGCGGGTAAAGGAGAGCTGGCCCAGCACGTCCGTTCAGCTGTAATGACTGAGACGTGACTGAATGAATGAATAATCCTTTATATTTTTGTTGTTACGTTTATATAATTTAATTTTGGATGTAACCGTCTTCTGATTGGCTGTGTTATTTTGTTATCAGCCCATAGACATAATTTAGTCATCAACGTTTTTTCATGGTTTTCTACGGTTTAAAATGGAATTTAGAATTAAATTATAAGAAATGACTGTTGTATTGCTAATGTATTTTATAAAACATTTGGCACCAGATTGAAGGACTAACGAGTTATGTCCCCTGGTTGTTTTAAGCTTGTACAATGTAATAGATTAAGATTACGTATGCTAATTAGATATGTGCGCATAAAAAGTGCGCACAAATCTTAGTGTGTAATTTCAAATTCTCAGTGTGTGTTTTTTAGTTTATTTCATCTCAGTGTGTCTTTTTGAATTCTCAGTGTGTCATTTTCAATTCTCAGTGTGCATACCTGTCAACCTGTGCCGATGAAAATCATAACCTGCACTGAAGAATCAAATCTCAGGTCATAACGCGTACGAACTTTTTCGAGCTGAATTTCAGTATTTATGGTACATTTTCTTATAATGTATATCAAAGATACCAAAACATCAATGCATGTTCACTTTGGTAAGTCATTTTAAATCTTATTAAATATTACTTCATTGCACTTTTAAAGATTTTTATAAATTTGTGTAACTCAGTCTTATGTGTTTTACTTTTTAAGAAAAAATACTACAATTATCAAACACCAGAATTTAATGTAATTCTTAAATGTTTGAGAATACAGACTATGTAGCCTTTAACCCTGATATTATTCAGTTAACAAGGAAATTAGACTATGATAAAATATAGTAATACAGTTAAAGCTTAGGTAATTGGTGTTAATTAACAGTGTGTATGACACCAAAGCTGTCAAGTGAAGCCATGCACTTAATGGGTCACTTAATTTGACAGTTTACATAGCTAGATGAACTTCCTGTTCATGGAAGAATTACGAATTTGCCGGTATTTCAAAGGAATATTACTTATGAAATCAATCTCAAGGCTAAGAAATACGGGTGGAATCGGGTCATTTTCGGAATTCCCGGGTTATTTCAATGACCCGGCGGGTGTTCCGGGTGATCCCTCAGAATTGTCAAAATCTCGGGTCACACCCGCAGAATACGGGTCAGTTGATAGGTATGAGTGTGTGTTTTTCATTTTTCTTTATCTCAGTGCGTCTTTATGAAATCTCAGTGTGTAATTTCTTATTCTCAGTGTGTGTTTTTAGGTTTTTTATTATCAGTGTGTTTTTTTTAAATTCTCAGTGTTTTAAACATAGTTTTGATGAGAACGGCTTGCCATAGTCTACACGATCGTACTACGATCATCAAAATTTGCATTTTTTTCACAGATCGTAGTGTGATCGTGGCCTAGTGGGACTGCGGTATAAGAACTGTTTTACAATCATGACAGGTTTGGTTAGTTCTACGGCTATAACATGCAGTTTTAACCAGTTCTGCTGACAGTTCTACCTAGAACAGTTTTAGACATTTCTACCCTAGAACTGATCCTGACAGTTCTACCCAGAACTGTTCTAGGTAGAATTGTTATAGGACAGTTTAGAACAGTTCTAAGACAGATTATTCTGACAGTTTTAATAAGAGGTTAGAAGTGATCTGACTGTTACATCAGTTAAATGGTTTTGGTCAATGTTTAGTTTTGTGTTTTGGCTTGTTTTGTTAAATACTAAAAGTAATATGTCAGATATATTAGGTGTTTTAAATAAGTGTAAGGAATACCTGCCTGTCTGACAGAATATATATGACCTTGACCTCATCGTTATAAATCTTCCAAATGTTAAGTGCATATGATACTTGTAGTAAAATCTTTATCATTTCAATATAAAATGGTACATTTCAGCGTATTCGCTATTGTTTAATCCACATCCCTAGGAAGGGATGGAATTCAGTACATTAATAAGACTAGTTTATTATCACTAGGTTGCTTTCACTGCTGCTTAGAGTTTGAATTTTTAATTTTTCTCGTTTTTTAACAATTTGGTGTGTTCATTCACTGTTGCATCGAAAATGGCGGATTCTGTCTTTTTTTCCTGAAAGTTAAAATAAAATGATTATGTTAACTCATTCATGCAAACCGTTGCAACCAGGGATGGGCACGATTACTGATAAATGTAATCGATTAATAATCGATTACATGAAGGATTTTTGTGCAATCGATTAATAATCGATTACTCAAATTTTAGTATGTAATCAATCGATTACTTTATCAAAAGTAATTACATTACTTTTCGATTACTGTCAATTACATGCTTCAACATTTCACTAAAAAATAACATGCCTGAGTAAAACACAATTATATTGCTCAACATTTGTATAGTGGAAATTAAGAACTTTACCAAATGCATCATTTAAAGCATTGTTTCTAAATTATAAGTTAATAGCTGTTTTTTAGATCAAATCTCTTAACATGCTTAATGAAGATTAGAAGTATTTAAAAAATCTTGAAATTTTGACTGTCAACATAAATGTAAGATGTCATCGCATTGCAACAATCACTTATTCATAACTAAATGTTTTAAAAAAATTTTGCTTTCCTACTGACTTACGTTAGCTTTTTTGTTTTTACTCTTAAAAAAAAATATTTATGCATAGTTAATAATAATGTTTAAGGAAATATAAAAAAAAGTAGAATAATTAATCTGTTCAGCTAATTTTTAAGATCAAAATTATTAAAATTATAATGACATGCATGATTTAAACCTTTTGTTTGGATAGCCATCCTAATTACAGATTATTAAACTGCCACTGGAGTACAATTTATAACCTAGGGCTAAATATTGTAAATTTCTTAATTAGACATAAGATAATTGAAATAAAAACAAAGTATGTTTGTTATTGATTAGAAGACTTTGATCATCTCATTAGTAAAGGCAAGAATGTTCTTAAGATTTGTTAACTTCTCCAATCAAAATATATACAAAATATATCTATAGTGTCAAAGGGATACATGTATCTATTTCTAAAAAGAATTGCAATGCATTGCCATTGGTTCATTGTAAAAAGGATTTTGTGTTCTTTTTTAATTTAACTTATACATGTATATCATAACATTTAAGAAATCAACTGTTTATCTATTCTAAGCTTTAATTTCAACTCTGATTGAAAATGATGTTTTCAGGAAATTTAATACAAATAAGCTTACTACTTTTAAAAATGTACTACAGAACTTAACGAAAAACGGACACATTTCTTATTTTAGATCTATTTTATTATTTCAAATCTATTTACTTATTTTAATATTAAAGCTCTTGAATTATTGACAAGCACATACATCCGTTTGTTTCAAAAGCTAGATATAAAGTAAATTTAGGTAGGGGATCTGGTTGCTCATAATGCAGCTTGAGACAATAGATAGAAATAAGGCAGTTGCTTAACTCTCAAGTATTTTTGATGCATAATATTTTATCTGTACTACAAAGAGATAATATACATATTTTCCTCTGAAATAGGTTATTTTTCATCAAACTATTTTACTAAAGTAATCGAAATGTAATCAAAAAGTAATCGATGATTACATCCAAATTTTTGCTGTAATCGATTAAATTACGATTACATGTAATCGAAAATGTCTTCGATTACAGATTACTGTCGATTACTTGAAAAAATGTAATCAATTACAATCGATTACGATTACAGATTACAATTACCCCATCCCTGGTTGCAACTATGTTTAGTAAACAAAGATAAGGATGTAATAGAGTTCAATAGTTCATCCCAGATCTAACAGGAAGTTAATATTACGCTTTTAGATTACAATTATAGTTCAACTAGAGTCCAATAGTTCAGTCTTACTAGAATAGTTCAACCATAGATCATGTAAGATTTATGCAGCTGATTTTTAAATTTCGTTTTAGATTTCGATTGGTTTTATTTGATGTGTAAAAAAAATTGTCCCGTCTCAACCTCGCATATTTTGGTAAAAAGACTGACATTTTGATATACAGAAGGTTGCATAACGTTGGCATTTATTCATTACGAAATAATGCAGTGCCTCATATGTTGACTAACATCTAGAAGTTGTCGGTTGAGAGCAAAACTAAACACTGAAAGGGATGATTTCAGATGCGAACTGTACATTTTCGATTTCTATGTACATAATAACAATCTCACAGCAGCGCTTGCATATGGATTAAATATTTTCAAGCTGACACGATATTTCTGAACTTGCATTTCCTGTCATGATGTATTATTTTGTTGGTTTTTATTTAACGTAATGTTAATTAACACTTATGCTTCCCTTTATTTTGTATAAGTTTCAGTAACCTTAGACCTTCAACAAATGTCTGTTCGTAGTCTTCTGGTTTTTTTTTTATTTATTTGAAATTGGTATAGATTCGGAGCGATTTAGAGTTTTATTTATAGTTTAATTTCGTAAATTTGAAGACGGTTAATTAACGTCTTTATATTATTCTTGTTGAATTTTTGTCTAACTGAGGGTTAGTAGTTTTATACTTGTGGTTATTTTATACTCACATGTTTAAAAGCTTTGATCTTTATCCGTAAACAATAACCAGCAACCAGCAACAATAACACTATGCCAATCCCGATACAACAATACTTTGCATAAAACACAATTAGTAAAGGATTTTGTAGTTCATCTCTGAATTGGGCAGCTAAGCTATCCGTTAATGAAGCTTTCTGTAAAGTAACATATATATAGTATTAAACTATCCGTTAATGAAGCTTTCTGTAAAGTAACATATATATAGTATTAAACTATCCGTTAATGAAGCTTTCTGTAAAGTAACATATATATAGTGTTAAACTATCCGTTAATGAAGCTTTCTGTAAAGTAACATAAATATAGTGTTAAACTATCCGTTAATGAAAGCTTTCTATAAAGGAACATATATATATAGTGTTAAACTATCCGTTAGTGAAGCTTTCTGTAAAGTAACATATATATAGTTAAACTATCCGTTAGTGAAGCTTTCTGTAAAGTAACATATATATAGTTAAACTATCCGTTAATGAAGCTTTCTGTAAAGTAACATATATATAGTGTTAAACTATCCGTTAATGAAAGCTTTCTATAAAGGAACATATATATAGTGTTAAACATATTAAACTATCCGTTAGTTAAGCTTTCTGCAAAGTAACATATATATAGTTAAACTATCCGTTAGTGAAGCTTTCTGTAAAGTAACATATATATAGTGTTAAACTATCCGTTAATGAAAGCTTTCTATAAATGAACATATATATATAGTGTTAAACTATCCGTTAGTGAAGCTTTCTGTAAAGTAACACATATATAGTGTTAAACTATCCGTTAATGAAGCTTTCCGTAAAGTTACATATATATAGTTAAACTATCCGTTAATGAAGCTTTCTGTAAAGTAACATATATATAGTGTTAAACTATCCGTTAATGAAAGCTTTCTGTAAAGTAACATATATATATAGTGTTAAACTATCCGTTAGTGAAGCTTTCTGTAAAGTAACATATATACAGTTAAACTATCCGTTAATGAAGCTTTATGTAAAGTAACATATATATAGTGTTAAACTATCCGTTAGTGAAGCTTTCTGTAAAGTAACATATATATAGTGTTAAACTATCCGTTAGTGAAGCTTTCCGCAAAGTAACATATATATAGTTAAACTATCCGTTAATGAAGCTTTCTGTAAAGTAACATATATATAGTGTTAAACTATCCGTTAATGAAAGCTTTCTGTAAAGTAACATATATATATAGTGTTAAACTATCCGTTAGTGAAGCTTTCTGTAAAGTAACATATATACAGTTAAACTATCCGTTAATGAAGCTTTATGTAAAGTAACATATATACAGTTAAACTATCCGTTAATGAAGCTTTCTATAAAGGAACATATATACAGTTAAACTATCCGTTAATGAAGCTTTCTATGAAAGAACATATATACAGTTAAACTATCCGTTAATGAAGCTTTCTATAAGCTTTAAGGAACATATACACAGTATTAAATAATTTTAAAAGTGTTCTATATAAAGGACTGTATATTACAGTGTTCCAAATTATAGTGCTTTCTACAAATGACTAGACATATGCAGTATTCAATTAAATAGTGCTTCATACTATAAACATGTAGAGTATTCTCACCATAAACATATACAGTATTCCCACTATAAACATATAGAGTATTCTCACTATAAACATATAGAGTATTCTCGTCCTGAACATGCATGCTGTTTGACACTGAAACTGTCAGCAACCAACAGTCAATCAATATAAAAAAAAAGATGTGGTATGATTGCCAATGAGACAACATTACAGTATTCGATATATTTCTAATTACAAAGGACTATAATAGAAATAGTAGTAAAAATAGTGCTTTATATAATGGAATAGTCTATACATCTAGTATTAAAAATAGTGCTCACTACAAAGGACTATAGATATACAATAAGGGGTTCTCAATAAAAGGACTATAGATCTACAATTAGGGGTTCTCAATAAAAGGACTATAGATATACAATTAGGGGTTCTCAATAAAAGAGAGGCGAAAGATACCATAAAGGACTATAGAAATACAATTAGGGGTTCTCAATAAAAGAGAGGCGAAAGATACCATCGGGACATTGAAACTGATAAGTCGAAAATAAACTAACAACGCAACGGCTAAAAAGAGGAAAAGACCACCAAGCAAATAATATAACACAAAATACAACATAGAAAACTAAAGAATAAAATACCCTAATCACAAACTAATACATGTAAACTAAGCAACAGTTTCAAAGCCAATAGACCATGACTGAGGGACTGGGTTTTGTTTTGGGACCGCTGTAATTTATTATTTATTATATTGTTTAACACTTAATTTCTTTATGTAGATTATTTGCAGATGATACATATCTGGGCTACTCTGGTCGTGACAATACACCAATACAATCAGTGATCAGTCACGACCTGAGTGAGCTGAGCGATTGGTCTAAGAAATGGCTGATGTCCTTTAACCCAGAAAAAAAAACAGAAATAATGTTGTTTTCAAACATTGAAACTCCAGAAATGAATTTCACTTTCAGTGGTAAGAGGATTGAAGTTACAGACTTTCACAAACACTTGAGTGTTACATTTAGTAAAGATGTTAAATGGAACACCCATGTAGAAAATATCATAAAAAATGTATATAAACATTTGAATGTACTTAGAAAATTAAAGTACAGGATAAGTAGGAGCAACTTAGAAAAGCTTTACTTGACTTTTATTAGACCACTACTCGAATATGCATGTGAAGTTTGGGATACTATGGGTGTGGGTTATTGTAAAAATTTAGAACAGCTTCAGATTGAGGCAGCAAGAATTGTAACAGGTCTTCCTATTTTTACAAGTAATAAAATTAGTTATGATCAGGTTGGTTGGGAAACTCTAGCTGAACGAAGAGAAAGAAGAAAGTTACAATTATTCTATAATATTCAACATAATAATGCACCAGCCTATCTTTGCAATTCAACTCCACTAACAATCCAAAGTACAGCTGTTTATCCATTACGTAATGGGAATGATATAATAGAGCTTTCTTACAAATTGACGAAAGGTACGTATGCTTAACGAATCATACGTAAGACTCGTTTTAGGGATCCTTTATTTTGACATATTTAAATAATAGTCGTTGAACTTCGGACAATTATCGTGCATGCAACGACACTTATTAAATTGGACTTTTCTTGAGATATATTTCGGATTTCGGGACGTACGATAGGTTAGAATATGATTATTGATACCACCAGGTCGGAGGAGATATTACTACAAAATATTCTAAATATAGAGTAGTCAGACGAAAAAAATGCCCCTAGAAGACTAAAAACCTGCCCCTCCCCCACTCTTCAATATTACAATGTTGCACTGTTTAACATAAGAAAATGTCAAAGCAAATATATTGTCTTCTTCCCCAACAGAAACACAAATACTTCGGAAACCTTGATTTAAAATTTGCAACGCTCAAAATAATAAAATGAAAATGAAGAAAAAAAAGATGATCTTCATACTATGCCATATGCTGGTGCTCGTTTCATAACTTTTAAATCATCGCCTCTCCCCTGATAATATTCATCCCCCCTAAATGTGTATATATGATAGACCGGAGCAATGGAACGGTTATTTTAGCGTATAACTGCGTTTTGCCTATAGTCCTGAACATTCATGAAACATTGGCCACTGGACGATAAGTGACAACTTCGCGTCCATCTTCCAAACATGTGTACTGTTAAATCATTATAAAATCCACAATATATATGGTGTAAAATTGTAGATTTATTTTCTTGATATACAAAGTCTTTTTTTCTAGATTTATTCCACATTACTTTTTATAAACATTGTAGCATAATTTTTTAGCAAATCTCGATATTCCACTTTGACAATTTGCTGAAAGTGTACTGTAACAAAAAAAAAATGTGGATTTTGTCGTTAAATTTAGCCTTACTTCAATAAAGTCATTGAAATGTTTATCGTGTAACTCGTGCTTAAAAAATTCCCGCGGAAATGTGTGTACTCGTGGTTTACGTAAGTAACGTATCGGACGTAAGTGTATTAGACACTATTTTTCTCTGTTTGATTATATTAAAATCGTGCATTATTTGCGATATTATTTTTTTAAAAATAAACTTGATTTAGAAAAGAATTACTGGATAAAACAAAGACTTTTTTAACTGTTATTGTAGATATGAAATACGAGCTCCCGTTACGTCCGTTCGTACCTTTCGTCAATTTGTAAGAAAGCTCTAATATACCCTTTTTGTAGACTTTCATTAACCATCCTTCAACAATACGACTGTGGAATAACCTTAATGGGGTGACACGCAACATTGACAACAATACGACTGTGGAATAACCTTAATGAGTTGACACGCAACATTTGACAACAATACGACTGTGGAATAACCTGAATGTGGTGACCCGCAACATTGACAACAATACGACTGTGGAATAACCTTAATGTGGTGACACGCAACATTGACAACAATACGACTGTGTAATAACCTTGATGTGGTGACACGCAACATTTGACAACAATACGACTGTGGAATAACCTTAATGTGGTGACACGCAACATTTGACAATAATACGACTGTGGAATAACCTTAATGTGGTGACACACAACATTTGACAACAATACGACTGTGGAATAACCTTAATGTGGTGACACGCAACATTGACAACAATACGACTGTGGAATAACCTTAATGTGGTGACACGCAACATTGACAACAATACGACTGTGGAATAACCTTAATGTGGTGACAGTGACTCTTTAGGTAAATTTAAAACCGAACTAAATTAATTCAAAAGCCCAAGTACCAAAACATTATGACTTTGGCGCAAACTCAATATTATTTTGACACAACTTAGGTGCTCAGCTTCTTTTTTGAATTATGATCCTAACAGAGTCAACATTATTTCAGATCCGTCATGTACATTGTAGTTGTGGTACTAAGTGCGAAGATTCACGTAACTTCTTTTTTTTTGTCCTAATTATTCGAATATAAGAACCAAATTATTTAATAATTTACATTGGTTGCCAGATAACTCTCTACTAAATTTGAACATCTTAACCTCCGGCGATACGTCTTTAACTAATGTTGAAAATGAAAGAACTGTAAAGAATGTATATGAATTTATTAAAGAGTCTAAGAGGTTTCTAATTGTGTAATATAGCACATTATAAAGTGCAAATACATGCATATTGTGTATAACCATACACATCATTCCACACCATCTCTTCACAGTTCAAATATTTTTTATGTATTGTTTGTATGCATGCTTTATAAATATTCTATTGTTATAAATTGTTATGGGAGAAGACTATATAAGTTTGAATAACTTGTGTCTCATCCCTTTTGCACATTTAAGCAAATAAAATATGTACACCATGACACTACCACTAGTGGTTTCCCGTATACAAATACATTGTCGACGCCGCCGACGCCGATAACAACATACTACCACTAGGGGTTCCCCGTATACAAATACATTGTCGACGCCGCCGACGCCGATAACAACACACTACCACTAGTGGTTCCCCGTATGCAAATACATTGTCGACGCCGCCGACGCCGATAACAACATACTACCACTAGGGGTTCCCGTATACAAATACATTGTCGACGCCGCCGACGCCGATAACAACATACTACCACTAGTGGTTTCCCGTATACAAATACATTGTCGACGCCGCCGACGCCAATAACAACACACTACCACTAGGGGTTCCCTGTATACACATACATTGTCGACGCCGCCGACGCCGATAACAACATACTACCACTAGTGGTTCCCCGTATACACATACATTGTCGACGCCGCCGACGCCGATAACAACATACTACCACTAGGGGTTCCCCGTATACAAATACATTGTCGACGCCGCCGACGCCGATTACAAAATACTACCACTAGGGGTTCCCCATATACACATACATTGTCGACGCCGCCGACGTCGATAACGACATCAATGAATCGCTTTTTGACTCTGTCAAAGCTAGACAAAATTAATGAACAAAACGGGCAGAATAAGTGTAAAAAAATGAAGAAAGGAGACTTATAGGAAAGAACAAATTAAAAACGAACAAAGACAAATTGGATACTAATATATAAAGAAAAACTCAAAGTAAACAACATTACTTACTTCTTTTATATACATAACAGGAAAGTAAAAGTAGTTTATATTCTTTGTTTGGCTGAAATAAAAGAAAGAACTTTTATATAATTTGCATACTTAGTCTAGCGGACCAAACATTACCAATACAAAAGTAACATTTTAATTTAACACATCCAGGTAGGGTAATTTCGATTTTTAGATAAACCAGTGTTAGTATAATAAACTCTTTGACAAACGAATCCAACACGTTTAAGGAATGACTGTAATATTTTTTCTGTCTATGAAGAAATAACATAAAAAATTTGGTGCACACTGAATAACGCGCGTAGCGGGTTATTTAACAGTGTGCACCACATTTTTAATGTTATTTCGAATAGACAGAAAATATAACAGTCATTTGTTATAATTTAATTCTAAATTTCATTTTAAAACGTAGAAAACAATGAAAAAACGTTGATGACGTCACGGTCACATGACTAAATTATGTCTATGGGCTGATAACAAAAGAACGTCAGCCAATCAGAAGACGCGTTACATCCAAAATTATATGAATCTTTTCAGTTGTATACGTTTTTTAGTAAACACAAATGGAAATCTACAACATTATGAGTTGATGTAGATAAATCTGATATACATAGATTATTGTATTCTTTGTTGATATATGTACATATATTAAGATTGCATGCTTACCTGATATACATAGATTTTTCTACAAACATGTTGATCTGAATTGTTCTCTGAGTTCTAACTAAATTTCCTATCAACTAAAAAATAGAACATAATATTTTGACGTTCAGAATGATTCAAACAGTCCAACAACAAAAATAAATCTTAAATATCGTGTTTACTTTCACCCTCTTTTTTATGTATGAGAAGTGGGTGTTATATAGATTTTACCGGTACCAGACCGATGATTGCGTATGAGAAGTGCGTGTAACATACATACTTTACCGGTAACAGATCGATGGTTATGTATGAGACGTGCGTGTTACATAGAGCCTTTACCGGTAACAGATCATTGGTTATATATAAGTGCGTGTTACATAGAGAATTTACCGGTACCAGATCGGTCGTTATGTATGAGAAGTGCGTGTAACATTGAGACGTTACCATGACCATGACCAGACCGATGATAACGTTTAACATAGATACTTTACCGGTACCAGACTGGAGATTACGTATGAGAAGTTCGTTTTACATGAAGCCTTTACCGGTACCAGATCAATGATTATAATTGAGAAGTGCGAGTTACAAAGAATCTTCACCGGTACCAGACCGATAATTACGTATGAGAAGTGGTTGTAACTAAGAGATTTTAACGGTACCAGACCGATGATAACGTATGAGGAGTGCGCGTTTCATGAAGACTTTACCGGTACCAGATCAATGATTATAATTGAGAAGTGCGAGTTACAAAGAATCTTTACCGGTACCAAACCGATGATTACTTTTAATAAATGCGTGTTACAAAGAAACTTAACCGGTACCAGACCGATGATTACGTATGAGGAGTGTGCGTTCTATGAAGACTTTATCGGTACTAGATCGATAATAACATATGAGAAGTGCAGTGAAATGAAGACTTTAACAGGACTAGGTCAATGATTATGTATGAGAAGTGCGTGTTACAAATAGACTTTTCCGATACAAGACTGATAATTACGTATGAGAGATGCTTATTACAAAGAGACTTAACCGGTACCAGATCGATGGTTACATGTATGTATAAGAAGTGCGTGTTACATGAACGTTTTACCGGTATCAGACTGATAATAACGTGTGAGAAGTGCGCTTTGCATGAAGAATTGACCGGTACCAAATCGATGGTTATGTATGAGAAGTGTGTATTACGAAAAGACTTAACTGGTACCAGATCGATGGTTACATGTATGTATAAGAAGTGCGTGTTACATGAAGACTTAACCGGTATGAGACTGATAATTACGTATGAGAAGTGCGCTTTGCATGAAGAATTTACCGGTACCAGATCAATGGTTATGTATGAGAACTGCGTGTTACCTAGAGACTTTACCGGTACCAGATCGATTGTTATGTATAAGGAGTGCATGGTACATAGAGTCTGGACCTTACCGGTACCAGATCGATGGCTATGTATGAGGAGACCTTACTGGTACCAGATCTATGGCTACGTATGAGAAGTGCATGGTACATAGAGATCTTACAGGTACCAGATCGATGGCTATGTATAAGGAGTGCATGGTTCATAGAGACCTTACCGGTACCAGATCGATGTAAGTTTCATGCAGATCTTTGTTGGGTCGAATGCCGTCAAAGGAATCTATAACAGACTGGTCAGCTCCTAAAAAGTGTGGCTGTGATATTATGACTGGGGTACCTGTAAAGACAGTTAAAAATCTTTGGCGAAATACGTTATTAGATAGGTTTTACTATGTGATAAGAAATGTTAAGCACTATCTGATTATATGCTACAGTATTATCTAGGTTATTTCAGTCGGAAGAAAACATATATGAAAGACAGCAGAGCTTACTTAACACCGAATTATATACCCAAGACTTGGTACAGACAGCAGTGCAAACTTACCAACGGATAATTGGCCCCAGACTTGGTAAAAACAGCAGAGCTAACTAACCACCGAAAAACAGGCACCAGACTTGAAACAGACATTAGCACTTACTAACCACCTACAGGTTCCAAGACTTGGGACAGACAGTAGTGATATCTAACCATCGTAATACAGGCCCCAGACTTGGGACAGGCAGTAGTGCTATCTAACCACCGCAATACAGGCCCCAGCCTTGGGACAGATAGTAGTGCTATCTTACCACCGTAACACAGGCCCAAGACATTGGACAGACAGTAGCGCTATCTAACCTCGTGCACCGTTATACAGGCCCAAGACTTGGGACAGACAATAGTGCTATGTAAAAACTGTAATACAAGTCACAGACTTGTGACAGATAGAAGTGCTACCTAACCACCGTAATACAGACCCCAGACTTTTGACAGACAGTAATGTTATCTAACCACCGTAATACAAGCCCCAGACTTGGGACAGATAGTAGTGCTATCTAACCACCGTAATACAGGCCCCATACTTGGAACAGATAGTAGTGCTATCTAACCACCGTAATACAGGCCCCAAACTTGGAACAGACAGTAGCGCTTACTAACTACCGTAATACAGGATCCAGACTTGGGACAGACAGTAGTGCTATTTAACCACCGTAATACAGGCCCCAGACTTGGGACAGATAGTAGTGCTATCTAACCACAGTAATACAGGCCCCAGACATGGGACAGATATAATCCTTACTAACCACCGTAATACAGGCCTCAGACTTGGGACAGACAGTAGTGCTATCTAACCATCGTAATACAGGACCTAGACTTGGAACAGACAGTAGCGCTTACTAACTATCGTAATACAGGCCCCAGACTTTGGACAGACAGTGGTGATATTTAACCACCGTAATACAGGCCCCAGACTTGGAACAGATAGTAGTGCTATCTAACCACCGTAATACAGGCCCCATACATGGGACAGACAGTAGAGCGTAGTAACCACCGTAATACAGGCCCCAGACTTAGGCCCCAAACTTGAGACAGACAGTAGTGCTATTTAACCGTCGTAATACATGCCCCAGACTTGGGACAGATAGTAGTGCTACCTCACCACCGTAATACAGGTTAGTTTGCGCTGCTGTCTGTCCCAAGTCTGGGGCCTGTATTACGGTGGTTAGTAAGCGCTACTGTCTGTCCCCAGTTTGGGGCCTGTATTACGGTGGTTAGATAGCACTACTGTCCCGGACATGGGACAGACAGTAGCGCTTACTAACCACCGTAATACAGGCCCCAGATTTGGGACAGACAGTAGTGCTATTTTACCACTGTAATACAGGCCCCAGACTTGGGACAGACAGTAGTGCTATTTAACCACCGTAATACAGACCCAAGACTTGGGACAGTCATTATATATATATATATAATTAGTGCTATCTACCCAGCGTAATACAGGCCCCAAACTTGAGACAGACAGTAGTGCTATCTAACCACCGTAATACAGGCCCCAGACTTGTGACAAATAGTAGTGCTATCTAACCACCGTAATACAGGCCCAAGACTTGGGATAGACATTTGTGCTATTTTACCACTGTAATACAGGCCCCAGACTTGGGACCGTCAGTAGTGCTATCTAACCAGCGTAATACAGGCCCCAAACTTGAGACAGACAGTAGTGCTATCTAAACACCGTAATACAGGACCAGGCTTGGGACAGACAGTAGTGCTATCTAACCACCGTAATACAGGCCCCAGACTTGTCACATATAGTAGTGCTATCTTACCACCGTAATACAGACCCAAGACTTGGGACAGACATTAGTGCTATTTAACTACCGTAATACAGGCCCCAGACTTCGGACAGACAGTAGCGCTTACTAACCACCGTAATACAAGCCCCAGACTTGAGACAGACTGTAGTGCTATTTAACCATCGTAATGAAATACCCAAACTTGGGACATACATGTATAGTAGTGCTATCTAACAATCGTAATACAGGCCCCAGACTTGGGACAGACAGTAGTGCTATTTAACCACCGTAATACAGGCCCCAGACCTCGGACAGACAGTAGCACCAGGGGCGTAGCTAGGTATTCTGTCAACTGTAGGCACCAATCGGCAGGGGGTCTGGGGTGGCTCAAGGCCTCAAGTAGGTCCAGAGCAGAGCCCTGGTAGGGGGTTGAGGGGGTCCAAGCCCCCCGACGGAAAACGGTTTTCAGCATTTTAGCTGCAAAATTTTATGTACAAAAGTATTAAATTTACTGTTTTTTTTATAATCATGATAATTATAATAAACATGATGAAAAGTTTGAAAAATTATGAATAATTCACTATAACATCTGATTGGTGAATTAGATAACGCGCAGTACAATCGGAAATATGAAGAAAAAAATATTTACAATATGCATTTCCTAACTGTAGATAAGCGTATCCCTTTAATTAAGCAGTACACCCTGTTTGGTATTTTCATATCTATACCGTTCTGATTGATATAGGTATAGGAAGATGTGGTGTGAGTGCCAATCAGACAACTCTCTATCCAAATAACAATTTATAAAAGTAAACCATTATAGTTCAATGTACAGCCTTCAACACGGAGCCTTGGCTCACGCCGAACAACAAGCTATATGTACGATTGTGACGATCCTTCATTAAAAAAATAGGCGCGTAAACACTGATATTACTATATAATAAAAACTATCCTTTTAGCTAGACAAAAACCATCAATCTTTTGATTCTTAAACCTTCACCCTAGCCACACATACACACATAGTCGATGCCTAATGCAAAAGTTCTGTTCTGTTCATACTATCGTAACAAAATTCAAGAAATTCGTATTGCTTTATATCCTCTACTGTTAAATTCCTACCTGCTTAGGAATTTGAATAATTGTGGTCATTGCACGCAGATCTGAGAGTACTCAAAATTTATACTGGAAGCTAGTTGATTGATTGATTTTTAAACATCCAGTGTCAAATATTTATGCAAGTTCAGGACAAAAAAAATTATTACAATAAATACAACAAGGAGCTAGGTCCTGTAATAGGTGCCGTCCAGGACGAAGGTCTGGAAATTTGAAAATGCCATGAATTGTCAGGCATAGATTGCCTTAGCTGTATTTGGCAAAACTTTTAGGAATTTTGGTTCTCAATGCTCTTCAACTTCGTACTTTTTTTGGCCTTTTTAACTTTTTTGGATTCGAGCGTCACTGATGAGTCTTGTAGACGAAACGCGCGTCTGGCGTATATACTAAATTTAGTCCTGGTATCTATGATGAGTTTATTTGGAAAATGAGGGACTATTGGATAGGAGCAGAAATTTCGCCTTTCAGTAGCCAACTACGAACTCCTCAAAGAGTGGCATTCTCTCTACAATTAGGCATCGGATTTAATGTCCCCATTCTGACCAGACGTGACTGCGTATTTATACATCCTGTACAGACAAACGGACGACCAACATTGGCAAGTCCGGTGAAGACAAAGCGGAAAACTAGTTGAACACTAACAACAACTTATTAAAAAAATCATGTTTCTAAGTTGAGGTTCATTCAAGTTTTTGTTGATAGAAGTGAAATGATCTGAACCAAAGTTCTAGTTTATAGTTTCTATATAAGGTAAAATCCAATATTTTATTCACTAAGAACGAGAGACTGGCGTTCATCTACAGATAACGTTGTTTATTATTTTTTTTTTGATAAAAAAAAAAGAAATGTGAAAAAATTATGTGTAGGCACGTGCCTAAAGTGCCTAACGGCAGCTACGCCCCTGAGCACTAACCAACCGCCTAATTACAAGCCTCCGATTTGAGACAGATAGTGAGTTGATGTTGCGGTCGGGGAGGCTGGGAGGGGGAACATTTTTTGAGCGTCCAATCCTTTCTCTTTAGATTTTTCTCATACTACTTACCGGTATTGGATTAATGTATCAAGTTTTATTTAGATATGGAAACTAACCTTTGCGACATTCTGTGTTATTAATTAGACCTGATGGTAAACATTTATTTCGTGGTGTACAAAACCCCGCGTTCTCTGGGTTGGTTTTAATACTAGCGAATACGTCATCCTTCATAATAAATCGAGAATAACGAACTCCTTTGAATTCTCCCTTCTTTTCGAATGAAATCATATATGACCTGTAATTATAATAGAATTATATAATAGCGCTTTGCTTATGATAACATTATTATTTCTGCGCCTACTCCGTGAGTATGTCCCGTAACAAGTAGGTGTTGGTTAAAGGTTCATGTAGTTAACCGCGTGCGCCAATCCATGTATATTTCTCTCGTAACAAGTTTAAGGTTCGTTTAGTACAAACGCTCATTTTAATGATTACTTTTTGTCGAGACTGCGACATTTGTATCTCAAAAGCGAGAGAATGCAATCATTGATCAGTGGCTGTGTCGGCGTCGGCAGCGTCAACATTTAGATTCAGTCTGCGGTTAAAGGTTTTTTTTTAGACATTAATAACTTTATCAAACCTCTATGGAATTTTAAGAAATTTGGTTAGAAGCTTGTTTATGACCAAAATATAGTATCTAGTCTAGAGCAATATTTTGAAATTGTTTATTTCTATTTTTTCGTATTTTACTTGTAAATAGACTAGGTGTTTTTATAAATATAGTGCATTCAGATTCCTTCTGAGGTTAAAGTTTCGCAATCATCAATAACTTTGTCAAATCTTCATGGAATATTTTAAAAAATTTCAGTTTTTTTTTCTAATAGATAGACTTAAGTTTTTACAGTTTACATTTACAGACAGTATGGGTTAAACATTTGTTGACATGATAACTTTCTAATTCATCGTCGGATTGCTTTGAAACTTGAACAGATGAAAATTTTCAATACCAAGAATCAGTATTTAAAGAAAAAAAATAACTACTGACAAATGGACTCATTTATTAAGTCAACATTACACTTTTAGATTGACAGCAGCAATATCAGGAAAGACACTGGGGTTCCGCAGAACCCCTTACGATTTTTTTCAAAATGTATGCCTAATGGGAATGCCGATTTATGATACGTGCTTCACGGAACATATACATACAAAATCAGAACAGTTTCAGGATATATATATGTTTTTCTTCTAAAAAAGGAAATGTGATAAAGCTATCTGAATAAATATTCCTCTAACAACATAAACAATGACAAATATAAGATATAAGAGATGATATAGAAACAGTATATTATGCTTCCATACTATCTTAAAAGAAATACACGTTAACATTTACCTGCAAATTTGAGGGTAAAATAGATAAAGCTGGTCGGTGTCTTTGATATGTGGATGGAATATATTGCCATCTACAAGATATAATGTTTATCTAGCAATTAACAAAATATAACATTTATAAAAGTCTTTGATTTTCATAAAATCTATTTATAATTTAACAAGAACACTTTGTTTCAAGGAATTGTGGATTAATTGTTGCTTACATAATGTCCACTTGCAAATTTCAGAATTGATGTTACAAATAAAGTGGATATCTTGTCAGCTCTACTGAAACAATCAGAAAATATATTGTCAATAATAATATGGGTATCTGTTTTTTTTTTTAACTTAAACAACCAGAAAACATATTGTTAAAAATTATATTGGTATCTAGTTGGCTCTTACAGAAATGGTCAGATTCATGTTGTTGTGTACTAGTACCTTATGGCTTCAAATAGGAAAAGTCGGATAGAGTTGTATGCCGTATTCCTTTAAATGGGAAAAGTCGTATAAATTTGTTTTTTTTACGTACTTTCCTTTGATCTTACTGGCTTATAATTTTCTTTCTCAGCACAGTAAAGCGACATGAAAAATAATCTCTAGATATTAAGGGCGAACGTGTCGTTGTCAATGAAATTAACAACATCGTCATTGGTAAAATATCGAAAAGACGTAAAAAGTTGCATGACTGATTGCTTCCTAAGCGAAAAGTCGTATAAAGTTATATGTCTTATTTGTGCATCAATTTGTCCCAGTACATCTAAAGACAACAATGATTTTAAAGCTTCACCAGATTTGTTTCCGGGTTTGTTTAATAGAAACTGTCACGAGGATACAAACAAATTTACGTAAAATTATAATCATTCGCGAAAGTTCTGATTTAAGACTTTTAAAAGTAAATATATCTTGATTAAACTGATACAATATGTAGGTTACATTAGAAAAACTTGTCTTAATAATAGATTATTTGGCGTCTTATTACTTGTTCAAATATATCATTTCTAATCATTCCTACTTGTAATGCATGAGAGGATATATGAGGTTGTCAAGTCGTCGCTACGATTTCTTTTTACATTGTTGTTCTAATCAAGCGTACGTTAAAATTACCTTATAATGCGTGTTACCACAAGTTAATTTCCTTCGTAATGCACATTCCTCTTTCATTATTATAAATTACTCACCCGTCCCGTTTATCATGTTACAAGTATCAGATGACCAAAATGTTAGTTTACTGCAAGAGCACGTGAAACATGATTACTAACAACATTAATTTTAATCAGATTTCTAAAATATATACAAAGCGAAAACGGGAAAAGTTCGTATCCATTCTTTTCTAAAACATATTACACGACGTGACAGTAGGGTGCGCTCGGTTGGCGTGTTCTGAACAGGTCCCGTCTGTTCTAAATCCAGACGTCAATCGAACGAATTGGAACCGGATGTATCTCACTGCTGTTAATTAACTTGACATGAGGAACAAACTCGGCATATCGAAAACTCGGATCATAATAAACTCGGCCTGCTAGTATTTATGTATATATATATGTTAATATATAAAGCAAGAGTGTACACGCTGAAATGTCTCGCCTTCTTTACTAATCATTGATATTATGTTGATAGTCCTAAATAAAAAGCTTTATTACAACTGTCTCATAAACTTAACATTTACCAAGATAACTAAACATTATCCAATGAACCATGAAAATAATGTCAAGGTCAATTGAACCATGCCAGACAGACATTATAACAATTCTTCCATACAACAAATATAGTTGACCTATCGCTTATAATGTAAGAAAAACAGACCAAACACAAAAACTTAACATTGAGCAAAGAACCGTGAAAATGAGGTCAAGGTCAAATAAAACCTATGCAACTGACATATAGATCATAAAACATTTCCATACACCAAATATAGTTGACCTATGGCATATAGTATAAGATAAATAGACCAAAACTCAAAAACTTAACTTTGACCACTGAACCATGAAAATGAGGTTAAGGTCAGACATGTAACACTTTACAATCTTTCCATACAACAAATATAGTAGACCTATTGCATAAAGTATGAGAAAAACAGACCAAAACACAAAAACTTAACTATAACCACTGAACCATGAAAATGAGGTCAAGGTCAGATGACACCTGCCAGTTAAACATGTACACCTTACAGTCCTTCTATACACCGAATATACTAGACCTATTGCTTATAGTATCTGAGATATGGACTTGACCACCAAAACTTAACCTTGTTCACTGATCTATGAAAAGAGGTCGAGGTCAAGTAAACACTGTCTGACGGGCATGAGGACCTTGCAAGGTACGCACATACCAAATATAGTTATCTTATTACTTATAATCAGAGAGAATTTAACATTACAAAAATCTGAACTTTTTTTTCAAGTGGTCACTGAACCATGAAAATGAGGTCAAGGACATTGGACATGTGACTGACGGAAGCTTTGTAACATGAGGCATCTATATACAAAGTATGAAGCATCCAGGTCTTCCACTATCTAAAATATAAAGCTTTTAGAAGTTAGCCAACGCCGCCACCGCCGGATCACTATCCCTATGTCGAGCTTTCTGCAACAAAAGTTGCAGGCTCGACAAAAAATGAGGTGAACAAGTCAGCATTGTAGATTGAGTTTCTTGTTGTTTTCGTTCAATCTTTAATTTTATTTTACTAAATTTATAACAATATAGAAAAAAAAAGAAATAATAATAAAAAATTATAATTTCGAGTGACAAGACATACGTAGGCTGAATCTTTTGGCCTTTCCGAAAAGAACATTATATTTTTTAGTGTCCAAATAAAAAAGACTGACTTCAAAGTTGTCATGATTATCATTAATAAGATAGAAACATCAGACGGCCACTGTGAAGTGTTATTCTTACAGAAAAAGAGAGTTTTTATTGCATATTTCCCTAAAAATAATGCTTATATGATGAAGTACGTTGAAATACATTTAACTAATGATTTGTATAGTCGTAGTATACAAATTCTTGATTGAACAAATTATTAATTTGCAGTTTTTATTTCATGGAAAGCTAAAGATTATTGTATCTTTATCTTATAGTTCCCTTCTCCGCCATTTTGAATTCTGTCTGCATCTACTATTTTTTTCGGAACACTTGGAACTCGTTCAGAACACAGTTCTGTCTCGTTTATTGAACTTCCTGTTGATTCCGTGCATTCCGATCGTCTGGAACTCGCCAACCGAGCGCAAACTATTATTAGTGAATGTTTTCATGTTCGCACTTTTCGCTTTTTTGGAAAACTTTTTGACTTCCCATATTTGAACTGCAATATTCTTGAAATGATATAAATCTGGTTGAAACTATACTTTGTCATTTTAAATTATTTTGGAATCGCTAGTATATATTTTTTTTAATTTTATTTTTCTATTTATTGAAGTTTCCTTTGTTATATCAAGGCCATATTCTCTAGCCAAAGGTTAAGATCGAGTTCATCAAAGATATAATAGTATATCCTTACCTCTTTCCATCCCACTGCGTAAATTGCGAGATTTTGTCTAGGTTATCTTCACCGGTATATACTGTGTAGTTGTTGGCTATAGAATTGTTCAGCTGCAATTAATTTTTAAAATAAATTCAAAATTCAGCCTGAAATTTTATTTGTAAGACATCGAACATGCAAATGACATAGGTGAAACACAACTTGTAAATATTTCAAAGTGTCATATTGAAATCATATGTGATAAGGAAAAGGCTCGTATTTTTTTTATTAAGGTAGTTTGGAACAGGATACATTTTTGCATTTTAATGCCAAATTTATGCGCATTATGTTTTCTGGTCTGTGGGTCCGTTCGTCCGTCCGTCCGTCTATCCGTTCGTTCGTCTGTTCGTCTGTCCGTTCGTTCGTTCGCCTGTTCGTCCGTCCGTTCATTCGTTCGTCCCGCTTTAGGTTAAAGTTTTTAGTCGAGGTAGTTTTTGATGAAGTTGAAGTCCAATCAACTTGAAACTTAGTACACATGTTCCTTATATCAGATATGATCTTTCTAATTTTAATGCCAAATTAGACATTTTCCCCCATTTTCACGGTCCATTGAACATAGAAAATGATAGTGCGGATGGGGCATCCGTGTAGTATGGACACATTCTTGTTCTGTAATATATTAACATAATATTTGTTGACCATCCATTCAGATTTACGTATACAATCGGTTTGCCTTACTAAGCCGCTATGTTATGTGTTGACCCTCCCTTCAGATGTACGTATACAATAGTACTGCCTTACCCATCCGCTATGTTATATCTTGACCCTCCATTTGGATTAACGTTTACAATCGGTTTGCCTTACTCATCCGCTATGTTATATGTTGTCCCTCCCTTCAGATGTACGCATACAATCGGTTTGCCTTACTCATCCGCTATGTTATGTGTTGACCCTCCCTTCGGATGTACGTATACAATAGGACTGCCTTACCAATCCGTTATGTTATATGTTGACCCTACGAGGCGCCGAATTGGACTCTTGTGGTTTTGTACAAAATTCAATTCTGTCATAACAAAATCATTTTTGTCTTACAAAACTATGTGCTACAGACTTGTTTTGTGAGAACTTCAATTTTGTGATGACAAAATTCATTTGTGTAGACAAAATTCATTTTTGTCATGACAAAATTCATTTTTGTAGACAAAATTCATATTTGTCATGACAAAAGTCAATTTTGTCTAAAAGGTATGCAAATATGTTTCAAATATAAACATATTTGCATACAAAATTGACTTTTGTTACCTGATATGGAAATTAAATCACAAAAGTCAATTGTGTGAGGTAAGATTCAATTTTGTGAGACAAAATTAACTTTTGTGAGAGAAAATTGACTTTTGTGAGACAAAATTGACTTTTGTGAGACAAAATTGACTTTTGTGAGACAAAATTGACTTTTGTGAGACAAAATTGAGACAAAAGTCAATTTTGTTAATTTTGTTGAGACGAAAGTCAATTCTGTCAATTTTGTTGAGACAAAAATCAATTTTGTTAAGACAAAAGTCAATTTTGTTGAGACAAAAGTCAATTTTGTTAATTTTGTTGAGACAAAGGTCAATTTTGTTAATTTTGTTGAGACAAAAGTCAATTTTGTTAATTTTGTTGAGACAAAAGTCAATTTTGTCAATTTTGTTGAGACAAAAGTCAATTTTGTGACGACAAAATTCATTTTTGTGACGACAAAATTCAATTTTGAAACAACAAAATTGACTTATATGTGACAAAATTGACTTTCGTGAGACAAAAATCAATTTTGTTGAGACAAAATTCAATTTTGTCAATTTTGTTGAGACAAAAGTCAATTTTGTCAATTTTGTTGAGACAAAAGTCAATTTTGTCAATTTTGTTGAGACAAAATTCAATTTTGTCAATTTTGTTGAGACAAAAGTCAATTTTGTCAATTTTGTTGAGACAAAATTCATTTTTGTCAATTTTGTGTAACAAAAGTCGATTTTGTATGCAAATTAGTTCACAGAAACCAAACTAAACTAATTTGAATACAAAATTGACTTTTGTCGCCCAATTTTCAAATTAGGTAACAAAATTCAAGTCTGTGTAACAAAAATGAATTTTGTCATGACAAAAGTGACTTTTGTCCGCTGATAGATAATTTTGTATGACAAAATTTTAAATTTGTAGTATGATACAAATTTTGTTAAACTGAACTTATTTTTGTTGAACAAAAGTCACTTTTGTCTGTACAAAATTGAATTTTGAGTACAAAACCACAAGAGTCCCATTCGGCGCCCCGTAGACCCTCCCTTTGGATTAACGTATACAATCGGTTTGCCTTACTCATCCGCTATGTTATGTGATGACCCTCCCTTCGGATGTACGTATACAATCGGTTTGCCTTACTCATCCGCTATGTTATATGTTGACCCTCCCTTTGGATTAACGTATACAATCGGTTTGCCTTACTTATCCGATATGTTATATGTTGACCCTCCCTTTGGATTAACGTATACAATCGGTTTACCTTACTTATCCGCTATGTTATATGTTGACCCTCCATTTGCATGAACGTATACAATCGGTTTGCCTTACTCATCCGCTATGTTATATGTTGTCCCTCCCTTTGGATTAACGTATACAATCGGTTTGCCTTACTCATCCGCTATGTTATATGTTGTCCCTCCCTTTGGATTAACGTATACAATCGGTTTGCCTTACTCATCCGCTATATTATGTGTTGACCCTCCATTTGGATTAACGTATACAATCGGTTTGCCTTACTCATTCGCTATGTTATATGTTGTCCCTCCCTTTTGATTAACGTATACTCGGTTTGCCTTACTCATCCGATATGTTATATGTTGACCCGCCCTTTGGATTAACGTATACAATCGGTTTGCCTTAATCATCCGCTTTGTTATGTGTTGTCCCTCCCTTCAGATGTACGCATACAATCGGTTTGCCTTACTCATCCGCTATGTTATATGTTGACCCTCCATTTGGATTAACGTATACAATCGGTTTGCCTTACTCATTCGCTATGTTATATGTTGTCCCTCCCTTTTGATTAACGTATACAATCGGTTTGCCTTACTCATCCGATATGTTATATGTTGACCCGCCCTTTGGATTAACGTATACCATCGGTTTGCCTTAATCATCCGCTTTGTTATGTGTTGTCCCTCCCTTCAGATGTACGCATACAATCGGTTTGCCTTACTCATCCGCTATGTTATATGTTGTCCCTTCCTTTGGATTAACGTATACAATCGGTTTGCCTTACTCATCCGCTTTGTTATGTGTTGACCCTCCCTTTGGATTATATTACCGTATACAATCGGTTTGCCTTACCCATTCGCTCTGTTATGTGTTGACCCTCCCTTTGGATTAACGTATACAATCGGTTTGCCTTACTTATCCGATATGTTATATGTTGACCCTCCCTTTGGATTAACGTATACAATCGGTTTGCCTTACTCATCCGCTATGTTATGTGTTGACCCTCCTTTTGGATTAACGTATACAATCGGTTTGCCTTACTCATCCGCTATGTTATGTGTTGACCCTCCCTTTGGAATAACGTTTACAATCGATTTGCCTTACTCATCCGCTATGTTATGTGTTGATCCTCACATCGGATGTACGTATACAATAGGACTGCCTTACCCATTCGGTATGTTATATGTTGTCCCTCCCTTCAGATGTACGTATACAATCTGTTTGCCTTACTCGTCCGCTATGTTATATGTTGACCCTCCCTTTGGATTAAGGTATACAATCGGTTTACCTTACTTATCCGCTATGTTATGTGTTGACCCTCCCTTCGGATGTACGTATACAATAGGACTGCCTTACCCATTCGGTATGTTATATGTTGTCCCTCCCTTCAGATGTACGTATACAATCGGTATGCCTTACTCATCCGCTATGTTATATGTTGACCTTCCCTTTGGATTAACGTATACAATCGGTTTGCCTTACTCATCCGCTATGTTATATGTTGTCCCTCCCTTCAGATGTACGTATACAATCGATTTGCCTTACTCATCCGCTATGTTATGTGTTGACCCTCCCTTCGGATGTACGTATACAATAGGACTGCCTAACCCATTCGGTATGTTATATGTTGTCCCTCCCTTCAGATGTACGTATACAATCGGTTTGCCTTACTCATCCGCTATGTTATATGTTGACCTTCCCTTTGGATTAACGTATACAATCGGTTTGCCTTACTCATCCGCTATGTTATGTGTTGTCCCTCCCTTCAGATGTACGTATACAATCGATTTGCCTTACTCATCCGCTATGTTATATGTTGTCCCTCCCTCCAGATGTACGTATACAATCGGTTTGTCTTACTCATCCGCTATGTTATATGTTGTCCCTCCCTTTGGATTAACGTATACAATCGGTTTGACTTACTCATCCGCTATGTTATATGTTGTCCCTCCCTTCAGATGTACGTATACAATCGGTTTGCCTTACTCATCCGCTATGTTATGTGTTGACCCTCCCTTTGGATGTACGTATACAATCGGTTTGCCTTACTTATCCGCGATGTTATGTGTTGACCCTCCCTTTGGATTAACGTATACAATCGGTTTGCCTTACTTATCCGATATGTTATATGTTGACCCTCCCTTTGGATTAACGTATACAATCGGATTACCTTACTTATCCGCTATGTTATATGTTGACCCTCAATTTGCATTAACGTATACAATCGGTTTGCCTTACTCATCCGCTATGTTATATGTTGTCCCTCCCTTTGGATTAACGTATACAATCGGTTTGCCTTACTCATCCGCTATGTTATATGTTGTCCCTCCCTTTGGATTAACGTATACAATCGGTTTGCCTTACTCATCTGCTATATTATGTGTTGACCCTCCCTTCGGATGTACGTATACAATCGGTTTGCCTTACTTATCCGCTATGTTATATGTTGACCCTCCATTTGGATTAACGTATACAATCCGTTTGCCTTACTTATCCGCTATGTTATATGTTGACCCTCCATTTGGATTAACGTATACAATCGGTTTGCCTTACTCATTCGCTATGTTATATGTTGTCCCTCCCTTTTGATTAACGTATACAATCGGTTTGCCTTACTCATCCGATATGTTATATGTTGACCCGCCCTTTGGATTAACGTATACAATCGGTTTGCCTTAATCATCCGCTTTGTTATGTGTTGTCCCTCCCTTCAGATGTACGCATACAATCGGTTTGCCTTACTCATACGCTATGTTATATGTTGTCCCTTCCTTTGGATTAACGTATACAATCGGTTTGCCTTACTCATCCGCTTTGTTATGTGTTGACCCTCCCTTTGGATTATATTACCGTATACAATCGGTTTGCCTTACCCATTCGCTATGTTATGTGTTGACCCTCCCTTTGGATTAACGTATACAATCGGTTTGCCTTACTTATCCGATATGTTATATGTTGACCCTCCCTTTGGATTAACGTATACAATCGGTTTGCCTTACTCATCCGCTATGTTATGTGTTGACCCTCCTTTTGGATTAACGCATACAATCGGTTTGCCTTACTCATCCGCTATGTTATGTGTTGACCCTCCCTTTGGAATAACGTTTACAATCGATTTGCCTTACTCATCCGCTGTGTTATGTGTTGATCCTCACATCGGATGATCGTATACAATAGGACTGCCTTACCCATTCGGTATGTTATATGTTGTCCCTCCCTTCAGATGTACGTATACAATCGGTTTGCCTTACTCGTCCGCTATGTTATATGTTGACCCTCAGTTTGGATTAACGTATACAATCGGTTTACCTTACTTATCCGCTATGTTATGTGTTGACCCTCCCTTCGGATGTACGTATACAATAGGACTGCCTTACCCATTCGGTATGTTATATGTTGTCCCTCCCTTCAGATGTACGTATACAATCGGTTTGCCTTACTCATCCGCTATGTTATATGTTGACCTTCCCTTTGGATTAACGTATACAATCGGTTTGCCTTACTCATCCGCTATGTTATGTGTTGTCCCTCCCTTCAGATGTACGTATACAATCGATTTGCCTTACTCATCCGCTATGTTATGTGTTGACCCTCCCTTCGGATGTACGTATACAATAGGACTGCCTTACCCATTCGGTATGTTATATGTTGTCCCTCCCTTCAGATGTACGTATACAATCGGTTTGCCTTACTCATCCGCTATGTTATATGTTGACCTTCCCTTTGGATTAACGTATACAATCGGTTTGCCTTACTCATCCGCTATGTTATGTGTTGTCCCTCCCTTCAGATGTACGTATACAATCGATTTGCCTTACTCATCCGCTATGTTATATGTTGTCCCTCCCTTCAGATGTACGTATACGGTTTGTCTTACTCATCCGCTATGTTATATGTTGTCCCTCCCTTTGGATTAACGTATACAATCGGTTTGCCTTACTCATCCGCTATGTTATATGTTGTCCCTCCCTTCAGATGTACGTATACAATCGGTTTGCCTTACTCATCCGCTATGTTATGTGTTGACCCTCCCTTTGGATGTACGTATACAATCGGTTTGCCTTACTTATCCGCTATGTTATGTGTTGACCCTCCCTTTGGATTAACGTATACAATCGGTTTGCCTTACTTATCCGATATGTTATATGTTGACCCTCCCTTTGGATTAACGTATACAATCGGTTTACCTTACTTATCCGCTATGTTATATGTTGACCCTCCATTTGCATTAACGTATACAATCGGTTTGCCTTACTCATCCGCTATGTTATATGTTGTCCCTCCCTTTGGATTAACGTATACAATCGGTTTGCCTTACTCATCCGCTATGTTATATGTTGTCCCTCCCTTTGGATTAACGTATACAATCGGTTTGCCTTACTCATCCGCTATATTATGTGTTGACCCTCCCTTCGGATGTACGTATACAATCGGTTTGCCTTACTTATCCGCTATGTTATATGTTGACCCTCCATTTGGATTAACGTATACAATCGGTTTGCCTTACTTATCCGCTATGTTATATGTTGACCCTCCATTTGGATTAACGTATACAATCGGTTTGCCTTACTCATTCGCTATGTTATATGTTGACCCTCCATTTGGATTAACGTATACAATCGGTTTGCCTTACTTATCCGCTATGTTATATGTTGACCCTCCCTTCGGATGTACGTATACATTCGGTTTGCCTTACTTATCCGCTATGTTATATGTTGACCCTCCATTTGGATTAACGTATACAATCGGTTTGCCTTTCTCATTCGCTATGTTATATGTTGACCCTCCATTTGGATTAACGTATACAATCGGTTTGCCTTACTCATTCGCTATGTTATGTGTTGACCCTCCCTTTGGATTAACGTATACAATCGGTTTGCCTTACTTATCCGCTATGTTATATGTTGACCCTCCATTTGGATTAACGTATACAATCGGTTTGCCTTACTCATCCGCTATGTTATATGTTGTCCCTCCTTTTGGATTAACGTATAAAATCGGTTTGCCTTACTCATTCGCTATGTTATGTGTTGACCCTCCCTTTGGATTAACGTATACAATCGGTTTGCCTTACTTATCCGCTATGTTATATGTTGACCCTCCATTTGGATTAACGTATACAATCAGTTTGCCTTACTCATCCGCTATGTTATATGTTGACCCTCCATTTGGATTAACGTATACAATCGGTTTGCCTTACTCATTCGCTATGTTATGTGTTGACCCTCCCTTTGGATTAACGTATACAATCGGTTTGCCTTACTTATCCGCTATGTTATATGTTGACCCTCCATTTGGATTAACGTATACAATCGGTTTGCCTTACTCATTCGCTATGTTATGTGTTGACCCTCCCTTTGGATTAACGTATACAATCGGTTTGCCTTACTCATTCGCTATGTTATATGTTGACCCTCCCTTTGGATTAACGTATACAATCGGTTTGCCTTACTCATCCGCTATGTTATATGTTGACCCTCCATTTGGATTAACGTATACAATCGGTTTGCCTTACTCATTCGCTATGTTATATGTTGTCCCTCCCTTTTGATTAACGTATACAATCGGTTTGCCTTACTCATCCGATATGTTATATGTTGACCCGCCCTTTGAATTAACGTATACAATCGGTTTGCCTAAATCATCCGCTTTGTTATGTGTTGTCCCTCCCTTCAGATGTACGCATACAATCGGTTTGCCTTACTCATCCGCTATGTTATATGTTGTCCCTTCCTTTGGATTAACGTATACAATCGGTTTGCCTTACTCATCCGCTTTGTTATGTGTTGACCCTCCCTTTGGATTATATTACCGTATACAATCGGTTTGCCTTACCCATTCGCTATGTTATGTGTTGACCCTCCCTTTGGATTAACGTATACAATCGGTTTGCCTTACTTATCCGATATGTTATATGTTGACCCTCCCTTTGGATTAACGTATGCAATCGGTTTGCCTTACTCATCGACTATGTTATGTGTTGACCCTCCTTTTGGATTAACGTATACAATCGGTTTGCCTTACTCATCCGCTATGTTATGTGTTGACCCTCCCTTTGGAATAACGTTTACAATCGATTTGCCTTACTCATCCGCTATGTTATGTGTTGATCCTCACATCGGATGTACGTATACAATAGGACTGCCTTACCCATTCGGTATGTTATATGTTGTCCCTCCCTTCAGATGTACGTATACAATCGGTTTGCCTTACTCGTCCGCTATGTTATATGTTGACCCTCCCTTTGGATTAACGTATACTATCGGTTTACCTTACTTATCCGCTATGTTATGTGTTGACCCTCCCTTCGGATGTACGTATACAATAGGACTGCCTTACCCATTCGGTATGTTATATGTTGTCCCTCCCTTCAGATGTACGTATACAATCGGTTTGCCTTACTCATCCGCTATGTTATATGTTGACCTTCCCTTTGGATTAACGTATACAATCGGTTTGCCTTACTCATCCGCTATGTTATGTGTTGTCCCTCCCTTTGGATTATATTACCGTATACAATCGGTTTGCCTTACCCATTCGCTATGTTATGTGTTGACCCTCCCTTTGGATTAACGTATACAATCGGTTTGCCTTACTTATCCGATATGTTATATGTTGACCCTCCCTTTGGATTAACGTATACAATCGGTTTGCCTTACTCATCCGCTATGTTATGTGTTGACCCTCCTTTTGGATTAACGTATACAATCGGTTTGCCTTACTCATCCGCTATGTTATGTGTTGACCCTCCCTTTGGAATAACGTTTACAATCGATTTGCCTTACTCATCCGCTATGTTATGTGTTGATCCTCACATCGGATGTACGTATACAATAGGACTGCCTTACCCATTCGGTATGTTATATGTTGTCCCTCCCTTCAGATGTACGTATACAATCGGTTTGCCTTACTCGTCCGCTATGTTATATGTTGACCCTCCCTTTGGATTAACGTATACAATCGGTTTACCTTACTTATCCGCTATGTTATGTGTTGACCCTCCCTTCGGATGTACGTATACAATAGGACTGCCTTACCCATTCGGTATGTTATATGTTGTCCCTCCCTTCAGATGTACGTATACAATCGGTTTGCCTTACTCATCCGCTATGTTATATGTTGACCTTCCCTTTGGATTAACGTATACAATCGGTTTGCCTTACTTATCCGCTATGTTATGTGTTGTCCCTCCCTTCGGATGTACGTATACAATAGGACTGCCTTACTCATCCGCTATGTTATGTGTTGTCCCTCCCTTCAGATGTACGTATACAATCGATTTGCCTTACTCATCCGCTATGTTATGTGTTGACCCTCCCTTCGGATGTACGTATACAATAGGACTGCCTTACCCATTCGGTATGTTATATGTTGTCCCTCCCTTCAGATGTACGTATACAATCGGTTTGCCTTACTCATCCGCTATGTTATATGTTGACCTTCCCTTTGGATTAACGTATACAATCGGTTTGCCTTACTCATCCGCTATGTTATGTGTTGTCCCTCCCTTCAGATGTACGTATACAATCGATTTGCCTTACTCATCCGCTATGTTATATGTTGTCCCTCCCTTCAGATGTACGTATACAATCGGTTTGTCTTACTCATCCGCTATGTTATATGTTGTCCCTCCCTTTGGATTAACGTATACAATCGGTTTGCCTTACTCATCCGCTATGTTATATGTTATCCCTCCCTTCAGATGTACGTATACAATCGGTTTGCCTTACTCATCCGCTAAGTTATGTGTTGACCCTCCCTTTGGATGTACGTATACAATCGGTTTGCCTTACTTATCCGCTATGTTATGTGTTGACCCTCCCTTTGGATTAACGTATACAATCGGTTTGCCTTACCCATTCGGTATGTTACATGTATATGTTGTCCCTCCCTTCAGATGTACGTATACAATCGATTTGCCTTACTCATCCGCTATGTTATGTGTCGACCCTCCCCTTGGATTAACGTATACAATAGGACTGCCTTACCCATTCGCTATGTTACATGTATATGTTGTCCCTCCCTTCAGATGTACGCATACAATCGGTTTGCCTTACTCATCCGCTATGTTATATGTTGTCCCTCCCTTTGGATTAACGTATACAATCGGTTTGCCTTACTCATCCGCTATGTTATGTGTTGACCCTCCCTTTGGATTAACGTATACAATCGGTTTGCCTTACTCATCCGCTATGTTATGTGTTGACCCTCCCTTTGGATTAACGTATACAATCGGTTTGCCTTACTTATCCGCTATGTTATGTGTTGACCCTCCATTTGGATTAACGTATACAATCGGTTTGCCTTACTTATCCGCTATGTTATGTGTTGACCCTCCCTTTGGATTAACGTATACAATCGGTTTGCCTTACTCATCCGCTATGTTATGTGTTGACCCTCCATTTGGATTAACGTATACAATCGGTTTGCCATACTTATCCGCTATGTTATATGTTGACCCTCCATTTGGATTAACGTATACAATCGGTTTGCCTTACTCGTCCGCTATGTTATATGTTGACCCTCCATTTGGATTGACGTATACAATCGGTTTGCCTTACTCATCCGCTATGTTATGTGTTGTCCCTCCCTTCAGATGTACGTATACAATCGGTTTGCCTTACTCATCCGCTATGTTATGTTTTGACCCTCCCTTCGGATGTACGTATACAATAGGACTGCCTTACCCATTCGCTATGTTATATGTTGACCTACATTCGGACTGCCTTGTCCATTCACTCTGTAATATATTGACCTTCCCCTTAGATGTACGTATACAATCGGATTATATTACCCATCCACTAAGTTATATGTTGATCTTCCCTTACAATCGGAATAGGTTACCCATCCACTAAGTTATATGTTGACCTTCCCTTACAATCGGATTATGTTACCCATCCACTAAGTTATATTTTGACCTTCCTTTACAATTTGATTATGTATCCCATCCACTAAGTTATATTTTGACCTTCCCTTACAATTTGATTATGTTACCCATCCACTATGTTATATTTTGACCTTCCCTTACAATTTGATTATGTTACCCATCCACTAAGTTATATTTTGACCTTCCCTTACAATTGGATTATGTTACCCATCCACTATGTTATATTTTGACCTTCCCTTACAATTGGATTATGTTACACATTCACTATGTTATATGTTGACCTTCCCTTACAATTGGATTATGTTACCCATCCACTAAGTTATATTTTGACCTTCCCTTACAATTGGATTATGTTACCCATCCACTATGTTATATTTTGACCTTCCCTTACAATTGGATTATGTTACCCATCCACTAAGTTATATTTTGACCTTCCCTTACAATTTGATTATGTTACCCATCCACTAAGTTATATTTTGACCTTCCCTTACAATTGGATTATGTTACACATTCACTATGTTATATGTTGTACTTACCTGATAAAAGAATCCAAAACGATCATTAAATGGAATATCAAATACGTGTAGTAGCTGTTTAACTGTTGCCAATAAGGGATCTGTATATCCCCAAAGAAGATCTTTTACTGAATGTTTTACAAACAGATCTGCGTCTTGGGAAATGTCAAAAAACAGTTTTGCCATCTCCCGAATGAATGCGTATTCATATGTAACTAAAGTGGTGGCAGTCTGAAACAAGAATATTGTTTTAACAAGTACACAATTAGGACAATAGACAACTTTTTATGAACGCGATAAATTCGTTATTCGGTTAGCCATTAACCACTTACGGCTCCATGGAGGGTTAGTAAAACATATAAGGGAATATTATATAACCTCCCTCCCTTTTGATGTAATAACCCTTTATTGATAGGTATGGGGTCAGTAGCAAGCCATGTAACTTATCATATGTATCTACATGTAGTTATGTGACTTTCATCAAAGCCGAAAAATAGCCTTTTAGTATACTATAATATCAGTGGCGGATCCAGGGGGAGGGGTCCGGGGGTTGGAACCCCCTTTTTTTGGACGATCAATGCATTTAAATGGGGACATGTAGTTGGACCCCCCCCCTTTTTTTGTCTTGGGTTAGAAACCCCCCTTTTAAAATGGCTTGATCCGCCCCTGAATTTATACGCTTTTTGTTTTTCAACAATTTGAAATCCATTGTTAAATGGTATTATTTCTATTATGTTTAACTTTTTTTTAAAGTGAAGAAGTACAACTTACAATTAGAGGCAAATTTAGTGAGGTAAATGTATCATTTTCATCCCCAACAGATAGATGGCGCTGAAATACGTAGACGTTTCTCTCATTGTAACTGACTGTGAAGTTCTTGTGGTGGGTCAGATTTTCTTTTGTATCAATTAATCTGAAACAAATGTAAATGCATGAATAAGTTGTGTGTTTAATGGTTTAGTTTATTGTGCATGGACAAAAGAAAGTTTTTGTTTGACTTCTAACCGTGTGTTTTATCAACGGTTAGCGATCAATGAAATACAAAATAGTTTTTATGACATAAATGTTCAAAATCAGTTACCATATGCATCCAGTTTAACTTTGGAAGTACCTGTATGTATATGGTCCTATCTCCTCTAACACAGGTTGAGGAGTTTAAATTTGAAAGTACGTGTATGTATATGGTCCTATCTCCTCTAACACAGGTTTAGCAGTTTATATTTGAAAGTACCTGTATGCATATGGTCCTTTCTCCTCTAACACAGGTTTAGCAGTTTAATTTGGAAGTACCTGTATGTATATGGCCCTTTCTCCTCTTACACAAGTTTAGCAGTTTAAATTTGAAAGTACGTGTATGTATATGGTCCTTTCTCCTCTAACACAGGTTTAGCAGTTTATATTTGGAAGTACCTGTATGTATATGGTCCTTTCTCCTCTAACACAGGTTTAGCAGTTTATATTTGGAAGTACCTGTATGTATATGGTCCTTTCTCCTCTTACACAGGTATAAGAGTTTTAATTTGGAAGTACCTGTATGTATATGGTCCTTCCTCCTCTAACACAGGTTTAACAATTTAAATTTGGAAGTACCTGTATGTATATTTTCCTTCTTCCTCTAACACAGGTTTAGCAGTTTAAATTTGGAAGTACCTGTATGTATATGGTCCTTTCTTCTCTGACACAGGTTTAGCAGTTTAAATTTGGAAGTACCTGTATGTATATGGCCCTTTCTCCTCTTACACAAGTTTAGCAGTTTAAATTTGAAAGTACCTGTATGTATATGGTCCTTTCTCCTCTAACACAGGTTTAGGAGTTTATGTTTGGAAGTACCTGTATGTATATGGCTCTTTTTCCTCTTACACAGGTTTAGCAGTTTAAATTGTGAAGTACCTGTATGTATATGGTCCTTTCTCCTCTAACACATGTTTAGCAGTTTAAATTTGGAAGTATCTGTATGTATATGATCCTTTCTCCTCTAAGACAGGTTTAGCAGTTTAAATTTGGAGGTACCTGTATGTATATGGTCCTTTCTTCTCTTACACAGGTTTGGCAGTTTAAATTTGGAAGTACCTGTATGTATATATGGTCCTTTCTCCTCTAACACAGGTTTAGCAGTTTAAATTGTGAAGTACCTGTATGTATATGGCCCTTTCTCCTCTTAAACAGGTTTAGCAGTTTGAATTGTGAAGTACCTGTATGTATATGGTCCTTTCTCCTCTAACACAGGTTTAGCTCCATTTTGTACAATCTCTTCAGGATTAACTACATGAAAAAAGTACAATTGGAAATCTATGGGAATCGGTGGATTTATCCAATAGTTGTAAGTTTTTGTCCCCTTCACAAGTGGCATCATCTGAAAGTATATTTTAAATGGATATGAAATATGAAAGTATATTCTCTCTGCACAAACATCATTGACATACCGATTTGTCTGACACCACTTTGTCAATAAAAACCAAACTATAATACATGGAATAGTGTATGGAAAGGTATCTATACAGGGATTCTCATTTGGTTTTAATCTATTGCTTTAAATACTGATAGGATGAATTTTTTTCTGAAGCATGCATTTACGTGGTACATTGATATTGTTATCCAAGAATATGTTGACGTGATCTTCTTTTTATCTACATGTAAGTAGAGCTTACACAATATAATTAAATAAGAGTAAGAGTTATCTCTCTTTACGCCGTATAATGATTGACATTGCAAAAATGGGTGAAAATGTTATTTAAATTGAAGTACAAAATTACATTATAACTTCATGGTTTTGTATAAAATTGATAAAAGCATACGAAGAGTATACCTACGAAGCCCCTTGGTATTCAGATTCCACTTTTAAGTTATATAAACTTCCGGATTGTTTCATTGTAGGCGATAGGCGATATTTGCAGCGTATATTAAAAGGGATGATCTAAAATGTTTAGCTTGCGTCAATGGACAACAGTTAGGCCATTGCAATTAATATTTTATACCGTGTCTTTTTATCTGTATTGTTTGAATGTTAGCTCCTGTCAAAACGTTAATAAGTATACCCGCTGCATTTCTATGCACCTGTCCTAAGTCAGGAACCTATTTGTTAGTGGTTGTCGTTTGTTGGTGTGATTCATAGGTGTTTCTCGTTTCTTTTTTTTATATAGATTAGACAGTTGTTTTTCCAGTATGAATTGTTTTCCGCTAGCCATTGTGGGGTCCTTTATTGCTTGAGTTTGCATGAGCTAAAGCTTCATGTTGAAGGCCGTACTTTGACTTATAATTCTTAACTTTTTATATATATTGTGATTGGATGGAGAGTTGTCTCATTGGGACTCATACCACATCTTCTTATCTATATTTAAAGATTATTCTACCATTTTGCCGACTGACACTGACTTCCCAAACATGTATCCCCTCAATAATTCAACTTTAGAATAACCGAACAAGTCAGTTCAAAATGTAGACTCATTATACAACTTCAATAAAGAAAACGACATTTGAATTGAGAAACAATCTCAACATTATTTATATATTCTAGATACATATCAATGGTAAACGTATATAGTTGTTCGGCATCTTTCTTAAATTGTAACTTGTAAAGAGCTAAATTTATATATATATCTGATTTAACAGGTGAAATTTGGATTGGATATTGAGAACATGTGCCATTTTGTCTTTGATCGTCGTTTATAGACGTGTTACGAAATGGTATAATTCTCGACGCTGAGGTTTACAAATTAGACCGTGTTCACATTGAGCTAAACTCGATGTGGTGTAAATGTACTCTACACTTACACTAAACTCAATTACGTTCCCACTTACAAGAAAATGCTCCGCTGATCGCAGCCTGATACGACTGCAGAGGTTGAACCCTGAACAGTTGTGACAAATTTGGACACAATATTCAAGCTTGATTCTGTCTGAATTTGGATTGTGATCAAATTTTTGACGTAGTATAGGCTTCTGACACGAAATAAATGTCAAGATCTTACAAATGTATTGTACAATATTGTGCAAAAAAAAGAAAAAACTGGAACCCCCAAACTTTTTTACCCCCCCCCCCCCCCCCTTCCTTGGAACAATTACCCCCACACTCAAACCCAGCCTTTCCTTTGTAGAATGGAACCTTGTAGTACGATTTCAGAGAGATCCATATTCTTAAACACGAGTTATTGTCTGGAAACTATAAACATGCTTTTTTTGGGGCCCTTTTTTGGCCCCCAAATCCCACATCAATTGGGCAATTACCCCCGAAACTCAATCCCAGCCTTCCTTTTGTGATATAGGACCTTGTGGTCAATACTCAATGTAGACCTAAAGCTACCTATATTTTAAGCAAAGCTATATATGTATATATCGAGACAAATAATTCGGTAAAGAACTTTATTAAAAATTGTTACAAATATCAATCTACTTCAAAAAACGTTTCTTCTTTATATATACATGTTAAAATTCATGTTCTAAACACCTTGTTTTGTGTCAATATACCCACACAAAGTCTACATTGACTATATACTGCATGTAGACAAATCATGATTTAAACAAACGTTGAGTTTTATCAATGGGAACGTTATTGTGTTTATAGCCAGTCAGTGCCTAACAAGATTTGTGAGGTATAACATTGGTTTGATTCCGCCAGTGTACTCTATCCGGAAGATGAAAATTCCTTGTATATTTTTTTTTTTTTTATCTACCAACAAAAACTCACTAGGATTTTTATTCTGGGTCCAGTGTAAAATATCCACCACTCATGATCTGATTTTAAAAAGAGTTTTTTTAAGGGAAATATATTTTTTTTAAATGAGGCTTGGTATTTTTTGGGGGTTATTTCATTAACTAAAACTTGCACAGCTGATTTAGGTAAAAAAATGTTTAGTGTTTTTCATCCACGAAATGTTCACACAAATGTTTTGAAACAGGAATGTTTGCACTAGTAATTTTGTACCAGGAATGTTAACACAATTATACTATATTTACAAATTAGATTTTAATATTTTTTCTAATCAAATCCATCAAATCATATGCTTTTAAATTATCACCATTTGTAATATTCATACTGGATTGCTTGCGTTTTGGTAGGCTTCGATATAAAATAGTATCCTCTATGTCAATATTTATTAATCAAACTGGTTCTTTGAAAATTATATTAATTTTAACCTAATAATTTATGTAAACAATAATCGGTTTAATATAAACAAAACTGAATGATATCAAGATCAACGCTTTCACACTATTTACATCTAGTGGAACCCCCACAGACATACACTAACTATCGTTAAATACACACATACACATATATCAGTATGTACAGAATATACAAAATGGGGGTTATGTTATTGCCTAGAGAACAAATGATTTATTTATTTTACGTATAAATCTACAGAGTTTTTCTAATTTAAACTTGAAGTCTTGTTAGTACAACTCATTATTTCTTTGAATTTCAAAATATTTGGCCTTTACCGCAAATTTTAATCAATTAGTTTTTTTTCTGTCATTTTCAAACTAATTTACATTCCAGAATATAGTGATATTCGTCACCAATACAGTTATTATTACATTTCAAACATTTTCTATTTTCCCTTTCTATACCATATCCTCCGTCCTGTTTCTACAGGAAGTCTATGATTTGTGGTTCTAAACTTACACAGCGTATAGATATCTTTATCTTCCAATATATTTAAAAAACATTCAAACTGAAATGTCTCCTTAAATGATCTATAATTTATAGATTTTGGTGAATTTAACATAAGTGAATGTCATTCCTGTCTAAATTGATCATGTAGGCGCATCTTTATCGAAGGGATAAGCCAATCTGAGCTAGGAAAAAGCTGAGTTGTCCAAATATAGGAAAAGCCAGTATCATCAAAAACGTTTCTTAAAAACTTTAACCATGGCGATTCAAATTGATTGTCGACCGACAATTTGTATAATAATTGATAAGCTAAATAAGACAGTTTTGAATCCTTTCCAGATAAAAGTCGTGTCCAAAATGCAATCATTTTTAGTTTGATATCTAGTTGAACAGGAAAAATGCCAAGTTCACCATAATCATATAGTTTGGGGTGGATGATTTTAACTTAAGTAACAATTTACAAAATCGTAATTGTACCCTTTCAATACATTGAATATTTTTACAAAATCCCCATACTTCTGAGCCATACAAAAGAATGGGCTTTACCATTTAATTAAACAGTTCTAGTTGACATTCAATTGCTAAATTATGAATGTGACCTCTTTTTAAAACCTCATACATTGCTTTTGTTGCCTTCTCTGCTTGCTTTTTTATTGCTTTACTAAAATTGCCGGTCCTGCTAAATAGTATACCAATATAGTTAAATTCATGAACTATATCTATATCTGCCCCATTAAAGGAAAATTTTAAATCTGTACAAGGCCTTCCCCTGGAAAATACCATGACTTTGGTTTTGTCAACATTTACCTTCAGTCTCCATATATAACAGTACTCTCCAAATTTGTTTAATATTTTTTGTAAGTCTTCTTTTGATACAGGCATTAGGACCGTATCGTCTGCATATAGCAGAACAAAAAGTTTTAGGTAAATGTTTAACTTATCTTCTAGTACATCTGAAATCACGTTAAGACCCTGAAGATTTTCCGTTTCTAAAAAATCTTACAAATCTTTCAAAAATAAGGCCAACAGAAAAGGCGACAAATTCTCACCTTGCCGTACACCAATATCACATGAGAAATAGTCTGATTTCTGTTTATTATATTTAATACAGGATTTAATATCTTTATTTATATTTATGTGGGTTTTTTTGCTGAGATAAACAATATTTTTTTCCTGGCGTAGCCATGCGTAAATGTATTTCTGCATTCCTCTTCAAAATATGACTTGTTTAATGGAATACAACTTCTGATTTGTTAACTTTCTCTTTTTTTTTTACAGCAAGAGTAAAGTCTTACTTTTATATCTTTAGTTTCATTGATAAGTACTTTATCAAATTGCGAAGATTCAATAACAATAACCGGTTCACATCATAATAAGTAATAGGGGTAAACTGGGTAGGGAGAAAATGACCGACAACGTGAGCTCTTTTTTTTTTTGTTATAAAGAATGAAATATGTCAACCAAAAGTTTTGCTATAATTTCAAAATCAATTTAATCTGTATTGGTATAGATTTAGGAACTTTAGTATGCGTATTGAAAGCAATATAAACTTTGGGCATCTGAAGTCTACATAATTTTTGACTTTATACAGAAAATACTATCTTTTAAAAGATTCTAGGTTTCACAAATAATGCACAAAGTAAAATCAATTCTTAGAATAGTGCCAACACATATTTTGATTGGTAAAGTGGTATGTCAAAAAGTGCGTTGAAATGAACCGTGATATAGCATCGAATTCCCTCATTGCAGTGTAGACGAAACTGACCTCTTAAACTATCGCATTGAATTTTGCTGTCTAAATATAGGTAGATTTGACATATTTGGACTGTTTTGTCTAAATACTTTTGTTTGGGATTATTTGTAATTATAACATTCTAATGAAACTGAAAAATGTGTTTTTTTTTGTAAAGATAAACAATAATTTTACTTAACGTGGCCGTGAGGAAAATGTATTTCGTCATTTCTCTTCGATAAATGTCTCAGTGAAAGTTGTTTAATGGAATAAAACGTCTAATTTGTAACTTTTCTCACTTTTATCGATAGCAGGCTGTTACTATCTACTCTTTATGAAGAAAATTTGAAGAAAATATTAAAATTTTAAATTCTTGTAACCTTTCATACCTTTAGTCTCATTGATAAACAAGAATGTGTCCAAAGTACACGGATTCCCCACTCGCACAATCATTTTTCATGTTCAGTGGTCCTTGAAATTGGGGTCAAAAATCTAAATTTGGCATTAAAATAAGAAAGATCATATCATAGGGAACATGTGTATTAAATTTCAAGTTGATTGGACTTCAACATGTTCAACTTCATCAAATACTACCTTGACCAGAAACTTTAACCTGAAACTCGCACCATCATTTTCTATGTTCAGTAAACCGTGAAGTTGGTGTAAAAAAACTCTACTTTGGCATTAAAATTAGAAAGATCATATCATAAGGAACATGTGTACTAATTTTCAAGTTGATAGGACTTCAACTTCATCAAAAACTACCTTAACCAAAAACTTCAACCTGAAGCGAACGAACGAACGGACGGACGAACGGACGGACGAACCGACCAGAAAACATAATTCCCATAAATGGGAAATAAATAAGGTGTGTTGCGCTGATACCCTCCCGTGTTTATATATAATTAGTTGCACACATAATGGAATATTTCGTTAAAAGGTTAAAACGTCTTAATCTTCGCAATTTAGCAATTTAGCATTCGAAGATGTAATACTGCTATCGGTAACAGCATAGGCAAAAATGTAACAGGATAGAACTTAATATAGTGATATATCATTAACTTAAATTTTTATTACAAAAAACAAATAAAGACAAGAGTAAACCAACATGCGAGGGATTTACTTGATGTTGGGTTTATTTGACAGAAAGAACAAATGCTTCTGCATTTTGAATATTGATATCTTAGATTTGCATAACTGGTGGTCACAGAATGCATATATATAGAAGTGTTTACCTTTGAAACCGTGATATTGCCTACGAAAAACAAGCTTACAGGAGCCTGTATTTCAGTGTTTGTCGTTTGTTTATATGTTACATATTTGTTTTTCGTTTATTTAGTTTTATACAAATAAGGCCGTTAGTTTTCTCGTTTGAATTGTTTTACATTGTCATATTGGGGCCTTTTAAAGCTGATTATGCGGTATGAGCTTTGCTCATTGTTGAAGGCCGTACGGTGACCTATAGTTGTTAACGTCTGTGTCATTTTGGTCTCTTGTGGATAGTTGTCTCATTGGCAACCATACCACATCTTCTTTTTTATATCAAAATTTTATCGAAATCCTTTCTAAATAACCCGAAATTTCTTTTGAACACGATAACAGGAGAGACAAAATATTACACCACCTATCAAAAAATATTTCAATATATTCTTGTATGACATTATCAACATTGCACCTTTTTATATGTTGTTCTTTAAGTACTGTTTGTTTTGATTTGCTTAAGACGAGGGTTGTTTTTAAATGACCCATATACCGTTTCGTAACTCTCTATATAATTTGTTTGTAAAGCTGTGAAAAGTAAACTCGAAATTGATAGGTAAATAGCAAATATAAGTCAGGTTAAGTATATTTATGTTAATATTATACAGCAAACGCGAAAATAATTGAAACTAGATACCACTGAGATGGGAGCCATCTCTGTGGGCCCCGCTGACAATAACGTGGGGTAAATAAGTTGTATGGATAATCTGATATGAAGCATTATTTGAAGTTATTACATATAAGTCTCATGTGTGATTTTATTCTAAGATTTTAAGTTAAAACTGATAAATATTCTCAACTTACTTTCATAGTATAATAGTGATATGACTCGAGAGGTAGAGCGGACACAATTTGTTAAGAACAACTAACGGATGGACAGACCGACGGACTGACCTTTGACATAGGATGCATACATTATGACACATTCTCTGGTGTTGGTTAATATATATGTTAAGTTGAAAATGTTTGTCAGGTATAAAGTATGAAATAATAACAGCTGTCCTCTCAAAATATGGTGTGGATCAAATTTGTTAGCGATGGACAGACCAACAGACAGACAGACCTTTGACCTAGGAAGTTGTACATACATCATGACACACTCTCTGGTGTTGGTTAAAATGGATGTCAAGTATAATATTTGAAATCATAACGGTTCTCAAGATATAGAGCGGACACGATCTTCACCACAGGACACGGGGTTGTCAACTGAAACCAAAGTTTTTGACCTTGACCTTTGACCTAGGAAGTTGTACATACATCATGACACGCCCTCTGGTGGTGGTTAAAATGGATGTCAAGTATAAACTTTGAAATCATAACGGTTATCTAGATATGGAGCGGACACGATCTTCACCACAGGACACAGGGTTGTCAACTGAAACCAAAGTTTTTTTACCTTGACCTTTGACCTAGGAAGTTGTACATACATCATGACACGCCCTCTGGTGGTGGTTAATAAACATGTTAAGTATAAAGTATGAAATCATAATGGTTCTCTAGATATGGAGCGGACACAAAGTTAAAGTGTTACGGACGGACGGACGGACAGACGAACGGACTGATCATTATACGGCGACCCCCCTACAGGCGGGGCCCTAATTAATCAGTGGCGGATCCAGAACTTTTCATAAGGGGGGCCCGCTGACTGGCCTAAGGGGGGCCCCGCTTCAGTCATGCTTCAGTGATTCCCTATATAATCAACCAAATTCTTCCCACGAAAGGGGGGGCGGGCCCCCCAGCCCCCCCCCCCCCCCCTCTGGATCCGCCTATGTTAATGGAAAGCAAAAAAATAACGACTGGGAAAAAAAGGGAGGGCTAAAAAAACGTCTCCTGTCCCTAAGTACTTATATGGTTTATATGGTGCATGCTCACATTCAATACATTTTGTATTGTGAAGAAGACTTTAAATAAGTATATTTTACTTGTATTTGGTCCTTTTTGCGTTGAGAAAATAAAATATGGTGAATAAAATACACGCAATAATTTCTTAATTTGCAGTATACAAAAGATAGGACATAATTGAACCTGAAACCTTTGTAATGTATATACTATACTCACTCAAGAGAATACAAACATGTGTAAAAACATATATTATACGAGGAACTTTTGTTTTACATAATTTCATCCTTACTTTTTTCAGTTTTTGATCGACTTCCATGTTGACCAGTGGTCCTAGTAAAATTCCAGAGATTAGGAGAAATAAACCAGTGAATCCTAATCCAATTATTAAGAGCCGTTGTGATAATTTACAAACCATTTTGATAAAATTAGTTCGGGTGAATGACACATTTCAATTTTGATTTTTGATAACATAAATATGTCTGCACAACGTGATCAACCTCGCTTCACTTGGTTTGTTTATGTAAAAAATAGTAACTCGTAACGGGTCACTGCACCTGGGATAAATTTAGAAATAGTTATAAGTGTAATCAATGTGGTACTATGTATACAGGTCGATTGACCTCATTGACCCAATCTAATTGTCCTTATGATTACGAAATAGCAAATTTGATTTGTAATATGATATTGTAGGGTATTGCAAAAACAACCATCAAAATAAAATATATAGATGTGTGATTCTGCTCGAGAGATTGATCCTTGACGAGTAAGAAATTTTAATCAGATTTCAAATTGTAACAAACATAAATAAAATGCTACGCAGGGCGGAGCTTGATACGACCACAGACGTCAAACTCTGAACAATCGGGGCCAGTTGGGACACAACATTCAAGCTTGATACATCTCTGAATTTAGATTGTGATTAAATATTTGACACAGCATATGTTTCTGACACAGAATGAATATGGTCTATTGAACTTAAAAAATAAATAAATTTACCTTTTATGGTCAAATATCCACAATCCAAATACATGGATTGATTCAACATATAATCCCAAGAATTCAATTTTTGATGAAATCAAACAAAGTTTAATTTTGGACCCTTTTGACCTCAATGTGGACCAATTTGATACCAGGGCCCAAAAATCAAAATCTAAATACATAGTTAGATTAAGCATATCAAAGAACCCCATATATTAAATTTTTGTTGAAATCTAACAAAATTAAATTTTGGAGCCCAATTTGGACCAACTTGAAAACTGGGCCCATAATCGAAATTCTAAATACATGTTTAGATACAGCATATCAAAAGACCCCAATTATTCATTTTTTGTTAAAAGCAAAAAACAACTTAATTTTGGACCCTTTTGACCTTAATGTAGATCAATTTGTAAACGGGACTAAAAATTTAAAATCTAAAAGCACTGTTAGATTTGACATATCAAAGAACCCCATAAATTCATTTTTTGTTAAAATCAAAGTTTTTAATATTGGACCATCTGGACCTTAATGTAGACAATTTCGAAAACAGGATTAAAAATTAAAAATACAAATACACGGTTAGATTCAGTATATTTAAGAACACCAAGATTTAAAGAATAAAACGCCATTGAAATTGGTCAAGAAATAAGTAATTTATACAAAGAATAAGAAAAGTATTGTTTTTGGCCCCTTATTCCTAAACAGTTTGGGTCATAACCCCCAAAACCAATCCCAACCTTCCTTTTTTGGTATGGAACCTTGTGGTACAATTTCAGAAAAGATTCATACACTAACACACAAGTTATTGTCTGAATACTAGAAAACAGGGCCGTAACTAGGGTACGAATTCAGGGGAGGCTGGGGTTTGGGGGCCGCCGATTGAGGCCCCCTTAGAGAGAGGGGTTTGGGGGGCGCAGCCCCCCGCCGATTTTTTTCTCGCAGTAAAATGGCTAAAAATGACCCGTTTTCCTTCGATTTACTTACTTTAAGAAACATCAGTATTGCTGGATCCTTGAAGCAATTTTTTATACAAACAATTATTATCTGTATTTAAAGATATTTTTGTTAGAAATCAAACTGGTAAGTTAAAAAAAAACATACAAAGCAAGATCATAGAAAGCAAGATATTTTTTTTGTCGAGGACCTTGAATTTTAATATTGTTGAAAGCTGAACAGACATGTATATAACTACAACCAGGGACTTTCTAAACTAGTACATACTTACTGCTTCAACGAATAGGAGTGTTTTACTACTAATGCATTGACCATAATGTTCTCGTACGATCGGCCGGGAGACGTTAAAAAAAATGACACAACAGCTGATTCATCCGGTAACGAATTTCCAATATCATAAAAGGTTCAAAATACAAAGGGAACTTCCTCTGCTTAATGGCGCCCCTAAATAAATGCGAATAATTAAGTTTTATTCAAAATTGTCGAAAGCAAAGTTTCATATATGTGTTCTCGTACGAATACTGAACAACAGACGGACGGTCACACGAAAAATAAAATACTGAAACGGTTCACTTTCGGTAAAAAATCCGGAAAATGACAGATATATCACGTATCATGATAACACTGTTAAAACTGTAAACATGTGTTGTTTATAATATAAATTCAAGTTCTTCGTGTACATATTGTCAATATTTCATTTTATTACTTCAAACAAAAAATTTGGTGTAGAAATTTCAGGGCATGCAGTTGCATGCCTCCCCTGCCTCATAGGTAGTTACGGCCCTGGAAAAATACTTATTTTGACCCCTTTTGTGCCGCTTGTTCCTAAATTGTTGAGATCATAACCCCCAAAATCAATACCAACTTTTCTTTTGTGGTTTCAAAGCTAATGTTTAAATTTCATTGAGATCCATTCACTTAAAGGGGCACTAACTGTCAAATTCATGGTCACCGATTTGACTCAAATTCTCATATTTCATTTATAACAATGTAAAACATTTATCCACACTATCAAAAGTCTAAATTAAACAGTTTACAGAGCATAGGGTAAATAAAATATAGGTTCGTTTCGTGTGTATTTTAGTCCAGACGCCATCTAATTAACTATCGATTTGACCTCAGATGACCATATAAGCGATGGAAACATAAATAAAGATATGAATAGATTAAACCAACACGTGCAATTGGATTTTTATAGGTCTGTTTGCTTTTATTTTTTAGATTAAAAATATATGTATCTCATTGCTTTTAACCGTAGAAGAATAATTTTATGTGCATCGAATTAGTAATCAAATGATTTACCGTAGTTTCACTTTCATTGTTGACATTCTTTTTCTTTAAATAACCAGTACACGTACAATGCATGCGTTGTCAATCTCTAGCTAGGGGTTAAATTGAAGTTCACATGCATACGGATGTAAAGAGGTCGACTCATTCACTTGCAAGTGAAAACCTAATTATCAACGTTTCTTAGCGTAATTTGACAAAATTGAACTTTTTTGGCTGCAAAAAGCGAATTGTAATTTCACTATTTAACTTTCATTATTGATTGAACAAAAAAAATCAAACTTTAGATTTTTTATATATCTCGTAGCTAGTGCCCCTTTAAACTAAAGTTATTAATTGTCCGGAAGGTAAGTGTCTTCGGACAACGCTGACGACGACGACGTGATACCAATGGTGACCATACCAATATGCGAACGCAAAATTTTCTTGCGGTCGTATAAAAATATATTAAAAAAACAAATATGATGACGAGTACGTCAATAAATATATGATATAATCTTTATGTCTTTTGGGGCCCGCCCATATTTGGAAATAGAATCTCTTATATCTATCTTCTATACTAGTATTCTAAATGTTTTTATCAACTTCATCATTTAAATCATGTGACATATTGTATGTTTTGTCTTGACATGTACTCATAATTGAAATGTAATTTTTCTGACCTAATACGGGCACAGTGAATGGTTATTAAAATTATTTGTATTTGTATTTGTCTTAAGTTTGTTCTTCTATTAAATGGTCTTTAGTAATGCGACTTGTCACTGTATTGCTTTTCCCTCGATTTTGACATGAGCGAATGCGACTTGTCACTGTATTGCTTTTCCCTCGATTTTGACATCACCGAATGCGACTTGTCACTGTATTGCTTTTTCCCGATTTTGACATGAGCGAATGCGACTTGACACTGTATTGCTTTTCCCCGATTTTGACATTACCGAATACGACTTGTCACTGTATTGCGTTTCCTCGATTTTGACTTGACCGAATGTGACTTGTCACTGTATTGCTTTTCCCTCGATTTTGACATCACCGAATGCGACTTGTCACTGTATTGCTTTCCCCCGATTTTGACTTGACCGAATGCGACTTGTCACTGTATTGCTTTTCCCCGATTTCGACATGAGCGAATGCGACTTGTCACTGTATTGCTTTTCCCCGATTTTGACATGAGCGAATGCGACTTGACACTGTATTGCTTTTCCCCGATTTTGACATTACCGAATACGACTTGTCACTGTATTGCGTTTCCTCGATTTTGACTTGACCGAATGCGACTTGTCACTGTAATACTATTTCCTCGATTTTGACTTGACCGAATGCGATTTATCAATGTATAGCAATTACAATGAGTATCACAACGGTTGCCATGAGTATTACCGCAACTCTTTACCCTTACTCCTAGGTATATTATTGGCGGGGCAGTGGGTGAAGAGTCTTTCTATATGAAGTATTTTTGTAATTGTTATTTTTTCATCGTTTTCTTTTCGCCCATGATATTGTCCTTTGTTTATTATAATTGTGATATTTTATTTCCAAATTAATATCTTCTTTTAGTTTTGATCATGCGAGTTCAAATAAGGTGAAAGGTGAAATAATTCAGATCACATTAATGCCTGAAGGCCCAATATAAAACATGTAGTATTTGTATAGTAAAATACTAAGTACAAATGTACTTATAACACTTATCAAAGCTATGAATAAGCATTTTGTTATTATTTAACAGTAGATTAAAAGTAGAGCAATCGATTGTATAACAGTGAGTTTGCGCAATAGTATACTTGTCCTTATAATAGGTGATATTTGCTTTAGTTATCAAAGCAATTCATTCCTAGTGTATATTTGAATCGAATTTATCAGAATTGAGAAATTTAGGGTGAGAGAATATACAGGAAAGCTATGTACATTTTGTAATTATATTTCGTTAAAGGGTCCTATTATTGTCTTGAAGTTAAAAGATTATTGTGCAGTTGTCAGACCACCAATTCACCACTTTCAAATTAGAACGTAATAGTAGCCCTAAACTAACCAAAAATAATTGCAGAAATGAAACTTTTGGAAAAGGTGAAATATATTTAGATGATTTTGAGCCAAAATTTACTTGTCTATGATTTTGAATTTAAATATCCTGAAATGCGCTCCATATTATACATGTTATACTTATTTTAGATTTCCAGAAAACCAGGGGTTATTTTTAGTAGTACTTATCTTGTACAATTTAGGATATTAATACCTGGTTTCTATGAAGTTAAAATTAAGGTAAAATATTGTGACAGCTGTGAAAATTGCAAAATTTTGTGGTCTGACATCTAATTTGGGGCCTGACATCTAATTGCATCAATGAACTCGGTGCGCTGTAGATTTTTAAATTGAGAGAAAAAAGCATTTCCCCTTCAATCCGGGTATGCATACGATATGTATATATATGACGTGAGCGGCCGGTTATTCGATGTTAATTTTTTAGTAGGCTTATTTATTCAATTGATTAAATACAAAATAGACAGGAAACGGAATTAATTTCGAAATTGGCTAAGGACCGAAATTTTCCGTCCGTGGTAAAGTGTTATCTAAATTTTATTTCTTTAAAAGACAACGAAGGTCTCTATGTGTATTTAAATCGGTATTCGGTGGTCATTCATCAAACTGGAAAGTTGAGCCTTCCTCAAAGATCAAAGTCATTTATATCTATTATATACATATAAATTTAATCATTTAAATTACTGTTACGAATTTAAAGTCTATGCAATCAAAAAGAGGATGAAAACATTTCCTTATGTATTGCAAAAAAAAATGAAAATTATAGAAAACAACTATTTAACATGTTTAATAAACTAAATATTAATTCAGAAGCTCTGTGCCCTGAAAAAGTTATGAAAACCATTATTAGTTTACTTAACCCACGAAATATAATAATTGATGATACAAAAAAAAAGATATGCCATTACATACAATTATGTTTTGAATCATTGTATTTTTTTTTTATTTAAAATCTTACTAAACTTATATGGAATCTTACTAACCTAAATTATACGGAATATACACGGTCCCCACGAAGTTGCTCTTAACCAATCATATTCTTAGAAATATACTAAAAGTATAGGAGGTAAGATAAATCATTATGCTTTGTATTGATTTTCCTGATTTAATAAAAGCTTGAAACTTGACACTATGGGTAGCGACTCTTTTCAGAGTTGTCATTACATTCATTCATTATTTCAGTCACGTCTCAGTCATTACAGCTGAACAGACGCGTTGGGTCAGCTCTCCTTTACCCGCTATCTACGATGAGGGTTTACTGATAGATGGATCAACGACTAACTACGTCCGATGAAAGAAACCAATCCAAAGCTTTATTTATAATACAAGATACCATACCACAAAAGGAAGGCTGGAATTGAATTTTAGGTGGAGATGCCCCAAATGTTCAGGAATTACACACCAAATACAATACTGCGAAATTGAAGATTTTTTTTCTTGCTATTGCACAATACGTTGCAATGAGGATTTCTTTTTTTTTCTCTTGCTATTGCACAATACTGTGCAATTGAAGATTTTTTTGCTTATGCGCAATACTGTGCTTGTGGAATAGTGTTCTATTATGCAATACTGTGCAATTGGAGATATCTTGCTATTGCCAAAATACTGTGTCGTAAAGTTTGTAGATTTCTTGATATAGCACAATACTATGCAATTGATTTTTTTTCTTTTCTTTCTTTTTTTCTTTTTTTTTAATTTGACCATGTTGTTAGAGATTATGGATATCAGACCATTCTTGGTAAATTAAATGTCCCATTTCAAAAATTTACCACATTTATCTTGTGTCAGAAACCTATTTAACAGAGGCGGAATTAGGGGGGGCCAGGGGGTCCGGCCCCCCCCTTTTTGGGAAAAAAATTGGTTGCTTATATAGGGAATCACTGAAGCGTGACTGGAGCGGGCCCCCTCTTAGGTCAGTCAGTGGGCCCCCACTTATGAAAATTTCTGGATCCGCCACTGTTTAATGTCAAAAATTTGATCACACTCCAAATTCAGACAGTATCATGCTTCAATACTGTGTCAAAACTGTTCAGAGTTCGACCTCTGAGGTCGTATCGGGCTGCGTTCATCTAAGCATTTTATTAAAATATAAGATTATATGATTTTTCGTTTTCATTAATCAGGCTTACAAAAGTACATAGATACGTAATATCAACAAAAGTATATAGATAGACCCTATCAACAAAAGTACAAAGATAGACCATATCAAAACCGAATGTTTACACCACTCACAGCACAAATAAAAATGAAACGGCTTCATGCAAATATTTAGTAAGAATTTCAATGACGAATTTTGCCGCTTTTTAATAGTTGTAAACTGTGAGTTGCGACGATATTTATTCCGATTTGTTGCATGCATATATTAATGTACTTTAACTCTTTAAAGTATTGGCATGCTGTTCGATAATGTGCGTAGTCTTTACGACTTTGTTTTTAAACAAATCCAAGTTTGTCCTCTGAACGATTTTGTTACGTTTTCAACGTTATCGATTGGGGACGGAATAAATGTTTTTATGCCCCATTTATGAGCATTATGTTTTCTGGTATGTGCGTCCGTTCATTCGTTGGTCCGTTCGTCCGTCTGTCCCACTTTGGGTTAAAGTTTTTGGTCGAGGTAGTTTTTCATGAAGTTGAAGTCCAATCAACTCAAAACTTAGTACATATGTTCCGTATGATATGATCTGTCTAATTGTAATGCCAAATTAGAGTAAAGAAAGTCGGAGAACCTTGGTTGTATCATATCTTACAGTTTCTATGGTAGAAAAAAATCGAAGAACGTTGTTTGTATCATATCAGACAGTTTTCTATATTAGTGAAAGTCGAAGAACCTTGGTTGTATCATAACGCAGTTTTATGTGGTAGAGAAAGTCGAAGAACCTTGGTTGTATCTTTTCGGACAGTTTTCTGTGGTAGAGAAAGTCGAAGAACATTGGTTGTATACTATCAGACAGTTTTCTATTGTAGAGAAAAAACGGAGAACCTTGGTTGTATCATATCGGACAGTGTTCTGTGGTAGAGAAATTCGAGGAACCTTGGTTGTATCATGTCGGACAGTTTTCTAGGTAGAGAAAGTCGGAGAAGCTTGGTTGTATCATGTCGGACAGTTTTCTATGGTAGAGAAAGTCGGAGAACCTTGGTTGTATCATGTCGGACAGTTTTCTATGGTAGTAAAAGTCGGAGAAGCTTTATTGTATCATGTGGGACAGTTTTCTATGGTAGAGAAAGTCGGAGAAGCTTGGTTGTATCATGTCGGACAGTTTTCTATGGAAGAGAAAGTCGAAGAACCTTGGTTGCATCATATCGGACAGTTTCCTATGGTAGATTAAGTCGGAGAACCTTGGTTGCATCATATTGGACTGTTTTCTGTGGTAGTGAAAGTCGGAGAACCTTGATTGCATCATGTCGGACAGTTTTCTATAGTAGAGAAAGTCGGAGAAGCTTGGTTGTATCATATCGGACAGTTTTCTATCGTAGAGAAAGTCGGAGAACCTTGGTTGTATCATGTCGGACAGTTTTCTATGGTAGAGAAAGTCGGAGAACCTTGGTTGTATCATGTCGGACAGTTTTCTATGGTAGAGAAAGTCGGAGAACCTTGGTTGTATCATGTCGGACAGTTTTCTATGGTAGAGAAAGTCGAAGAACCTTGGTTGTATCATGTCGGACAGTTTTCTATGGTAGAGAAAGTCGGAGAACCTTGGTTGCATCATATCGGACAGTTTTCTATGGTAGAGAAAGTCGGAGAACCTTGGTTGCATCATGTTGGACTGTTTTCTGTGGTAGTGAAAGTCGGAGAACCTTGGTTGTATCATGTGGGACAGTTTTCTATGGTAGTGAAAGTCGGAGAACCTTGATTGCATCATGTCGGACAGCTTTCTGTGGAAGAGAAAGTCATGTCGGACAGTTTTCTATGGTAGTGAAAGTCGGAGAAGCTTGGTTGCATCATGTCGGACAGTTTTCTTTGGTAGACAAAGTCGGAGAACCTTGGTTGCATCATGTCGGACAGTTTCCTATGGTAGTGAAAGTCGGAGAACCTTAGTTGTATCATATTGGACAGTTTTCTATGGTAGAGAAAGTCGGAGAAGCTTGGTTGTATCATGTCAGACAGTTTTCTATGGTAGAGAAAGTCGGAGAACCTTGATTGTATCATGTTGGACAGTTTTCTATTGTAGAGAAAGTCGGAGAACCTTGGTTGTATCATGTTGGACAGTTTTCTATGGTAGTGAAAGTCGGAGAAGCTTTGTTGTATCATTTCGGACAGTTTTCTATGGTAGAGAAAGTCGAAGAACCTTGGTTGTATCATTTCGGACAGTTATCTATGGTAGAAAAAGTCGGAGAACCTTGGTTGTATCATGTTGAACAGTTTTCTATGGTAGAGAAAGTCGAAGAACATTGTTTGCATCATGTCGGACAGTTTTCTATGGTAGAGAAAGTCGGCGAACCTTGGTTGTATCATGTCGGACAGTTTTTTAATGCTAGATAAAATCGAAGAACCTTGGTTGCATCATGTCGGACAGTTTTCTATAGTAAAGAAAGTCGAAGAACCTTGGTTGTATCATGTCGGACAGTTTTCTATTGTAGTGAAAGTCGGAGAACCTTGGTTGTATCATGTCGGACAGTTTTCTATGGTAGTGAAAGTCGAAGAACCTTGGTTGTATCATTTCTGACAGTTTTCTATGGTAGTGAAAGTCGGAGAAGCTTGGTTGTATCATGTCGGACAGTTTTCTATGGTAGAGAAAGTCGAAGATCCTTGGTTGTATCATTTCCGACAGTTTTCTATGGTAGTGAAAGTCGGAGAACCTTGGTTGTATCATGTCGGACAGTTTTTTTTATGGTAGAGAAAGTCGAAGAAGCTTGTTGTATCATGTCGGACAGTTTTCTGTGGTAGTGAATGTCGGAGAACCTTGGTTGTATCATATCGGACAGTTTTCTGTGGTAGTGAAAGTCGGAGAACCTTGGTTGTATCATGTCGGACAGTTTTCTATGGTAGAAAAAGTCGGAGAACCTTGGTTGTATCATTTCGGACAGTTTTCTATGGTGGTGAAAGTCTGCGAACCTTGGTTATATCATGTCGGACAGTTTTCTATGGTAGTGAAAGTCGGAGAACCTTGGTTGTATCATATCGGACAGTTTTCTGTAGTAGTGAAAGTCGGAGAACCTTGGTTGTATCATTTCGGACAGTTTTCTATGGTAGAGAACATCGGAGAACCTTGGTTGTATCTTGTCGGACAGTTTTCTATGGTAGAGAAAGTCGAAGAAGCTTTGTTGTATCATTTCGGACAGTTTTCTATGGTAGAGAAAGTCGGAGAAGCTTGGTTGTATAATACCCGACAGTTTTCTATGGTAGAGAAAGTCGGAGAACCTTGGTTGTATCATGTCGGACAGTTTTCTATGGTAGACAAAGTCGGAGAACCTTGGTTGTATCATATCGGACAGTTTTCTGTGGTAGTGAAAGTCGGAGAACCTTGGTTGTATCATTTCGGACAGTTATCTATGGTAGAAAAAGTCGGAGAACCTTGGTTGTATCATTTCGGACAGTTTTCTATTGTAGAAAAGTCGGAGAAGCTTGGTTGTATAATACCGGACAGTTGTCTGTGGTAGAGAAAGTCGGAGAACCTTGGTTGTATTATTTCGAACAGTTTTCTATGGTAGAGAAAGTCGGAGAAGCTTTGTTGTATCATTTCGGACAGTTTTCTATGGTAGAGAAAGTCGGAGAAGCTTGGTTGTATAATACCGGACAGTTTTCTGTGGTAGATAAAGTCGGAGAACCTTGGTTGTATCATTTCGGACAGTTTTCTATGGTAGAAAAAAAAACGGAGAACCTTGGTTGTATAATATCGGACAGTTTTCTATGGTAGAGAAAGTCGGAGAATCTTGGTTGTATCATGTCGGACAGTTTTCTATGGTAGTGAAAGTCGAAGAACCTTGGTTGTATCATGTCGGACAGTTTTCTATGGAAGAGAAAGTCGGAGAACCTTGGTTGTATCATGTCGGACAGTTTTCTATGGTAGAGAAAGTCGAAGAACCTTGGTTGTATCATGTCGGACAGTTTTCTATGGTAGAGAAAGTCGGAGAACCTTGGTTGCATCATGTCGGACAGTTTTCTATGGTAGAGAAAGTCGGAGAACCTTGGTTGTATCATTTCGGACAGTTTTCTATGGTAGAGAAAGTCGAAGAACCTTGGTTGCATCATGTCGGACAGTTTTCTATGGTAGAGAAAGTGGGAGAACATTGGTTGTATCATTTCGGACAGTTTTCTGTGGTAGAGAAAGTCGGAGAACCTTAGTTGTATCATTTCGGACAGTTTTCTATGGTAGAGAAAGTCAGAGAACCTTGGTTGCATCATGTCGGACAGTTTTCTATGGTAAAGAAAGTCGGGGAACCTTGGTTGTATCATTTCGGACAGTTTTCTATGGTAGAGAAAGTCGGAGAACCTTGGTTGTATCATTTCGGACAGTTTTCTATGGTAGAGAAAGTCGGAGAATCTTGGTTGTATCATGTCGGACAGTTTTCTGTGGTAGAGAAAGTCGGAGAACATTGGTTGTATTATGTCGGACAGTTTTCTAGGGTATAGAAAGTCGAAGAACCTTAGTTGTATCATTTCGGACAGTTTTCTATGGTATAGAAAGTCGAAGAACCTTGGTTGTATCATGTCGGACAGTTTTCTATGGTAGAGAAAGTCGGAGAAGCTTTGTTGTATCATTTCGGACAGTTTTCTATGGTATAGGAAGTCGAAGAACCTTGGTTGCATCATTTCGGACAGTTTTCTATGGTAGAGAAAGTCAGTTTTCTATGGTAGAGAAAGTCGGAGAAGCTTTGTTGTATCATTTCGGACAGTTTTCTATGGTAGAAAAAGTCGGAGAAGCTTTGTTGTATAATTTCGGACAGTTATCTATGGTAGAGAAAGTCGGAGAAGCTTGGTTGTATAATACCGGACAGTTTTCTGTGGTAGAAAAAGTCGGAGAACATTGGTTGTATCATTTCGGACAGTTTTCTAAGGTAGAGAAAAAACGGAGAACCTTGGTTGTATCATATCAGACAGTTTTCTGTGGTAGAGAAATTCGAAGAACCTTGGTTGTATAATATCGGAAAGTTTTCTTTTGTATAGAAAGTCAGAGAACATTGGTTGTTACATATCAGGCAGTTTTGAATGGTAGTGAAAGTTGAAGAACCTCGGTTGTATAATACCGGACAGTTTTCCCTGGTAGAGAAAATCGAAGTACCTTGGTTGTATAATATCGGAAAGTTTTCTATGGTAGAGAAAGACGAAGAACCTTGGTTGTATCATATCAGACAGTTTTCTTTTGTATAGAAAGTCAGAGAACATTGGTTGTTTTATATCAGGCAGTTTTGAATGGTAGTGAAAGTTGAAGAACCTCGGTTGTATAATACCGGACAGTTTTCCCTAGTAGGGAAAATCGAAGAACCTTGGTTGTATCATATCGCAGTTTTCTGTGGTAGAGAAAGTCGAAAAACCTTGGTTGTATCATATCAGACAATTTTCTTTCGTAGAGAAAGTCGGAGAAAATTGGTTGTGTCATATCAGGCAATTTTGTATGGTAGTGAAAATTAAGAACCTTGGTTGTATATAATACTGGACAGTTTTCTGTGGTAGAGAAATTCGAAGAACCTTGGTTGTATCATATCGGACAGTTTTCTATGGTAGAGAAAGTCGGAGAACCTTGGTTGTATCATTTCGGACAGTTTTCTATGGTAGAGAAAGTCGAAGAACCTTGGTTGTATCATATCGGACAGTTTTCTATGGTAGAGAAAGTCGGAGAACCTTGGTTGTATCATATCGGACAGTTTTCTATGGTAGAGAAAGTCGAAGAACCTTGGTTGTATCATGTCGGACAGTTTTCTGTGGTAGAGAAATTCGAAGAACCTTGGTTGTATCATATCGGACAGTTTTTGTGTGGTAGAGAAATTCGAAGAACCTTGGTTGTATCATATCGGAAAGTTTTCTATGGTAGAGAAAGTCGAAGAACCTTTGTTGTATCATATCAGACAGTTTTCTTTTGTATAGAAAGTCAGAGAACATTGGTTATTTCATAGCAGGCAGTTTTGAATGGTAGTGAAAGTTGAAGAACCTCGGTTGTATAATACCGGACAGTTTTCTGTTTTAGAGAAAATCGAAGAACCTTGGTTGTATCATATCGCAGTTTTCTGTGGTAGAGAAAATCGAAGAACCTTGGTTGTATCATATCGCAGTTTTCTGTGGTAGAGAAAGTCGACGAACCTTGGTTGTATCATATCAGACAGTTTTCTTTCGTAGAGAAAGTCGGAAAAAATTGGTTGTGTCATATCAGGCAGTTTTGAATGGTAGTGAAAATTAAGAACCTTGGTTGTATAATACCGGACAGTTTTCTGTGGTAGAGAAATTCGAAGAACCTTGGTTGTATCATATCAGACAGTTTTCTTTTGTAGAGAAAGTCGGAGAAGCTTGGTTGTATCATTTCCGACAGTTTTCTATGGTAGTGAAAGTCGGAGAAGCTTGGTTGTATAATACCGGACAGTTTTCTATGGTACTGAAAGTCGGAGAACCTTGGTTGTTTCATTTCGGACAGTTTTCTATGGTAGAGAAAGTCGGAGAACCTTGGTTGTATCATTTCGGACAGTTTTCTATGGTAGTGAAAGTCGGAGAAGCTTTTTGTATCATTTCGGACAGTTTTCTATGGTAGAGAAAGTCGGAGAACCTTGGTTGTATCATTTCCGACAGTTTTCTATGGTAGAGAAAGTCGGAGAACCTTGGTTGTATCATGTCGGACAGTTTTCTATGGTAGAGAAAGACCTTGGTTGTATCATATTGAAGTTTTCTATGGTAGAGAAATAGATAGCTAAATTTTCCTATAAAAGGACTATTTTTGGATCGAATTTAATGAGGATAATATTTAAGTTAGTTTAAAAACAGGGATTAGCTGGGAGGGGGGGGGGGGGGGGGGGGTAAAGGATTTAAAAGAGAAATGTGTTTTCTGTTTATTTAACATTTAAAATTTAGGTAATATAACATCTTCCTCGGTTCTTTTTTTCTATAAGCATATCATTGAGGGAAAGAAATTCAAAAGCAATTAAAAACCAATTGTTCAAAGAACAATTGAAGGTCTTTCCACAAGAAAAGATCTATTTTATTATCAAAATGTAAAAAATTAATCTATAATGTCAGTTCGTATGACTTTATAATGTATAAATATGAACGTCGTTCTGGTTATTGGGTCATCTCGTGCTGTGCAGATTAAATGTCATATACCGACTTGCTTGGTCAATAACTATAACTTAAATAAATCCAGACTTATTTTGCTAAAATTGTCCTTTAATATAAGTTTGTCCTCCCTAAGGTACGAGTACACAGCAACCTACGACAAACACTAAATTACAGGCTCTTAAATTCTATGAAATAAATTCAGACTTATTTACTTGTGTTTGTTTAATTTTTGTAAAGCGAGATCAAATTTAAAAACAAAACATACCTTGTTTTAAAAGTACATCGTTGATAACACTGGTATACAACTTTAAGTTATAGTTATTGACCAAGCAATGTACTCTTACGTTGGAGTCAGGATCCGTTCCTAAAGGTAAAAGTACCTTTGAACTGTAAAGTATATCCGAGGTAGTTGATGCATACTTCATCTGTGCATTATCCAGATTAAGGCAAAGTTAGAACAAAGAGATTTTACCTACGTCATGTTTGAATTAAATCTAATTTGATTTTGAAATGCATTGTTATCCAAAAGTGTTAGCAGCTTTTGCCGATTTTTTTTCAAGTCCATACCTTCAGAAATCTTTCTCTTGGTACTGTTAATGTTAGACTGCGTAATGCTGTCGGTCTCGAGATTTTTACGTTTATCTGTATTTCATTTTAATAAGCATTGTGTATACATTTCATAAAATTAGGTCGAAGCCAACTAAGTTAGAGAACGGAAACGAAAAAATCAGCAATTTATATGTTTATAAAAGAGCATAATTCAAGTACGATAAAAGTGACTTTTATTATGTGGTAATACGAATTGTGTATACGTTTCATAACATTTGGTTGAGGCAAACTAAAGTTAGAGAACAGAAAAGAACAATTCCGTATTTTTTAATGTTTCGAAAGGAGCATAACTCTTGAACTCTTATATTGACGCCACCAAAATTCAAACTTGATCTGTATTTTGTAGCAATACGCATTGTGTATATAAGTAACATAATATTTGGGTGAGGCAAACTAACGTTAGAGAACAGAAACCAACTTTGGGACGTACGTATGTACAGAGGGACAAGGATAAAACACAATGCCCCCTCCGCTACGATGGGGGATATTGAAATACAGTTACTAAATTTGGAAAACTATTATTAATAGAAAAGAAAAGAAAGAAATAAGAATACTTTATGGGTTGAAATCACCGTTTACTTTTTACTTAGAAATAAAAGGAGATGATTTAAATTTGTACTAAAACGTACACAACTATATCGCTATGTATAAATACATGATTGGTTAGAACAGAAGCCAAAATCAATAGTAATCTCAGTCTACTTACTATAATAAACATTCTAAAACAGTTTTACATACTTGTAGTACGTATCATAGTTAAAAATGTATAACTTTTTATTTCATAATCAGAGAAAATTCTATATAGTAATAAATATTTCCAAAACCAAACACATACAAATAATCTAAATGTCTAAATTCTGAAACATTATTGCAAAATAATACAATCAATGAGTTAATATAGTTGGTACAAGAAGTGTTATGTTCATTAAAGTAAAAATTCCTCCCTCCTCAGGTTCCAACAGATCTATTATCATACAAATGTCATACATACATTAGAATTATTTGCATTGTTGAAGGTAACAACAATAACATTAGGCAGTATTGACAAAGTCTGTGAGCAATACCTACTATTAACTCTAAAGTAGGAAAATATATTGAAACATAATTCTTCACTATGTTTACAAATTAAAATAAATACATGAAAAGGATTACATTGAAAAGACCCCACATATTAAATGGTCTTAAATGATGTGTGCTACATTTGAAAATGCCTGTACCAAGTCAGGAATATGACAGTTCTTGTCCATTCGTTTTTGATGCGTTTTGTTATTTGATTTTGCCATGTGATTATGGACTTTTCGAATTGATTTTCCTCTGAGTTCAGTATTTTTGTGATTTTACCTTTTATATGCCCCCCCCCCTCCCCATAAATATAAATTATGGTGTAGGGGATAGCTATGAGAACACCTTGTGATATAATGGATTCTTGTTTACTGATTTTTTAAGCAGACCAGCAAGTTAACTTCGTCTACGGTGGACCAGACCTACGGTCCGCTTTTTTATGACTGCTGCAGACCTATCGACGGGTCTGTTCCAGACCAGACCTGTGGACAAGTCTGCTTTTGACCAGTCCTGAGGACAGGTCTGCCTGTCCACAGGTCTGCCTGTCCACAGGTCTGCTTCTGACCAGACCTGTGGACAGGTCTGCTTCTGACCAGACCTGTGGACAAGTCTGCTATTGACCAGACCTGGGGACATGTCTGCTAATGAAATGTTATCGTTTTGCGACTTTTCATATCAGACTTGAGCTTTATTAAAATATATATAAACAACATTCGCATTGTTCTTCCAAAGAAGGCCTCTGATAGCAAATTTCTTTACTCGCTATACTCTACTAGACATTATTAATAACAACACAATTCTTTCTTTTTTTATTTTTATATATTCTTATAAACATTAGTCAATTACATAGAGCTATCATATTTTTTTAATTAGAAGGCGGATAGAAATTAGGGTTATCCAACGCATCGGAACAACATTCGTATATCATGGGATATCAACATCTTTGTCGACGTTACTTCGTTCCCCGTATTTAACCTGTCCCTTCATTATTTTTACTTTACGCATTTATACATGCATGGATATTTCATTGTTATTCTACTTATTTGGATTGGATTTACTATTCTTTTTCCGCAGAATATTCTAACGGAAAATTTACAGTTGTACAGTGTCCTGATATGTACGATGTGGTAAAACTACCAACAATCTCGTCAAATTCGTCAGATTTGTCGAGAGATTTGTGCACATGAATGAAATAGTTGTCACTTGACGTTTAACTACAAACAAAATCAATCAACCGACATAATAGATTAACAGTTTCTTCTTCTTTGTATAAGCTTCCTATAGACAGGAACACCTCTAATGATATTAGAGTATATATGAGGGTAATTTTGTGGATAATTTTTTTTGTTTTTGTTTCTTTACAACTATGTACAGCACATTATGTGTATGTTTGTTATTATATGTACTTTTTGGTTTTGTTGTGTCTTTTAAAGTTATATATACAGATATTGTTTTTTAACTGGTTTATTATCATATGCCTATCTTATTTACATGTGTCAATGATGTGTTTTTCCTATTCATGCAAGTGACAATAAAATTACCTATATAATAGATGCTTACATGGGTGTAATTTACATAGGGAGTTTATGATGTTAAAAGAAAAAAAGAATACTTGTTAAAATATCAACATAGTAGCCAATGCTTAAAATCTAAAACATATCTTTCATTTCATCTAGATATGATATCCAACTTTGCTCAGTATGATAAAACAAAATTCATATTAAAAATACATTATGATTTTAATATAATTATTTTGTGCTTTATTTTAAGATGTTTGTACCATTTAAAATTTCAATGGTTTATTCTGTAAAAACAAAATCCTATTCAGTTTAACTTAAAAAAAAATAGGAAATTAAAATGGATAAAAGTATTAACAACGTAATATTGACTAAAGGAAATTAAAAAAAAAAAAAAAAAACAACAAAAAATCAATTAAAATTATTACAAAAAAGATTAAAAGCCATGATGGTGATGTTAAAAGTAAAGACTTTATCTGCTTCACTTGTAGTTTTAAAATTACTTTCACAAAATCATAATCATTATATATGGTTGTTGTGCTTGCAAACGGGTGATTTTCACCTTCATGTTGATATTATTATCAGAATATATCCTTCAATGTCCTTTTTCACTTTGAATATAGGCTTTTGTTTCAAACCTCTACACACGTATAACTGTCACTACATGTATATATTCATTGGCACATATTATTTGTTGTTTAATGCATCCAGTACTTCTATTCTCTTTGCGTGAAGTTGGAATAATAGATTTCTACATTTTTCTTCTATCTTGGTCATGAGTTCACTACTTATGTTCAGTGTTTCTTTGAAATTATTACAATCCAGTATCAATTGTGTTATTTCCATCTTATTGCAGCAGAAAGTATTCCATTTAATTGGATCAATATTATCCAATATTTCCATTTTCATCTCTACATAGTATTTCTCTCTTATAGTACTTAACACTGGACAAGAGGTAACCATATGAATAATGTCTTCATTTTCTGTATTGCACAGCTGACATAACGGTTCTGCTACAAAGTGTGTGAACTTGTGTTTGTCCGACTGTAAGATATATGCTCCCGTCATCATTCTGGCTTTTATAATTGCTTTTCTTAATTCAAGTCGTGGTTGATTTTGTAGATTCCATACTTGAGCTGTTTTTCCAATTTCTAAATTTTCTATGTTCATATTTTTTAGACTGGTTTTATTACGAGCTTCAGATTTTAATTGAGCATTCCAATATTGGTTTACTTTTTTCTTTATTTCTTCTTTCCATATATCTCTTTTTGGAAGATTTTTCTGCAAATAGTTGATGGAAGGAAGATCATACATCTCAAGTATATTCAGTATCCTGCTGAAAAAACTTTTCTTGTTGTCATAGTTAGTGGCAATTTGTCTAATCATAACATCTTTAATTTTGCTGTTGTCACATGATAATATAGAGTATAAAAGTGATAAATGTCTTTTATGTATTTCAGCTTCTATAGGCAATGCTCCAAGTAGTAGTAGTACCACAGCATTTGATGTTCTTTCTGGTAGTGACTGTAGGTGCCTCAAGTTTTTCCTATGGAATACCTCTAGTTCCTCTATATTTGATTTTGTTAAAGGTAGTACTTCTAAACCATATGTTAATCTTGGTATTACATAGGTTTTATATATTTGGTATGAGATTGCAGGGTTAAGTCCATTTGTACCGTGCACACCAGAACCCATAAGTGCATACTTTGTTCTTCTAGCTGTTTGTATTCTTTCTTTGATGTTGAAGTTATGTTCTTTTCCATCTGTTCTCTTTATTCCTAGATGCTCACTACAATCAGATGTTTTTACAACTTTGCCTCCCATTGTCCAGCTGTAGCTAGATTTACGCTTTGAACAGTCGATTATTTCTGTTTTGGTAGGATGTATTTTGTAATGATGCTCTTTAGCATATCTGTCTATTACATTCAGCATTACTTGTAGCTCATACTCGTTGTTTGAGATAAAGGCTATATCATCTGCACAAGTTGGTGCCCCTACATATATGTCTCCCAAATGATAACCCAAAGAGTTCTGTTCTAGCTCTACTAATAGGTCTTGTACAAATATTTTGTATAAGTGTGTTGAAAGTATACCGCCTTGCCTTACACCTTGCTTGATTTTAAATGGTTCACTAAGTCCATCCATCCATTTTACTTTGGAAGTAAGCCCTTCATATAGTTCTGTTAGTATTTTCAATAAGTTGGATGCATATTTTGGTCAATAGCCTTATCCATTAAGATGATATGCTGTACGACATCAAATGCTGATTGTACGTCAAGAACAGATATAAAGAAGTTTTCAGTTGTTTTTTTTATTTCATATCGAGATTCTGATATGAGCAGGCTTGACATGATTGGTGACAGTCCTTCTGTAAATCCAAACTGTAGGAGTGTTTCTGATTTTAGATTAAGCTTTTCCAGAAAGGCATATTCAAAAGTTTTTCCAATAGTAGGTGTTACTGTTATTCCCCGGTAGTTGCCCATAACAGTTGGATCTTTTTGTTTTTTCAGTACTGGTGTAAGTATGCCAAATTTAAATGATACTGGTACTGTTCTTTTCAATATTATGTTGTTAAATATTGAGGTTAGCACAGGAGAGACGCTTGATTTTGAATTTTGTAGATGCTCAGCTGTTATTCCAGATTCATCTGCACTTTTTTTAGTATTGAGCTTGCCAATTGCCTTCATGACTTCAGACTCTGTAAACTGTTCTGGGTCTTCAGCTTTGTCTATTGCTTGTTCGTACAGTTGCTGCCTAATTTTGCAGAGATTAAGATAGCCATTTTCATATATATTCTCTTTTGGTACACTAAGATCTTCATAGTATTTGGCAAAACTTTTCCTTTGTTCTTCAGGAACATAATTATAATTTTCATCAATTTTCAAGCAATTTGTTGAGGTTTGTTGATTGCTGCGATTCCTATTTATGAGTCTGTAGAAAAGTTGAGAATTTGGGTTGTCCATTATCTGCTGGTAGAGATTTTGCCGACTAAGTGCTTGTTCCATTCTTACTTTACTACGCAATTTTCTTTTCTCATTTCTTAACATTGTAGCCATAGGATGATCTTTCCGTTTACCAACTTCTTGCCATTGCTTATATAAATCTCTGCATGATCTTAGCAGTATTTGTACCTCTGGAGATGCTTTCCATTTTGGTCCCTTCAGCTGTAGTAGTTTTTTTGGGATTGTAATGTTCCCTGCTCTTATAAGGCTGTTTGTGACCATATCCATCTGAGTGTTGACATTGTTTTCTTCAATAATTGATGTAGAATCCTGCTGAATGAGGTTATTGTATTGTCTCTTATCTATTTTATCCCATTGGAGTTTGAACTTTGCTTTTTTGTTCTTAATTGCAGGTTTTGTATTTGCTGGTATCTCAATTGTAGTTTTCACTGTCACTGAGGTATGTGCTGAAAGATTGATACTTGATTTTTCATCTATATTATATTTTGAGATAAGTTTTTTGTCATTTACCAATATATAATCAATCTGTGATGAAGATGACCAAGCATGGTGAAAAAAGGTATGTCTTTCATCTTTATCTACACCTGTAGAAAGTCCCATCTCGGACACAAAGCTTTTAAGTATCTTATCATGCTTATTGTTCCTTGAATCCAGTAACGTTCCATTTAGATCTCCACAGAGTATAATTTTATGAGATTCTTGATATTTTTGTATAATATCATATACTATGTCTAAACATTCTCTATATTCATATTGAGAGTCAGTGTTACATGTTGGCATGTATGTATTTATAATACAAATATCTTGAGACGTTGTTATTAGAATTGCTATTACTCTTTCATTGCCATCCTTTAGTTTTTTAACATTATTAGTCCATGAATTTGGCCATAATATGGAAACCCCCCCTTTTCCTTTTGGAAGTTTAAAGCTATCTCTTGGATCATTTGTGTCTGAACATCTCGTATGATTTTCCATTGAAGGTATCAGGTTTTTTAATTCTCGAATTTGGAAGTCCCATAAAAAGTGTTCCTGAAGACATATGATTGTTTTTGCTAGATCTAATGAATGTAAGAACGCTATATTTGTTTTCAGTCCTTCAATATTGCTTGTAACAATTTCTATTGATGAATTATCTCCCTTTTGTTTATTATTGTTTGTGTTTGATCTGGTGGGCGGTTTTCTTGGGCTAGCATCCGAAAATTTTGCATTTCAGAATTGTTTTCTTTGTTGCTGCTGTTTGTTGGTATTTTTGAAATGCTCTCTCTACATGTTCTATTTGTATTCTCAGCTATATTCTCCTTCTGTCTTGTGATTCTTTCTACGTTTTCAATATTGGTGTAAGAATCAGACCTCCTAGTTGTTCTACCTTCTATAATCTGATAATAGAGTTTTCTTTACTCCTATGACTATCATTTTGAATACCTGTACTTTGTTGATCCTTTACGTTCTGTATTTCTGAATTTGCGAGACTGTGGTGAGATTGACTTGTTACTATTGGAATGTCATCTGCATGATTTATTCTCGCCTTGATATTTCGACAGTTACTCTTTGGATGAGGTAGCAGCCCTGGTTTTGTATGTTGTTGGATATTCTGGGGATTCAACATCTGGGTTGAGTCGTTACGTCTTTGAACATTTGGCTGATTTGTATGAACGTTATAGTTTAAGTCGTTAGGCATACCATGTGGACGTGTTCCTTGATGTATATGTTGATTTATTACTGGTGTAGAGTGGGTATTAATTCCTGGCATCTGTTGTTGATTCACATTTGTTGGTGTTCTATAATGCAAATTCATATGTTGGCATTGTATGGTGCTGATTCACATATGTGGGTGTTCCATAAGGTTGATTATACTGCTGATTCATATATGCTGGTGTTCCATTATAGTGATTCACATATTCTGATGTTCCATGAAGTTGATTCATATATGTTGATGCGCCATTATAGTGATTCATATATATTGGTGTTATTATTACACTACAATAATCGGTTCTGATTGGTTGCCGTATGATGGGTAAATAAAATTGAGAATGGAAATGGGGAATGTGCCAAAGAGACAACAACAGTATACTATTACCGGAAGAGAACCTCAAATACATTTTTTATTAAAAATCACAAATGAATTCAGACATACATGTCAGTGTTGGTACATGTACTTCGATGATGCGGCCTAATAGTTTCGTTTTACACACCCTAGTGACTGTTCAATATTATGAATATTACTAACATGTTCACAGGAGTGCCAGGAGAAGACATAATTAGGCGTCATCCCAACAGCGGTCATTTATTTTATACATTGAATCCAGACATCAAAAATATGGCTGATTTACCATGCGGATATATATAGATTTTTAAATTAAAGTGCACATATGCAGGTCAGTTTTTGGTCGATGCAGTCAAATAATTTTGTTGTATAAGTCAGCATGAGGTATCAAATCTACTGAAATTTTGTTACGTATCAATATTTTGAATAAAAGGAGGACATGCTGACATCCAAAATTAATGCGAACAAAAATTTGTTGTTATTATATTGCAATATTACTGTCCATTGTCAGATTGTATTATACATTGAATCCTGGCATAAAAAATATGGCTTATTTACTATGCGGGTATACATGGTGTATATAGATTTACAAATTAAAGTGCACATATGGTCAGTTTTGGTCAATGCGGTCAAATCATTTTGTTGTACAAGTCAGCATAAGGTATCAAAACTACTGAAATTTTGTTACGTATCAATATTTTGAATAAAAGGAGGACATGCTGGCACCCTAAATTTATGCGAACAAAAATTTGTTGTTCATGTTGTTATTGTATTGCAATATAGCTGTCCATTGTATTATACATTGAATCCTGACATAAAAAAATATGGCTGATTTACTATGCTGGCATATAGATTTACAAATTAGAGTGCACATATGGTCAGTTTTGGTCTTGGTCAATGGGGTCAAATTATTTCATTGTACAAGTCAGCATGAGGTATCAAAACTATTGAAATTTTGTTACGTATCAATATTTTGAATATAAGGAGGACATGCTGGCACCCTAAAATTATGCGAAACAAAAATTTGTTGTTATCAGCTGGTTATTGTATTTCAATATTGCAATCCATTGTATTATACATTGAATCCTGACATAAAAAATATGGCTGAATTACTATGCGGGTACAGATTTACAAATTTAACCCTAAGTGCACATATGGTCAGTTTTGGTGGAAGCGCTCAAAATATTTTGTTGTACAAGTCAGCATAAGGTATCAAAACACTGTAATTTTGATACGTATCAATATTTTGAATAAAAGGAGGACATTCTAGCACCCTAAATGTATGCGAACACAATTTTGTTGTTATTGTATTGAAATATTGCTGTCCATTGTATTGTACATTGAATCCTAACACAAAAAATATGGCTGATTTACTATACAGGTATATAACTTTACAAATTAAAGTGTACATATGGTCAGTTTTAGTTGATGCGGTCAAATAATTTTGTTGTACAAGTCAGCATGGTCAGCATGAGGTATCAAAACTACTGAAATTTTGTTACGTATCAATATTTTGATTTAAAGGAGGACATGCTGGCACCCTAAATTTATGCGAACAAAAATTTGTTGTTCATGTTGTTATTGTATTGCAATATAGCTGTCCATTGTATTATACATTGAATCCTGACATAAAAAAATATGGCTAATTTACTATGCTGGCATATAGATTTACAAATTAGAGTGCACATATGGTCAGTTTTGGTCTTGGTCAATGCGGTCAAATTATTTCATTGTACAAGTCAGCATGAGGTATCAAAACTATTGAAATTTTGTTACGTATCAATATTTTGAATATAAGGAGGACATGCTTGCACCCTAAATTTATGTTGTTATCAGCTGGTTATTGTATTGCAATATTGCAATCCATTATATTATACATTGAATCCTGACATACAAAATATGGATGAATTACTTTGCGGGTATATATGGTATATAGATTTACAAATTTAAGTGCACATATGGTCAGTTTTGGTGGAAACGCTCAAAATATTTTGTTGTACAAGGCAGCATGAGGTATCAAAACTACTGAAATTTTGTTACGTATCAATATTTTGAATTAAAGGAGGACATGCTGGCACCCTAAATTTATGCGAACACAAATTTTTTGTTATTGTATTGCAATATTGCTGTCCATTGTATTATACATTGAATCCTGACATAAAAAATATGGCTGAATAACTATGCTGGTATATAGATTTAGAAATTAAAGTGCACAAATTGTCAGTTTTAGTTGATGCAGTAAAATAATTTTGTTGTACATGTCAGCATGAGGTATAAAACTACTAAAATTTTGTTACGTATCAAAATTTTGAATAAAAGGAGGAAATGAAGGCACCCTAAATTTATGCGAACAAAAATTTGAAAAAATTTGCTAATTTAGTATGCTGGTATATAGATTTATGAATAAAAGTGCTCACAGGGTCAGTTTTGGTCAACACGGTCAAATAATTTTGTTGCACAAGTCAGCAAGTGGTATCAAAACTACTGAAATTTTGTTACGTATCAATATTTTGAATAAAAGGAGGACATATGCTGTCACCCTAAATTTATGCAAACAAAAAATTGTTGTTATTGTATAGCAATATTGCTGTCCATTGTAATATACATTGAATCCTGACATTACAAATATGGCTGATTTACTATGCTGGTATATAGATTTACAAATTAAAGTGCACATATGGTCAGTTTTAGTTGATGCAGTCAAATAATTTTGTTGTACAAGTCAGTATGAGGTATCAAAACTACTGAAATTTTGTTACGTATCAAAATTTTGAATAAAAGGCGGATATGCTGGAACCCTAAATTTATGCGAACAAAAATTTGAAAAAATATGGCTGATTTACTATGCAGGTATATAGATTTATAAAAAAAAAGTGCACACATGGTCAGTTTTGGTCAACACGGTCAAATAATTTTGTTGCACAAGTCAGCAAGAGGTATCAAAACTACTGAAATTTTGTTACGTATCAATATTTTGAATAAAAGGAGGACATATACTGGCACCCTAAATTGATGCAAACAAAAAATTGTTGTTATTGTATAGCAATATTGCTGTCCATTGTAATATACATTGAATCCTGACATAAAAAATATGGCTGAATAACTATGCTGGTATATAGATTTAGAAATTAAAGTGCACAAATTGTCAGTTTTAGTTGATGCAGTAAAATAATTTTGTTGTACATGTCAGCATGAGGTATAAAACTACTAAAATTTTGTTACGTATCAAAATTTTGAATAAAAGGAGGAAATGAAGGCACCCTAAATTTATGCGAACAAAAATTTGAAAAAATTTGCTAATTTAGTATGCTGGTATATAGATTTATGAATAAAAGTGCTCACAGGGTCAGTTTTGGTCAACACGGTCAAATAATTTTGTTGCACAAGTCAGCAAGTGGTATCAAAACTACTGAAATTTTGTTACGTATCAATATTTTGGATAAAAGGAGGACATATGCTGGCACTCTAAATTTATGCAAACAAAAAATTGTTGTTATTGTATAGCAATATTGTTGTCCATTGTAATATACAATGTACATTGAATCCTGACATAACAAATATGGCTGATTTACTATGATGGTATATAGATTTACAAATCAAAGTGCACATATGGTCAGTTTTAGTTGATGCAGTCAAATAATTTTGTTGTACAAGTCAATATGAGGTATCAAAACTACTGAAATTTTGTTACGTATCAAAATTTTGAATAAAAGGAGGACATGCTGGCACCCTAAATTTATGCGAACAAAAATTTGAAAAAATATGGCTGATTAACTATGCAGGTATATAGATTTATAAAAAAAAGTGCACACATGGTCAGTTTTGGTCAACACGGTCAAATAATTTTGTTGCACAAGTCAGCAAGAGGTATCAAAACTACTGAAATTTTGTTACGTATCAATATTTTGAATAAAAGGAGGACATATGCTGTCACCCTAAATTTATGCAAACAAAAAATTGTTGTTATTGTATAGCAATATTGCTGTCCATTGTAATATACATTGAATCCTGACATTACAAATATGGCTGATTTACTATGCTGGTATATAGATTTACAAATTAAAGTGCACATATGGTCAGTTTTAGTTGATGCAGTCAAATAATTTTGTTGTACAAGTCAGTATGAGGTATCAAAACTACTGAAATTTTGTTACGTATCAAAATTTTGAATAAAAGGCGGATATGCTGGAACCCTAAATTTATGCGAACAAAAATTTGAAAAAATATGGCTGATTTACTATGCAGGTATATAGATTTATAAAAAAAAAGTGCACACATGGTCAGTTTTGGTCAACACGGTCAAATAATTTTGTTGCACAAGTCAGCAAGAGGTATCAAAACTACTGAAATGTTGTTACGTATCAATATTTTGAATAAAAGGAGGACATATGCTGGCACCCTAAATTGATGCAAACAAAAAATTGTTGTTATTGTATAGCAATATTGCTGTCCATTGTAATATACATTGAATCCTGACATAACAAATATGGCTGATTTACTATGCTGATATATAAATTTACAAATTAAAGTGCACATATGGTCAGTTTTAGTTGATGCAGTCAAATAATTTTGTTGTTCAAGTCAGTATGAGGTATCAAAACTACTGAAATTTTGTTACGTATCAATACGTGGCACACTAAATTTATGCGAACAAAAATTTGTAGTCATGTGTTAAAATGATGCTTTCCTCTAAAATACGTCCTTTCATAGATATACATATAAATAAAGTGCAAATATGGTTGAATTTGATAGGTATTGGAATATATATTCAGTGCCCGTTATCATTGTAACCAAGATCGTTTTTTATTTATAGATTGGCAGATTACAGATAAATTTGTGTTTCAAGCAACGTTTTATGCGAACTTTATTTTCAAATATTTGTATTAAATCCTGTTTATATAACGGAAGTATTAGTTTTAATTTATTTTCGATGTTTATACTACGAAACAAAGATATTAAAAAATATTTTTAAAAAATCGATGTAGAGCAGTCCTGGTTACAAGTTAACTTAGTGTTGAGCAGACCAGTCAAAAGTTAACTTGGGAACAGGTCTGGTTTCGATCGGATTTGTCAAAGCAAAAGTTAACTTTGTGGCAGGACTGGTCTCGAAGTTAACTTATGTTAACTTTATGGCAGGACTGGTTTCGAAGTTAACTTATGTTAACTTTACGGCAGGACTGTTCGAAGTTAACTTATATCAATAGCGGACCTGTTTCGAAGTTAACTTTTTGGCAGACATAAAAACAGTCCTAGGACCAAGTCCGCTTTTCAAGTTAACTAGATTTTGGTCCTAGGACTGGTCAGAGCAGTCCTAAATTTGGTCACAGGTTAACTTTGACCAGTCCAAATGACTGGTTATCAAGTTAACTTGCTGTACAGGTTAGGACTGCACTCATCTGTACGTTTCATTTTCATTAATTATTTTATAAATGACAAAATCTAAAATGCATATTTAATTTCATATCTCAAACACAATAAATTTGTAAAATTTGTAAAAACTAACATAATTGACATATATATATAACTATGACTTACAAATATAGAGTACTAATAATAAGACATGATTTATAATTCTACAAAACGGAGTACCAATATTAAATATGATCTATTAATCTACAAAAATGGAGCAATGAATCGGATTAAAGCCTCGTGTCAAAAAAGACTAACACTGCACCGTTTTAAGAAGGAAGATCATTAAGATGATTTAAATTGCTTTCATCAACATTGAAAAAAGTCTAGTTAGTAGAAAATGGTGTATAATGTTGTAGATAGATTAATAGGTTATTATGAATAAAAAAGTATGTTTTAGGTCAATGAAACATCCTGTACGAAGTGTGACGCCCGTATATGACACGGAAACCAGAGGTTAAAATCATACTTTATCCTGGCGTCATTGCAGTGTTTACAAAATGCATGTCCAGGCGTCAACCAGGCGTAAACTGGGCGTAAATCAGGCGTAACTGAGGCGTAAACCAGGCGTAAAGTTAGGCGTAATATTTAAATGAGTACGCCTGGTTCACAAAAAACTTAGGCGTAATATGCAAATGAGTACGCCTGGTCAATAAATAGACCAGGCGTAATATCCTTACATAATACTACACTTATTTTATATCAGTGTATTACCCTAGCTGTGTACTTTTGTGTAATTGAAACAAACTTCTGTACTGTTGCTTTTATTTCTTACTGTTGGACAAAAAACTTGAAATATTAACCATTGAAGAAGCTAATATAGAAATGAATACATTTTAGACAGACACTGGCTCAAATAAGTTTAAGTTTAAATAAGAATTGTGACAATTAAATATTTTTTGAAATAAAAGTAGCATTTTAACTAAGTTGTTTTTGAAAATTATTGTCTTTTGAACTAAAATTAAAAGATTTTAATGGTATTATCCATGGATAAAGGTTTTGGGATTTCAAAATTTCTGATAGAACATAATACTTAATAACTTAGTTATACTCACATTATTATTATTTACCATGTATTACTACTTTCCTTTTATTTTACAATTTTCATTATTTATTTGATTCAGTATTTCCAATTTCAAATTCTTCCCAAAATCACAAAACAAGCTAATCATCCCTGAATATATGAAGCTGCCATAAGTCCAACTCTTGCAAACTAAAACCAAAGAGCCAAATTTTAAAAAAATCCCATGATCCTTTAAACAAAGCATTATGGATATTTCTATTTACGCCATATCAATAGTTTAGAAAATTTACGCCTTGCTTATTTTAATTTTCGCCAGGTTGACTGCTTTTTTCTACGCCCGTAAGGACTACAAATTTACATTTCCTGCTCCCTTACGCCTGAATCTAGACACGTAACTACCACTTACGCCTGGTTTACGCCTATTTCCCGGCGTATTACGACTTATAATTTCGTACGGGAGCAGCCATATCAAATTAACCAAAAAATAATTCTTCAGTGACAGATGCCTTTACAATATGACAGGCTCTAAATTGTCAAAGAAAATTGTGAATAAATTCAACAGGAACAATCCAATATCTACCATAAAATATTTGTAGTTGTTTGCTTAATGTCAGGAGGCAAATAGTGTATGCACATTCAGGACTAGATCAAATTAAAAATGAATCTGTTGGATAATTTTTGAAAGATAAGTGGACAAGGATGAATGAACCATAACCATCAGCTGCAATGACCCATTATTTTAGCATGTGTTTTGCTGTTGGATGGAAGAAGTTCAGTATATGTCTTTACTCCAAAACAATCATTGGGCACATGCATTTAGGTTACTGCATAAAATGTTGTATAAAATGAATGTAAATTTGTAAACGACCAATGTTTAATAATTATAATGTTTTGTCTATGCTCATAAATATCTCACATATCATAACTATACATATTTAACTTATCAATGCATTTGGATTTGTAGAATAACAAACTGTTTTGTATGATATTTGCTTCTAATTATGTCCAACCATTGAAGTATTAACGTCAATATAATACTTCCAAGGTCCAACATATTTTGAATAATGTTATATCCTGTACGAAATGCGACGCCTGTATCACACGGAAACACTGGGTCATAACTAAACCAGGCTTCGTTATTATCTACCAGGTGTAAAACAATCGTAAATGAGACAGACACCATAACCAAACCAGGCTTCGTTGTTATCTACCGGGTGTAAAACAAGCGTAAAGGAGACAGACACCATAACCAAACCAGGTTTTGTTGTTATCTACCAGGTGTAAAACAAGCGTAAATAAGACAGACACCATAACCAAACCAGGCTTCGTTGTTATCTACCAGGTGTAAAACAAGCGTAAAGGAGACAGACACCATAACCAAACCAGGTTTCGTTGTTATCTACCAGGTGTAAAACAAGCGTAAAGGAGACAGACACCATAACCAAACCAGGCTTCGTTGTTATCTACCAGTTGTTAAACAAGCGTAAATGAGACAGACACCATAACCAAATCAGGTTTCGTTGTTATCTACCAGGTGTAAAACAATCGTAAATGAGACAGACACCATAACCAAACCAGGCTTCGTTGTTATCTACCAGGTGTAAAACAAGCGTAAATAAGACAGACACCATAACCAAACCAGGCTTCGTTGTTATCTACCAGGTGTAAAACAATCGTAAATGAGACAGACACCATAACCAAACCAGGTTTCGTTGTTATCTACCAGGTGTAAAACAATCGTAAATGAGACAGACACCATAACCAAACCAGGCTTCGTTGTTATCTACCAGGTGTAAAACAAGCGTAAATAAGACAGACACCATAACCAAACCAGGCTTCGTTGTTATCTACCAGGGGCCGGTTGTTCAACTTGTCGTTAAGTCTAACGCTGTCGTTAAAATATGCTAACGCTTCGTTAAAATTTAACGTATGGTTAATCCTGTTGTTCAACTCTACGTTAGATTTAACGCAACGTTAAACTGTCGATAACTTCTATAAAATCTAACGCTGCTATAGACCTTCGTTAAATACTTAACGAAGCATTTTAATTGATAAAATGGCTGCTCTGTTAATGGTACCTAGGCAAAGAAAAGAGAGAATCTTCAGAGGAATGGTTTCACATCTAAACAATTTGACTGACAATGAAATGAGGATAAGATATAGGTTTGGAAGAGACTCTATAGCCTACATATGTAATATTGTGGGAGATAAATTGAGAAGATCTACAGCAAAGGAAACTGCTCTAACAGTGGAGCAACAAGTATGCATAGCCTTGAGGTTTTATGCCTCTGGGTCATTTTTACAAGTAATTGGAGATACAATGGGCTACGACAAAGCAACTGTATCTAGAGCAGTGAATGATGTTACCAATGCTTTACTTGATGTGAAAGACAACTTCATCCAGTGGCCAAAAGACATCAATTCTAAAAACAGGATGAAGTGTGGTTTCCACAGACAAATGAACTTCCCAAATGTTTTGGGATGCATTGATTGCACACACATCAAGATACAAGGGCCATCAGAGGACGAGGCAGCTTTTGTCAACAGAAAGGGGTTCCATAGTGTGAACGTGCAGGCTGTGTGTGATTACGAAGGTACTTATTTAATTTGTTAATCTTATGTGTCTGATCTCCTCTTCGTCTGTTTATTTGTTTACCTTTGTTATTATCTCCCTTAACGAGTTCTGTGCCATAGGGCCAATTTATTGGCCTCGGTAATATCTGAAAAATGCCACAAGGCCAATATTTTGGCCCTTAATTGGTAAAAATATCTATCATTATTTTTTAACAAATACGACGTTTTGTCTTTAAAAAATGTAAAAAATACGTTGATTTAATAATTACAGTTAAATTTAAATAATTTAACGGTTTTATTTCGTATACTGTGAACAGTAGTTTGACGTTGACGTTTATTACGTCACTTTCACAACAACAACAACAACAGGTACCCGCGCTGAAACAAACAAAACGTTAGAACTTAGAGTACTGTCACATCTTGACAATTGTAGTCATATGAAACTTCAAATTTAAAAGAAAAGTTGATAACAGACTTAAATACTATAGGTTTTATTGTAAAACAAGTGTAAGAAAAATTAATCCGTAATACTATCATAATCTTCGTACGTGTACTGCTATCAAATAATTATCTATATGTTATAAAATCATGAAACGAAAAGTAGGGATTATCGGGCAAAAATTGAAAAATGAAGAGTAACGAATTACTACTTGTTAGGACTGCGCACATTGCAAGTGCAAGGGAGAATCCGTGACGAACGAATGTAAACAAACGTATACATACGTAAATAATAAAAAGATTTTGAAGGAACAAATTAAATACACCAAATCATTTAGCAATATGTTAAAAGGAAAAAAGTTTGATAGAAAATGTTTTAAAAAAATATGGCTTTATCAATTCATTTATTTTTCATATGCTCCACGTGGTATGTGTTGATTGTTTATCAATGCCATAAACCAGTAAACTTCGGCAACACACCCGAAAGTAACTTGCAATCAACAAGCAATGAATGAAATATTATTTGTCGACAATACGCTATAGATTTGTAATGAATGTCGTTCATACTTGAATTATTTCTTTATATACATGTAGCATTCATTAGTTCAATAATTTTAATAACCTGTTATTGCAATACACTCGTTTCATGTAAAATTCAACATCAAGTCTAAAAAATACACTGATACGATTTATAGCATTATTTTTTTTTTCAATTGGAATGTTTATTGCATACTTATAAAAATGTCTGACCAGCATTTACAATTGCAAGTAATTCTATTAGCATTTTCTGTGCATTTGCAAAATTGACATTTTCCCAAATACCATTAACATTGTGAAATAGGAAAACTACGGAAAAATGCACGAATATGAAAGTCGACCAAGAATTTATGACGTCAAATGGAGAGTTGCGTAATACTGCAAATATGGCAAATATGGCAACTCATTGGTTCCGTTTTTTTTTCCGCCGGAAGAAATTCAAAGTGCTGAAGACCCCGAATTTACTGTCGAAAGTGGTGTAAAGAATATGCCTGCAATAGCATATTTTATGCTCATGTTTACAACTTATCTTATGAAGAAGGTAGTTCTTGAAACAAACAAGTAAAAATATTCGCTCTTTTTGCAGTTCTGTTTTCATGAAACTGATACAATGTTATTGATAGAGTGTATCTATTTTGTCATACTAAAAAAATGGAGGTAATTGAGTTGGCTCATGGCTTTGATTATCCTATATATATATATGTAGATATCAGTATAAATTGAATAGAAACAGTTTAGTAAAGCTTCCGTCTGCATGTGAATTTCCTAAAATCTTATCTAATGATTCTTTCACCTCAACTTCACAAATTCCAACCAAAAAAATAATAAAGAAATATAAGCTCAATTTCCCGATGATCAAAAGAACTAATGTAGTCAATGTACAACCTTTAGAAGAAGTGGAGTGAAAAGTCTAGAGGAACTATCATAGTAAATACAACCAAAGGCATTATTGAAAAATGTTTCAGTATGTCAATATGATAAGTTAATGAAGTGAGGTTTACTTTTTTTTTTTTTATCATGAACGTTAACTGTAAGTGTATGATAAAGATCGTGTGTTTCTACTCTTTGTTTGCGACTGAACACAATTAAGGATCGTTGAAGTCCAATTCTTATCTTGCTGCCGAAAATGATGTTATACTATAAACATCTCAGAAATTCAATATTTCTTTTTGAATAAACAAAAGCCATTTATTTGAATGCAACAACATATTCCCGTTTTTTTTTCATTTCTTAATTGGATTAGTGAGAAACTCCTTTATATTTTAAAACATTAAGTATGAATTATTTATAGATACCTACGAATCCCGCTCCAAGTAGAATAAAACAACACAAAAACACCAAACACATATTTACCAAAAAATCATCAAAATCTTGGCAAAATGTTTTTAATTTCATGAACATAACATTAACGGACCGGAATGTTAACAGACAATTGCAAATTATGATGCGGTTAGCAGAATTATTACCTCTGAATATCTAACTTCGGATATTTTTTTTCTCGCGGTATTACAAAACGTACCACTTATGACCCATCGGTAAAGTTTAAGCCGATTCTTGATTCGTTTAACATGCGATCTAAATATCTGTATACACCTGAAAGAAACCTAACGATTGATTGACCAGTCTTTGGTTGGAACACGTGCACGCTCAGTAATGACACAATATATACCATCAAAAAGCCTCAAATTTGGCATTAAATTTTGGATGCTGGTTGAATATATTTCCGGTTATCTCATTTATAGTACTGTTTACAGAGGCCGTAACTTTGATCATGTGCCTGATGGGGAACTTCAAAGAAGTTAAAAGTCTTCTGATTGCTAGTTGTTTATTTAATAAAAGATACCAAGTGCTTTGCGATAGTTTTTTTTTCTTCTAGTCTATCACTAGCATTAAAACTGCTTGTAAGAAGGACATTTATGACTGGAACTTTGAGAAGTAACATGCTCCAAAGAATTAAAAAAAAAACATGAATAACGTCCGGATGACTCTGTATTTATGAGAAGACGAGAAACATTGCTTTCAATGTACATACAGACAAAACGAACGGAAACAAGTTTGCTTAGTGTCCAAATTTGCAAACCAGGAGTTTCACCACATGGCAAACCAACCGCTATAGAAAGTTTTAGCAAAACTATGGGAGAATTCGATCGGAATGATATGTTCACAGCCTTCTACAAAGATGAAAAGATGTGGAAGAAATTTATTGTTAACCTAGTAATCTTTTTCTAAGATTTATGATAAATTTGTACATGTTTTATAAAAAAAAAATCAATTAACCCTCGTCCACTATGACGCCTCCAGTTTGTTCATGAGCTAGTTAAATGTGTTATTAGTTGTCGAGAAACTGGCCCCCTAAAAAATGCAATTAACTTTATCAAATAACACTTTTTTTAAATTTAATGTAAGATTTCCCGCGGAAGGTCGGTGGTTCTATAAATTAGGCACTCTGACTTTCCTCCAACCAAAAAAAAATAAATTGCAAGACGAAGAATGAATAGAACGAAACTATGCAATGTCTTATAATCGGGGAACGAAATTCTAATTTACGGCGAATTCAAAGCATTATATTAATTTTACATCTATATAAGTGCGTTTTATCAGCTGTTGCATAATGTAATTATATCACGAGTGAAAATGAAGACCACAGTTAAGAAAAAAGTACAAAACAAGAAATTAAAAATAAACTAAAGAAGACAAGATAGTTCATAGTTCATAATTATCTCATTCTAGTAGAATTTTACATTTCTTTGAATTTCAACCGGATTTTTCATAAATTTACTACGTGTATATCCTTTTTTTCTTGTGTTTTTTATTAGCTTACAATCATGTAAAAAAAAAAACACGTAAGCATTGATATATAAACCAACTAATAAAAAATAAAACGAGATGTGGTAAACATGTCAAAGATGAATAAAAGTAGATGTGGTAAATACGTCAATGATAAATAAAAGGAGATGTGGTAAATACGTCAGTGATGAATAGAAGGAGATGTGGTAAATACGTCAATGATGAATAAAAGGAGATGTGGTAAATACTTCAATGTTGAATAAAAGCAGATGTGGTAAACACGTCAAAGATGAATAAAAGGAGATGTGGTAAATGCGTTAATGATGAGTAAAAGGGGATGTGGTAAACACGTCAAAGATGACATAAAGGAGATGTGGTAAATACGTAAATGGTGAATAGAAGGAGATGTGGTAAATACGTCAATGAATAAAAGGAGATGTGGTAAATAAGTTAAATTGAATGATGAATAAAAGGAGATCTAGTAAATTTATACTCCAATGATGAATAAAAGGAGATTTGGTTAATACGTCAATGATGAATAGAAGGAGATGTGGTAAATACGTCAATGATAAATAAAAGGAGATGTGGTAAATACGTCAGTGATAAATAAAAGGAGATGTGGTAAATACGTCAGTGATGACTAGACGGAGATGTGGAAAATAAGTCAATGATGAATAAAAGAAGATGTGGTAAATAAGTCAATGATAAATAAAATGAGATGTGGTAAATACGTCAATGATGAAGAAAAGGAGATGTGGTAAATACGTCAATGATGAATAAAAGAAGATGTGGTAAATTTATACGTCAATGATGAATAAAAGTAGATGTTGTAAATACGTCCATGAAAGGACAATCAAATGGTTAGACACCTTGCCCATTATTCTGTCATATTTTTTTTTGAAACTATCAACTTTTCTAACTTGCATTGTTTTGTTAGTTTACTGTTGTTTTTTGCAATATTTTCTTTTTCTTTTTATGCTCCAATATTCAACTAATTTCTATATTACTAATGATTATTGCTCCTCCCTCTAAAGATACGCAACGATCCACAATCGCCACAGCGTGCAATGAATAAATAGTATGTGTCCTATTTAGCAAAGGTGCGCATCCAACATGACCAACAATCAATGAATAAGATGCAAGACATTGAAGCAGAAATTCAAAATGTTAATAAAAATTTGGAAAAAAAAGTTAACATGTTACAAGGAAAAACACAAAGCATCAGTGATAAAATAAAACTGTATGAAGTGGAAACAATTAAATTACAAAAAAGCTTTATGCCGGAGGAAAATCTAGGTAACCAATGTACCCCAATGTTAGATGAAGATCAAACAATTCCAAAAACAATCTGTGAAACAATATTACAAGAACATTCACATGAAATAGAACAGTCAATAAATGCTGATATAAATGAAGAACCACAAAATCCTGTTTATGATACCCAACCAAAACTGCCATTATCAGGAAGTAGGGTTTTAATTGCCGGAAGTTCAGTCCTAAAAGGAATTGACCCATCTAAATTAAAAGATTATATAGATGTCCATGTTCACAGAGGAGCAAATGTACTAGATTTATACGAAGACATAAGAAATATGGATCTGAGTACATACAATACAATTATAATTCATGTAGGTGGCAATGATGCAAGTAGCAAAATGAATGTACAACAATTTGTGGACATTTTTCAAGAAATCATTAACTTTGTAAGATGTCAAAACTGTCGAGCAATTGTATCTGGAATATTACCAAGGATACAATGTGATGTCACTGAGTATAACACAATCCTAAAACAAATGTGCCATTATAATGATGTCAAATTCATATCAAATTATGAATCTTTTGTCTACAAAGATGATCATATAGCTAAATCATTTTACACCACAGATGGCATTCATCTAAATAGATATGGAACAATAAAGTTGTTGGCAAATGTTAATAAAGTAATTAAAGTATTCAAGGGAAAACAAATACAGCATCATTTGAACCAACAAAACAGAAATAGATATCAAAGTTCCAGTCACCAATATTACGCAAACAACTTCAGAAGGAGCCCTACAAAACAAAGATATCAACCTAGGAGCAACATGATTACAACAGACAGAAGAAATTTCAACCATTCAGGAATCAACCCCAGAAACGTAAAGGACAGGAATGATCTCAATATGAACTCTCGTGACTCGTGGGAAAACAATAATGAGCTAAATAGACAAAATGTAGACAGAGCACCATTTTTTAACTATCATTCACCAAACTCTGTACGTAAGTCAGATTATGTTCATAGGTAGCATTTAGCTTGTTCTAGTTTTTCAAACAGATATAATATTTTAAATCTGTTATGTGATAAATGTAGTAGTATACAATGTTCATGTAATATAAAAGACATTAATAATACAAACAACAGTAATAATAATAATTGGAGAAAATCTCAAAAGAGACATAGAAAGAGTCAAAATAAAACACCTAGTTCTGTAAATAAAAGTAGAAATAATGAAGCAAGTTGGTTGTTTAAAAAAGGGTTTAAACTAGGTTGTTTAAATATTCAACATTTACAACCAAAAATTGAAGAAATAAAATTTCTATTAAAATATGAACAATTATTTGATATATTTGGTATGGTAGAAACATTTTTAAATGATGAAATTGGTACCGAAACATTACAAATTGAAGGTTACAAAATAGAAAGAAAAGATAGAAACGCTATTAATTATGGCGGATGTGTGATTGCGTACATACGAAATAGTGTATGTCATCAGAGAAGAATCGATTTAGAAATAAGTAGTATTGAATCTTTATGGATTGAAATTAAATTTCCAAACACAAACTCTATTTTAATAGGCATTTTTTATCGTCCACCGAGTTCATTTCAATCTTGGATTGATTCAGCTGAAAAAGAAATAGATAAAGCGTCTGCAGAAAATAAAGAAATTATACTCTTAGGAGATTTTAATATAAACTTTTCACATATAAATCATACAGTTGTCGGAAATCAAAAATGGAAGGACTGTATTAATTTGTATGGTTTACAACAAATTGTACATAAACCGACACGAGTAACAGATAAATGTGCAACTACCATAGACCATATATATACGACCGATGTAGACCATATTATAGAAGTAAAGGTGCCTAGTTATGCTGTCAGTGATCATTATCCTGTTTGCGTAACAAGAAAACTTAACCCCAAAATAACAAAAATGGAGCATTTGTCCATAGAATATAGATCATTCAAACAATTTGATAAAAATAAATTTATTGAAAATTTAACAAATACTCCTTTTTATCTCATTGAATCGATTGGAGATGTTGATGAAGCAGCTAATTATTGGTATAATGTATTTCTGAGCACCCTAGACAAACATGCTCCTAAGAAAATTAAAAGGGTGAAAAATACCCAACAACCAGAGTGGTGGACTTCTGATATAAATAGCGCTAGACACCAAAGAGATTATTTTCAAAGAATTGGTGATATATATAATTATAAAATTTGGCGTAATAAGGTTACATTTTTAATAGAACAGGCAAAGAAAAAATATTTCCAAAATGCTATTTCAAATTGTAAAGATAGTAAAACTATTTGGAAGTATGTCAAAAGTCTAAATCCTAAAAAAGTACATAATAATATCACGCATTTAGAATATAAAAATAGTGTAATTCAAAATGATGTTGATATAGCAAATACATTTAATGTGCATTTCACAAATATTGCTGAAAGTATAGTTGATGACAAGTTATGTAATAATGATGATGGTGCCAGATTTGATGCACTCAATAAATTTGTAAAATCAAAGTTACAAACGGGTAGTGAAAAATTCATTATACCAGAAATGAGTATTTTAGATGTAAACATGTATTTAAAAAAACTTGACAAGTCTAAAGCAACTGGTTTAGATGATGTCGGACCAAATATTTTAAGTATGTGCAGCGATGTCATTGCACCAGCCTTGACATATATATTTAATCTAAGCATCAAAAGTGGTAAATTTCCAAGTATTTTTAAAACTGCAAGAGTTTGCCCAATTTTTAAAAGTGGCGATGCCTGTAATCCTGATAATTATAGACCAATAGCAGTTTTGCCTTGTCTCTCAAAAATCATAGAACGACATATAGCTAATAGTTTGTATATATTTTTAAATAGTAATGACCTTCTTAATACTACACAGTCAGGTTTCAGACCTAAACATTCGTGTACTACTGCACTTACTAAATTAGTAGATGAATGGTTGGCAAATATAGATAATGGAGAGATAAACGGAGTTATATTTTTAGATTTAAAGAAAGCTTTTGATCTGGTTAATCATATAATTTTATTGAAAAAACTTGAATATTATAATGTTTCAAATTGTACACTAGACTGGTTTAAGTCATACTTGTTTGAACGAAGCCAACAAGTTAAGGTCAATAACGTCATGTCTAATACTAAATGCATAAAAACTGGGGTACCACAAGGTTCTATCCTGGGCCCTTTGTTATTTATTTTATATATCAATGATTTACCACTTAATATAGAACATTCATTAATAGATTTATATGCAGATGATTCTACATTACATTGTAAAGGTAATAATTTACCTCAGTTAACTTCTAACCTTCAAAATGATATTCATGTAATTGAAAACTGGTGTGCGCAAAATTGTATGAAATTAAATGCCAAAAAGTGTAAATCAATGATTGTTGGTTCAAAACAAAGACTTTGTTCAACTGGAAACAGTTTAGATATCAATATTTCAAATGAACAAATAGAAAATGTAGATTGTGAAAAACTTCTTGGTTTATATATTGACAAAAACCTAAATTGGAATCAGCAGATAGATAAAATGTCATGTACTATATCAAACAGAATCAATTTATTACAAAAGATAAGAAAATATTTACCTATGAATATACGTATTATCTATTTTAATGCTTATATTCTGCCATTATTTGATTATTGTTGCAATATATGGGGAAGCTGTTGTGAAAGTGGAATAAATAAACTTAATAAGTTATTAAAGAAATCTGCTAGGGTTATAGTAGAAGCTGACATAATGACATCATCCAGTTTATTGTTTAATAGTTTACGCTGGTTAAATGTGGAAAAACGCATTCAATACCAAAAGGCAATACTTGTATTTAAATCATTAAATGGTATGGTTCCTAACTATTTACAAGAAAATTTTCATTTTACTGATAATCAAAATTATAACTTACGTTCAGCTGATGAAAAAGTATTAAATCTTCCAAAACCAAAAACAAATTTTTTAAAGAAAACATTTACATATTCAGGTTCTCAAATATGGAACAGTTTACCAAATGAAATAAAAATGAGTAATACACTTGTATCTTTTAAAACAAAATGTTACAAATTTTTCATCAATTGTGCAAATTAATATGCTTTTTCATTATTATTTAAATACAATTGTATATTGTGTATAATATAACTTTATAATACTCTATGTACTTATAAATATGTTATTATTATTTTGAGGACTCTCAGGAAGATTAGTTTTAACTAATGGGATCATCCTCTTGAAATAAAGATTATTTATTTATTTATTTATTTATTTATGCATTGAAAAAGAGTAGCAATAGGAACGTCAACGTTGGAAATCGGAAACTATCGATGACGTCGTAATATTGTTACGTTTGTAACGTCTTGGCAATTTTGAATTTAGGTCTTGGCAGTAAGCCAACAATTCGGCCCTCGATCTTATACGACCCAAATATTACAAGTGATTGATCGACGATCGGGTCATTGTGTGCTATCTTTTCCAATAAGACCGCGCACCTGTGACTCCATACAGTGTGGTTATACGTGCCATTTATTTATATGTGCTATTTCTAATCTTTACAATGTGGATGAAGGAAAGCATAAATATTACTGTTGTATTTTTCTGTACGGGATCGGGTGTTTTTAAGCTCGAGATTTCAGGAATGACACCCTTTCGGGATTTCGGGAATGACCCTTTCAGGATCCGGGAATTCCTTTTTCGAATTTCTGGATCTCGGGATTTTGTGTTTTTAAGCCCAGGATTTCTGGATCCGGACCCCCCCCCCTTATACTGAAGGAAACACATATTTTTTTCACTGAAAACGATTTTGAACATTCATAAATAATAAAATTATTGATATATACTAATAGTTTCAATCATCTGTATGCATTTTTTAGGGCCTCAATGAGCCTCAATGAAAATAAGACTAGTTCTAATTGAGTTACACTTTTTAATTGAAAAAAAAAATATGATTATTAACTGGAGTCCCGATAAAGTTCCTATGCCCCCTCTTATTTGTCACAAGCACCAATAGACTGAGTGACCTTTATTCAACAGTTCAAGCTGCAGTTAACTGTAACATTATTTAGTACTCTTCATAGAATTAAATTAGTTTAATATTTTTTCAGGGAAATTTACCAATATATCTGCTAACTGGCCAGGGTCAACCCATGATTCCCACATCTTCAACACATCAAACCTATGTCACTACCTGGAGACAAACAACAGGACTTGCAGACGGTTTGATACTAGGAGACAGCGGGTATGCATGTCGCCCTTTTCTCATGACACCCTATCTAAATCCCAGAGAAAGACACCAGCAAAGATTTAATAGAGCACACTCCAGTACAAGATCTATTATTGAAAGGGCTTTTGGAATCTTAAAGAGAAGATTTCATGTTTTACACTCTGAGGTAAAAATAATTATAGAATACTTTAAAATATGATAACAAAAAAGTAGTGTGATTGCCAATGAGAATACTCCAAACTAGAGACCAAATTTCTTGGAAGTTAACATCGATAGGTAACTGTACAGCCTTCAACAATGAGATAATCCTATATAGTGATGCATAGCTTAAATGGTTAATTAACCTCAGCAGTTTCATACAAAAAATGACAAAAAAACTTCCGCCATGAAGAAAAAAATATATTGAGTAAAAAGGGACACAAAAAAAGAAACTAATTATTAAAAGGATACTAATTAGGGAGCTATCATTTATTGTTTGAGGGGGGGGGGGGTGGCTAGTATGAAAAATACCTTTTTATTTTTCACACTTTCATACATAAATTGTCATCCTGCCTCTTTTTTACTCAAACTCTTGTCCTGACTTTTTAAATTTCATACAAGCGACACTATCCCCATAAAAATTAAATGGAAGCTCTGAAAAACTAGAGACAATTGTTACAGAAAGAGCCGCAGTTAATAGGGATTATAGTGAACCTGTTATTTAAGTAGCTATCGGTATTGGTTTTTTTAGAATGCCGTGCAAATAATCATTAACATGGTATTTTTTGTTAAAGTGGATATCTGCATGGGTAATTTTCCAGGAGACAATATTGTAGATAGGTATACACTTCTGAAACAGTTTTTTTTTAAATTGAAAGATATTTTCCTGACCATAATTATGAAATTAAATTTCAGGTCAGAATGAAACCAGAAAAAGTCTGTCGAGTGTTTGGTGCTTGTGCTGTTCTACATAACATAGCTTTAACAAGGAATGAACCTTTGGAAGATGTTTGTGGTGTACATGTTCAGCAAGACCAGCCAGTGCAAGTTCCGAATTTTGAAGGAGAACAGGATGGTAGACACATTAGAGAGCATATCGCAAGAGTTTTCTTCAACTGAAATACATGTTTAATACACAAGAGTCTTTATTTTTTCATCCAATATAAAATTGTGATAAATAATACAGGTTATTTTTTCTCAAAACACATGCATTCGACATGTCAGTGAATTGAAGGCTTAGCAAATAATGAGTTCATAAATACATGCACTTGCGGTAATATGAGTTATTGGCACTACGAAGTGTCGGTTGTCACGCTATTTTAAACATCATCTCATTGTTAATTGTACACTGAATGACATTTTACCCCAAGTCTTGATTAAGGTATACATTTAAGGTCATCCTTTGGAATTTGTTCGTCCAATCAGTGAAACCCTTGTCGCAAAGTGGGTCTTCCATATACTGTTGGGTGTGTAAATACGCCGGCACATCCGGTTGGAAAGGGGATGTATAATCTGATTGCGTTGTATGGACAAGTGTAACGCCATGCATATTACAAAATCGTGTGAGGGGTCTGATCATACATATTGTACTCTTTGTTAATTTGTTCTCATCATGAACATGCATGAAATATTTGCCACTGGATGTAAAGCAAACGATATGAACGAATATAAACATACCAAATAAATGCATAGCCAGAATTAAAACAAGAGTACACACGCTAAAATATCTAGCCTTCTTTATTAATCATTGATGTTATGTGGATAGTCCTTAATATAGAAAAGAAAAGAATAGAATATTTTTATTTCCAAAATTACAGGGCCCATAAAGGGCATAAAATCAGATACGATTGATTTACATAATAAAGCTATATTACAACTGTCACATAAACTTAACATTAACCAAGAAGACTAAACATCGACCAATGAACCATGAAAATGAGGACAAAGTCAAATGACACCTGCCAGTTGTACATGAACACCTTACAGTCCTTCCATACACCCAATATACTAGACCTATTGCTGATAGTATCTGAGATATGGACTTGACCACCAAAACTTAACCTTGTTCACTGATCCATTAAATGAGGTCGAGGTCAAGTGAAAACTATCTGGCAAAGAATTGTTAATTGATAAGAAAAATAAATATTTTAATTCATTAAAAGTTGAGAAAATGTTAGTGGAGTATTCTCTTTGTCTTGTTTCATTAATTCTAGCAAGTCTATCTGAAGGTCTAATTTCTTCATCTCTTTTGTCTGCTTTTCCATTTCACCCTTCAAATACAGTACCTGAAATAAAAATGATACATGTAGATCCATATGATTATTTTAACATATATCTTTATATGTGTCTGTTTACCTTACAACTCTTGTGGAATTTACAGAAATATTGCATGAAACTGAGATTTCCAGATAAAGTGTATGACCTGTTGGACCTATGCTTTGGCCAGCAGCTGGAAGACCATAAATTTTAAATATTTATATTAGAAGATTTTCATAAAGATGTTGATTTTGTGTAATTTAAGATCGATACACGGTCTCACATCATTGCCTATACCAGTGGTAGATCCAGAACTTTTTGTAAGCGGGTACTGACTGACCACAAAGGGGAGGGCATCGACCGGGCCCCTAGCCCCCTGGATCTGTATCTGTATGATACAAACTAATCGATGGGGACCCAAAAAGTCAACTTTTCTTAGTGTTGATAATTGAATTTTACCTTTTTATTTTCCTGAGTATAATGACAGTCTTGAAACTAACACCGAGCCATTCATTATAAGACAATAATATGTTAATCGATTTTTATTATTTTGGATTATTTCTAAAATAAATGCAAATGTGAAATTTTACCTGAAGCCCATAAACATCATCAGCAGTTGCTTTCCTTTTCTTTGGATTTTCTGCTTTCTGTGCTGTTAGAGTCCCCAGCTCAACTACTGCAGCTACTGGGCGTGGCACTTGGATATTTACAGCCGGTAGAAGCGATATTAGTGGTAATGGCTGAAGAATGGATTCAGATCCAGATTGGGAAAGTGGTTGGCTTGGAGGGGTATCAAACAGGTCCTGGGAATTACTTGCACTCTCCTCTGGCAATGCTGCTGAGTTGTCATCTAGAAAATATAATAAGGAGCTTGTTATTTTTATAATTATCATGATGATGAATAGACGTGTGTCTATTGTTAAATTTTCTTACTTAAAGAGAGTTTTTTTTGTCAGACATTCTTTCTTTGCTTTCATTGACCTAGCCTGACAAACCATATGCATCAATGACAACCAAAACGAGACGGTCAGTAACAAAACTATATATCATAAGACAACTTCTGTTCAATTGGAAGGCAGTATTGCACAATTTTAAATAATTTTCTAGCAAATCTATTGGTTTTGATGACTGATAATGAACATTGGTGTTTAACGCTGCTTTCAGCACAATCGTGCTATTTTGTTGAAGTCAGTTTTTATTGATAAGCTGGAGTAAACACCCGACATTAGGTAGGGTATCCAATCCTTAGTCAATTATCATCAAGGATTAGAGGGCACCTGCCCATGCTTTATTTAAACTCGCAATCTCACACGCTGTCAAAAAAAATAATCTTTACATTGCTTATTGTTAAATGAAAATTGCTGGCCCATCTACATTTTACAGTGTTGATATTGCGTCCCCTTCGGTATATTTGACAAAATAAAAAGGACCTATTCCAGTGGCACTTCTGTGCATACATTTCTAACTGTATAGCCCTCCCCCTTTTTATCCACATTTTTTTCACTCATATCCCACAAAGTTTAACACCATCTATATATATTTATTTTTCAAATCTTGAACGATCAACAAAAGATGATTATTAAAATTGTTAAAATCTTGGCCTTTACGAGCGTATGCCACGATCGAATTTAAGGTACGGGTTAGCCAGGGTACGAGAAACATCGTCCTGTCGGCTACAAATCAAAGGGAAATAACAGCAAGGAGGTTCTTTCGTGGATAAACAAAAAAATTGAACTGAACATGTATTGTTCCAAACTATCACTACAATATTGTCAAAAGACAATATTTGAAATCATCCATCGCTAGAAAAATGTGTGTCATGAGGTTATAAGGCTCAAAAACAAATATGTTCATTAGCATGCTGAGCGTCTTTCAAGGTTAATATTTAGGACGTAAATACTAGAATGCAGACGACATAAATATTTAATGACCAAATGAATTGAAATACTTATATTCACTGAGTAAAACTGAATATAGCCGAATGCCATTTAAATACTAAGCTTACACATTATTAAACATTAATAAATCAGCTAAATACCTGTCAAATTTTTATGACATGGTATAAATAATCGGCGATTTTTTTAACACAAAGTTGCATGAAATCGAGAGAATAATTAATAGCATTTAAAGATTTATTATTTTTACATATTCACAAAAGAGTATAAATTAGTTACTGATACATACCAAGTACACTTTCAACTCCTTCAAGACCTTTGAAAGAAGCTGAGTCTTTACAAAGGTCTATTGTTCTTTCAATGGCCAGACTCAGTTTTTTTGGCTGTGGACCACCACCAGTAGCCCTCTGCTCCTTGTTACGGTTGTTAAAAACCTTCTTAGCCACCTTCTTGGTGTTAGCCCACTTGTCTTTACAGTCTTTGGGAGACCTGTTGGCAACACCCAGAGCACTGACCAAGATGGAAATCCTGCTCCAGGCAGCAATCTTTCTGGAATTGGTTATACCATCCCCAAACTTTTCATTAATCACTTTGTTATTCTTTTGCACTTGATCTTGAATTACATTTACTTCTTCTTGTGTAAAGCTAGGTTTTCTGTCCCTTTGTGTTTTAGCAGAAGACTTGTCAGCCATGTTGAAGTAAATATTAACAAACCAAGGCATTGTGGGTAAAGAGAATAATCTCTAAACTTTAGTTAAATATTTAACGAGTGGTTAAATTATTTAACGTCATCGTTAACTAACGACGGCGTTAAACCAAGTTGAACAACACCATTTTAACCATGGGTTAAGTAACGATACGTTAGAGTATTTAACGACACGTTAAATTTAACGCTTACGTTAAGTTAACGACAAGTTGAACAACTGGGCCCTGGCGTAAAACAATCGTAAATGAGACAGACACCATAACCAAACCAGGTTTCGTTGTTATCTACCAGGTGTAAAACAAGCGTAAAGGAGACAGACACCATAACCAAACCAGGCTTCGTTGTTATCTACCAGGTGTAAAACAAGCGTAAAGGAGACAGACACCATAACCAAACCAGGTTTCGTTGTTATCTACCAGGTGTAAAACAAGCGTAAAGGAGACAGACACCAGGATTTATACTTAAATAATGTCATCAATGACACCAGGATAAAAATTGTATACACCGATCGTGGGTTTCATCTACAAAGTCTCAATTATGACGCTCGAATCAAACGAGTTAAAAGGCCAAAAAAATATTAAGTTGGTTAGGCTTAAGAACCCAAAAGACGTAAAATGTATGCCAAATATACCCAAGACAATCCATTACTTGGGTAGAAAATCCTTAGTATTTAAAAAAATAGTTGAGTACATCGGTCAACAGAAACCGACAGAGTAATACATGAATGCTGCTTACAATTTTGACTTGTCTGACATAAACATTGCAATAAATACCATTAGACAAACTACAATAGATATAATTTAGCCAGACACAGTGGTTTATATCAGTTAAAAGTTTAAATGAAAATTGATAATAACTTGTTGAGTAACATTTGTTATTTAGTTGTCCTTTGGACTGAAAAATCACCGATTTAACACTGCACTGTTATTTATCTTGAATACAAGGTTGGACTTAAATAATTATTACAGTAAGTTAAAATGACAAGCATTTCTAAAATTAAACTGTTAAAAACAGTAGGACATAATGACTGTGTTATTTCTAACAAAACAATGTCCACGTTATTTTACCTTTAATCTAAGATTTAAATTTATTGATCAATATACTTTTCTTAGTCCAATTTCAAATAATTCCAATGAACACAAAATATATACAGCACATGAATAAGAGACAAATTTTAAAAAGACATCCAATGATCCATGAAACACTATTTTCAACGCCTTTGCTGATATGAATTAACGTTTCCTCTCCTGTATGACTGTACCTTGACATGTAAATACCACTAACGCCTGAGTTATCTGGTGTTTGACGCATCAAAACTTCATACAGGATAGTTGTAAAAGATACCAATTTAACTTAAATAATTGTGCTTTTATATATTTTATGTTTTATTTTAATTTTGCTTAAGGAAAAATATATTACAAGAAAATACAGCACCTAATACAATGTTAAAAAGGTGATATAGATTAAAAGCACTTAAATTGTTAGTCAAAAACTCATCATAGATACCAGGATTAAAACTTAATATTTACGCCCGACGGGCGTTTCGTCTACAAAAGACTCATCAGTGACGCTCGAAAAAAAATATTTAAAAGGCTAAATAAAGTACAAAGTTGAAGAGCATACCAGCTGCTATTTGGGGTATATTTTAGTAGGAGTATATTTTAGTAGGATTCTAGTTGTGGTTCCAAGGGTAGAGGTGCGTAGAGAATGTTCACAAAATATCATTTTTTGGCATAAAATAGACGAAACAATTTCTACTCCCTCAATAACACTTATTATGACCATTATTATAAATTATAGCATTTTTTGAAAATACCGGAATTGCTTATGACTACTTTAACCTAATTTCATCAAGTATATTTACAACCTGACATGCATTGATATATGTTAAAATTTACACAAACAAATATTAAAATAGTACAAACAAACTCCATGAAAAACACTCGTACATCCGCACATCCTCAACATTCACAGCACTTTCATTATATGAAGAGTCTCAACAATGACAACTAGTTCATCAAACTCGGGTGTTTTCCTCATAATTAACGCTTGAAACAGTTTCCAGAGCTGGCTTCTTCTTAGGATCTGGTAAAAATGGAATGTACTTTAAAATTTTGCTGTTTCTCCATTTCTGTGGGAAAAGTGGTTCATATACCTCTATTCCTTCCTTAAAATCTTCTGTCACAAGACTTTCTGACTCTTGTGTTTTTGATGGAATGTTCTGCCATGAGGTGATACCTCGTTCATCGAGAGTGCCTACAAAACACAAAACAAGGAAAAAACTAAGGTTGGGGTATTCATAAACCTCCTTCACAGTAACTTTAATATACTCGGAGTAAGACCGGTTTTCATATAATAGTTGGTTGGGGTTTTGATAAACCTATACAGAATTCTAATGCCCCAAGTTGAACAGGTCATTGTAATTCTATTGATTAAGGGTATGGATTAACCTATACAGAATTCTAATGCCCCAGGTTGGACAGGTCATTGTAATTCTATTGATTAAGGGTATGTATTAACACAGGTCATTGCTATTCTATTGATTAAAGGTATGGATTAACCTTTTAAACAACAATCTAATGCTCTAAGTTGGACCCGTAATAATTAATCAATCATTTAAGGGTATTTATAAATCTTTTAAACAGCATTTTATGCTCTAAATTGGACAGGTCTCCAGCTTGTTGAAGTTATTATAAACCCCCTAAACACCAACGCAATGTTCTAAGATGGTCCCGTCATTGTTCAACAGTTGGTTAAGGGTATTTATAGACCTCCTAAACACCAACTTATTGCTCTAATTTGGACAGACCTTTGTTCATCAATTAGTGTGGGGCATTTATTAACCTATCACACAACAAAGTAATGCTCTCAGTTGGATCCGTCATTGTTCTTCAATTGGTTGGAGGGTATGTATAAACCTATTACACAACAAGTCAATGCTCTAAGTGGACCCCTTCAAAGTTCTTCATTCGTTTGACGTTATTTATAATCCTCCTACACATGAACCTTAAGCTCTAAATCAGACAGGTCACTGTCCTTTGTTTATGAATCGTTATATCAATCATACCACATGCTTTTATCTTTTCAGTTTACTATTGGGTTTATGTAAATGATGTATTTTCAATCAATAAAATAATACTTACAAGTATATACAATTAATTACTTGTAATTTTTTGTAAAATTATTTATGAAAACTTGATAGTTTTTTTCTGGTATGATGGTTTCCTATTAATAATACCTACCTGGAATGGTGTTGTCAAGGAAACAGGCTAGTAAAGCACCAGATAGATTTGCATTGCCCAAAAGTGTCTTTAAAATATTATCTACACGGAAATTTCCTAAAACATAAATATATACAGGTTTAAAAAATGAAGAAATACAGCACATATAAAAACAAGCATTTTTTGTGAAATTGCATGGCAATACATAAACTTGTACTTTGTACTAGAACAAACTGCTAACTAAATCTATGACTTGTATTGTTGCAAACTATGTAACAAGTATCAAGGCACTATCTTCAAGGACCATAACTCTGAATAAAATCTGCACTATAGAACAAAACTCGTACTTGATCTGTAGCTTGTCACAATAAAAATATATACCAACAGGAATGTGTCCATAGTACACGGATGCCCCAATCGTACTATCATTTTTTATGTTCAGTGCCCCATGCAATTGGGTACAAAACTCGAATTTGGCATTAAAATTAGAAAGATCTTATCATAGGAAACATGTGTACTAAGTTTCAAGTTGATTGGACTTCAACTTCATCAAAATCTACCTCGACTAAAAATGTTAACCTAAAGCGAAACAGACGGACGGACATACAAACGAACGAACGGACAAACGGACGTACGGAATAACGTACAGACAGACACTGGTGAAACTAAATCCCCCTCCGCAACGGAGGAGGTATAAAAAGAATAGTGCATTGAAAAACAAAAATCAAAATTTATGTTGGTCCAAAAATGTTTTGACAATGCATTGCAGGGTTAATTTCCTATCAATGTCATATTCAAGGCATTATTTTTTTCGACACTTTTTCAATCAATACTGGATGTGACGTACACTTATTTGGTGGTATTACACGAAGGTGTATCATGTGACACATAGATGCCATATGTGTTTAGAAGTATCACGAGACACAAGATAGGTGCCATTATAATGTAGATGTATCCTTAAAAAAGTGTAGATGTATCACTGGACATCTGTTATGTGCTATACATGTTTAGATGTATCACGTTACACATGACAGGTGCTATATCTGTGAATATACATGTATATATCATAAGACACATTGTAGGTGTCAGGTGAAAAATATATTATAATACACATGATAAGTGCCATACGTCTTAAGATTTATCCTGAGATACATGAATATTGCGACATATTTGCACATGTATCAAACGAAACATCATATCACATGTGTATTGCTGTATCTTGGGACATAAGCTTTAGATTGGTGGCACATGTGTATTGCTGTATCTTGGGACATAAGCTTTAGATTGGTGGCATATGTGTGTTTAGATGCATCATGATTGACTTTTCAGTTGATTTCTTGTGTTTTTTTTATATTGAGTTAAGTTTCGATAACATCTATTGGGGTTTTAGTAATAATCTGCGTTTTGTTGTCCATGTTTATGTATAAAGCTTTGTATAATGTTATAGAAAGTATAGTAATAGTAAAATAATTATCACACAATTTAAAAAATCATCAACAGTTTTGTATGTTTGTTTCATTTGTCTACTATATGTTTACTTTTTATTTTAAGATGTACTTTATTTATAAAAAGAATATATAATTTTCTCACCCGTTAAAACCAGATCTTTTCCTTGAAGTTCCGTCCAATAAGGAACCATGAGACCAATGAGGATGGAGGTACCAATAATTGCTATGTTCCTTGTGGATGATAGACACACATACCGCAGATTAGACAGGACAACTCCAATGAACATACCAAACATGGTAATTAGAGCACCACCAAGTACTGGATGAGGTATAGTTATAAAAACGGCGCAAAACTTTCCTATCAGTCCAAACGCTATATAGATTATAGCTAAAACTAAAAATACTAGTCGACTGCCAACCTATAATATAAATTATCATATAAATCTCAGCTTACACAAAAAATAATAGTCGACTACCCGTCTATAAAATAAACTGTATTATATATCACAGCTAACAATAATAAACTGTCTCGCCGAGTGAAGCTGGATACGACTGCAGAGGTTTAAACCTGAGCAGTTGGGGCAAAAATGATCACAATATTCTAGCTTGACACAAGTCTGACTTTGGATTATAAATAAAATATTTGACACATCACAGATTTATTACACAGAATAAATGTAGTCAAAGAACTTAAAATTGGTAATGTGATTTGAATTTATATTCAATTGACCCCTCTTTCTCCCCGAGAATATAAAATTATCTCACCGAAAACATTTTTTTTATCCCCCACCCTTCATTCTTTTAACTTCCCTCCTTTTTCCACAAAAAAAAAGTATTTGAAGAAAACTTTAATAGAACACAAATTATTGTCTGAAAACTAGAAACATGCTTAGTGTGAATGGGGCTTCATTTCTTATGGACACATTCTTCTTGTAGGACAGATATCTTAAGACATCTTGGTTTCAGTGATAATACTATTTGATTTTGCCTCCTTTCTCATCTGAGTTATCGTCATCATTAGGTGTTGGTTTTGTTGACTTGCATCATTGTAAACTTCTACAAAAAACTTCTCCACATCAATTCACTAGACCAATTTGAACTTTGATTGAATGATCTTTAAGGTAAAGCAGTAAAACCATTATCAGCTTATAGATAAGTCATATAAATCTTATCTTGAACTTCATCTAAATTCTGTCTTAATTTTGAGAACTCGTTTTAGAAATTTAAATGTGACGTGACTTTGAGCGTAAAACTGGTTATTGCTAATCATGCTGTGCATTTTTGTTATAATCGGTTTTAGCGTCGCTGGTTAGTCTTGTGAGGACGTGGCGCACGTCTGGCATATTAAATTTCTAACAAAGTACCCTTTGTTGGCTATTAATCGTTTGTTTCTTTGTCCTTTATTTTCTCCCATTTATTTGTATTGTAGTCCTGTCATGAAATGTTGTCATTTTAATGTTATAATTAACATTGACATTAAAGCGGGAGGTTTTGCATTCCACAAAACCAGGTTCAACCCACCATTTTCATCTTAAAATGCCCTGTAACAAGTCGGGGAAATGGCCATTGTTATATTATATTTCGTTTCTGTGTGTGTTATATTTTAATGTTGTGTTTCTGTTGTGTCGTATTTCTCTAATATGTGATGCCTTTCCCTCAGTTTTAGTTTATAACTCGGATTTATTTTTTCTCTATCGATTTAGGAATTTCAAACAACGGTATACTACTGTTGCCTTTATTTATACCTTTTGTGGCCCCTTATTCCTGAACGGTTTTGTCAAATACTCCAAAAAAGTGAAGATCGCGCTCACATACACTACAAACCATTAAAGTCTAAAATGGCCTATATCTGTACTCGACTGGACTGATTTTTACTAGACCACTCTGAATTGGTCTGACATTACTCGACGCCAGTCTGAACCATACTCGACTGTACTGAATCGTACTTGACCCTAATCTTTGCCGTTAAAAATAGTCTGAACTATTATTCGACCAGTCTGAAACAGTCTTAACCCATTCTTGACCTGTACTCGACCTACTTTTCCAGTCTAAACAATACTTAACCAAAGGTCTGAACAATACTCGACCAGTCTGAACCATACTAGACCAAATAACCTCTACTTTTTAACTGTCAAAATAAATTTCTTTTTCACTGACATATATAACAATTAAAAATATAACTATTATTATATTTAGGATAAAAAATATTATAGATAGTTTATATCAAAATGGGATAAAATTGATAAAATAAATAAAATTGTTTTTTCTGATTAGTGGTGAAAAATAAAGTATTACTTCTGCTTGGGGCAAACTCATAACTAAGATCACACCTGGTCAGAGGTATTAAATTCTAAATAACATTTATTAAAAATTGCAACATCCTGTTTAACTTTAATAACAAGGCCTTCCGAATATACTAGATAAGTAATACACGAATTTAAGAAAATAGGGATTTCTTTTTACCTGTAAAACACACATGTTCTGAGGTATTAAACCATATAATTGCTTTAAGTATGCCATGTCTTTAATTTAACAAAAAATATTTGAAATAATTGAAATAGATTTTTACTGTTACTTTAGAACACATTTCCTTTTCTGAAAAGGTTATCAAGAATTGCTATGGAAATTCTATTATCATGATTATATCAAATTCTTGGTTTAATTAAAAACAAAACAATTGAGGTCTCATTTTTTAAAATTTATTCAGTTGTTTTATATACTATTTTATATATATATATATGTATATATATTAATATAAAAAAAAACATTCACTGCATTATCAATTAAACTCAACTAAATTTCAAGTTGTTGTTTAAATTTCATTTTCATTAAAAAAATGTTTCTAAGTTGATTAAATTCAGTTGATAGAAACAAAGAATAGGTTTAGGTTGGTTAAAACTTGTTCAAGTATTGTTCAGACTAGGTCGAGTACGGTTTAGACTAGGTCGAGTATGGTTCAGACTCGTATAAAATGGTACAAAAGTACAAATCCAGACTGTTAAGTATGGTTCAGACTACAAACGAGTATTATCAAGTAAATTTCAGACCAATTCAGACTGGTCAAGTACAGAGCAGTACAGTCGAGTACAAATATAGGCCATTTAAGACTTTTGCTGGTTTGTAGTGATACCCCACACCCCCAAATAATTCTAAGAAAGAAAAAAATGAATCATAATTTCCTGTAGATATTCACATCTACATAGTGTGTCCTTGTTATCTACAAAGTTTCATGAAATTCTGTTGTGTAGTTTCAGAGGAGTTGCGATGACAAGAACAGGACTGACTGACTGACAGACTAACAGACTAACAAACTAACAGACTCACAAACTAACAGACTGACAAACTAACAGACTAACAGACTGACGAACAGACGGACAAATGGACGTGTCAAAAACAGTATACCCTTGTTGAGTGGGGTATAATAAGTCCAAACCGTCGACTTGTGATATTGAACCTTGTGGTACAACATCACAGCAATCAAAATACTAATACACAAGTTAATGTCCTGAAACTAGATAAATTAAGAGATAACTGTATTGTATTTGAAGCTTTAAGGACGTCCATCGGTAGTTTTACTGTCGCAAATTTAGTTTACCTGGCGACGCGGAGCGGAGACAGGTAAACGGGTATTTGCGACAGTAAAACTACCGATGGACGTCCGCAAAGCTTCAAATACAATACAGTTATCTCTATTCTAATGCAAAACAAGTTCATAATTAAATTTCACTCATAATTTCAGTGTAAAATCTTCATTAAAAAAAATTCCGCGAAAAAATGTTATCGTCTTTGGTCCCTACACTACGTGACGTCATAGGTATGCTTCCGGCGTAAAACATAAACAACGGGCGTTTTCTGGCTTCTGTGCCGCTTCAGAATGTAACAAAATTTGATAAAAAGAAGATTTTTAGGCGCAAGAAGTGAGTTTATTGTTTATTATTGTAGAAATAACATGTCAGTACATTCCGAAATTCAAAATGTCGGCTTCCTTAGTTACAGACAAGGAGATAGAGAATTTTACGCTTGCTGTCATCCAATCAGAACAATTGTTACAAAATAATTGCATTAGAATGCTTGTTTTGTGTTTCTTTTTGTCTTTAATTCCAAAACGGTTGGGACCATCACCCCAAAACAATCTTAACATTCCTTTGATGGTATTGAACCTTTTTCCAAGAGATCCATAGACTTAAACTTAGTTATTGTCCAGAAACCAAATTTCTTCGTACGCCGATTCAGACTTCGTCGACATAATAGCAATATACGATCCGCAAATTTGTTTTGCGTTGTATAAAAATACAAGTGGGTTTCAAAATAAAAGAATCATTTTTTTTCAATGTCAGTTGTTGTCTTATTGTTGAAACACAGCAGCTATAATCTTTTTTTTTATCAGTGTAAATGTTCACACATTAGTCATTTGTCTTTATGGATAGTAGTGTCATAGCCAGTCACATTTTATGATACAATAAAGTTTTTGTCAAAGAAAGTTAAAAGGGTTCAATAAAATGTGCAAATCAACATTTTTAAACGTAATTCACATGTTCGTTCCACATAAAATGTCATCAACCTTCCATTCCTGATATTAATATCATAGCAGTACCGGACATATATATAATATAGTTAATTGCTATTAATTAGTATTGCAATGTGCATTGTGTTTAAATGTAGTATCAGTATTTAGTTCTATTATAATCTTAAATCAATCCTATTTCTATCCTATTTTTTAAATATAATTTTTCAAATATGACGTCATTTTTGTGCTGTTTCAGAAATTCAAATGTCTGCGTGACGTAATATTGTGCCTTTTCACCACTTAGTATGTGACGTCATTGTTATGACTTTTTTACTGATTCGGGTGTGTCTATTTTTTGTGTTGGTCTTCAATGTATTATGTATTCGGGTTCTGTTTTCTGTAATTAGTTAAGACGTCAGTTTTATCATGTAAATCTTTTATATTCATTTGATAAAATTTATTGTTTGCAATAGCATAAACTGTTCTATATAATAAGGATGTTCTCATCACAAGCAGAAAACTCTAGCCGTATTTGGCACAACCTTCTTCAGCTTTTGATCCTCAGAGCTGTACAACTTTGTACCCCCTTTTTTTGACTTTCAAACTTTTATATCTGGGCGTCACTGGTAAGTCTTGTGTGGAAGAGGTGTGTTTTTGACGTATTGAATTTTAAACCTGATGCCTTTTGTTATCTATTATTCATGTTTTTCTTTGCCTAATACGTTCTCTTTGTATTTGTATTGTAGTCCTGCACTATTATGTTGTCATTTTAATGTTATATTTAACAATGCCATCAAAGTGCGAGGTTTTGCATGCCACAAAACCAGGTTTAATCCACCATTTTTTTCTTTAAAAATGTCCTGTACCAAGTCAGGAAAATGGCCATTGTTATATCATAGTTCGTTTCTGTGTGTGCAACATTTTTTACGTTGTGTTTCCGTTGTGTCGTTTGTTTTTTCCTATTTTTGAGTGTGAATTCACATTACTATATGACGTGTCACGGTACTTTTCTATCCCAAATTCATGTATTTGGTTTTGATGTTATATTGGTTATTCTCATCGGATGCTGTCTAATGCGTAGTCCGTTGATGTGTGTGTTACATTTCAATGTTGTGTCGTTGTTCTCCTCTAATATTTAATGCGTTTACCTCAGTTTTAGTTTGTTACCCCGAATTTGTTTTTGTCCATAGATTTATGAGTTTTGAACAGCGGTATACTACTGTTGCCTTTATTTTTAACCTACAATGGTTTACTTTTATTAGTGGTGACTTGGATGGTGAGTTGTCTCATTGGCACTCATACCACATCTTCTTATATCTATGTCATTGTTTGTCTTCTTTTAGTTTAAAATGTTACCTTTGTTATACCGATAGATCCAATATTTCCACCATATGTCGATGTTGCATGTCCTGCCCCCATTATACCAGAAACAGTTGTACATAACCCTTCAATTGCAATACCTCTATTGACTGCATGCGATGGTGGTGGAGGCACATGACAGGTTTTAGCACAGGCATAGTAATCTCCTATAGAGTCCAACACAGAGATAATTGTAGCAATAAAAAATCCCACAAAAATGCTAAAATCAAAACTAGGTGGACCAAACTGAGTTGGGTGTGGAACATAGAACCAACTGGCATTGTTTACAATATCTATTCCAACATCAGTCCTGGCTTTTTCGTGGGATAAAACTCCTGCAGCTGTACATATACCACTTACTCCCCAACCCACCATAATAGCTATTAATATCTAAAACAAAATATAATCAGATTAGCCAATCATTGGATATATACTACTTTCTCCCCAACCCACTATAATAGCTATTAATATCTAAACAAAATATAATCACATTAGCCTATTATTTGATAAATATTAGTAAATCCCAACCCAGCATTACAGGTGTTAATATCTAAAAAATAAAATCGCAATACAATATATCATTGTAAATATACTATTTACTTCACAACTGTAAATATGCCACTTTTATACTCCTCAGTCAACCATCCATTTTCTAACAAAATGGCTACAACGCAACATTATGGCTCATTTCGCAGATAAAATGATGAGTGAAATAAAGTGTCAGATTTTAATGTAGAACTTTTGTAAAAAAATCACTTCTTCAAAAACGGCCAAACAAAATTGTATGCTCAACTACATAATCATGGCAAACAATCCTACAAAGTATAAAAACTGTTTGTCAAGTTTTGTCAGATAAGTTTGCTTTACAAAGTGTGATACAAAAGTAATAAAAACCTCAATAATTCACATTTATACTTCTCTATATTGGTCAAATTAATATCAAGATAGAAAATAATCAATTTCTTAAGGTGGCAAAGAATAAAGGAAACAGTATAACATCTCTGTTCAAAAGTCGTAACACGATTGAGAGGAAACAAATCTGAGTTACAAACTAAATCCGTGGGAAACACATCAACTTTAAGAGTCCTGCAACGCTTTTAATGTATAATCAACTAGATAAGATTGCAATTACAAGGTTTCATTTTTGTACTGTACCAAGTCAGGAATATAACGGTTGTTATTCATTCGTGTGATGTGTTTGAGCTTTTGATATTTTATTTTTATTATGGACGTTCTGTTTTGAATTTTTCTTGGAGTTCAGTATTTCTTTGATTTTACTTGTTTGTACTCTTTTTAAACAAATGAAAAATATGTCAACGGGACACAGATGCCACTGCTTGTAAATATATGACAAATTCTGCTATTTTTTCAATTCACAAAAAGACATAACTCAAAAAAGAAAACGCCATCAAAGTTCACACTATATTTGAATTGGTAATAATAAACATTGTGTATAATTTTCATAATTATTTTATTCTAAGCAATTTTACTTAGTGGGCCGACACTTATTTTTAGACTTGCGGACATACAAACAGACGCATGTACGTGCAGAAAGGGGTAAAACGTAATGCCCACAATGGACAAAAAGAATGCCAGAATAAGGAACAGAATTAAATAGTCTCTGAATCTACTTTAGCCGTTTGACACGCAGGTAAAATTCTTTTATTTCCTCTGTAACACCACTTTCAATACTGATAGGTCTGGGTTGCTATCAGAGCAGTTATTACCTTCCTATATTCATATATTTATTATATATAACTAGAGTTAATGTACATTTTACTTACAGAAAATACTTGATGTAATGGATATCTTATAGTATGACAACCACGTTTTCTTGTCCACACTGGAATTGGCAGAAGATATTTTCCCAGGTACAAAGATAAAATAATAGAAATTGCTGCAGTCCTGAAAAATCAACAACTTAAATTATAACTGATTAAATTATAACGTGATGTCACCAAATACATAGGTCCATTGGTTAAGGAAATAAAAAAAGACTGGAATGGGTATAACAAAGATAAGTTAATTATAACGTGATGTCATCAAATACATAGGTCCATGGGTTAAGGAAATAAAAAAGACTGGAATGGGTATAACAAAGATAAGTTAATTATAACATGATGTCATCAAATACATAGGTCCAGGGGTTAAGGAAATAAAAAAGACTGGAATGGGTATAACAAAGATAAGATCATTTACCTGCAAGATAGGATGATTATTAAGCATCTTTCCAACAACAAATGCAAGAGTATGCAGGAATTAGAAAAAGAGAAAATAAAATGCATTCAAAACAAATCAGCTTAACTATCAAAAAATTTAAATTCATCTGGGAAAACCTCTCCAGTAATTTGAATAGTCTATTTGAATATTGTCCACAATGGACAAGAAGATCTCCAATACTTGATCTATATTGACTTAATCGACTTATTATATGAGTTATTATTATTATCACTACCATTCCTTGAATAGCTTCCGTAAGCCTATGGTCAAGACTTACATACTTAAGAGACAGTACCAAACAAAACAAGCAAGAACATCTAAGTTAAATTAAGATAAGAGATATGAATGCACTATATGTAAAATGTGTCATTGTCTGGTACTAAGTGGATAATTGACAGCTTTTTAGCATATATTTCTTTAATTCAACATTGCGAAACTAATTTGAAATTCAGACTGATGGGCAGGCGAAAATAAAGCCATTGATTCTTTAAGCAAACTTATTCTTTAATGGTATCTGTTTCTCTTTTATTGTTCAGGAGTTATGGTCCTTGGTGGATTGGGAAATAATACTTTAGATAATTTCCATGCAATTACCTATGTTAAACGCCACATTATAAAGGTACCTGTCCTAAGTTTTTTCTTGTAAAATTTTCATGTGGGACTATCAAGATTATCGTAGACAAAGTGGTTACTTACATAAGACCTATACCCCAATGATATGATATAAATTTGACAGCCGTCCTTGTCATGTACAGTCCTATCAGTAATATAGTTGGCACAATGGTTACGGGTCCTATGAATCTCAACAATACTCCAACTAATCCTGTTGCTCCAATCAGGAAATGTAAGAAACCTGCTAACATTAAGCTGCCTTCTAACTGAAATATAATCGAAACATTCACTGATTAAAAATCTAAAGGACAGTGTGGAGTACTTTTATGATGGTTGGTTTTTCAGAATCATAATATTTCTGGTTAAGATACCAAACGTATTATTTGGAACAGCCACGGCTTTGTATTCCGCTAAAACATGATTGTAATGAAGAACAAAAGCGACTTTCAGAGAATAGGGGCAAGCAATAGGAGATTCGTATAGACTTGTTTATCCTTCCAACCCCACAATTGTTCAAATATTTTTTTATACTTGTGAATATTTTAGTGTGCTCAGGCATCTTATTGAAAAGAAGTTAATAAGAAGTCAACATTATTTACAGATTATTTTTTTTTAATTACAGAGGTGACTTATCAGACATCGAGCTAAATTATGTGGTATTCTTAAAAAGGTAAATGCAAAAGTCGTTATTGTTGTTGACGGTCAGCTTGGAGGATCTTCAATCACATAAATAAAGTGACCAGAACTAGAGGAACATTGTTAAAATACTTCTTCCTTTGAGAGAAATTGCAAGAACAAATCATTTCAGGAAAAAGTAAAATCACAAAAATACTGAACTCAGAGGAAAATCAATTCGGAAAGTCTATAATCACATGGCAAAATCAAATAACAAAACGCATCAAAAACGAATAGACAAGAACTGTCATATTCCTGACTAAAACAGTGTAGACACTAGATCAGTAATTGCTGTAGATACATTAATGAGAACTGCTACAAAACGAAGTCGTAGTAAAATAAGGACTGGCAGGAACGTTCACTGATATTTCATAGAGAAGTTTTAGTGTTCACTGAAAATTAACGGGAATATCGCTAACAACCATTTTTATGCATGCATATGAGGGATTAATTAGTACCAGATTGTACAGAAAGCACATTGTTAAAACATATAGCTTTATTATTCAAGTTATGAATATCGGTGAAAATTTTAAGGTAGCGACTGATAATGTTGAAATGTGTGTCACATTGACGAGAAAATATAAAGACTTCACGGCATAGTTGGGTCAGGATCCCTAATAGACCTTGAGGTGAGGAACTCAGATGACGTAATTAAAAAAAAATATTAGTCCGCCATACAATTGTGGATGCTGTGATTTTAAAAATGGTTATAAATGAACAATAAGAACTGTTTTATAGAGCTGATGTGATGAGAAAAGAAAGATGTAGATTTGACCTGAAATAAATTATTAGAAAGGACAATTTTTTTATTGAATTTTATGATCAGAATTTTGGGATTATTTCATGAGGAGAGTGACATTTTTCACCATCTTCCGGGGTCCAGCAATTTGCGAAAAAAGTAATCTCACTTGCCACCCCGAAAATTTAACCAGACATGTATAAATGTATCAGCTTCGATATGAGCCATCATACATGTTCAAGTAAACGATATGGACTGAGCAACGGAGGAAAACGTTACCATTACGGTCTATGGAGAATTAATTGTAAATGTATACCCAAATTAGAAGCTTAATTCCAGAAGTTTTCAGGCTGATTTATGGATGATTTCACCTTGTACACCACCGAAAATGATGGTTAGTAGTTTTTTATTTATACCTAGTTATCATAAATGGTTTAAGATAAATATTATTGATAAAGATCAGCAAAAACTCAATGAAATTTTCGCTTTTAAAATGCATTACTGGCACGGGGCTGAAAACTTTTTTTAGGCACAATCATAACTTTGTTTACTTCTGAGATATCCGAAAGGAATTTGTTTACTATATTGAAAAAGGCAAGAAATAACTTTTAAATATTATTAAATTGTAAGTAAACATGACACAATATAGTCTTTGTTATGTAATTATCACTTCGGTCTACAGGAATACCTGATAATCATGGGAGATAACACACTTCATACGAGTAAAGTGAGATCCATCATCGCATGTGCTTTTATCCAATGATTTGACCCCTGGTCAGTAGATATCATATGCAAAAAAAACAGAAAACACATGTACATGTTTTAAGAAAATCATGAATTATTATTTTTAATGCACTTGAGCAAAACAAAAGATATTGTCATTTCTCAGTGAAAAAGGGGGAGGGTCAAACCTTTTTGAAAACAATATTTCTGCACCGATTCAACTATTAAGCTAGTTAGCTACTACCCATTGCTTCTAATATAAAAGGTTTAAATGAAGGTTACTAAGCCACAAGGGAGAAGCATTTGTCTTTCTTTGTAATTAAACTTTCAAGAAATAGATTTTTCTCTCTCAATAATACTTATGTATTTAAATTAAATGATAACACAGCCTGAGTAATTTTTTTTGTGTCTTATTTCAGTTCCAGACATATCATTACTTTTTAACCTGAGATGGCAAACTAGAGGTTTTAAAAAGTCCTGAATAACTGGTAAGCATTTTGTTTTGTTAGGCAAGCTCTAAATTGTTTATTTATGGTATTTATGCAATTGAAATTACAGTCGGTATGTTAAAAATATGCAAATATGAAAACTGTTGCTATGGTCTTGATATTGAATGGAAAGGCTTAGTTACAGATCGTTTCGACTCAATATTTCGAGTTAAATCTTGCGGCAACTGTTTCTCACGTAACACTGCAAACTATATTTTGCACTATTTTGATCTGTCGTTATTCAATGACGCCATAATACATGTGATGTCACAATGTTTCCTTTAAAACCTCATGTGGATTTCTCACTGATAAAAGGTTTTCACTGAAGTACATGTTAAAAACATTTTTTCTCAAATAGAATTATGTGAAAGGACAAGTTTTGAAAATTTGCACTATATTGCACTCTAATTATATGATAAGGATGACTTTCCCAGTAGTTTAGAGTGCTTTCCACAGTTTTAAATACCAGATTTCCACTAGTAAGAATAATTATTTTGGTGTTGGTTTTTTTATAAAATCTTCATTTTTGCATAATTTCTCTGCCAAAATGCACTTTAAGACACAAGAAAATTTTATAGAATGCTTTAACAGGGTCTGTGTATTGTAATTAAAGGTTATAATCAGAAGTTTTGTCCTTGTTTTGACTAGTGAATGTATTCTGGAAGAAATTAATTATACATACACATTGTATTCAAAATAAATGAATATAGCGACGAAAGTGTCATTGCCTTATAGTGCTAAAACAACTTTATTTTTTTTCAGAAATGGACAGAAATACACAGATTTATTCAGAATGTTATACCGATGAAGATCACATAAAAATATTTGGAAAAATCAGAAGTATTGATTTCAATATGGGTCAGGATCCCTAATAGACCTTGAGGTGAGGAACTCAGATGACGTAATTAAAAAAAAATATTAGTCCGCCATACAATTGTGGATGCTGTGATTTTAAAAATGGTTATAAATGAACAATAAGAACTGTTTTATAGAGCTGATGTGATGAGAAAAGAAAGATGTAGATTTGACCTGAAATAAATTATTAGAAAGGACAATTTTTTTATTGAATTTTATGATCAGAATTTTGGGATTATTTCATGAGGAGAGTGACATTTTTCACCATCTTCCGGGGTCCAGCAATTTGCGAAAAAAGTGATCTCACCTCCCACCCCGAAAATTTAACCAGACATGTATAAATGTATCAGCTTCGATATGAGCCATCATACATGTTCAAGTAAACGATATGGACTGAGCAACGGAGGAAAACGTTACCATTACGGTCTATGGAGAATTAATTGTAAATGTATACCCAGTTATCTCACTATAAGGACAATATGTTAATTGATGAACAAACTATTATTAACATATTTAAAGATGAGATTGATCAATTTTATCAGGTGTTTAAACAATACGAATAGTTATTTGCAAATCCTAACGAAAAGACTGGACAAACAATATTGTGAGGCATTCTATAACATTGCATGATGAAACACCTATTAAAGTAGAGAATCACTGATCAGCAGGCATGTTTTGGAATGAGAAATAAAAATTTTAAAGAAAAAAATGTATCATTGTCTTAGTAAATAAAAAGTCATATCATGGCGGCTAAGTGTTGATTACTGGAAAATGAATGAACAGACTATCTAAGATGCATAGCCGATCCCGTTGATTAAAGAAAACTTGAATGCTTTGTGTGGATCACGTCAATTCTCTTAACTGGACTTGGATATGCTTGAAATTGTCATATACTCAGCCTAAAGCCACAGAAAGCTAAATCACCAAACAGCAATGTCACTCGAATTATGTCATGAGGCATCACATTTCAGAAAATAATTGAAGAAGTAGTTAGCGGACGTCACTTGCATTTAGCAGTGTTATAGCTGAACAATACTTTTTTATTGTAAATCGTGTGATGGCCATCTTGTATGCGTTTAAGAAGAAACTTTAATTGTCATCGCAATCAGTTACATTTTAAATACTAATGTCATGAGCTGTACGAGGGAATTGATGCATTTCATTACAGTCCTCATGACTGTTACGATACCGCCTGGTGTCTATTGAGAGAACCGTACATTTTGTCCACTTTTCGGAACCACAATGGCACTGACCATGCAGGACCTCCACGGTAAGTCAAAGTCATTAAAACCACCCTCGTCGTTGAGATAAATGTATGTTAAGTTTAGTTTGTGTCAATAAGGAGATGTATTTAATTTCAAACTTAATTACATAATCAAAACACAAGCATGGAACATGTGGAATAGCCACTAGCCAAACTCTATATTACAATGGTCTTTGTTTTATTGTATGAATATAACGTAACATCATTTAATGAATTTACTATTGTTTTGAATTGTTTTAAAATATTCCAACGTTTATGTGTAGGTTTTTTTAAAGAATTATCTTTAATATAATACGTTCCGAAACATGGAATTCATGCTTCATGTTGATGATTCTTAAAAAATAAGAATATTTTTTGGGGTGTATGCTAGATTTTAGTCATATACTTCATAATTCAAGAAAACAATAGATTCTGACATGAGATGAACTTCCTTTATATTAAGAAGCTGACTATAACCTTATACTAATGAAAATTCACTTAAAGTTTATATATTTTCTCTACGTATTCCTCTAAATTGCAATCTTAAACTATAATAATGTGTATCACACTAAAATAATAGCCAGCAGATATATGCAGCATACAAAGGTACAATTAAATAATTAAATATTTGTGTTTAATAATTTGCATATTAAGTTGCTTTTTTCTACGGCTTGGGAATGAAATTATTAAAAGTCGATTATTTATTACAGGGTCAATTGCGGAAATTGAAAATTGATATCCAACGAAAATAATGAATCCATTGATTTTTCTCCACAAATCCACGAACAAAATTGTACCCCACAGCCATATATCTTTTCTATATTTCTTTTTCTTTTTAAATTTGACTAGGAGTTCAGTATACAATGAGTACTTACCTTTTGAACTTGTCCATATAAAATATCATCTGCACTTGTTGTTCTATTAACTAATATTGATATGTTTAACGTTGAATTGTAAAAAGAGCTTTCTGCAATGAAATAAGAAGTTCTGTTTAATGTTCACACAATTCTTAACTTCAAATTAGTCCTAGTAGTGAATTGAGGTAATTCAATGTAAAGCATTGTTAAAGTAAATCATTCACCCACCTAATCACACAAACTAATACATTGTTGACGCCGACGTAGCCGTTGACGCCGGAAACAGCATACCTATGTGTCGCTTTATGCCTCCGTCAAGCGAGACAAAAAAGGATATTTTATTTTAAGTCAGCATATATACATAGTAACAGCTAGAAATGTCATCAAAGTGAGAGGGTTAGCGATGTAAAACCAGGTTTAATCCATCATTTTCTACATTTGAAAATGCCTATATCAAGTCAGGAATATGAAAGTTCTTGTCCATTCGTTTTTGATGTGTTTTGTCTTTCAATTTTGCCTTGTGATTATGGACTTTCCGATTAGATTTACCTCTGAGTTCAGTATTTTTGTGATTTTACTTTTTTTTCTAGAACATGAGATCTTTAAAAGGCTGTGTGCCACTTTTTTATATTGTGCCTCTCATTTCATAATTCGTAAAGCCAAAAAATCCCTATTGTGTCTATTGGCTTTGTTCACACAACGTAGTCGATATAATGGAAATGTATACGACTGTCATACAAGTAAAATGTTTGGCTAGCTAGGTTTAATCTACCATTATCTTCATACGAAAATACCTGTACCAATTCATGAACCATTTGATTCGGGACTTTCGTTTTGAATTTTTCTTGGTATTTTTGTGATTTTACTTCCCACAATACTAAAAAGGGAATGAAGACAAAACGTAAACAATGTACATGCACTGACAACAAATATGTACAGCATGTTAATATGTGTAAAAGAGGAGATACAACTTCATTGGTCACATAACTTCTGATTGTTCTTCCATTGTTACATTACCGACTTTCAAATGTTAAGGTTTAGGAAAGTAAATTTAGAAAAGGACTTCATACACACAACATTTGTCTATTTGTCATTTATCAAGTGATTGTGTTATAATGTGATTCAGTATCTACTGGCAATATGTATGGATGTAATGTGAAGTTGTAATCATTAGCATTGCAGGAAGGACATACTCCTATTAGAGTTCTTTAAAACTGCCATTGTAGAAATACAATTAAAATGGGTCGATGGGATTCGGCTTGACAAATGTTTTTCTAAAGACCTTGATATGCTACTAAACTGGAGATTCAGACACACAGACATCCAGACTTGGTGTACATACTTGCAGAAATTGATTATTATGGAACATCTTAATGTACAAAGTAATTTTTAAAAAAAACTTCACAATGCCAATTGAATATTGAGATAGAATTCGTTATGTGTTACTGGCACGGTAAACATACCCGTTATTATTTGTGGGTCGCATCGTTCAGGATCAAGTGTCTGAAGTGCAAGTAACGGCACTGTGTACTCAAAAGCTGCACCTTGGAATAATGGTAACCTGTTAAGGGAAGAAGAAACATATTATTAACAGATACATTGCAGATTGAAAAATTGCTTATATACGACCGCAGAAGTCCAACACTGAACAGTTGGGGCAAAAATGAACACAATATTCGCGCTTGATACAGGTCTAGATCTGAATTTGGATTGTAATTAGATATTTGACACATAATAGGTTTCTGATACAGAATAACTGTAGTCAAGGAACTTAGAATTGGTTATATGATTGAATTTATATTCAATTGTTTTGCTTTTGTGCATTACACTTTGCTGTTTCGAATAGATCCCCCCTTTTTTGCAATAAGAATAATATTTGAAGAAATTGTCTTTTTAATTTCTGTAATGTTGAGAAGAAAAACATTGCCCCCCCCCCTTTTCCACACAAAAAAAATTCTTTCCCTCAAGACAAGGTCATAATCTCAGTTTAATTTTCCAATGGAGTGTGAAACCATAACTACCCATTCAAATACAGGCATTTTCTAAAGTAGAAAATTGGCTATAAAAAAAGAATCAAAACAATAGGATAATTTAATATATATCTTCATCAAATTTTCTCAATATTGGGGCAGTCAAATTTGGCAGATATTTAGGGCCAAATTCATACTTTTGACCGAACTAACTCCTTTATTTGAGAGTTTAACATCGTTGATTAACACCAAGTAAACTCTTAGACTGACCTTAAGCCTTGTCAACTATGTTTAACCATACTTCAGTATTCTCATTTTAGAAAGACTCAATCATATGTTCTAAGTAGATATAAATACTAAATTACATTTAATTTATATTTTCTTAAACCTTATTTTTTCCAACATTTTTTCTTTCTTGTCAAATGAACAAACATTTTAAAGTAAACAAAAGGCTAATATATGAATGCTTACAACATAATGAACAAATATGTAATTTCATACTATATTTGTAAAAATATAAATTCATTCAAATGTATTCAGCCTTTTAAACAATTTTTCAAATGGATGGATTTCAATATCAATAAAACATCCCAAATTTACAATTTTCGGTGACTAAATTGTTAATATTTTTGATAAAAATCCATTAAAATATTTGTAAAATAACCAACAGACAAATAAAAATTCAAGGTATTCATAATACAAATGCACAATTAACCTACAGTATGAAATGTAGGGTGTTTAATTTAGATGTCTTTTGTGACACGTAATCAGAATTTACATCATTTGTAAATGTTTTGCTAGTAAAAGAGATATTGGTCTTTTTTACTTGTCAAGACGGGGATACTTAATGCTTATATAATGTGTATAATAAAACCTCTAGTCTCACAACATAATGATATTTATGTGTTCTTTTCTTTCATCAATCAGTTCACAAATATGAAACTACTCTGTTTCATATAACTCAGTAAAAACACAACTTTCATTGATATAATCATATAACATTATTGTTCAATACACAGTAAACTAACAATGTTAAAACTGTTACTAACTTCGTCCTTTATTTGGCGTTTTGCTTTTACATTTTCTTATTCCAGCGTCACCGACGAGTCTTTTGAAGACAAAACGCGCGTCTGGTACAAATACAAAATTTCAATTCTGGTACCTATGATAAATTTATCAGATATTTCACAAAAAATGGTAAAATTTACCTATCAATTATAATAACTACGAAAGGAGTCAACTTGCGATAGGTTAGCGTTTCAGCCTTGTTCACGTATATAATATTGCCCTGGTCGTCATTTTGCTGTTAAAAAGTATTTCTCTTTCTACTATAGTTCCCATAAACATCACGAAAAATTATTAATATTGATCTTTTAAGATGTATATCTCCCATTAGGAGTTGACTGACAACTTATAACATTTGACCTGTTTGTGGAAACTGTTTTCTGCTGAACTTTTAAAAACAATTAACTCAGAATCATGGATACACTTGCAAATGAGTGGATTATAGACCGATGTTAGTGTGTTGTCTTTTTATATTGGCAATGCGTTCAATTTAAAAAGAGAAAATCCTTAAGAATCGATTGATGATGTCTTTATATATAATTTTATTTTAAAAATGGAATAGAAATTTATTTCAATTCGGGAAACATGAGCATATTTGTTCTCTCTTTGTTCGGGGTTCAAAAGTCAAAAATCGATTAAGAGAAAACAAATCCAGATTACAAATTAAAAGAGGGAAACATAACAACTATAAGACAAATGTAAGATGAAACCAACGAAACAACAGACTAATTCATTCCAATATTTACTGTTCAGTTAAGTTTAAGGTATCATATGACTTTAAAGATAAAACCTGTGAGGAGTTTTCGGACACTTTCCATCATAATGAGTAACTATCACAGTACGTAGCTTTGATACCTTCACCTCCTTTGCCTGATTTTATCAGCATCCAGTAATTATATTTATCTTAATATCCTTGCCTGATTGTCTTAATTTTTTATGTGTGATACTTTCTACTCAACTCAATGGTAGTCTTTCGTCTTTTTTTATTCTTACCTCACTCCAAACAAAATCATCATCAGTGTGGTAATACCATCCATAAATAGAGTGGTACTGAGCAGCCTCGTTTTAAACATGCCATTTGTTTCTCCACACACAGCTTCCGCTACCATTATAGACAATGCTAGTTGATTTGCCAGAGAGAGGAGTGCTTGCTGAAAGTAAAATATTAACTTATTCAGGGGTTTGTTAGGATAATAGACAATGCCACTAGGCTTGCCAGATGTATAACTGTGACAATAAAGTAAACTTAGTTAGGGGTTTGTTGGAATTCAAGACAATGCCAACTGGTGCAAACTAAAACCGAGGGAAACACATCAACTAAGACGTATATAAGACTAGCGTTTTGTCTTCAAAAGTCTTATCAGTAACGCTTGTATAAAGTAGTTAAACATGTCAAATAGTTATCAAAGGATCCAGGGTAATAGTTTAGTACGCCAGACGCGCGTTTCGTATAAATAAGACTCACCAGTGACGCTCTTATAAAACTAGAGGCTCTTAAGAGCCTGTGTCGCTCACCTTGGTCTATGTGCATATTAAACAAAGGACACAGATGGATTCATGACAAAATTGTGTTTCGGTGATGGTGATGTGTTTGTAGATCTTACTTTACTGAAATTCTTGCTACTTGCAATTTTCTCCATCTACAATGAACTTGACCCTTTAATTGCAGAGGAAAATATATTGAAAAAATTTACAAAAATTTACCAATTTAAAGAAAATTGTTAAAAATTAACTATAAAGGGCAATAACTCCTTAAGGGGTCAACTGACCATTTTGGTCATGTTGACTTATTTGTAGATCTTTCTTTGCCGTTTACAGTTAATCTCTATCTATAATAATATTCAAAATAATAACCCAAAACAGCAAAATTCCTTACAAATTACCAATTAGGGGCAGCAACCCAACAACCAGTTATCCAATGCATCTAAAAATTTCAGGGCAGATAGATATTGACTTGATAAACAATTTAACCCAGTCAGATTTACTCTAAATACTTTGGTTTCAGAGTTAAAAGCCAAAATCTACATTTTACCCCTATGTTCTATTTTTAGCCATGGCGGCCATCTTGGTTGGTTTCCCGGGTCACCGGACACATTTTTCAAAGTAGATACCCTAGTAATGATTGTGGCCAAGTCTGGTTAAATTTGGTCTAGTAGTTTCAGAGGAGAATATTTTTGTAAAAGTTAACGACGACAGATGACGGACGACACACGACGACGGACGACGGACCGGACGACAAGTGAGGAGAAAAGCTCACTTGGCCTTTAAGGCAAGGTGAGTTAAAAAGTAAAAAAGGCAATCAAGTATAAAGTTGAAGAGCATTGGGGACCCAACATTCCAAAAAGTTGTGCCAAATACGACTAAGGTAATCTATCACTAGGATAAAGTATTTCGAAAAATTCATATATTTTGCAAACAGTAAATTTATAAAAATGACCATATAATCAATATACATGTCATTACCAAAGTGCTTACTACTGTCCTGTACGCGACACCGCACGAAGATGAAGAGCTTTCAGATCCGAAATGTCTTAATGATTGGTAATACATCTAAGTTATTGGAATTATAGACAATGCTAACGGGTTTGCCAGGGTATGGGATGCGTGCTGAAGGCATATATATATATAACATATTTAGGGGGATCGTAGAATTATAGCAAAGTCTTCATGTTTTGGTGCATTGAATGATAAGGGCTACTATATTTGGTGCATTGAATGATAAGGGCTACTATATTTGGTGCATTGGATGATAAGGGCTACTATATTTGGTGTATTGAATGATAAGGGCTACTATATTTGGTGTATTGAATGATAAGGGCTAATATATTTGGTGTATCAAATGATAAGGGCTACTATATTTGGTATATTGAATGATTAGGGCTACTATATTTGGTGCATTGAATGATAAGGGCTACTATATTTGGTGCATTGAATGATAAGGGCTACTATATTTGGTGCATTGAATGATAAGGGCTACTATATTTGATGTATTGAATGATAAGGGGTACTGTATTTGGTGTATTGAATGATTAGGGCTACTATATTTGGTGTATTAAATGATAAGGGCTACTATATTTAGTGTATTGAATGATTAGGGCTACTATATTTGGTGTATTAAATGATAAGGGCTACTATATTTGGTGCATTGAATGATAAGGGGTACAATATTTGGTGCATTGAATGATAAGGGCTACTATATTTGGTGTATTGAATGATAAGGGCTAATATATTTGGTGTATCAAATGATAAGGGCTACTATATTTGGTATATTGAATGATTAGGGCTACTATATTTGGTGCATTGAATGATAAGGGCTACTATATTTGGTGCATTGAATGATAAGGACTACTATATTTGGTGCATTGAATGATAAGGGCTACTATATTTGATGTATTGAATGATAAGGGGTACTGTATTTGGTGTATTGAATGATTAGGGCTACTATATTTGGTGTATTAAATGATAAGGGCTACTATATTTGGTGTATTAAATGATAAGGGCTACTATATTTGGTGTATTGAATGATAAGGGCTGCTATATTTGGTGTAGTGAATGATAAGGGCTACTAGATTTGGTGTATTGAATGATAATGGGTACTATATTTGGTGTATTGAATGATAAGGGGTACTATATTTGGTGTATTGAATGATAAGGGCTACTATATTTGGTGTATTGAATGATAAGGGCTACTATATTTGGTGTATTGAATGATAAGGGCTACTATATTTGGTGTATTGAATGATTAGGGCTACTATATTTGGTGCATTGAATGATAAGGGCTACTATATTTGGTGTATTGAATGATAAGGGGTACTATATTTGGTGTATTGAATGATAAGGGCTACTAGATTTGGTGTATTGAATGATAAGGGCTACTATATTTGGTGTATTAAATGATAAGGGCTACTAGATTTGGTGTATTGAATGATAAGGGCTACTATATTGGGTGTATTGAATGATAAGGGCTACTATATTTGGTGTATTGAATGATAAGGGCTACTATATTGGGTGTATTGAATGGTTACGGCTACTATATTTGGTGTATTGAATGATAAGGGGTACTATATTTGGTGCATTGAATGATAAGGGCTACTATATTTGGTATATTGAATGATGTTATTGTGAGTTTTGTTTGGCATGTTTCATCCCAATGTGACTTTAAACTTGTTGGGTTCACTGTTTTGTTTTTGTTGTTTTGTCTCTTTCTTGTATATTACATTTGGTGTATTAAATGAGGTAGGAATACATCCTTGACTTTTTTCATGGTTCATTGGTCAATGATAATTTTTCACTGATTTGTCAGTTTATCAGATACTGTTTAACTATATTTGGTGTATGGAATGATTTACAGCTCTGGAGTTATGTGATGAAATGCATTTTGATGAGGTGTTAATTACAAAAAAACATGCATTTGTTCAATTTTTAATTAAGTTTAGCCCCTCCTACCAAATTCTTATTTCAAATAACTTTTGACTAATGAAATATTTATAATAAAAGTACAAAACAAATCATTTTACAGGGAAAATTTAACTTTTGTGTCCGCTTCTTAACACCTTGCAAAGGAAAAGATTAGGTCATCTTTAAATGATTTTAAGTAAATTCATTTTTAAAACCCCTTTCAAATTATAATAGGTAAAGGTCATTTCACTTTCCATAAATAATCCAACAGATTAAAAGAAAGACATCCCTGAATTTGAGTTTATTTTTTTTCTTATATAAATTAAGTTATCTAATTTTCTTTATTATTTTTAAGATATCTGTTTAAATCTTTTTATTTTCGTTTTAAAGTTACTTGAGAAATACATGAAATATGGGTTGGTTAATCTAGAAGAAAAATTATTAGTAATTTTTTTACTATTTAAAAGTAAATCTCTTTAAACTGCCATACAACTTCATGGAGGGTGGTAGATCATTGTCTACAATGTTTTTCATGTTATTGGGAACAGTTTAAAAACATTTCATTTTGTTGTTATGTTAGATTTTTTTTTGCTAATTTAATAATTATAATTAGCTATTTATGGGTTATTTGAAACTTATGACTGACGAACATTTGAAGAAATATATGGAATAGATGGAACTTTGTTGTTATTAAATGTAGTGAAATGAAAAGGAACTTGAAATAATAGGTATCGTCCTGAACATGAATGAAATATTTGCCACTGAACGTAAGGTATCGTCCTGAAAATGCATGAAATACTTGCCACTGGACGTAAGGCATCGTCCTGAACATGCATGAAATATTTGCAACTGGACGTAAGGTATCGTCCTGAACATGCATGAAATACTTGCCACTGGACGTAAAGCAAACAAAATCAATTATTAAATAAAATGGAGAGTGGTAGATCATTGTCTACAATGTTTTTCATGTTGTTGGTAAAACATTTGAATTTCGTTGAAGCTAAAATATTCTGTCCGTCATTAACTTTTTTTGTGTGTAATCTCAATAATTTTAGGGCATACGAAACAGTTACAGGGGTGGTAATGTAATCGCTTAAAAAAAAAAAATTGGCAACATTTGGAAAAGAATTATTTTAAGAAATTTTGAGAATAGAAGATGTTAAAATTTATTTTATATTATTTTGTAATTTTCTTTTAAAACAAGAAGTGTTGTTATGTTAGCAAAGGTTAGAAATGTCCAAGAAACCAGAAATTCTAGTCATGTGCAAAATTAATACTCTCTCCAAAAATTGGCACAAGAAGCTTTATTTTTTTCATTTCAAATTTGACTTGACTGAAGGGGAAAAGGGTTGCATTCAATCTTTCATCAAAATATCAGTGTGGGATTTAAACTGTATTGTATGCCCTTTAAGTTTTTCTGTACCAATTTAAGCTAAATATATATTGGAAGATCAAACTCTTAATGTCTTAATTTAGGAATAACAATTGACCATTTTAGTGGATTTAAAGATGTTAATAAAATTCAAGCACAATTTAAAAATTCATATTGCTCTTTCATAGCTTTTTTAAATGTTTTGGAAAGTTCTTTTGCTTAAATTTTTTTGGGAAAGAGTGTTGCTAATCATTTTGCTGAAGGAAAGACAAATCCAGTAAAGAACTTATTTTTAAGAGATTTGTTAATTGTAATTTTACTCCTTAATTCCAGTCAATTTATCAAAAGTACAATGTTTTTCTCCTTTTTGCAATGTCTGTATTATGCTCATTTGATAAAACGTTGTTATTTTTTTGCTATGGAGGGGGTTGTAGATTAATAGTTATTGTATTTGAAGATTGAGTGTTAAAAATATTGCAGATCTATGAAATCATTATTTTACATTAATTCTCAACTAAAATTGCCATTCGAATATCCCTCTTCATGAATGAACAGTAACCTAATGATGATTTCATTTACAATTCTTTAATTTATGTATCAGAGAAGTGGCAATGAAATCACATTTGGTTATTTCAATCACTTTTGAAGTTGTTTTTTTTTTTGTCTCAAAGTGTTGAAGTGTTAAAGTTTGGGTAATGTCAGTTTTAAGGAATTAAATGATATGCGCTATACCCCATTTTCATATGGATCTTATTTTTACTTTTTGTCTGAGTTGTGGTCTGTTGATTTTGGAAAAAAAGGACAAAAGAAACTCGAGGAACATTAGAACTCATAAGTCATTGTAAGTCAAAATAAACCGTTGAATATAGATAAAAAGTAAAGGACCTTAACCAACAAAGCAAAGCCCAACATAGAAAACAATACACTATGAACCCACATGAACTCCTCCAAAATATTGCGGTGATCTCCGGTGTTCTGGAAGGATAATCAGGCAGATCTTGCTCTACATGATTATAGCTTTGTTAAAAAAAGACAATGATATTGTTTGCAGGTGCCCAGCACATTCAGTTTTTCAGTGAAGATATTTTGGCCTTGTCCTCACATTCCTGGTCTGTTTACTTGTCAACATTTGCTGAATTTATGTTTTTAAGTTCATGATAATGTCTGGTTTTAAATGGTAAAAATTGGTAATTGATATTTGGATCTTTGAATATTAGTTTGATGAATAGTATGTTTAAATTTCAACATTTGTATGTTACTATAAAAAGAATAGGCGAGACATTTCTGTAGATACGTCAACAGCTTATGTATTGTTAATTGGTAGTCTTTACAAGTCACTTCAGTCAAATCAAATATGCAAGGTACATAGTCTTAAATTAGATACAATGTATGAATAAAGATGGAGAAATAGTTTATTTAAATAAGGATAAGTGGTATGATTGTGATTATGACTATAGACCAATGTTTAAATGGGGATGTACAATGTAAGCAACTATAGGTCACCTACAATTATGAGTGAAACCCATACTGAGAGTTTGACATACAAAGAAATAACATCAATTTATTTACCAATTCAAACAATCTCCCATGTCCTTACTTGGAACAGACACACTCTGGCCTTCGTAAGTCTTGTATGATTTTTAACTTTAGTTTCTTGTGTACAATTCATAGTTTAGTATGACGTCCAGCATCACTGTACTAGTATACATATTTTTTAAGGGGCCAGCTGAAGACCTCCTCCGGGTGCGGGAGTTTCTCGCTACATTGAAGACCCATTGGTGGTCTTTGGCTGTTGTCTGCTCTATGGTCGGGTTGTAGTTGCTCTGACACACTCCCCATTTCCTTTCTCAATTTTACATAAAAAGTATGGCAAGTAAAATGTTTGTAAACCCTTAACACCTGGAGAGTTTTGATTTGGTGAACTTTACAGTTTGCCTGATTGGTACCAAGCACAAAAACAAGCTAAAAAAACAGAGTCATTCATGGACATTACGCATAAAATAGATATAAGAAGATGTGGTATGATTATTGCCAATGAGACAAATCTCAATTCAAGTCATAATTTGTAAAAGTAAGCCATTATATGTCAAACAGGTAACTGATTTTAATAACCAAAGTTTGAACATTGACACATTTTCAGGTTATAATATTTAGTAAGTCTCATTTAAGTTTTCTTTTGAGCTGATTGTGCTTACTAATTGTATCCTGATGAATACAGGGTATTTCTAATATAGTGTAGATTAGCATTAGTTTTTTCTTGGCTGAAGCAATATAACATAGAGTTCTTGTAGTATTCCTCTTACCTGTAGATTTAATATTATTATAGTACTTGTTTATTTTGTTGTGTTGCCAGTAAACCACACACCATAGTATTGCTTATGCTATTTTCCTATTACTCTTTTAACAGAATAGTTGCTTATTCAAATTGCATGTAAATTATATAGCAAAGTGTTATTCCTGTTGCATACTAATTTTGTAACTGAGTTCTTGTCTATTAACATACAGAATTGCTTTTGCATGCAATTATATTAGAAAATAAATATCACATAATTTAACCCTTTCCGCTACAGATTTTTTTTTAAATAATTTGATTTGCATAGGATTTTTTCAATTAAAAGAATTATTAGGTTTAAAGTAGTAAATGCAGTGTGAAAACAGATATTTCATCAATGAAATTCCAGACATATATTCGTGATATCCTTTTTATATTAGATATAACTTTTATTTAGTCTGATACAGATTTTTCCTATTTAAGACGTTTCAAATTAGGCACTACACAGGCGTCAAAAGGCGTCATTATGGATCAAAGGGGTGGCGTCAAAAGGCATCACTATGGAGGAAAGGGTTAAGTGAAGTACTTGGTAAGTGACTATGAGTAATCATTAGTTGATAATATCCCCTGTTGTGACAGGATATATTTCTTCTGGTTAATGACTGGATGTGTATTTAGTTGCAATCAAATACATGTACATGTACAAGTTGTTCCCTTTTTATTTCTTCATCTTTTTTTTCTTATTAATTTATTGAAACATATTTCATTTCATGTATACTGCGAGGATGCTGGAGAGGTGTAAGGAAAACAAATATTTATCAGTTTATTTTTTACTTATTTGTTACATCAGTTAACTTTTAATTATTTCTTGATTTACTGCTTTGCTTTGTTTTTTTTTTTTGTTTTTTTTTCCTTGAAGAACAGTATTGAAAAACAATATAATTTGGTTCAAATTTAAAATTGCAGTACACATGGTACAGTTCATTTATATTAGTACCTTATATTTAGTTATAATGCAATAACATTTATATTTAATTCCCCAAAACCATAAACGCATAGGATAAACTTTTAACATACCACTTATTTCTATATTCATAATTCAATTAAAAACTAAAAGCAATCTGTTTTGCTTCAACTTTTTAGAACTTTTAAATATTAATTTAAGAAAAAATATCACAAACTCCTTTTGCCATAAATGTGAATTGTTTAATACCATATTTCATTTCAGATTTTTCTTTAGTTTTATTGTTACTTTATTCTTCATTTTTTTTTAAATCTATTTCTGGCTTTTGGATGTTTGAATGTCTCTTAATTAAAAGCCAGCAGTAGAACTTGTACATCTGATATGGTTTCTAATCTAAAAAGATGATATAATAAAATTGTTAATTTTCTGTTCACATCAAATGATGTTTTTTTGCTTAAATATCAATATTTACCAACTGTCTACATTTTCAATTTGTAATGTTCATAGATGGGATAAAATTGTAAAAAAAAGTTCTTTTCTAAATGTAACACGAGTTCTGCTGATGAATCAACAACCGAATTGGATCTATATCCTTTCTATTGTTGGATCGCTAGAGGTCGCTGCAAGGGTACTGCAGTGTATCCACCAATAAAACCGATGGGTGTGTTTCTTTCTATTTTTTTTTTATTTTATTTTAACTGAAATACATACTCTCAGTCTGACTCTGATTAGTTTTTTGTATATCAATATTTTGGTTTGAAATCATTTATTCATTGTTGGCTAAAATTCAACAATTATTAATTTTAAGGCTGCTGTTTTCATCAGATTGTTTTTTACTGAAATTGTTACCTTAGAAAAAATGGCTATCATGTCATAAAATGTAACCTTTTCTTCGCAGGTCATTTAAAAAACCCTGATAGTTTACTATTTACATACTGTCTAGAAATAATTTTATAAGCAGCATTCAACCACAGAATATCTAACATATTTGTTAATTTTCCCGTCTTAACAATTTAAATTTATGAATATATTATGTTCATGTTTGAAAATTTAATTGTCTGGAGCTTATTTAGGGAAGTCCCTCTCTCTTATAAGATTTATAAATTTTGAAGTTTTTATAAACCTGGAAGAACATGCATGAACAAATGCAATATTCAATCATTTCATATCTATTTTTGTGTAATCAAAATTTATTAAAGTTAACTTGATATTTATTATTTAATAACGATTTAAGGAACCCCAAAATATTTTAAACTGTCACTGTAATCATGCATCAAATTTTACAGTTTTACTGTAATACTGAACTTGCACTTCCCTGTACGTTACGTGGACCTAGTTATCTCCCTTTGGTCTTCGCTTCGCCACGAATAATCTGACACAATTTCGTATCCGAGGATGATATGATCTATAATTAATAAATAAGATCCAGAAAATGGTTTTACTTCATATTTTATACCCCTCCATACGTTACCAAACCTATTTAAGAAATGATTTGGGATTTTTCGTAGACCTACGTAAATTTTCCAAAAATTATTTCAACTTCCATCGTTGTTTTAGCATATTTTTATAACACTTTTCATAAATAAGTACATATAATAATGAAGCTTATTCATTCAAGATTTGGATCCAACAAGTTTAATTTAAGTACGAGTTGCAATAAGACTATACGAGGTAAAAAAAAAACCACGAGGTGTGCACGTTCACAAAAAAACGGTTAACTCTGACCTTTTATCACGTGACCAATGTCTTGAACTTAGACGCCATTAAATCTTTTGCCGGTCAACTGTTAAACGTGTTAATTTGTGTTTACAAAATGAAAGGACTAATAGAACAATTGAGGAGATGTAAATAAATACCTGGAAAGCAAATAGTATAGTGAGATGTATTGGAGGGTTGTCAGTAACACCATAGATTAGGGCATCATCGGTGACGTGAACTTCGTCCTCTATTGTAATATCACCCTCAGTTTCTGGGTGAGGGGTAAAACCATTCTGATCCTTCTCCTCCATTAATGTCATGGTGGCTGAATTATCAGACCTGAAAAATAGAATATCTTCTTTAACAAGATGTATGCGGTATATAAATGTGACTGTGAATAACATGTGTACAGTCTTGGAAAATAATGATGTCTTCTTTAACAAGATGTATGCTGTATATGTGAGGCTATATGTAAAATTTATACAGTTTTTACTAGGAATAAAACATGTTGTATCTTCACAAAGAAAAAATAAATGTGCATCCATTAATGAAGCGATAAACTTCAAAGATAACTGAACGTGTTACTTAAGAGAAGAAATAAATAAGAAGAGAAATGGACATATGCGCATCCATCACGAGTATACACGTTCGAGCATCTAGTTCACTTATATCCATATGTAAATAGGGAAGTAAAGTAAGTAACTGACCTCGAGTACATCTTTGCACCGGACGTCAACACCAAAAGATTTTCTAATCCATTTCTTATTAAACAATCATCAAAATACTCTGACCGGCCACAACACGTCCTGATGTACAAGTACAACCAAAAGGAGTGCAGCATGTTAGAAACTGATGAAGAATTAATAAGTATATTTATCTTACGCCCTCATCTTATTGATTCTTGATTATCAACATCAAAAAGAAAACATTGTTAGAACTTAGTATTTTTAATGTCATAGCGATTTTCCCGTTTTACATTTATTAATGAACATGATGTAACTGCAATCAAAAATACAATATTTACCAACTGTCTACATTTTCAATTTATAATGTACATAGATGGGATAAAATTGTAAAAAAAAGTTCTTTTCTAAATGTAACACGAGTTCTGCTGATAAATCAACAACCGAATTGGATCTATATCCTTTCTATTGTTGGATCGCTAGAGGGCGCTGCAAGGGTACTGCAGTGTATCAACCATTAAAACCGGTGGGCGTGTTTATTTCTATCTTTTTTAATTTTATTTTAAGTGAAATACATACTCTCAGTCTGACTCTGATTAGTTTTTTGTATATCAACTTTTTGGTTTGAAATCATTTATTCATTATTGGCCAAAGTTCAACAATTATTAATTTTAAGGCTGCTGTTTTCATCAGATTTGTTTTACTGAAATTGTACCCTTAAAAAAAAGGCTATCATGTCATAAAATGTAACCTTTTCTTCGCAGGTCATTTAAAAAACCCTGATAGTTTACTATTTACATACTGTCTAGAAATAATTTTATAAGCAGCATTCAACCACAGAACCTCTAACATATTTGTTAATTTTCCCCTCTTAACAATTAAATTTAATAAATATATTATGTTCATGTTTGAAAATTTAATTGTCTGGAGTTTATTTAGGGAAGTCCCTCTATCTTATAAGATTTATAAATTTTTAAGTTTTTAAAAACCTGGAAGAACATGCATGAACAAATGCAATATTCAATCATTTCATATCTATTTTTGTGTAATCAAAATTTATCAAAGTTAACTTGATATTTATTATTTACTAACGATTTAAGGAAACCCCAAAATATTTTAAACTGTCACTGATATCATGCATCAAATTTTACAGTTTTACTGTAATAATGAACTTGCACTTCCCTGTACGTTACGTGGACCTAGTTATCTCGCTTTGGTCTTCGCTTCGCCACGAATAATCTGACACAATTTCGTATCCGAGGATGATATGATCTATCATTAATAAATAAGATCCAGAAATGGTTTTACTTCATATTTTATACCCCTCCATACGTTACCAAACCTATTTAAGAAATGATTTGGGATTTTCTGTAGACCTACGTAAATTTTCCAAAAAATATTTCATCTTCCATCGTTGTTTTAGCATATTTTTATAACACTTTTCATAAATAAGTATATATAATAATGAAGCTTATTTATTCAAGATATGGATCCTACAAGTTTTATTTAAGTACAAGTTGCAATAAGACTATACGAGGTAAAAAAAAACCACGAGGTGTGCACGTTCACAAAAAAACGGTAAACTCTGACCTTTTATCACGTGACCAATGTCTTGAACTTAGACGCCATTAAATCTTTTGCCGGTCAACTGTTAAACGTGTTAATTTGTGTTTACAAAATGAAAGGACTAATAGAACAATTGAGGAGATGTAAATAAATACCTGGAAAGCAAATAGTATAGTGAGATGTATTGGAGGGTTGTCAGTAACACCATAGATTAGGGCATCATCGGTGACGTGAACTTCGTCCTCTATTGTAATATCACCCTCAGGTTCTGGGTGAGGGGTAAAACCATTCTGATCCTTCTCCTCCATTAATGTCATGGTGGCTGAATTATCAGACCGGAAAAATAGAGATATCTTCTTTAACAAGATATATAGTGTATATATGTGTGACTGTAAATAACATGTGTACAGTCCTGGAAAATAATGATGTCTTCTTTAACAAGATGTATGCTGTATATGTGAGACTATATGTAAAATTTATACAGCTTTTACTAGGAATAAAACATGTTGTATCTTCACAAAGAAAAAATTAATGTGCATCTATTAATGAAGCGATAAACTTCAAGGATCACTGAACGTTTTACTTAAGAGAAGAAATAAATAAGAGAAATGGACATATGCGCATCCATCACGAGTATATACATTCGAGCATCTAGTTCACTTATATCCATATGTTGTATGTAGTTTCTAAATACGGAACAAAATAGGGAAGTAAAGTAAGTAACTGACCTTGAGTACATCTTTGCACCGGACATCAACACCAAAATATTTTCTAATCCATTTCTTATTAAACAATCATCAAAATACTCTGACCGGCCAAAACACGTCATGATGTACAATTACAACCAAAAGGAGTGCAGCATGATAGAAACTGATGAAGAATCAATAAGTATATTTATCTTACGCTTATGAATATGTAAGGTAAGCAGGAAGTTGATGTGTTTATGAATATGTAAGTATAAGGTAAGCAGGAAGTTGATGTGTTTATAAATATGTAAGTATGAGGTAAGCAGGAAGTTGATGTGTTTATGAATATGTAAGTATAAGGTAAGCAGGAAGTTGATGTAATTATGAATATGTAAGTATGAGGTCAGCAGGAAGTTGATGTGTTTATGAATATGTAAGTATAAGGTAAGCAGGAAGTTGATGTGTTTATGAATATGTTAGTATAAGGTAAGCAGGTAAGCAGGAAGTTGATGTTTTCTGTGGTAGAGAAATTCGAAGAACCTTGGTTGTATCATATCGGAAAGTTTTCTATGGTAGAGAAAGACGAAGAACCTTGGTTGTATACTATTGGACAGTTTTCTTTTGTATAGAAAGTCAGAAAACATTGGTTGTTTCATATCAGGCAGTTTTGAATGGTAGTGAAAGTTGAATAACCTCGGTTGTATAATACAAGACAGTTTTCTGTGGTAGAGTAAATCGAAGAACCTTGGTTGTATCATATCGCAGTTTTCTGTGGTAGAGAAAGTCGGAGAATCTTGGTTGTATCATATCAGACAGTTTTCTTTCGTAGAGAAAGTCGAAGAACCTTGGTTGTATCAAAACAGACAGTTTTCTTTTGTAGAGAAAGTCGGAGAACATTGGTTGTGTCATATCAGGCAGTTTTGAATGGTAGTGAAAGTTGAAGAACCTTGGTTGTATCATATCGCAGTTTTCTGTGGTAGAGAAAGTCGAAGAACCTTGGTTGTATCATAACAGGCAGGTATTTTTTTAGAGAAAGTCGGAGAACATTGGTTGTGTCATATCAGGCAGTTTTGAATGATAGTGAAAGTCGGAGAACCTTGGTTGTATCATATCGCAGTTTTTTTGTGGTAGAGAAAGTCGAAGAACCTTGGTTGTATCATAACAGACAGTTTTTATTTAGAGAAAGTCGGAGAACATTGTTTGTGTCATATCAGGCAGTTTTGAATGGTAGTGAAAGTTGAAGAACCTTGGTTGTATCATATCGCAGTTTTCTGTGGTAGAGAAAGTCGAAGAGCCTTGGTTTTATCTTTCGGACAGTTTTCTATAGTAGTGAAAGTCGGAGAAACTTGGTTGTATCATATTGGACTGGTAGAGTAAATCGAAGAACCTTGGTTGTATCATATCGTAGTTTTCTGTGGTAGAGAAAGTCGTAGAACCTTGGTTGTATAATTTCAGACAGTTTTCTATGGTAGAGAAAGTCGGAGAACCTTGGTTGTAAAATTTCAGACAGTTTTCTATGGTATAGAAAGTCGGAGAACCTTGGTTGCATCATGTCGGACAGTTTTCTATGGTAGAGAAAGTCGAAGAACCTTGTTTGTATCATGTCGGACAGTTTTCTATGGTAGTGAAAGTCAGAGAACCTTGGTTGTATCATGTCGGACAGTTTTCTATGCTAGAGAAAGTCGGAGAACCTTGGTTGTATCATGTCGGACAGTTTTCTATGGTAGAAAAAGTCGGAGAAGCTTGGTTGTATCATGTCGGACAGTTTTCTATGGTAGAGAAAGTGGGAGAATCTTTGTTGCATCATGTCAGACAGTTTTCTTGGTTGTATCATGTCGGACAGTTTTCTACGGTAGAGAAAGTCGAAGAACCTTGTTTGCATCATGCCGAACAGTTTTCTATGGTAGAGAAAGTCGGAGAACCTGGTTTGCATCATGTCGGACAGATTTCTATGGTAGAGAAAGTCGTAGAAGCTTGGTTGTATCATTTCGGACAGTTTTCTATGGTAGAGAAAGTCGGAGAACCTTGTTTGCATCATGTCGGACAGTTTTCTATGGTAGAGAAAGTCGGCGAAGCTTTGTTGTAATATAAATTGTATGCTCTTTTACATGCACGAGAAGATAAAAAGTCATCAATTTATTTTCAAATTTGGGAAGCGTGAATTTGTGATTTGTTATTTTTCTGCATTAAGATTCATATAGATCTATAGAAATTAAAGGGGAAAATAAAATTGTTGTGCCTTAAGAGTGGTTATATGCTTCTCTATATCAAAAAAAGCCTTTAAACATATTGGATACATATAATTTTTGTATTTGTCATTTTTTCTTTTTCTTTATTTCAATGTACCGTTATTGAAAAAATAAAGTGTACTTTATAAGTAAGACCAGTTTAACTTGTTATTACCCACAAACTTTTTTAATTAAAGCAAAATGGATATCTTCTTCCTTTTCCGATTTAAAAGAGGAAACATTGTCTGTGTTATATGGTCTCTGGTATAGAATTGTTTCATTGATACTGATTATGTTTCTCAAATTCATATTATTGTGTTGTTTGTAGCTTACGTAATTCCAGTGGGAAATATTTCATGTATAATTTCAGTATAACCAGTCATTAAAAAGTATCCATATAAATGTGAAAAAAAAATGCCAACGAAAAACGAAAAAAAATTTGAGACGCAATATCGTGTATAATGTCAGAACTATATTTTTAAATTTATAAGAAAAAAAAATCATGAAGGTCTAGCAAACGTCCTTCACAGTTTAACCTGTATATCAAAAAGAAAATGTGGTATGATAGCCTAGGAGACAACGCATTGTTATCTATAGAAGGCTCTGAAATGACAAAAGTAAAACCATTTAAACAAAAAACAAATATGCCATACAGTAACTTACCATACAACAACCACTTAACTACAGGCTCTTAAAGTCTATTAAATTAATCCAGACTTATTATTTCTAAAATTATCTTTTAACATAAGTTTGTCTTCCCTAAGGTACGAGTACACATCAACATACGACAACCATTAAATTACAGGCTCTTAAAGTCTATAAAATAAATCCAGACTTATTTTTCTAAAATTATCCTTTGAGATAAGTTTGTCCTCCCTATGGTACGAGTACACATCAACCTACGACAACCACTAAATCACAGGCTCTTAAATTCTATTAAATAAATCCAGACTTATTTATTTGTGTTTGTTTAATTTTTGTAAAGCGAGATCAAATTTAAAAACAAAACGTACCTTGTTTTAAAAGTACATCGTTGATAACACTGGTATACAACTTTAAGTTATAGTTATTGACCAAGCAAGGTACTCTTACGTTGGAGTCAGGATCCGTTCCTAAAGGTAAAAGTACCTTTGAACTGTAAAGTATATCCGAGGTAGTTGAGGCATACTTCATCTGTGCATTATCCAGATTAAAGCAAAGTTAGAACAAAGAGATTTTACCTACGTCATGTTTGAATTAAATCTAATTTGATTTTGAAATGCATTGTTATCCAAAAGTGTTAGCAGCTTTTGCAGATTTTTTTTCAAGTCCAAACCTTCAGAAATCTTTCTCTTGGTACTGTTAATGTTAGACTGCGTAATGCTGTCGGTCTCGAGATTTTCACAATTATCTGTATTTCATTTTAATAAGCATTGTGTATACATTTCATAAAATTGGGTCGAAGCCAACTAAGTTAGAGAACGGAAACGAAAAAAATCAGCAATTTATATGTTTATAAAAGAGCATAATTCAAGTACGGTAAAAGTGACTTTTATTATATGGTAATACGAATTGTGTATAAGTTTCATAACATTTGGTTGAGGCAAACTAAAGTTAGAGAACAGAAAAGAACAATTCCGCATTTTTTAATGTTTCGAAAGTAGCATAACTCTTGAACTCTTATATTGACGCCACCAAAAATTCAAACTTGATCTGTGTTTTGTAGTAATACGCATTGTGTATATAAGTAACATAATATTTGGGTGAGGCAAACTAACGTTAGAGAACAGAAACCAACTTTGGGACGTACGTATGTACAGAAGGACAAGGATAAAACACAATGCCCCCTCCCCTACGATGGGGGATATTGAAATACAGTTACTAAATTTGGAAAACTACTATTAATAGAAAAGAAAGGAAAGAAATAAAAATACTTTATGTGTTCAAATCATCGTTTACTTTTTACTTAGAAATAAAAGGAGATGATTTAAATTTGTACTAAAACGTACAAAACTATATTGCTATGTACAAATACATTATTGGTTAGAACAGAAGCCAAAATCAATAGTAATCTCAGTCTACTTACTATATTAAACATTCTAAAACAGTTTTACATACTTGTAGTACGTATCATAGTTAAACATATATAACTTTTTATTTCATAATCAGAGAAAATTCTATATAGTAATAGATATTTCCAAAACCAAACATATACAAATAATCTAAATGTCTAAATTCTGAAACATTATTGCAAAATAATACAATCAATGAGTTAATATAGTTGGTACAAGAAGTGTTATGTACATTAAAGTAAAAATTCCTCCCTCCTCAGATTCCAACAGATCTATTATCATACAAATGTCATACATACATTGGAATTATTTGCATTGGTGAAGGTAATAACAATAACATTAGGCAGTATTGACAAAGTCTGTGAGCAATACCTACTATTACTCTAAAGTAGGAAAATATATTGAAACATAATTTTTCACTATGTTTACAAATTAAAATAAATACATGAAAAGGATTACATTGAAAAGACCCCACATATTAAATGGTCTCAAATGATGTGTGCTACATTTGCAAAATGACTGTACCAAGTCAGGAATATGACAGTTCTTGTCCATTCGTTTTTGATGCGTTTTGTTATTTGATTTTGCTATGTGATTATGGACTTTTCGAATTGATTTTCCTCTGAGTTCATTATTTTTGTGATTTTACTTTTTATATCCCCCCTCCCCATAAATATAAATTATGGTGTAGGGTATAGCTATGAGAACACCTTGTGATATTATGGATTCTTGTTTACTGATAACGTTTCATTTTCATTAATTATTTTATAAATGACGAAATCTAAAATGCATATTTAATTTCATATCTCAAACACAATAAATTTGTAAAATTTGTAAAAACTAACATTATTGACATATATATAACTATGACTTACAAATATAGAGTACTAATAATAAGACATGATTTATAATTCTACAAAACGGAGTACCAATATTAAATATGATCTATTAATCTACAAAAACGGAGCAATGAATCGGATTTAAGCCTCGTGTCAAAAAGACTAACACTGCACCGTTTTAAGAAGGAAGATCATTAAGATGATTTAAATTACTTTAATCAACATTGAAAAAAGTCTAGTTAGTAGAAAATGGTGTATAATGTTGTAGATAGATTAATAGGTTATTATGAATAAAAAAATATGTTTTAGGTCAATGAAACATCGTGACGAAGTGTGATGCCCGTATATGACACAGAAACCAGAGGTTAAAATCATACTTTATCCTGGCGTCATTGCAGTGTTTACAAAATGCATGTCCAGGCGTCAACAAGGCGTAAACTGGGCGTAAATCAGGCGTAACTGAGGCGTAAACCAGGCGTAAAGTTAGGCGTAATATTTAAATGAGTACGCCTGGTTCACAAAAAATTAGGCGTAATATGCAAATGAGTACGACTGGTCAATAAATAAATCAGGCGTAATATCCTTACATAATACTACACTTATTTTATGTCAGTGTATTACCCTAGCTGTGTACTTTTGTGTATTTGAAACAAACTTCTGTACTGTTGCTTTTATTTCTTATTGTTGGACAAAAAACTTGAAATATTAACCATTGAAGAAGCTAATATAGAAATAAATACATTTTAGACAGACACTGGCTCAAATAAGTTTAAGTTTAAATCAGAATTATGACAATTAAATATTTTTTGAAATAAAAGTAGCATTTTAACTAAGTTGTTTTTGAAAGTTATTGTCTTTTGAACTAAAATTAAAAGATTTTAATGGTATTATCCATGGATAAAGGTTTTGGGATTTCAAAATTTCTGATAGAACACAATACTTAATAACTTAGTTATACTCACATTATTATTATTTACCATGTATTACTACTTTCCTTTTATTTCACAATTTTCATTATTTATTTGATTCAGTATTTCCAATTTCAAATTCTTCCCAAAATCACAAAACAAGCTAATCATCCCTGAATATATGAAGCTGCCATAAGTCCAACTCTTGCAAACTAAAACCAAAGAGCCAAAGGAGTAGGTCCGGTAAGGACCGATTTTGGCCTCAAATATCAGGTTCATCTGACGAAAGATTTTGACCACTTTTTAAACACTTAAGTGTCTATTATTTGAATTAATTAGTTTATGTGAAAGATTTTAACAGATATAGTCATTAAAAACGATCCGATTCAAGCTCAAATATGAAAAATCTACCTAATATGCCGAAAAATGTCACTTTTCAGATGGGTTTTGGTAAAAATGAAAGTGGCCGCATCCGTGTTCATCCTCAACCTTTATATATGCTATGTATTATCATCAAATACAACTGACATTTCAATATTAAGGATGAACACGAATGCGGCCACTTTCGTTTTACACGAAAACCGTCTAAAATTTAACTAAAATGCTAGAATTATGAGGATTTCAGTAATTTAGCATGACTTAATGGTGCTAGTACCGGATATATGTGCATTGTATTGTCAAAAACAGCCCATATTTATGTAGTAGAAGCATTCTACTGTCCAATAAATAACTAAAGGTTTACATTTTAACAATTTTGTAAAACTGCTATATTTTGGGGCCAAAAAGGGGTCTTACTGAACCTACTCCTTTTGAAAAAAAACTTCATGATCCTTTAAACAAAGCATTATGGATATTTCTATTTACGCCCGTAAGAAAATTTACGCCTTGCTTATTTAAATTTCCGCCAGGTTTACTGCTTTTTTCTACGCCCGTAAAGATTACAAATTAAATTTTCCTGCTCCCTTACGCCTGTATCTAGACACGTAACTTCCACTTACGCCTGGTTTACGCCTATTTAACGCCTGTTAATCACACGGAAACCCTGGGTCATAACCAAACCAGGCTTCGTTGTTATCTACCAGGTGTAAAACAATCGTAAATGAGACATACACCAGGATTAATACTTAAATAATGGCATCAAAAATACCAGGATAAAAATTGTATACACCGGTCGCGGGTTTCATCTACAAAGTCTCATTTGTGACGCTCGAATCAAACGAGTTAAAAGGCCAAATAAAATATTAAGTTGGATAGGCTTAAGAACCCAAAAGTCTAAAATGTTTGCCAAATATACCCAAGACAATCTATTCCTTGGGTAAAAAATCCTGAGTTTTTAAAAAAATAGTTGAGTACATCGGTCAACAGAAACCCACAGAGTAATACATGAGTACAGCTTGTTAAAAGAAATCAAGTCATTAAATCCTTACCTTATACTACACTTATTGTTACTGTGCCTGAAGGTTTTTTTATACAAAATAAGGAATGCTGCTTACAATTTTGAATTGTCTGACATAAAAATTGCAATAAATACCATTAGAAAAACTACAATAGATATAATTTATCCAGACACAGTGGTTTATATCAGCATAAAGTTTAAATGAAAATTGATAATAACTCGTTGAGTAACATTTGTTATTTAGTTGTCCTTTGGACTGAAAAATCACCGATTTAACACTGCACTGTTATTTATCTTGAATACAAGGTTGGACTTAAATAATTATTACAGTAAGTTAAAATAACAAGCATTTCTAAAGTTAAACTGTTAAAAACAATAGGACATAATGACTGTGTTATTTCTAACGAAAAAATGTCCACGTTATTTTACCTTGAATTTAAGATTTAAATTTATTGATCAATATACTTTTGTTAGTCCAATTTCAAATAATTCCAATGAACACAAAATATATACAGCACATGAATAAGAGACAAATTTTGAAAAGACATCCCATGATCCATGAAACACTATTTTCAACGCCTTGCTGATATGTATTAACGTTTCCTGCTCCTGTATGACTATACCTTGACTTATAAATACCACAAACGCCTGGGTTATCTGGTGTTTGACGCATCAAAACTTCATACAGGATAGTTGTAAAAGATACCAATTTAACTAAAATAATTGTGCTTTTCTATATTTTCTGTTTTTATTTTTATTTTGCTTGAGGAAAAATATAAGAAAATACAGCACATAATACAATGTTAAAAATGTGATATCAATTTAAAGCACTTAAATTGTTAGTCATAAACTCATCATAGCTACCAGGATTAAAATTCAATATTTACGCCAGACACACGTTTCGTCTACAAAACACTCATCAGTGACGCTCGAATTAAAAAATGTTTTAAAGGCCAAATAAAGTACAAAGTTGAAGAGCATACCAGCTGCTATTTGGGGTATATTTTAGTAGGAGTATATGTTAGTAGGCTTCTAGTTGCGGTTCCAAGGGTAGAGGTGCGTAGAGAATGTTCATAAAATATCATTTTTGGCATAAAATCGACCAAACAATTTCTCCTCCCTCAATAACACTTATTATGACCATTATTATAAATTATAGCATTTTTTGAAAATACCGGAATTGCTTATGACTACTTTAACCTAATTTCATCAAGTATATTTACTACCTAAAATGCATTGATATATGTTAAAATTGACACAAACAAATATTAAAATAGTACTAACAAACTCCATGAAAAACACTCGTACATCCGCACATCCTCAACATTCACATCACTATCATTATATGAAGAGTCTCAACAATGATAACTAGTACATCAAACTCGGGTGTTTTCCTCGTAATTAACGCTTGAAACAGTTTCCAGAACTGGCTTCTTCTTTGGATCTGGTAAAAATGGAATGTACTTTAAAATTTTGCTGTTTCTCCATTTCTGTGGAAAAAGTGGTTCATATACCTCTATTCCTTCCTTAAAATCTTCTGTCACAAGATTTTCTGACTCTTGTGTTTTTGATGGAATGTTCTGCCATGAGGTGATACCTCGTTCATCAAGAGTGCCTACAAAACAAGGAAAAAACTAAGGTTGGGGTATTTATAAACCTCCTTCACAGTAACTTTATGCTCGGAGTAAGACAGATTTTCATATAACAGTTGGTTGGGGTTTAAATAAACCTATACAGAATTATAATGCCCAAAGTTGGACAGGTAATTGTTATTCTATTGATTAAGGGTATGTATTAACCTTTTAAACAACAACCTAATGCTCTTAGTTGGGCCCGTAATAATTAATCAATCATTTAAGGGTATTTATAAATCTTTTAAACAGCACTTCATGCTCTAAATTGGACAGGTCTCCAGCTTGTTGAGGTTATTGTAGACCCCTAAACACCAACGCAATGCTCCAAGTTGGTCCCGTCATTGTTCATCAGTTGGTTAAGGGTATTTATAGACTCCTTATTGTTCTAAGTTAAACAGAACTTTGTTCATCAATTAGTGTGGGGTATTTATTAACCTATTACACAACAAAGTAATGCTCTCAGTTGGATCCGTCATTGTTCTTCAATTGGTTGGAGGGTATGTTTAAACCTATTACACAACAAGTCAATGCTCTAAGTGGACCCCTTCAAAGTTCTTCGGTTGTTTGAGGTTATTTATAATCCTCCTACACATTAACTTTAAGCTCTAAATCAGATAGGTCACTGTCATTTGTTTATGAATCGTTATATCATCAGCAATCATAACACAAGTCTTTTATCTTTACAGTTTACTTTTGGGTTCGTGTAAATGATGTATTTTCAATCTATAAAATAATACTAACAGGTTTATACAATTAAGTACGTGTGCATAAGTTTTGTAAAGTTATTTGTAAAATACTTGATAGTTTTTTCTGGTATGATGCTTTCCTATTTTAAATACCTACCTGGAATGGTGTTGTCAAGGAAACAGGCTAGTAAAGCACCAGATAGATTTGCATTGCCCAAAAGTGTCTTTAAAATATTATCTACACGGAAATTTCCTAAAACACAAATATATACAGGTTTAAAAAATGATGAAATACAGCACATATAAAAACAAGCATTTTTTGTGAAATTGCATGGCAATACATAAACTTCAACTTTGTACTGGAACAAAATGCTAACTAAATCTATGACTTGTATTGTGGTAAACTATGTAACAAATATCAATGCACTATCTTCAAGGACCATAACTCTGAATAAAATCTTCACTATAGAACAAAACTCGTACTCGGTCTGTAGCTTGTCACAATAAAAATATAAACCAACAGGAATGTGTCCATAGTACACGGATGCCCCAATCGTACTATCATTTTCTATGTTTAGTGCACCATGCAATTGGGTACAAAACTCGAATTTGGCATTAAAATTAGAAAGATCATATCATAGGGAACATGTGTACTAAGTTTCAAGTTGATTGGACTTCAACTTCATCAAAATCTACCTCGACTAAAAATGTTAACCTTAAGCGAAACAGACGGACGGACAAACAAACGAACGAACGGACAAACGGACGTACGGAATAAGGTACAGACAGACAATGGTAAAACTATATCCCCTCCGCTACGGCAGGGGGTAAAAAGAATAGTGCATTGAAAAACAAAAAACAAAATTTATGTTGGTCCAAAAATGTTTTGGCAATGCATTGCAGGGTTAATTTCCTACAAATGTCAAATAAATTATTTTTTTCGACACTTTTTCAATCAATACTGGATGTGACGTACACTAAATTGATGGTTTTACAAAAAGGTGTATCATGGGACACATAGATACCATATGTGCTTAGAAGTATCACGAGACACAAGATAGGTGCCATTATAATGTAGATGTATCCTAAAAAAAGTGTAGATGTATCACTGGACATCTGTTATGTGCTATACATGTTTAGATGTATCACTAGACATCTGTTATGTGCTATACATGTTTAGATGTATCACTGGACATCTGTTATGTGCTTTACATGTTTAGATGTATCACTGGACATCTGTTATGTGCTATACATGTTTAAATGTATCACTAGACATCTGTTATGTGCTATACATGTTTAGATGTATCACGTGACACTTGACAGGTGCTATTACTGTGAATATGCATGTAAATATCATAAGACACATGATAAGTGTCATACGTCTTAAGATTTATCCTGAGATACATGAATATTGCTACATGTTTGCACATGTATCAAACGAAACATCATATCACATGTGTATTGCTGTATCTTGGGACATAAGCTTTAGATTGGTGGCACATGTGTATTGCTGTATCTTGGGACATAAGCTTTAGATTGGTGGCATATGTGTATTGCTGTATCTTGGGACATAAGCTTTAGATTGGTGGCATATGTGTATTGCTGTATCTTGGAATATAAGCTTTAGATTGGCGGCACATGTGTATTGCTGTATCTTAGGACATAAACTTAAGATTGGTGGCACATGTGTATTGCTGTATCTTATGACATAAGCTTTAGATTGGTGGCATATATGTATTGCTGTATCTTGGGACATAAGCTTTAGATTGGTGGCATATGTGTGTTTAGATGCATCATGACTGACTTTTCAGTTGATTTCTTGTGGGTTTTTTATATATTGAGTTAAGTTTCGATAACATGTATTTGGGTTTTAGTAGTAAAAGAGGGACGAAAGATACCAAAGGGACAGTCAGTAATCTGCGTTTTGTTGTCCATTTTTATGTATAAAGCTTTGTCTAATGTTATGGAAAGAAGAGTAATAGTAAAATAATTATCACACAATTTAAAAAATCATCAACAATTTTGTATGTTTGTTTCATCTATCTACTATATGTTTACTTTTTATTTTAAGATGTACTTTATTTATAAAAAGAATATACAATTTTCTCACCCGTTAAAACCAGATCTTTTCCTTGAAGTTCCGCCCAATAAGGAACCATGAGACCAATGAGGATGGAAGTACCAATAATTGCTATGTTCCTTGTGGATGATAGACACACATACCGTAGGTTAGACAGGACAACTCCAATGAACATACCAAACATGGTAATTAGAGCACCACCAAGTACTGGATGAGGTATAGTTATAAAAACGGCGGAAAACTTTCCTATCAGTCCAAAGGCTATATAGATTATAGCTAAAACTAAAAATACTAGTCGACTGCCAACCTATAATATAAATTACGATATAAATCTCAGCTTACACCAAAAGTAATAGTCGACTACCCGTCTATTAAATAAAATAAACTGTATTATATATCACAGCTAACAATAATAAACTGCCTCGCCGAGTGGAGCTGGATACGACCGCAAAGGTTCAAACCTGAACAGTTGGGGAAAAAATTGTCACAATATTCTAGCTTGACACAAGTCTGACTTTGGATTACAAATAACACATCTTAGATTTCTTACACAGAATAAATGTAGTCAAAGAACTTAAAATTGGTAATGTGATTTGAATAAATATTTAATTGACCCCTCTTTTCCCCCGAGGATATAAAATTATCTCACCCAAAACATTTTTTTTATCCCCCCTTTTCCACAAAAAAAAAGCATTTGAAGAAAACTTTAATAGAACACGAATTATTGTCTGAAAACTAGAAAAAATGCTCGTTTTATAATTAAAAAAAAACGTTAGATAAGTCATACAAATCTCATCTTGAACTTTATCTAAATTCTTGCTTAATTTTGAGAACTCGTTTTAAAAATTCAAATGTGACGTAACTTTGAGCGTAAAACTGGTTATTGGTAACAAGGCTGTGCATTTTTGTTATAATCTGTTTTTGTTCTGTAGCTAGTCACCACTTCAGTTTAATCATGTAAATCTATGATATAGTCATTTTATCAAATTTACTATTTGCAAAAGTATGTATTATTCTAAATTCTAAATGAAATTAAAGATGTTCTTGTCCCAGGTGGATAACCCTGGGCGTATTGGTCACGACTTTTTGATACTTTTGGTCCTCAGTGCTTTTCAGTTTTGTACTTGTTTTGGCTTTCAAACTTTTTTCATCTGGGCGTCGCTGGTTAGTCTTGTGTGGACGTGGCGCACGTCTTAAATATTAAATTTTAAACAAAGTACCCTTTGTTTGCTATTAATCGTTTGTTTCTCTGTCCTATATTTTCTCCCATGTATTTGTATTGTAGTCCTGTCATGTAATGTTGTCATTTTAATGTTATAATTAACATTGCCATTAAAGCGGGAGGTTTGGCATGCCACAGAACCAGGTTCAACCCACCATTTTTATTTAAAAAGCCCTGTACCAAGTCGGGGAAATGGCCATTGATATATTATATTTCGTTTCTGTGTGTGTTATATTTTAATGTTGTGTTTCTGATGTGTCGTAGTTCTCTAATATTTGATGCCTTTCCCTCAGTTTTAGTTTATAACTCGGATTTTTTTTTCTCTATCGATTTATGAATTTCGAACAACGGTATTCTACTGTTGCCTTTATTTATACCCTTTGTGGCCCTTAATTCCTGAACGGTTTTGGCAAATACTCCCAAAATTAAAGATCGCGCTCACAAACCCCATGCCCCCACATAAATAACTCTAAGAAAGAAAAAAATGAATCACAATTTCCTGCCGATATTCACATCTACATAGTGTGTCCTTGTTATCTACAAAGTTTCATTAAATGCTGTTGTGTAGTTTCAGAGGAGTTGCGATGACAGGACTGACTGACTGACAGACTAACAGACTAACAGACTGACGGACAGACGGACGTGTCAAAAACAGTATACCCTTGTTGAGTGGGGTATAATAAGTCCAAACCGTCGACTTGTGGTATTGAACCTTGTGGTACAATATCACAGCAATCAAAATACTAATACACAAGTTAATGTCCTGAAACTAGATAAATGCTTGATTTGTGTCCCTTTTTTGCCTTTAATTCCTAAACGGTTGGACCATCACCCCAAAATAATCTTAACATTCCTTTAATGGTATATTGAACCTTTTTCCAAGAGATCCATAGACTTAAACTTAAGTTATTGTCCAAAACCAAATGTCTTCATACGACGATTCAGACGACTTCGACGACAAAATAGCATTATACGATCCGAAAATTTGTTTTGCGTCTTATAAAAATACAAGTTGGTTTCAAAATAAAAGAATCATTTTTTTTCAATGTAAGTTGTTGTCTTATTGTTGAAACGCAGCAGCTATAATCTTCTTTTTTTTATATTGATCACAGTCAGTGTAAATGTTCACACATTAGTCATTTGTCTTTATGGATAGTAGTGTCATAGCCAGTCACATTTTATGATACAATAAAGTTTTTGTCAAAGAAAGTTAAAAGGGTTCAATAAAATGTTCAAATCAACATTTTTAAACGTAATTCACATGTTCGTTCCACATAAAATGTCATCAGCCATCCATACCTGATATTAATATCATAGTAGTACTATTTTACACTCTTATTTTCTCAGTCAATAGTTACTCAATGTTTGGTTTATGCCGAAGTCTTTGCAGACCATTTGAAATAGAACGTTTGTTATTTGTTAATTTATTATTTCTATAAAATAGAATGATATTAGTAATACATGAAGTGAAAAAGAAAACCACATGTTTGTTTTGTTCATGCATCGTTGACAATGTAATGGAATTTGATGCGACTGTCATACAAGTGAGAGATTTAGCTAGCTATAAAACCAGGTTCAATCCACCATTTTCTACATTAGAAAATGCCTGTACCAAGTCAGGAATATGACAGTTGTTATCCATTCGTTTGATGTGTTTGGACTTTTGATTTTGCCTTTTGATTTTTGATTTTCCTTTTTGAATTTTCCTCGGAGTTCAGTATTTTTGTGTTTTTACTTTTTACAATATCATGAGAATTATGAGGCATTACTTTAACCTACAATGGTTTGCTTTTATTCATTGTGACTTGGATGGTGAGTTGTATCATTGGCACTCATACCACATCTTCTTACATCTATGTCATTTTTGTCTCCTTTTAGTTTAAAATGTTACCTTTGTTATACCGATAGCACCAATATTTCCACCATATGTCGATGTTGCATGTCCTGCCCCCATTATACCAGAAAGAGTTGTACATAACCCTTCAATTGCAATACCTCTATTGACTGCATGCGATGGTGGTGGAGGCACATGACAGGTTTTAGCACAGGCATAGTAATCTCCTATAGAGTCCAACACAGAGATAATTGTAGCAATAAAAAATCCCACAAAAATGCTGACATCAAAATTAGGTGGACCAAACTGAGTTGGGTGTGGAACATAGAACCAGCTGGCATTGTTTACAATATCTATTCCAACATCAGTCCTGGCTTTTTCGTGGGATAAAACTCCTGCAGCTGTACATATACCACTTACTCCCCAACCCACCATAATAGCTATTAATATCTAAAACAAAATATAATCGCATTAGCCAATCATTGGATATATACCACTTTCTCCCCAACCCACCAAAATAGCTATTAATATCTAAACAAAATATAATCACATTAGCCAATCATGGGATAAATACCACTTTCTCCCCAACCCACTATAATAGCTATCGATATCTAAAAAAATATATAATCACATTAGCCTATCATTTGATAAATATTACTAAATCCCCACCCACCATTACCAATAATTACAGGTGTTAATATCTAAAAAAAAAATTGCATTACAATATATCATTGTAAATATACTATTTACTTCACAACTGTAAATATGTCACTTTTATACTCCTCAGTCAACCATCTTTTTTCTAACAAAATGGCTACAACGCAACTTTATGGCTCATTTCGCAGATAAAATGATGAGTGAAATAAAGTGTCAGATTTAAATGTAAAATTTTTGTTAAAAAAAATTACTCCTTCAAAAAAGACCAAACAAAATTGTATGGTCAACTACATAATCATGGCAAACAATCCTACAAAGTATGGAAATTGTTTGTCAAATTTTGTCAGATAAGTTTGCTTAAAAAAGTGTGGTACAAAAGTAATAAAAAGCGCAATAATTCACATTTATACTTCTGTATATTGGTCAAATAAATATTAAGATAGAACATAATCAATTTATTAAGGTGGCAAAGATTGGAGGAAACAGTAAAACATTTCTGTTCAAAAGTCATAATAAGATTGAGAGCAAAACAAACCTGAGTTGCAAACTAAAACCGAGAGAAACACATAAAGTTTAAGAGTCCTGCAACGCTTTTAATGTATAATCAGCTAAATAAGATTGCAATTACAAGGTTTCATTTTTGTACTGTACCAATTCAGGAATATAACGGTTGTTATTCATTCGTGTGATATGTTTGAGCTTTTGATATTTTATTTTTATAATGGACGTTCTGTTTTGAATTTTCCTCGGAGTTCAGTATTTCTTTGATTTTACTTTTTTGTACTCTTATTAAACAAATGAAGAATATGTCAACGGGACACAGATGCCACTGCTTGTAAATATATGACAAATTCTGCAATTTTTGCAATTCACAAAGGGACATAACTCAAAAAAGAAAACAGTGACGCCACCAAAATTCAAACTAGATTTGAATCGGTAGTAATAAACATTGTGTATAATTTTTATGATTATTTTATTCTAAGCAATTTTACTTAGTGGGCTGAAACTTATTTTTAGACTTGCAGACGTACAATGTACAAACAGACGTATGTACGTGCAGACAGGGGTAAAACTTAATGCCCCCAATGGACAAAAAGAATGCCAGAATAAGAAACAGAATTAACTAGTCTCTGAATCTACTTTATCCGTTTGACACGCAGGTAAAACGCATTTATTTTGCCTTTTTAACTTTTTTGGATTCGAGCGTCACTGGTGAGTCTTTTGTAGAGGAAACGCACGTCTGGCGTATATACAAAATTTAGTCCTGGTATCTATGATGAGTTTATTTATTTCCCCTGTAACATCACTTTCAATACTGACAGGTCTGAGTTGCTATCTCATTAATGTATAAGAGCAGTCATTACCTTCCTATATTCATATAAATAAATACCAGAGTTAATGTCCATTTTACTTACAGAAAATACTTGATGTAATGGATATCTTATAGTATGACAACCACGTTTTCTTGTCCACACTGGAATTGGCAGAAGATATTTTCCCAGGTACAACGATAAAATAATAGAAATTGCTGCAGTCCTGAAAAATCAACAACTAAAATTATAACTGATTAAATTATAATTTGATGTCCACAAATACATAGGTCCAGGGGTTAAAGAAATAAAAAAGAATGGAACGGGTATAACAAAGATAAGTTAATTTAACTGCAAGGGAGAATGATTATTAAGCATCTTTCCAACGAAAAATGCAAGAGTATGCAGGAATTAGAAAAAAAGAAAATAAATTGCATTCAAAACAAATAAGCTTAACTATCAAAAAATTAAAATTCATCTGGGAAAACCCCTCCTGCAATTTGAATGGTCTATTTGAATATTGTCCACAATGGACAAGAAGATCTTCAAATAAGTCTTCTTTATCTATATTGACAATCGAAATATTATATGAGTTATTATTAGTATTACTACCATTCATTGAATAGCCTCCGTAAGCATATGGTCAAGACTTACATATTTAAGAGACAGAACCAAACAAAACAACCAAAAACATCTGAGTTAAATTAAGATAAGAGATCTGAATGCACTATATGTAAAATGTGTCATTGTCTGGTACTAGGTGGATAAGCGACAGCTTTTTAGCATATATTTCTTTAATTCAACATTGCGAAACTAATTTGAAATTCAAACTGATGGGCAGGCAAAAATAAAGCCATTGATTCTTTAAACAAACTTATTCTTTAATGATATCTTTTTTTCTTTTATTGTTCAGGAGTTATGGTCCTTGATGGATTAGGAATTAACACTTTAGATAATTTCCATGCAATTACCTATGTTAAACGCCACATTATAAAGGTACCTGTCCTAAGTCTTTTCTTGTAAAATTGTCATGTGGGACTATCAATTATATCGTAGACAAAGTGATTACTTACATAAGACCTATACCCCAATGATATGATATAAATTTGACAGCCGTCCTTGTCATGTACAGTCCTATCAGTAATATAGTAGGCACAATGGTTACGGGTCCTATAAATCTCAACAATACTCCAACCAATCCTGTTGCTCCAATTAGGAAATGTAAGAAACCTGCTAACATTAAGCTGCCTTCTAACTGAAAAATAATCCAAACATTCACTGATTAAAAATCTAAAGGACAGTGTGTAGTACTTTTATGATGGTTGGTTTTTCAGAAAAATGATATGTATGGTTAAGATACCAAACGTATTATTTGGAACAGCCACGACTCTGGTTGGTCTTGAGAATGATGAACAAAAAAATTGGGATCGTTTAAATACAATTGTGACATTCTAACATAAATAAAGTATTCCGCTAAAGCAAGGTTGTAATGAAAAACAAAAGCGACGTTCAGAGATTAAGGGCAAGCAATAGAAGATTCGTATAGATATGTATATCCTTCCAACCCTACAATTGTTCAAATATTTTTTTATACTTGTGAAGATTTGAGTGTGCTCAGGCATCTTATTAAAAAGAAGTTAATAAGAAGGCAACATTGTTTACAGAATTATTTTTTTTAAATTACAGAGACAACGGTGACTCATCAGACATCGAGCTGAATGATGTGGTATTCTTAAAAAGGTAAATTCAAAAGTCGTTATTGTTGTTGACGGTCAGCTTGGAGGATCTTCAACCACATAAAAATAGTGACCGGGACTAGAGGAACATTGTTAAAGTACTTCTTCCTTTGAGAGAAATTACAAGAACAAATCATTTCAGGAAAACAGTGTAGACACTAGATCAGTAATTGCTGTAGATACATTAATAGGAACTGCTACAAAACGAAGTCGTAGTAAAATAAGGACTGACAGGAAAGTTTGCTGATATTTCATAGAGACGTTTTAGTGTTCTGTGAAAATTAACGGGACTATCACTAACAACCATTTTTATGAATGCATATGATGAGGGAGTAATTATTACCAGATTGTTTAATACAACCACTACAGAAAGCACATTGTTAAAACATATAGCTTTATTATTCAAGTTATGAATACCGGTGAAAATTTTAAGGTAGCGACTGATTATGTTGAAATGTGTGTCACATTGACGAGTAAATATACAAGACTGAGGCATAGTTATCTCACTATAAGGACAATATGTTAATTGATGAAAAAATTATTATTAACATATTTAAAGATGAGATTAATCAATTTTATCAGGTATTTAAACAATACCAAGAGGTGTTTGCAAATCCTAATGAAAAGACTGGACAAACAATGTTGTTAGGCATTCTATTACATTGCGTTATGAAACACCTATTAAAGAAGGGCATCACTGATCAACAGGCACGTTTTGGAAAGTGAAATAGAAAGTTTAAAGAAAACATAGTATTATTGTCTTAGTAAAAAAAAAAGTCATATCATGGCGGCTAAGTGTTGATTACTGGAAAATAAATGATCAGACTATCTAAGATGCATATCCGATCCCGCTGATTAAAGAAAACTTGAATGCTTTGTGTGGATTACGTCAATTCTCTTAACTGGACTTGGATATGCTTGAAATTGTCATATACTTAGCCTAAAGACACAGAAAGCTAAATCAACAAATAGCAATGCCACTCGAATTATGTCATGAGGCATCACATTTCAGAAAATAATTGAAGCAGCAGTTAGTGGACGTCACTTGCATTTAGCAGTGTTATAGCTGAACAATACTTTTTTTATTGGAAATCGTGTGAGGGCCATCTTGTATGCGTTTATAAAGAAACTTTAATTGTCATCGTTATCAGTTACATTTTAAATACTAATGTCATTAGCTGTACGAGGGAATTGATGCATTTCATTACAGTCCCCATGACTGTTACGATACCGACCGGTGTCTATTGAGAGAACCGTACATATTTCTACTTTTCGGAACCACAATGGCACCGACCATGCAGGACCATCACGGTAAGTCAATGTCATTAAAAACCATCCTCGTCGTTGAGATAAATGTATGTTAAGTTTAGTTTGTGTCAATAAGGAGATGCATTTAATTTCAAACTTAATTACATAATCAAATAACAAGCATGGAACATGTGGAATGGCCACTAGCCAAACTCTATAACGTAAATAAATACTACAATGGTCTTTGTTTTATTGTATGAAAAAAACGTTACATCATTTAATGAATTTTCTATTGTTTTGAATGATTTTAAATTATTCCAAGGTTTATGTGTAGGTTTTTAAAAGAATTATCTTTAATATAATACGTTCCGAAACATGGAATTCATGCTTCATGTTGATGATTCTTAAAAAATAAGATTATTGTATGCTAGATTTTAGTCATATACTTCATTATTCAAGAAAGCAATAGATTCTGACATGAGATGATCTTCCTTTATATTTAGAAGCTGAATATAACCTTATACTCATGAAAATTCACTTAAGGTTTATATATTTTCTCTACGTATTCCTCTATTTTTGATTTAAATGCAATCTTAAACTATAATAATGTGTATCACACTAAAGTAATAGCCAGCAGACATATGCAGCTTATCAAAGGTACAATTAAATAAAGAAGTATATTTGTGTTTAATAATTTGCATATTAAATTGCTTTTTCCTACGTCTTGGGAACGAAATTATTAAAAGTCGATAATTTATTACAGGGTCAATTGCGGAAATTGACAATTGATATCCAACGAAAATAATGAATCCATTGATTTTTCTCCAAAAATCCACGAACAAAATTGTACCCCACAGCCATATATCTTTTATATATTTATTTTTCTTTTTAAATTTGACTAGGAGTTCAGTATACAATGAGTACTTACCTTTTGAACTTGTCCATATAAAATATCATCTGCACTTGTTGTTCTATTAACTAATATTGATATGTTTAATGTTGAATTGTAAAAAGAGCTTTCTGCAATGAAATAAGGATTTCTGTTTAATGTTCACACAATTCTTAACTTCAAATTAGTCCTAGTAGTGAATTGATGTAATTCAATGTAAAGCATTGTAAAAGAAAAAACCTTCACCCTTCTAATTACAAACTAATACATTGTTGACGCCGACGTTGCCGTTGACGCCGGAAACAGCATACCTATGTGTCGCTTTATGACTCAATGGAAATGTATACGACTGTCATACAAGTGAGAGGTTTGGCTAGCTATAAAAGCAGGTATAATCCACCATTATCTTCATAAGAAAATACCTGTACCTAGTCAGGAACCATTTCATATGGGACTTTCGTTTTGAATTTTTCTCGGTATTTTTGTGATTTTACTTCCCACAATACTTAAATAGGGAATGAAGACAAAACGTAAACAATCTGCATGCACTGACAGCAGCATGTTAATATGTGTAAAAGAGGAGATACAAATTCATTGGTCACATAACTTCTGATTGTTCTTCCATTGTTACATCACTGACTTTCAAATGTTAAGGTTGAGGAAAGTAAATTTATAAAAGGACTTCGTACACAAAAAATTTGTCTATTTGTCGTTTATCAATTGATAGTGTTATAATGTGACTCTACATCTACTGGCAATATGTATGGATGTAATGTGAAGTTGTAATCATTAGCATTGCAGGAAGGACATACTCCTATTAGAGTTCTTTAAAACTGCCATTGTAGAAATACAATTAGAATGGGTTGATGGGATTCGGCTTGACAAATGTTTTTCTAAAGACTTTGATATGCTACTAAACTGGAGATTCAGACACACAGACTTACAGACTTTGTGTACATACTTGCAGAAATTGATTATTATGGAACATCTTAATGTACAAAGTAATTTTTAAAAAAACTTCACAATGCCAATTGAATATTGAGATAGAATTCGTTATGTGTTACTGGCACGGTAAACATACCCGTTATTATTTGTGGGTCACATCGTTCAGGATCAAGTGTCTGAAGTGCAAGTAACGGCACTGTGTACTCAAAAGCTGCACCTTGGAATAATGGTAACCTGTTAAGGGAAGAAGAATCATATTTTAACAGATACATTGTAGATTGAATAAATTGCTTATATACGACCGCAGAAGTCCAACACTGAACAGTTGGGGCAAAAATGAACACAATATTCGGGCTTGATACAGGTCTTGATCTGAATTTGGATTGTAATTAGATATTTGATACATAGTAGGTTTCTGATACAGAATAACTGTAGTCAAAGAACTTAGAATTGGTTATATGATTTGAATTTATATTCAATTGTTTTGCTTTTGTGCATTACACTATGCTGTTTCGAATGGACCCCCCCCCCTTTTTTTTTGCAATAAGAATAATATTTGAAGAAATTGTCTTTTTAATTTCTGTAATTTTGAGGAGAAAAAACATTGTCCCCCATCACTTTTTCCACATAAAAAAATATTCTTTCCCTCAAGATAAGGTCATAATCTCAGTTCAATTTTCCAATGGAGTGTGAAACCATAACAACCCATTCAAATACATCATAAAAGTCTTAAAATAGAAAATGACATATATAATCATGGCTTAAACTAATATACATTAATCAGCATTTTTTAAATTTTAACTTCTAAAAATAAATTAACAGCTAATCACCTCAAGATAATAAAACATTTCTGTATACATAATTTAAAACCAGTGTAAGGAAGGTTATTCAAACATAACATTGTAATTGTCTATTAACCAGAAAACCCTTGTTCCCCCCTTTTTTGCCCCTAATTCCTAAACGGCTTGAGCCACAAACCCTCCTAGCATTCCTTTGTGCTATAGAACATTGTGGTATAATTTCAGAGATCCATACGCCGTTCCACAAGTTAATGTCTGTAAACTTGAAAAATGCTTATTTAGGCACGTTTTTTACCCTAATTCCTAAACGGTTTGGACCATAACCCCCAAAAATAATCATAACCTTTCTTTTGTGGTAACAGGTTATAAACCTTGTGTTTAAATTTTATAGATTTGTATTTACTTATACTTAAGTTATTTTCCGGAAACCAAATGTCTTTGGAGGACGCTGACGACGACGACGACGACGACGACGACATGATACCAATATACAACTGCAAAATATTTTGCTGTCGTATAAAAATAATGTCAAAACTGTGCTTACTGTAAATGAAGCATAACATTTATGCGAGCATAATGAAATAAAAGCCGTTTGATAATCCAAACCATTATTTCACCATGCGTTATGTCATTTTAGTTATAATTTTCATTTTAAATATTTCTTTGATCATAAAAGGAAAAGAAATCAAAGAGGAAGAAAATGGCTTCTAAACCCTACAAGCAAAGAAATTATTGATTGTTCTAAGACAATAACAATCAAAACCAAGGAGTAAACAAAGACTCACAAAACCAACAGACATTTACATCAACAGTTATAAATAATAATTAAGAAACAACACGAACTCCACTAAAAACCGGGAGTGAAATCAGGTGCTCCGCAAGGGTAAGCATTTCCTGCACCGTATACGGCACCCGTCGTGTTATTTTTTTGTTCAGTTCGGTAATGATGGAAGGTTATTATGAGTGAGGAAGAATATCAGATATGATTTCTGACACACTTTTGTCATAATGGCCAATCAGATCATGATGGCGACCGTAAAATGTCTTGAGTGATGACCTTAACTTGATTGATTCATAGCCCTGTCTTAGCAACTTTTGAGAAAGCAGTATTCCTCGTTCAACAAAATCAACGTACTTTGAGCTAGCTCTAGGGTAACGTATCAATTGAGACACATATACTCCATATGCTGGTTCCGCTGGGATGTTGCTACACAGAAATGGAAAGTTGACTATAGGAAAATTAAAATCATCGCGTTTGTCATAAATTTTGGTATTCAACCTACCATCAGTAGTCATTTCGAGAAAAAGGTCTAAATATGAAACAGATTTATCTGTGTCGGTAGTATCTTTAATTTCAAGTTCACTTGGATATATTAAATGTACGTGATCACTAAATCTATTATTATTAAGAGACAGTACATCATCAATATACCGAAAGATGATATTAAAAGACTGGGCTAATTTCTTTTCTCCTTTCTGTACAAGCCCTTGAATAAATTCTGCTTCATAGGAATATAAAAAACAAATCTGCAAGTAGAGGAGCGCAATTGGTACCCATTTGGATTCCAAAAGTCTGTTGGAAGACCAAACCTCCAAATTCAACAAATATGTTGTCAATTAAAGAGTCCAGCATGGCAGTGATATCCTCGTCGGTACATTTTCTCCTGGATTTTTCACAAAGTAAGCTGAATTCCAGCCCAAAACCAGATATGTAAAACGTCTAGTGCCCTTTTTGTTAAAGAAACATAAACTGACGACTTCTTTCAGTCGAGCTTTAAGTTTAGTATGTGGAATAGTGGTATAAAGAGTTGAAAAATCAAAGGTTTTAATGTTGGTACAATGTTTTAATGATTGAGATTGTAAATTCACCAATAACTCTTTTGAATTTTTGAGTATCCACATCTGATTAACACCACTTCTTGAATATATCGTTTCGGAATATTTCTGAAGTCCTTCTTTGACTGCAGTGAGTATGGTAGTAAGAACTTTAGAAAGGGGTTTAGTGGAACACTCGGAAGAACCTGCAATATACCTTTCCTTATAAGGATTCTTGTGTAGCTTAGGAATCCAATCTAAGGATGGAATATCATATCACTGCCAGGTGGCTTATAAGTATAATCATGCAAGCCCACTAAGTATTTAATGATTTTGTTAAAGGTCATGTAGTTTAAAATGCTGACAACATAACTTAAAATAAATGAAACTAGATTCAAACGCCAAATCATGAACAATAAAGAGGCATATGTCCCTTGATAATGCAACAAAAATAAAATCACAAAAATACTGAATTCCGAGGAAAATTAACAAAGGAAAGTACCTTATCATTCGAGCGTCACTGATGAGTCTTTTGTAGACGAAACGCGCGTCTGGCGTATATACTAAATTTAGTCCTGATATCTATGATGAGTTTATTTATTAATCACATGGCAAAATCAAAAGCTCAAAAACATCAAACGAATTGATAACAATGTCATATTTCTGACTTGGTACAGGCATTTTCTTAAGTAGAAAATTGGCTATAAAAAAATGAATCGAAACAATAGGATAATTTAATATATATCTTCATCCAACTTTCTCAACATTAGTGCCGTCACATTTTGCAGATATCTAGGGCCAAATTTATACGTTTAAGCGAATTAACTCCTTTATTTGAGAGTTTAACATCGTTGTTAAAAAGTTTCAGGAAAATGGAATTGATTACCACCAAGTAACCTCTTACCAAGTCAGGAATATGACAGTTCTTGTCCATTCGTTTTTGATGCGTTTTGTTATTTGATTTTGCCATGTGATTATGGACTTTCCGAATTAATTTTCCTCTAAGTTCAGTATTTTTGTGATTTTACTTTTTAGACTGACCTTAAGCCTTGTAAACTAAGTTTCACCATACTTCAGTATTCTAATTTTATAAAGACACTATCAAATGTTCTAAGTAGATATATATACTAAATTACATTTAATTTATATTTTCGTAAACCTTATTTTTTCCCACATTTTTTCTTTCTCGTCTAATGAACAAACATTTTAAAGTAAACAAAAGGCTAATATATGAATCCTTACAACATAATGAACATATATGTAATTTCATACTATATTTGTAAAAATATAAATTCATTCAAATTTATTCAGCCTTTTAGACAATTTTTCAAATGGATGGATTTCAAGATCAATAAAACATTCCAAATTTACAATTTTCCGTGACTAAATTGTTAATATTTTTTATAATAATCCATTTAAATATTTGTAAAATAACCAACAGACAAATAAAAATTCAAGGTATTTATAATACAAATACACAATTAACCTACAGAATGAAATGTAGGGTGTTCAATTTAGATGTCTTTTGTGACACCTAATCAGAATTTACATCATTTGTAAATGTGTTGCTAGTAAAAGAGATATTGGTCTTTTCAACTTTTCAAGACGGGTATACTTCATGCTTATATAATGTGTATAATAAAACCTCTAGTCTCACAACATAATGATATGTACAGTATGTGTTCTTTTCTAACATAAATCAGTTCACAAATATGAAACTACTCTGTTTCATATAACACAGTATAAACACAACTTTCATTGATATAATCATATAATATTATTGTTCAATACACAGTAAACTAACCATGTTAAAACTGTTTAGTTTAAACATATTTATTTATAGTGAATTGGGAAACAAGTTTTGCAACTTATATTAATCCCTTTCCAATTTGCGGGTGCGAATGCTGCCTTGTAGCGGCCTTAGCCTGCTCTTTTTCGAAATCTACAAGGGTTGTCTCTAACGTGCAAGAGATATGTCTCTCTCTTAACACGGGTCAGCCATTTATCGTCCCCTTCCGACGGACTATCATCGTTTCCTCGAGACCATACTCGCAAATGGTGTCAAGGGAGAGCCGAAAATTCAGTCCCTGAAATTTTCTTCCCGAACGGGAATCGAATCAGGAACCTTTGTGTTAGTAGTCCGATGCACTAACCACTACACCATGGTTAAAATTGTTACTAACTTCGTACTTTATTTGGCGTTTTGCTTTTACATTTTTTATTCCAGCGTCACCGATGAGTCTTTTGAAGACAAAACTAGTATCTATGACAAATTTAATCACAAATTTCCCTAAAATTGGTAAAATTTACCTTTAAATTATAATAACTACAAAAGGAGTCAACTTGCGGTAGGTTAGCGTTTCAGCCTTGTTCACGTATATAATATTGCCCTGGTCATCATTGTGCTGTTAAAAAGTATTTCTCTTTCTACTATAGTTCACAGAAACATCACGAAAAATTAATAATATTGATCTTTTAAGGTGTATATCTCCAATAAGGAGTTGACTGACAACTTATAACATTTGACCTGTTTGTGGAAAGTGTTTTCTGCTGATCATTTTAAAAACAATTAACCCAGAATCATGGATACACTTCCAAATGAGAGGATTATAGACCGATGTTAGTGTATTGTCTTTTTATATTGGCAATGCGTTCAATTTAAAAAAGAAAATCCTTAAGAATCGATTGATGATAGCTTTATATATAATTTTACTTTAAGAATGGAATAGAAATTTTATTTTAATTCAGGTAACATGAGCATTATTTGTTCCCTTTTTGTTCGGTGTTCAAAAGTCAAAAATCGATTAAGAGAAAACAAATCCAGGTTACAAATTAAAACAGAGGGAAACATAACAACTATAAGACAAATGTAAGAGGAAACCAACGAAACAACAGATTAAGCCATTACAATATTTACTGTTCAGTTAAATTTGAGGTATCATATGACTTTAAAGATAAAACCTGTGAAGAGTTTTCGGACACTTTCCATCATAATGAGTAACTATCACAGTACGTATCTTTGATAACTTCACCTCCTTTGCCTGATTTTATCAGCAGCCAGTAATTATATTTATCTTATCCTTGCCTGATTGTCTTCATTTTTAATGTGTGATACTTTCTACTCAACTCAAAGGTAGTCTTTCGTCTTTTTTTATTCTTACCTCACTCCAAACAAAATCATCATCAGTGTGGTAATACCATCCATAAATAGAGTGGTACTGAGCAGCCTCGTTTTAAACATGCCATTTGTTTCTCCACACACAGCTTCCGCTACCATAATAGACAATGCTAGTTGATTTGCCAGAGAGAGGAGTGCTTGCTGAAAGTAAAATATTAACTTATTCAGGGGTTTGTTAGAATAATAGACAATGCCACTAGGCTTGCCAGATGTATAACTGGCTGACAATAAAGATAAATTAATTAGGGGTTTGTTGGAATTAAAGACAATGCCAACTGGTTTGCTAGAATGAGAGAACTGGCTGTCAGAAAGAAAGTATTTTTTAATCTTATTTTAGGTATATGGTATAATTATAACTTATCATAGATACCTGGCTAAAAAACGTGTACATAAAAAAAGGCAACAGTAGTATACCGCTGTTTGAAAGTCATTTATCAATTGAGAGAAAACAAATCCGGGTTACAAACTAAAACCGAGGGAAACACATCAACTAAGACGTACACACGACTAGCGTTTTGTCTACAAAAGACTTGTCAGTGACGCTTGCATAAAGTAGTTAAAAATGTCAAATAGTTATCAAAGGATCCAGGGTAATAGTTTGGTACGCCAGACGCGCGTTTCGTATAAATAAGACTCACCAGTGATGCTCTAATAAAACTAGAGGCTCTTAAGAGTATGTGTCGCTCACCTTGGTCTATGTGCATATTAAACAAAGGACACAGATGGATTCATGACAAAATTGTGTTTTGGTGATGCTGATGTGTTTGTAAATCTTACTTTACTGAAGTTCTTGCTACTTGCAATTTTTTCTATCTACAATGGACTTGACCCTTTAATTGCAGAGGAAAATATTTTGTAAAAATTTACAAAAATTTACCAAATTAAAGAAAATTGTTAAAAATTTACTATAAAGGGCGATAATTCCTTAAGGGGTCAACTGACCATTTTAGTCATTTGACTTATTTGTAGATCTTTCTTTGCTGAACATTATTGCCGTTTACAGTTAATCTCTATCTTTAATAATATTCAAAATAATAACCAAAAACAGCAAAAATTCCATACAAATTACCAATTAGGGGCAGCAACCCAACAACCATTTATCCAATACATCTGAAAATTTCAGGGCAGATAGATATTGACTTGATAAACAATTTAACCAAAGTCAGATTTACTCTAAATACTTCGGTTTCAGAGTTGTAAGCTAAAATCTACATTTTACCCCTATATTCTGTTTCTAGTCATGGCCGCCATCTTAATTGGTTGGCTGGGTCATCGGACACATTTTTCAAATACATACCCCAATAATGACTGTGGCTATGTTTGGTTAAATTTGGCCCAGTTGTTTCAGGGGAGAAGATTTTTGTAAAAGATTACAAACATTTACAAATAAATTGGTAAAAAAATGACTATAAAGGACAATAACTCATTAATGGGTCAAATAACCATTTTAGTCATGTTGACTTATTTGTAGATCTTACTTTGCTGAACATTTAGCTGATTACAGTTTATCTCTATCTATAATAATATTCAAGATAATAACCAAAAACTGCAAAATGTTCTTAAAATTACCAATTCAGAGGCAGCAACCCAACAAGCGGTTGTTCGATTCATCTGAAAATTTCAAGGCAGATAGATCTTGTCCTAATAAACAATTTAACCCATGTCATATTTACTTTAATACTTTGGTTTCAGAGTCGTAAGCCAAAATCTACATTTTACCCCTATGTTCTATTTTTAGCCATGACGGCCATCTTGGTTGGTTTGTCGGGTCACCGGACACATTTTTCATACAAGATACCCTAGTGATGATTGTGGCAAGGTTTGGTTGAATTTAGCTTAGCAGTTTCAGAGGAGAAGATTTTTGTAAAAGTTAACGACGACGGACGACGGACGCCAAGTGATGAGAAATGCTAACTTGGCCTTTTAGGACAGGTGAGCTAAAAAGTAAGAAAGCCAATTAAGTATAAAGTTGAAGAGCATTGGGGACCCTAAATTCCAAAAGGTTGTGCCAAATACGACTAAGGTAATCTATCCCTAGGATAAGAAAATCCTTAGTATTTCGAAAAATTCATAAATTTTGCAAACAGTAAATTTATAAAAATGACCATATAATCAATATACATGTCATTACCAAAGTGGTGACTACTGTCCTGTACGCGATAACGCACGAAGATGAAGAGCTTTCAGGTCCTAAATGTCTTAATGGTTGGTAATACATCTAAGGTATTGGAATTATAGACAATGCGAACTGGTTTTCCAGTATATGGGATGCGTGCTGTAGGCATATATATAACATATTTAAGGGGGTCGTAGAATTATAGCAAAGTCTTCATTTTTTATTATTATAGGCTCAATTTTCAACACAGAAATCAAAGAATGTATTATGGAGTTATAATACATTGTTAAGTGTCTATTTTGAAGCTTAAGGCTGCCTGTTTGATCTATTTTATACGATGACGTTGCATAAATGTAGCTAAATTTTACCTTTAGAATAAGTCATATAGGTGTAAAACTGAAGATTAAATGAAATTATTTTTAAATTTTTAAATGTAAATTATTTTGTCACTGAAATACCTGGGAGACGGTATCAAGCACCTGACTGATTTGATCTACTGTTAATATGCATTACTGCATTTGAGACTTACATGTCTATTAAGTTAATATAGTCGAGTTGTTGCATTGTCAGAGATTCAAAATCGTAAAAAACTTCTGATTTTTTATCAACGTCTATTGGCAACTATTATATGTGCAATTTAAGGTCTAGGAAGTTATCTATGTAGAGATATGAAAGAATGATTGAGTTTTAACTTCCACAAGAAAAGGGGTGTTTTTCATACTTTAAGGGTAGACATTAAATCTTTTCAAAAAAACAGGCTATCCATGGATCCCTCAGGTAGTTGTTGTAAGGCTTCCCTTATCTGATTGTTGTTCTCTCAGTACACGAGAATCGTAACTTGTCTATTCGGACCGGGTATACCATGTTTATGTCTCTGCAGATACTAAATAGTGTAGACCTATGACAGACTGAAACAAGCTTGGTACTAACATGAGCAGATACTAAATAGTGTAGACCTATGACAGACTGAAACAAGCTTAGTACTAACATGAGCAGATACTAAATAGTGTAGACCTATGACAGACTTTATTCTGAAACAAGCTTAGTACTAAAATGAGCAGATACTAAATAGTGTAGACCTATGACAGGCTTTATTCTGAAACAAGCTTAGAACTAACATAAGCAGATACTAAATAGTGTAGACCTATGATAGACTTTATTCTGAAACAAGCTTAGTACTAACATGAGCAGATACTAAATAGTGTAGACCTATGACAGACTTTATTCTGAAACAAGCTTAGTACTAACATGAGCAGATACTAAATAGTGTAGACCTATGATAGACTTTATTCTGTAACAAGCTTAGTACTAACATGAGCAGATACTAAATAGTGTAGACCTATGACAGACTTTATTCTGAAACAAGCTTAGTACTAACATGAGCAGATACTAAATAGTGTAGACCTATGACAGACTTTATTCTGAAACAAGCTTTACTAAATAGTGTAGACCTATGACAGACTTTATTCTGAAACAAGCTTTACTAAATAGTGTAGACCTATGACAGACTTTATTCTGAAACAAGCTTAGTACTAACATGAGCAGCAACACGACGGGTGTCACATATAGAACAGGATATGCTTACCCTCACAGAGCACATGACGGGTGTCACATGTAGAACAGGATCTGCTTACCTTCCCAGAGCACATGACGGGTGTCACATGTAGAACAGGATCTGCTTACCCTCCCAGAGCACATGTAGAACAGGATCTGCTTACCCTCCCAGAGCACATGTAGAACAGGATCTGCTTACCCTCCCAGAGCACATGACGGGTGTCGCATGTAGAACAGGATCTGCTTACCCTCCCAGAGCACATGCAGAACAGGATCTGCTTACCCTCCCAGAGCACATGTAGAACAGGATCTGCTTACCCTCCCAGAGCACATGACGGGTGTCACATGTAGAACAGGATCTGCTTACCCTCCCAGGGCACATGTAGAACAGGATCTGCTTACCCTCCCAGAGCACATGTAGAACAGGATCTGCTTACCCTCCCAGAGCACATGACGGGTGTCACATGTAGAACAGGATCTGCTTACCCTCCCAGAGCACATGTAGAACAGGATCTGCTTACCCTCCCCGAGCACATGACGGGTGTCACATGTAGAACAGGATCTGCTTACCCTATCAGAGCACATCACCCCTAGTTATTTCTAGGGTTTGTGTTGCTTAGTCTTTATGTTTCTATGTTAATCCATAGTTCTCTTTTAGTACATGTCCAACACTTACATTTATGCATGACCCTTTGTTATGTCGAGTAACAGTTACTGGTCATCTAGCTTCTAGGTGGATATTTGACCTCTGGGAATCAGTATTATAATACTGGCTGTTTGCAGACGCTGGGCCCTGGGAAGCGGTAGAAAATTACTGCTTTTGGGTGGACGGAAGGCCCTTGATATCAGTAGAAAACTACTGGCCATTGGCTAGACGGTAAACCCTGGGAGTCGGTATTCAAAAATTACTAGCTGCTGGATGGACAGTTGACCCCGGGTAGGATTTCCCACACAAAAAAAGTTAGAGCAAAGCACAATACCAATCCACATAATTCATTCTCTTTAATTTATCTTTTAATGTAATTTCTTATTAAAAAAACTTTAAAATTTGTTCTTATATGTCATCTTATTCATGTTATTTGTCACCACATGCCGTTGATGTTACCATTATCTATAAACGGAATAGCAATGGCAACAATTATTAAGGGTATATAATTTTCTACGGAACTTAAGGACTAGTTTATGTTTACAAAATGAAAGGACTAATAGAACACTTGAGGAGATGTAAATAAATACCTGGAAGGCAAATAGTATAGTGAGATGTATAGGAGGGTTGTCAGTAACACCATAGATTAGGGCATCATCGGTGACGTGAACTTCGTCCTCTATTGTAATATCACCCTCAGGTTCTGGGTGAGGGGTAAAACCATTCTGATCCTTCTCCTCCATTAATGTCATGGTGGCTGAATTATCAGACCTGCAAAATAGAGATATTGTCTTGATGTATGTTGTATATATGTGTGACTGTGTATAACATATGTACAGTCCTGGGAAATAATGATGTCTTCTTTAACAAGATGTATGTTGTATATGTGAGGCTGTATATAAAATTTATACAGGTTTTACTAGGAATAAAACATGTTGTATCTTCACAAAGCAAAAATAAATGTACATCCATTAATGAAGCGATAAACATCAAAATAAATGTGCATCCATTAATGAAGCGATAAACTTCAAGGATAACTAAACGCGTTACTTAAGAGAAGAAATAAATAAGAAGAAATATGGACATATGCGCATCTATCACGAGTATACACGTTCCAGCATCTACTTCACTCATAACCATATGTTGTATGTAGTTTCTAAATACGGAACAAAATAGGGAAGTAAAGTAAGTAACTGACCTTGAGTACATCTTTGCACCGGACATCAACACCAAAATATTTTCTTATCATGCATTTCTTATTAAAAATTCATCAAAATACTCTGACCAAAACACGTCATGATGTACAATTACAACCAAAAGGAGTGCAGCATGTTAGAAGCTGATGAAGAATCAATAAGTATATTTATCTTACGCCCTCATCTTATTGATTCTTGATTATCAACATCAGAAAGAAAACAATTATTAGAACTTAGTATTTTTAATGTCATTGAGATTTTCCCGTTTCACATTTATTAATGAACATGATGTAACTACAATCAAAAATACAATAGTTTTTAATGGATTTATTTTTAGAGCAGCAGTAACAATAGACGGATCAATCAATACCACCATTTAACAGGTTTATATCACATTACACTTATAGCCTAATCTTGATCACACATTACACATGATTTCCGTATACAACCAAGGGTAAGAAGTTCACGGAGAACAAATAAGACAATATTCATCCAAAAACCCTTCATCTTCTCATTTATAACTGAGAAACAAGAAAAACATCTCATAACATAAATAAAATGTATTCAGCTTAAATGGAGAGCACTCAAAATATATTTCTACACCTCATGTGGAGTGACAGTCAAAATGCATATCTACATCCCATTTGGAGTGGCGCTCAAAAGGCAAGATTCCTTTATCTTATGTAGAGTGGCTGTCAAAAGTTAAGATTTCTAAACATCATGTAGGGTGACAGTCAAACGGCAACATTTCTGTAACTTATGGGGCGTGACAGTCAACAGATTTGTATCCATATTGTAAAGTGACTGTCAACAACGCAATATTTCCATACCCCATGTGCCGTGATAAACAAAAGGCATGATTTCTATACCTAACTTGAATGTAGCGTGACAGTCAAAAAGATTTCTATATCTTAAGTTGAGTCACAGTCGAAAAGCATGATTTTTTACATAATGTAGAGTGACTGTCAACAAGCAAGATTTATATACCCCATGTGGCGTGACAATCAAAAGGCATAATGTCTAGACCTAATGAAGCGCGAGAGTAAAAAAAGCAAGATTTTTATATCTTAAGTGCATCACAGTCGAAAAGCATGATTCTCTACATAATGTAGAGTGACTGTCAAAGGGCATGCTTTCTATATCTTATGTAGAGTTACAACTAAAAGACATGTCTATAATACATAATGTAGAGTGACAGTCAAAAAGCAAGATTTATATACCCCATGTTGCGTGACAATCAAAAGGCATAATGTCTAGACCTAATGAAGCGCGACAGTAAAAAAACAAGATTTCTATATCTTAAGTAGAATCACAGTCGAAAAGCATGATTCCTTACATAATGTAGAGTGACTGTCAACAAGCAAGATTTCTATACCCCATGTGGCGTGACAATCAAACGGCATGATTTCTATATAATGTACATTGACCGTCAAAAGGCCTGATCCCAAACTCATGAAGAGTGACAGTCAAAAGGCATCAGCCCTAAGCTATAGCTTATGTAGAGTGACTCAAAAGACATGGTTCCTATACTTTATGTAGAGCGACTTTGATTTTTGTTTACAGAGTTTGTCTTTAGTGCCGTGTAGAGACAGTAGAGTGCCTCCCCGTGCTTCAGGTTTTTACAGAGTTTGTCTTTAGTGCCGTGTGGAGACAGTAGAGTGCCTCCCCGTGCTTCAGGTTTTTACAGAGTTTGTCTTTAGTGCCGTGTGGAGACAGTAGAGTGCCTCCCCGTGCTTCAGGTTTTTACAATTTGTCTTTAGTGCCGTGTGGAGACAGTAGAGTGCCTCCCCGTGCTTCAGGTTTTTACAGTTTGTCTTTAGTGCCGTGTGGAGACAGTAGAGTGCCTCCCCGTGCTTCAGGTTTTTACAGTTTGTCTTTAGTGCCGTGTGGAGACAGTAGAGTGCCTCCCCGTGCTTCAGGTTTTTACAGTTTGTCTTTAGTGCCGTGTGGAGACAGTAGAGTGCCTCCCCGTGCTTCAGATTTTTACAGTTTGTCTTTAGTACCGCGTGGAGACAGTAGAGTGCCTCCCCGTGCTTCAGGTTTTTACAGTTTGTCTTTAGTGCCGTATGGAGACAGTAGAGTGCCTCCCCGTGCTTCAGGTTTTTACAGTTTGTCTTTAGTGCCGTGTGGAGACAGTAGAGTGCCTCCCCGTGCTTCAGGTTTTTACAGTTTGTCTTTAGTACCGCGTGGAGACAGTAGAGTGCCTCCCCGTGCTTCAGGTTTTTACAGTTTGTCTTTAGTGCCGTGTGGAGACAGTAGAGTGCCTCCCCGTGCTTCAGGTTTTTACAGTTTGTCTTTAGTGCCGTGTGGAGACAGTAGAATGCCTCCCCGTGCTTCAGGTTTTTACAGTTTGTCTTTAGTGCCGTGTGGAGACAGTAGAGTGCCTCCCCGTACTTCAGGTTTTTACAGTTTGTCTTTAGTACCGCGTGGAGACAGTAGAGTGCCTCCCCGTGCTTCAGGTTTTTACAGTTTGTCTTTAGTACCGCGTGGAGACAGTAGAGTGCCTCCCCGTGCTTCAGGTTTTTACAGTTTGTCTTTAGTACCGCGTGGAGACAGTAGAGTGCCTCCCCGTGCTTCAGGTTTTTACAGTTTGTCTTTAGTACCGCGTGGAGACAGTAGAGTGCCTCCCCGTGCTTCAGGTTTTTACAGTTTGTCTTTAGTGCCGTGTGGAGACAGTAGAGTGCCTCCCCGTGCTTCAGGTTTTTACAGTTTGTCTTTAGTGCCGTGTGGAGACAGTAGAGTGCCTCCCCGTGCTTCAGGTTTATGCTCTCTTATAATATTATAGATTATGGAGTGTGTGTTCGAGAGAGAGTTTGTAAAAGACAAGAGCCCTATACCTCATGTAGAGTTACGTGTACCCCCAATAATATTTGATGTTTATAATGTTTATAATGTACATCTCCCCGTTTACCATATCTAACCAAGTACCACCCACCCCCTTATCGTAATTCGTGTTTAAAATCGTATTAGCAATCGTAGACCCCACCACTTGTTACACATCGTCTATCCAATTGCACCCCCGTCACATATTCTTTATTAAGCACTAAATAACTTTGTGGTACCACCTCCTCATAATGTTTATGAAATTGGTATGATATATATATGTTTGTATGTTTGTGTATAACAAATTTGTATTGTCTTGGTATCAATCCTGTAATTGTGGATTTTAAACCAATAAAAATTACTTACTTACTTACTTACTAACATATTGCCTATTTAAAATCGTCTCTTCAAGCTATGAACAACAACAACCCTTTTTTTCCTTTTCCACTTTGTCACACATTTCTCAAATGTTTTTCAAAGTTTGATCGCACACCTTTAATTAATAATTAAAATTATAAATGATTGACCAAATAAATTATAGCTAGAATTGTTGACATATTTGTTGTTTTAAATCGTCTTCTGATTGTACCCCCCCCCCCCCCCCCCCTCCTTTTAAAAATATTTATGGTTTAAAATCGTCTTACCAATTGTTGTTAAATCAAATCCCTGTAAAAATGTTTCACACGTTATAAGGAAAGTGGACGGTAATTAAGATGATGACCGGTTAGGTGTTGACACTGACAATTTATTTTACCACCAGGTGAACAGCATGAAGACAAACACTTGTCAAAATGACAGTTGGGGAACATAAAAAATGTTTTATTAAATACTGTGATCTAATTAAATGGTAATTCCTTCCAGTAGTGAACAAATGTAAGTTAATGATTGATATACATTGTGTAGTAACAGTTTGGTTACATTATGGTCAGACTTTGGTAATGGAGTTGTGAGGGGCAGACCTATATCCTGTTACACCAAAGTTGAGCGCGCACACACATTTCACCCAAATCAATTTGTGTGTATTCCAGTATTATGTAAGTAGGAAGTTGATATGTTAATGAATATGTAAGTATAAAGTAAGCAGGAAGTTGGTGTGTTTATAAATATGTAAGTATAAGGTAAGCAGGAAGTTGGTGTGTTTATAAATATGTAAGTATAAGGTAAGCAGGAAGTTGGTGTGTTTATGAATATGTAAGTATAAGGTAAGTAGGAAGTTGGTGTGTTTATGAATATGTAAGTATAAAGTAAGCAGGAAGTTGATGCAAATATGAATATGTAAGTATAAAGTAAACAGGAAGTTGATGTGTTTATGAATATGTTAGTATAAGGTAAGCAGGAAGTTGATGTGTTTATGAATATGTAAGTATAAGGTAAGCAGGAAGTTGGTGTGTTTATGAATATGTAAGTATAAAGTAAGCAGGAAGTTGATGTGTGTATAAATATGTAAGTATAAAGTAAACAGGAAGTTGATGTGTTTATGAATATGTTAGTATAAGGTAAGCAGGAAGTTGATGTGTTTATGAATATGTAAGTATAAGGTAAGCAGGAAGTTGGTGTGTTTATGAATATGTAAGTATAAGGTAAGCAGGAAGTTGATGCAAATATGAATATGTAAGTATAAAGTAAACAGGAAGTTGATGTGTTTATGAATATGTAAGTATAAGGTAAGCAGGAAGTTGGTGTGTTTATGAATATGTAAGTATAAAGTAAGCAGGAAGTTGATGTGTGTATAAATATGTAAGTATAAGGTAAGCAGGTAGCTGATGTGTTTATGAATATGTAAGTATAAAGTAAACAGGAAGTTGATGTGTTTATAAATATGTAAGTATAAGGTAAGCAGAAAGTTGGTGTGTTTATGAATATGTAAGTATAAGGTAAGCATGAAGTTGGTGTGTTTATGAATATGTAAGTATAAGGTAAGCAGGAAGTTGATGTGTTTATGAATATGTTAGTATAAGGTAAGCAGGAAGTTGGTGTGTTTATGAATATGTAAGTATAAGGTTATCAGGAAGTTGGTGTGTTTATGAATATGTAAGTATAAGGTAAGCAGGAAGTTGATGTGTATATGAATATGTAAGTATAAAGTAAACAGGAAGTTGATGTGTTTATGAATATGTAAGTATAAGGTAAGCAGGAAGTTGATGTGTTTATGAATATGTAAGTATAAAGTTAGCAGGAAGTTGGTGTGTTTATGAATATGTAAGTATAAGGTAAGCAGGAAGTTGATGTGTTTATGAATATGTAAGTATAAGGTAAGCAGGAAGTTGATGCAATTATGAATATGTAAGTATAAAGTAAACAGGAAGTTGATGTGTTTATGAATATGTAAGTATAAAGTAAGCAGGAAGTTGATGTGTGTATAAATATGTAAGTATAAAGTTAGCAGGAAGTTGGTGTGTTTATGAATATGTAAGTATAAGGTAAGCAGGAAGTTGATGTGTTTATGAATATGTAAGTATAAGGTAAGCAGGAAGTTGATGCAATTATGAATATGTAAGTATAAAGTAAACAGGAAGTTGATGTGTTTATGAATATGTTAGTATAAGGTAAGCAGGAAGTTGATGTGTTTATGAATATGTAAGTATAAAGTAAGCAGGAAGTTGGTGTGTTTATGAATATGTAAGTATAAGGTAAGCAGGAAGTTGATGTGTTTATGAATATGTTAGTATAAGGTAAGCAGGAAGTTGATGTGTTTATGAATATGTAAGTATAAGGTAAGCAGGAAGTTGGTGTGTGTATGAATATGTAAGTATAAAGTGAGCAGGAAGTTGGTGTGTTTATGAATATGTAAGTATAAGGTAAGCAGAAAGTTGGTGTGTTTATGAATATGTAAGTATAAGGTAATCAGCAAGTTGGTGTGTTTATGAATATGTAAGTATAAAGTAAGCAGGAAGTTGATGTGTTTATGAATATGTAAGTATAAGGTAAGCAGGAAGTTGGTGTGTTTATGAATATGTAAGTATAAAGTAAGCAGGAAGTTGATGTGTTTATGAATATGTAAGTACAAAGTAAACAGGAAGTTGATGAATATGAAAACGCATCACACAGCATACTTATATTAATAGATATTCCAAATATATATATGTATATGCCTCTATTGTTGTTGTTACCAATTATGTAAATCAATTGTATCTGATTTTATGCCCTTTATGGGCCCTGTAATTTGGGAAATAAAAATATTCTATTCTATTCTATTCTATAAGATGTGATATGAGTGCAAATGAAACAACTCTCAATCCAAGTCAAAAGTTTTAAAAGTAAACCATTATTTAAAGTACGGTCTTCAACACGAAGCCTTGTCTGACACCGAACAGCAAGCTCTGATTTGCAGTTTCCTGAAAATAACGAGACGACTAGTTTATGGGACGAAAACGTGAACGAATGAAAGAAGGGAGATACATAAACCAGAACAACTCCTTCTTTCGGACTGAAGGGGAGGGGGAATTTATACCGGATAATAGGGGAATTATTATCGGACCGGATGGGGATCAATATCAGACTAGAGGGGGGATTAATATGAGTTTTGTCTTCATTTCTTTCTGAAAATGGATGAACAACTTATGTTACTTTATATAAAACTCATATCACCATGTTGTACATCAATGAAATATTAAGGTATCCTCGTCTGGTACAGTAAATAACACAAAGTTATTATTTACTAATGTGCGAAACAAAAAATGAAAAAGGCCCAGTTATATAACAACTGTGTTTTGTCTACATAACATTTGATCAAGTGTCTGGTGTTTTTAAATGGATTATTTTGACTTCGCCTTTCAAGTTTTGTGCAAAAACGTTAACACCAAGATGTATTTCATTCTTAAACTTAAAACTGATTAGATCACTTGAATTCACATGTACTTTGATTTATCATAGTTTAATTCAAGAAATACGTGTTGATTGTCAAACATTATAAACTCTAAAAAGCTGGATTTTGATAAGATGTTGATAATGAATTATAAAGCAATCCGACAAAACAGGAATAGTAGATATACTGTAATGTCTCGCTCCGCCAATGACTGGATATTATAGGATCAAGACCTTACTTCGACAAAACAGGAATAGTAGATATACTGTAATATCTCGCTCCTCCATAACTGGATATTATAGGATCAAGACCTTACTTCGACAAAACAGGAATAGTAGATATACTGGAATATCTCGCTCCTCCAATGACTGGATATTATAGGATCAAGACCTTACTTCGATATACTACTTATTAATCTACTCGCTCCTCCAATGACTGGATATTATAGGATTAAGACCTTACTTCGATATACTACTTATTAATCTACGTCGTCTCGCTCCTCCAATGACTGGATATTACAGGATTAAGACCTTACTTCGATACACTACTTATTAATCTACTCGCTCCTCCAATGACTGGATATTACAGGATTAAGACCTTACTTCGATATACTACTTATTAATCTACTCGCTCCTCCAATGACTGGATATTACAGGATCAATACCTTACTTCGATATACTACTTATTAATCTACTCGCTCCTCCAATGACTGGATATTATAGGATTAAGACCTTACTTCGATATACTACTTATTAATCTACTCGCTCCTCCAATGACTGGATATTATAGGATTAAGACCTTACTTCGATATACTACTTATTAATCTACTCGCTCCTCCAATGACTGGATATTATAGGATCAATACCTTACTTCGATATACTACTTATTAATCTACTCGCTCCTCCAATGACTGGATATTACAGGATCAATACCTTACTTCGATATACTACTTATTAATCTACTCGCTCCTCCAATGACTGGATATTATAGGATTAAGACCTTACTTCGATATACTACTTATTAATCTACTCGCTCCTCCAATGACTGGATATTATAGGATCAATACCTTACTTCGATATACTACTTATTAATCTACTCGCTCCTCCAATGACTGGATATTACAGGATTAAGACCTTACTTCGATATACTACTTATTAATCTACTCGCTCCTCCAATGACTGGATATTACAGGATCAATACCTTACTTCGATATACTACTTATTAATCTACTCGCTCCTCCAATGACTGGATATTATAGGATTAAGACCTTACTTCGATATACTACTTATTAATCTACTCGCTCCTCCAATGACTGGATATTATAGGATTAAGACCTTACTTCGATATACTACTTATTAATCTACTCGCTCCTCCAATGACTGGATATGACAGGATTAAGACCTTACTTCGATATACTACTTATTAATCTACTCGCTCCTCCAATGACTGGATATTATAGGATTAAGACCTTACTTCGATATACTACTTATTAATCTACTCGCTCCTCCAATGACTGGATATTATAGGATTAAGACCTTACTTCGATATACTACTTATTAATCTACTCGCTCCTCCAATGACTGGATATTACAGGATTAAGACCTTACTTCGATATACTACTTATTAATCTACTCGCTCCTCCAATGACTGGATATTATAGGATCAATACCTTACTTCGATATACTACTTATTAATCTACTCGCTCCTCCAATGACTGGATATTACAGGATCAAGACCTTACTTCGATATACTACTTATTAATCTACTCGCTCCTCCAATGACTGGATATTATAGGATTAAGACCTTACTTCGATATACTACTTATTAATCTACTCGCTCCTCCAATGACTGGATATTATAGGATTAAGACCTTACTTCGATATACTACTTATTAATCTACTCGCTCCTCCAATGACTGGATATTACAGGATTAAGACCTTACTTCGATATACTACTTATTAATCTACTCGCTCCTCCAATGACTGGATATTATAGGATCAATACCTTACTTCGATATACTACTTATTAATCTACTCGCTCCTCCAATGACTGGATATTATAGGATTAAGACCTTACTTCGATATACTACTTATTAATCTACTCGCTCCTCCAATGACTGGATATTATAGGATTAAGACCTTACTTCGATATACTACTTATTAATCTACTCGCTCCTCCAATGACTGGATATTATAGGATTAAGACCTTACTTCGATATACTACTTATTAATCTACTCGCTCCTCCAATGACTGGATATTATAGGATTAAGACCTTACTTCGATATACTACTTATTAATCTACTCGCTCCTCCAATGACTGGATATTACAGGATTAAGACCTTACTTCGATATACTACTTATTAATCTACTCGCTCCTCCAATGACTGGATATTACAGGATTAAGACCTTACTTCGATATACTACTTATTAATCTACTCGCTCCTCCAATGACTGGATATTACAGGATCAATACCTTACTTCGATATACTACTTATTAATCTACTCGCTCCTCCAATGACTGGATATTACAGGATCAATACCTTACTTCGATATACTACTTATTAATCTACTCGCTCCTCCAATGACTGGATATTATAGGATTAAGACCTTACTTCGATATACTACTTATTAATCTACTCGCTCCTCCAATGACTGGATATTACAGGATCAATACCTTACTTCGATATACTACTTATTAATCTACTCGCTCCTCCAATGACTGGATATTATAGGATTAAGACCTTACTTCGATATACTACTTATTAATCTACTCGCTCCTCCAATGACTGGATATTATAGGATCAATACCTTACTTCGATATACTACTTATTAATCTACTCGCTCCTCCAATGACTGGATATTATAGGATTAAGACCTTACTTCGATATACTACTTATTAATCTACTCGCTCCTCCAATGACTGGATATTACAGGATTAATACCTTACTTCGATATACTACTTATTAATCTACTCGCTCCTCCAATGACTGGATATTATAGGATTAAGACCTTACTTCGATATACTACTTATTAATCTACTCGCTCCTCCAATGACTGGATATTACAGGATCAATACCTTACTTCGATATACTACTTATTAATCTACTCGCTCCTCCAATGACTGGATATTACAGGATTAAGACCTTACTTCGATATACTACTTATTAATCTACTCGCTCCTCCAATGACTGGATATTACAGGATTAAGACCTTACTTCGATATACTACTTATTAATCTACTCGCTCCTCCAATGACTGGATATTATAGGATTAAGACCTTACTTCGATATACTACTTATTAATCTATTCGCTCCTCCAATGACTGGATATTACAGGATCAATACCTTACTTCGATATACTACTTATTAATCTACCTCCAATGACTGGATATTACAGGATCAATACCTTACTTCGATATACTACTTATTAATCTACCTCCAATGACTGGATATTACAGGATCAAGACCTTACTTCGATATACTACTTATTAATCTACGTCTCACCTCACAAGTACAAAACACGTGTATTATAAGAATGGTAATGTATAAAATCCTTTAATATAAAAACACGAGAGGCTATTATGTAAATATTATGTTAAACTATAGGTTAACTTTCGGTCTTCAACAGTAAACAAAAAAGTGTCAGTCAACTTTGTAAAGTTTTGTTATCGCCTCGAGTAAATATACCACCTTTGATAGATTACAATCAAGTGGGTTGCGTTCAATATCGTAGCAGCTACATAGGGCTACGTAGATTTTTGACTATTGAACGTGTAGCTAGCCTAGCTGCTACATAGATATTGATAGCAGCTAGGCTAGCTACTCGTTCAAGAGTCATAAATCTACGTAGCCCTATGTAGCCGCTACGATATTGAACGCAACCCTAATTTTTATGCTAAAGTTTATTTGGTCCAATACCAAAACAGTAGCTGAAGATAGAGTTATCCCGTATAACAGTAATAGACGCACATACGTCTGGGGGATTGATTATTACACCATAAAGACTGCGATCAAAGATCTGAACATAAAACCTTTGAGTGAATAACTCACATCTATATTTAAAGAACATGTATAAAGTTTTTCGAAACAATTGATTAATTCTTGTAAAACATGTTCCCAAATGGGCACATAGTACAATACAGATCGTGACTTAATAGTCTTCAATAAATAATCTTTATTATTGAATAATTATAATCTGCACCACTCCATGCATAAACAGTCCGACATGTTGTAGCTTTCAGGAATGTAAGTTGACAATTAACATATATTACTAAAACATTAACAACAATATATGTTTTAAATTACTTTGATGAATTCTTTCAAAATAAACTTTTTTTTTCTAAATAACTGTTTCGAATTATTTCATATGTGTATTTCTATTTTCTCCTATATTTAAACTTGATTTAAACAGATAGAGGTGTGTATATCAAATTCAAGGTTCTTTTAACGATATAAAAGTTGTAAATAATAAACAAAAATCGTTTATGTAAATCTTTTATGAAAAACTGCGCAAAAAAGTCATCTTCGCTTAGTAAACAAGCTACCTTAAATATATTCAATATTATCGCTATCACCGATCTACATTTGTTAGGTAAGAGGACAATGTTGTACCTTGTACAGTGATTCTCTTATTCGTGCCAAACAACAAGCTCGACGAATTGTAGGAGCTTGTGTCGCTCCTTTGGAATATATATTTCTTTAAAACTGATTGATACTATATTTTGGCAATTGACAATGACATAATTTGTATGTAAAAATCAGACAGAAAATTTACAATGGCATTTCATCTCAAGGATTAAAACATAAACACAATAAATAAAGACAACAGTAGTATACCGGTGTTAAAAGTCATAAGTCGGTAGAGAGAAAACAAATCCGGGTTACAAACTAAAACCGAGGGAAACATTTATTTTGCTAAATACGGGTTGATTTTAAGTAATGGCGACTACGTTATTTGATAGACCGGAATATGATTTTCAACGAAAATAACGCTTAAATATAAATGACCGCTGACCTTGTAAAGTTTCAAATCTATTGTATGACCCCTGACCTTGTAAAGGTTTAAATTTATAGTCTGATCCCTGACCTTGAACAGGTTTAAATCTATAGTCTGACCCTCTATAAAGCCATAAATACGAATTCTGACCCCTGACCTTGTAAAGGTTTAAATCTTTAGTCTGACCCTCTATAAAGGAATAAATACGAATTCTGACCGCTGATCTTTTAAAGGTTTAAATATTTAGTCTGACCCTCTATAAAGGCATAAATACGAAATCTGACCCCTGACCTTGTAAAGGTTTAAGTATATAGGTGGGCCCTCTATAAAGGAATAAATACGAAATCTGACCCCTGACCTTGTAAAGGTTTAATATTTAGTCTGACCCTCTATAAAGAAAGAAATACGAAGTCTGACCCCTGACCTTTTTAAGGTTTAAATCTATAGCCTGATCCTCTATGAAGGCATAAATACGAAGTTTGTCCCTGACCTTGTAAAGGTTTAAATCTTTAGTCTGACCCTCTATCCTGATTAAATACGAAGTCTGACCCCTGACCTTGTAAAGATTTAAATCTATAGGCTGACCCCTGACCATGGGAAGATTTAAATTAAATTGTAGCGGATAAAGTATGATAACTAAAAAATTATTAATCAAATTGTAGAGTTTATTCTTATTCCCACAAAAGACCAAATCTAACAGAACATTTTATAATCTGGTCAATATAAAAGACTAAATCTAACTGTAATCTATACATGTATAGTGAGATCTCTATGAAAGCTTGATGTATATTTAAATCTACACCCGGCTGTACAGTTTATAGTCTGATCTCCTCAAAGACTAAATCTAGCTGTACATGTACAGTTCATAACTAGGTGTAGATTTAAGTCTACACCCGGCTGTACAGTTTATAGTCTGATCTCCTCAAAAGACTAAATCTAGCTGTACAGTTTATAGCTTGATGTATATCAAAGCTTAAGTCTAACTGTACATTTTATAGTCTGGTCTATATAAAAGACGAAATCTAACTGTACTTTTTATAGCCTGATAAAGGCATATATCTGTGTATAATATAAGTAATGAAGTCATACTTACATCTTAACTTAACACCAAAGTATCGTATAAACATGAAAATATTCCTTTCCTTACAGTGTAAATAATGTAAGTAAAAACATGTATATACTTACAAATATGATCAATAAAACCAGATGTTCGCACTTGCAATTAATTTCACACTAGTATACTAATACACCTTGTAACCGACAACAGATTGTAAAATGTCAGTCATGTTTTACTATTGGACATATGCAGGTGAAAACTTTAACAATCAGACCATTGTATGACCAAAAATAAAAATAAATTTAAACCGGGCAAAAATGCAAAACAATTTTCAAATGCGGGGTCCAGTATACTTCTGAAATCTCAAAAATGTACTTTTCTGGCTTTAGTTAGTTTAAAAATGTACTTTGCTGGCTTAGTTTTAAATAACAATGAATGCTTTACAGCATGCATGTCAAATTTTACAGATACCCAACAAAGAGGTATGTTTCATTCTTATTCTGTGAGTTACAGTATACAAAGCAGACAGACCCTTCTATAGTGGCAACCGCAAGACCCTTCTATAGTGGCCACCGCAAGACCCTTCTACAGTGGCCATCGCAAGGGCTGTCTCTGATATGTTCATCGTCTCTGGATACATTATATATCAACATTTTCTGTCTTAAATTGATATAATTTCTATCAATAAGTTAAGAAAAAACTATCTTACCTTTTACGTGTTTCTCTAGGTAAATATCAGTTGCTATTCTGTTGTTAGTATTTGAGAAATGTGATTTAAATATTTATAAGATATGCGTGATAATATAAAGCTACGACGCATCACGTAGATTTTTAAACATTTGTAACATTAAAGGGTCCTGAACGTGCATATAACAAACGTATTAAAGATGTAGTGTCTACATAGAGAATTTTACAGGTAAATAATAATTCGACATCAAATTTGGTAATTATAATTATTCATATTGATAAACTTTTGATCTAATAACGTCCTATGTTTTTTATACTTGTGTCATTCATGAGGTTAATTGTTGAAATAATTATTACTAAACCGTCATCAATGAATATTGTATCACTGAATTGAGCATGTACGATTGAAAGAAAACAGTGTTACTGTATGACAAAATAAAATCTCCTGCTGATCGCTTTTGCTTCCCTATCCATTATAGTTTTCAAGATAATAAGGATATATAAAATATTGGGTTTCATTTGTGATTCACGGACAACAACTCTTGTTAAAAGAAGATTGCCGTTTTGACTTAGTACTTTGTACAAGTAGATATTTTTTGCTGTTGAAAAATCAGTATATCGAATTTTCATGATTTTAGAGTAAAAAAATAAATTAAAAAACCCATTAAAGTGGGTTAAAATAATGTCAGTAAAGCGCAATAACTTCACAGAAGCAGACAGACAATTCGACCATATTATTGTAGATATTTTGTTTATGTGTATTCATGTCCTCTACGGGTTATCTCTGTCCACTATAGTGTGCCAAAATAAATGTAAGCTAGTTCAAATAGTTGGTCAAGGGAAATAACTCCTTTAATTGGGTCGACTGCTGTTTTCCGTCATGTTTACTTATAATTAAATCATTTTTTGTGATCAATCGTTTATACAAAACAGGTCGTACAATCTTAAAAGACTAAACGGGTCATATAATATAAAGTGACTAAAACAGCCTGTCAGGTCGTCAATAATTTGCGTTGTTTTAAACGTGTATCGTCAGTTTTATTCATATTCAAATATACCAAACTACCGTTCGCCAAAATAAATTCATCCTAGCAATACTCTTATACAGTAACAAACAGTTGTTATTTATAATTTGTACGTTCAGACCATATAATGTTACTTAAACAAGGATTGTCTCTTAGTTGTACATCAATGAGTTCATTGTTATGTGATGTAACATTATAATGATATTCATATAATTGCTGGAAATAATCCGTGTGGTTTCAACATGTATAATACACGCAAGTTTGATGTAATGCATTTATTTGTCACGTATTACTTGATGATTATTTTTCTTGTGGCCTTTGCCGGTTAAAATATTTAAAATTAATATCAATACAGTCAAGTGTGAACAGTTAAAATATTTAAAATTAATATCAATACAGTCAAATGTGAAATTGAAATGTATATATGTAAAAGTCAAGATATCTATAGGATCTTCACTACCTTTTAAGGGAGCTCAAGAAATCAGTTTTTATAAGACTTCATGGCTTTGCGGTGTTAGAGGATACAAACATACGGTAAAACGTGTTAAAAAGCAATGGGAAAAAAATAATTGTTTTGTGTCGATCTTATTCAAGAAGTTATAAAGAATCGTATTATATTAATATTTCCCAGCAAACATTCGTATTAAACATATGATAATTAACAAAATTGTAGAATCTATACAGGACCATTTCTACAGGCTTTATATATATAAAAAGAAGATGTGGTATGATAGCCAATGAGACAACTGTCCACAAGAGACAAAAAATGACACAGACATTAACAACTTCTTATGTTGCACTGTTACACCACTGTCACAGGTTAGGCGGTAGGGATCCCGCTAACATGTTCAAACCCGCCACATTCTGTATGTATGTGTCTGTTCCAAGTACGGAGCCTATCAGGGTATAATCTCTATTTTGGCATTAAAATTAGAAAGATCATATCATAGGGAACATGTTTACTAAGTTTCAAGTTGATTTGACTTCAACTTCATCAAAAACTACCTCGACCAAACATTTTAACATGAAGCAGGACAGACGGACGGACGGACGGACGAACGAACGAACGAACGAACGGAGGTAAAGACCAGAAAATATAATGCATATAAATGGGGCATACAAAAAAAGTAATGTATAAAATACTTGTATGTAATCTCAAAATTATCAATCCCAGTATTTATTATGTTTCCATCAAAGTCTCAAAGCTTCAAATGGAGTCTGTAATTCAGTGGTTGTCGTTTGTTGATATGTTACATATTTGTTTTTCGTTCATTTTTGAACATAAATTAGGCTGTTAGTTTTCTCGTTTGAATTGTTTTACATTGTCATTTCGGGGCCTTTTATAGCTGACTATGCGGTATGGGCTTTGCTCATTGTTGAAGGCCGTACGATGACCTATAGTTGTTAATTTCTGTGTCACTTGGTCTCATGTGGAGAGTTGTCCCATTGGCAATCATACCATATATTTTTATAGACGAAGAAATTGTGAAAAATTGTCTTTAAAGGGCAATAATTCCTTAAGGACAATTAAAGGGCAACAATTCCTTAAGGACAATTTGTGTTATATAAATCTTATTTGTAGATCTTTCTTTGCTGAACATTTTTGCTGTTTACAGTTTATCTTTATTATTAATAACATTCAAGATAATAACCAAAAACTGCAAAATTTCCTTAAAATTACCAATTTAGTGGAAGCAACCCAACAATGGGTTGTAAGATTCATCTGAGCTAAAACACTTGGTGTAATCAAACTGTACTAGAACACACCCGTGATATCGCGGGTCCGTGACTGATATATAACTATGCGTATGTCTTATTTTAGTATTGGTATTGTCATCTGATAAAGTCATGCCAATTATAACATGTATAATTTTAGTATTATAGATACATAATTAACCATTTATGTTTAAAGGGAAATAACTCAATTACATAATCAGTACCACTTTTGGATACTGAAACAAGAGGCTCACAAGAGCCTGAGCCGCCCACCTGGCTTTCAGAGGAGAAGATTCATAAATGTTAGCAAATTAGAACAAATTGTGAACCAGGTGCTCCGCAGGGCGCAGCTTTATACGACCGCAGAGGTCGAACCCTGAACAGTTGGGGCAAGTATGGACAAAACATTCAAGCGTGATACAGCTCTGAATTTGGATTGTGATCACATTTTTGACATTACATGGTTTTTTTTACACAAAACAAATGTCAAGATTTTACAAATCAATTAAAGATTTCTTCTTCAAACTTTTTAAATCTAAAATTAAATAGTTGACACAGCATAGGTTTCTGACACAGAATGAATGTGGTCTAATGAACTTAAAAGTTGTTTTTTTGCCTTTGAGCAATTCACTATGCTGTTGAATATTAATCCTCTCAAAAAAATGTTTGAAGAAATTTTCTTTTTATTTATGAAATCTGAAATGAGAAAAATTTAAACCCCCCCCCCCTTTTTTTCACATCCCCGTTTCCCTTTTTCCAAAACTGATATCAATTCAAATTTCTAATGGAGTTTGCAACAATAACTACTCTTTTAAATACATCATAAAATATTAAAATGTAAAATAAAGTGCTTGTTATCACTGAATGGTAAAGATTGGTTGGTAGTAAAAGTGAATATACATTGTTTATTGTATAAAACAATAAAAAAAAACTTCATCAGCAACATTTTATATTGGCAAATTTCCACTGAAGTTATTTACATAAAGTTATTGGCAAATAAAAATAGAAAATGACATCATAGTCATGTCTGGCAAATGTCCAACATACATTATCTAAAAACATTTTAGATAAGATAAGGAAAAAAAGCTTCATCAGCAACATTTTATATTGGCAAATTTCCAATGAAGTTATTTACATAAAGTTATTGGCAAATAAAAATAGAAAATGACATCATAGTCATGTCTGGCAAATTTCCAACATATATTATCAACTACTATTCTATACAAAGAAAGATAACTCCAATTGAAAATTAGTTGCTATTGCACAATATTGTGCAATTAGATATTTCTTGCTATTGTGCAATACTGTGCAATTGAAAATTTCTTGCTATTGCACAATACTTGATATGGAATCCTGATTTGGACCAACTTGAAAACTGGGCCCATAATCAAAAATCAAAGTACATATTTAGATAAAGCATATCAAATAAGCCCAAGAATTTAATTTTTGTTAAAATCAAACTTAGTTTAATTTTGGACCCTTTGGACCTTAATATAGACCAATTTGAAAACTGGACCAAAAATTAAGAATCTACATACACAGTTAGATTTGGCATATCAAAGAACCCATTTATTCAATTTTTGATGAAATCAAACAAAGTTTAATTTTGGACCCCCATTTGGACCAACTTAAAGAAACTAGGCCAATAATTAAAAATCTAAGTACATTTTTAAATTCAGCATATCAAAGAACCCCAAGGATTCAATTTTTGTTAAATTCAAACTAAGTTTTATTTTGGACCCTTTGGACCTTTATGTAGACCAATTTGAAAACGGGACCAAAAATTAAGAATTTACATACATAGTTAGATTCGGCATATCAAAGAACTCCAATTATTCAATTTTTGATGAAATCACACAAAGTTCAATTTTGGACCCTTTGGGCCCCTAATTCATAAACTGTTGTGACCTCAACTCCAAAAATCAATCCCAACCTTCCTTTAGTGGTCATAAACCTTGTGTTAAAATTTCATTGATTTCTATTGACTTATACCAAAGTTATTGTGCGAAAACCAAGAATAATGCTTATTTGGGCCCTTTTTTGGCCCTTAATTCCTAAATTGTTGGAACCAAAATTCCCAAAATCAATCCCAACCTTCCTTTTGTGGTCATAAACCTTGTGTCAAAATTTCATAGATTTCTATTCACTTAAACTAAAGTTATAGTGCGAAAACCAAGAAAATGCTTATTTGGGCCCTTTTTGGCCCCTAATTCCTAAAATGTTGGGACCAAAACTCCCAAAATCAATCCCAACCTTCCTTTTGTGGTCATAAACCTTGTGTCAAAATTTCATTGATTTCTATTCACTTTTACTAAAGTTAGAGTGCGAAAACTAAAAGTATTCGGACGACGACGACGACGACGACGCAGACGACGACGCCAACGTGATAGCAATATACGACCAAAAAATTAAAATTTTTGCGGTCGTATAAAAATGTTTAAAGCTTTAGTTTGGAGATATAAGCCAAAACTGCATTTGGCCCCTATGTTCTATTTTTTGCCATGGCAGCCATGTTTGTCGATCGATCAAAACTTCGGATACAATTTATACACTAGATACTCTAGAGAACATTAATTTAAAGTTTGAAGGTATTTGTCCACGTTTTTTCAGAGGAGAAGATTGTTAAATGTTAGAAAACTTGATGAACAAATTGTGTAAAATTGTCTTTAAAGGGCAATAACTCCTTAAGGGGTCAATTGACAATTTTGGTCATATAACGTTTTTTGTAGATCTTACTTTGCTGAACATTATTGCTTTGTACAGTTTATATCTATCTATAATAATATTCAAGATAATAACAAAAAACTGCAAAATTTCCATAAAATTTACAATTTAGTGGCAGGAACCGAACAATGGGTTGTTGGATTCGTCTGAAAATTTCAGGGCTGATAGATCTTGACCAATTGAACAATTTCACCCCAGTCAGATCAGCTCTAAAAGATTTAGTTTTTGAGATATAAGCCAAAAACTGCATTTGACCCCTATGTTCTATTTTTAGCCGTGGCGGCCATGTTTGTCGATGGATCAAAATTTCGGATACAATTTATCTGTATCTGCATCTGTTTGTCTAATTTAAGTTTGAAAGTATTTGGCCTAGTGATTTCAGAGGAGAAGATTTTTTAAATAGTTTACGACGACAGACGACGACAGACGACCCAAGCCAAGTGATGGTGGGGCCCTTCGGGCCCAGGTGAGCTAAAAAGGGCGACAACTCAACTACGAGAAAGCTTAAATCGTGAAAATTGAACTTGCCCTTAATTAAGTCACAGGAAACGCATATCTCAAATTGTCAATCGTCAAAGCGTTTTCATGTCAATTTAACGGACATTGTTTGGAAGCCGTCCGCCATACATCCCCAAAACAATAACCGATGTTTTCGCTCGAAAATCTGGTAGAAAATTTAAGAAGATCGTGTGGATTCTAATCCACCTTGTTAAAAAACGAATAGAGATTCACTCATGCAACCGTCGAAGATTCTTGTACTATAAAAAGAAACGGATTCTTCCTTGAAAGTATATTTAATAAGCTTGCTCGGAAGTATGTATGTTATTACATGTACATGTATTGTATTGTATTTCATACATATTTATTTAAATCAACACATAGTGCTGGCACACATTTATAAACAAACAAGCACATCTAATTCATAAAATTATGGTGTTAAACTGAAACTTAAAACACGTTTTAAACTGACACGAAGAACAGTAAACATGGTAAATTATATGATTAATGATGATTATGAATACATTTTATGTTCATTAAGTTTTAGAATCTGAGAGCCAATCAATGCAATTCTACTTAAAAATCTTCAAAAAATTAAAGTTTACATTTTATGATGGGTCTAAGTAAAGCAATTCATTCATATTCTGTACTTACATATCGTCTTCTGGGAACATTTTTCTCTCTATGTCGTCCTGAAAACATTAAAACAAAAATTAAACAATGTACTAAAATAGAGTTTATTGTTGTCATTTCATCATAAATTACCTGTATTTAGTACAACAGTTACACAACTACATGTATCATACTTTATATACAGATTTCTCCCTGCGTTTGCTTCATTCATAGGGACGAAATCTTAAAGTTGTCAAATTCGATTGGAAATTGATAATTAAGACGTCTATATATTAATATACTCTGTCGAACTGATGAGAGAGGTATAAACATGCGGCAACGTCTAGTCGGAATGGGAACGTTAATCTGGTGCACAAAGAAGTATAAAAGTAGATAACAATGAAGGGGGGTATAAAAAGTAGAAATCAAGGTAGGGGGATAAAACAGAAGATGTCAAAGAAGGGGGATATAAAAGTAGATATCAAGGAAGGGGGATATAACAGAAGATGTCAAAGAAGGGGGATATAAAAGTATATATCAAGGTAGGGGATATAACAGAAGATGTCAAAGAAGGGGGATATAAAAGTAGATATCAAGGAAGGGGGATATAAAAATAAATACCTAGAAAGAGGGGATATAAAAGTAGATATCAAGAAAAGGGGATATACTATTAGATATTAAGGAAGGAGGATATAAAATTAGATACCAAGGAAGTGGGATACAAAAGTAGAAATCAAGGGCGCAGTTAAAATATAGGTAACAAATAGTCAGTAATTGTAAATTAATAATCGTTTAGGAGGCGCTATAAACAAAGATAGCAAATGCTCAATATAAATGTAGATACCAAGAGGCAATATGAAATGTGAAGTTTTAATTGACTTTCATGGTTTGAGATACATAATTTCCAATATATATATATGGATAGTGCCATGCTTGAACGGACCAAAATCCCTGAACTAACACGAATACTTTGGGAGTGTGAGCAATTCATTTTTGTGTAGCCTCAGTTGTGATGTAAATCAAAATCGTGTCAGGATACGTCGAATGTAAAAGTGTTATCAACAATTAAGATTAGTGGTCTTAATATATAAACGGAAATTTTTAGTGGTTAGCTTATCATTAATATTTCATATTTAACATTTTTGTTTACTGTTGTAACGACACACGAATAAGATGTGTAAGTCATCATCATGATCATAGTTATTTTGAACATCTATTTTAGAGCCTAGATGGCCCAGTAGTCTAGTGCGTCAGACACAATGCAAGGATATTTAGTATCACGATATATCAGTAGCATGAGTTCCAAGGATATTTTGTGTCACGATATATCAGTAGCATGAGTTCCAAGGATATTTAGTATCACGATATATCAGTAGCATGAGTTCCAAGGATATTTAGTGTCACGATATATCAGTAGCATGAGTTCGAATCACTGCAAGGATATTTAGTGTCACGATATATCAGTAGCATGAGTTCCAAGGATATTTAGTGTCACGATATATCAGTAGCATGAGTTCGAATCACGGCAAGGGACATGAGGGAAGAACTAAACATCTGTAAATTTGCGTCAATTTACAGATCTAGCATTGTTGGGCTGTTATTTATACGAATTGTATATATTCTATTGTATCAGATATCCTTGTTTAATTCCTACGAGAAGGTAACACCTTCTGAAACGAAAGCTTATTTATATAAGATTTAGTTAGAGGAGGGGATAAGGTGTCTGCGCAACGCTTGGCGGTGCTTTGGTAGAAGTTAGAAATAACCAGATGCTCCGCAGGGCGCAGCTTTATACGACCGCAGAGGTTGAACCCTGAACGGTTGGGGCAAGTATGGACACAACAGTCAAGCTGGATTCAGCTCTCAATTTGGATTGTGATTAAATAGTTGACAGAGCATAGGTTTCGGACACAGAATGAATGTGGTCTAATGAACTTAAAATATTTTTTTTGCCTTTAAGCAATTCACTATGCTGTTGAATATTAATCCTCTCAAAAAAATGTTTGAAGAAATTTTCTTTTTATTTATGAAATCTGAAATGAGAAAAATTTAACCACCCCTCCCCCCCCCCTAATTTTTTTCACATCCCCCTTTCCCTTTTTCCAAAACTGATCTCAATTCAAATTTCTAATGGAGTTTGCAACAATAACTACTCATTTAAATACATCATAAAATGTTAAAATGTAAAAAAAGTGCTTGTTATCACTGAATGGTAAAGATTGTTTTAATTTATCAGTTGGTAGTAAAAGTGAATATATATTGTATATTGTATAAAACAATGATTTAAGTTGATTCAACTACTATTCTGGACAAAGAAAGATAACTCCAATCAATTGAAAATTTCTTGCTATTGCACAATATTGTGCAATTAGATATTTTTTGCTATTGCGCAATACTGTGGAATTGAAAATATTTGCTATTGCACAATACTGCGCCAGTAAGCAGAGAAAACATAACACATGTGATCGTTAGAAAGGCACATTTAATAATGATCGTGAGGCGGTAAACAGTAAAGGGAAATAACCCATCAATCATACATGTATAATCATGACACATGGAATAAGGGAGATAATACAGATTAATACATGTGACAACCAATACAATACATTGGCGCAACTTCTTTTCTCCTTTAAAGTCTCTCTCTCTCTCTCTTTACAATTGTCAACTAATAATCTCTGTTATTATAAGAACATGAATAAAAATAAATGTTATCAATATGCATCAATAAGAAACAAAATAATTCTGACATTTTTTTTTTCATCTCCTTTCAAGTCTCTATATCTTCATCAAATTCATATTACTATATAAGACGTTAAGCAAAAAATACTGTGCATATACATTGTAGTAAACATAAAATAAGCAGTAAATGAAATACGACGTACATTTTGTTGTATCTGATTCTCTAAGTAAACAATTAACCCAAGGTGACGAGTGAGCATCAAGTTTAAAAGGAAATGAAATCTTTAAACCGCGCTGGCGTTTTCAATTCGGAGCGCTTACGGAGAACGCGCTTATTATCTTGTTCAGTGCTCGAGTTACTAAGTGTCAAGTCATGTTCGAGACTATTATCATGTTGCGCAGTCGGCTCGTCCAGATTTTCAACATCGTCGATATTTTCGCAAATAAGAATAGGCGGGGGCTCCGCGCGTTCTGGTGGTAGGTCACGGATAGGCCCAGGAAGGCTATCTTCGTCATGGCCATCTGACTCAGACTCATTGAGGCGTGGGTTCGTATCCCACCGCTGCCACCACGCCAGTAAGCAGAGAAAACATAACACATGTGATCGTTAGAAAGGCACATTTAATAATGATCGTGAGGCGGTAATCAGTAAAGGGAAATAACCCATCAATCATACATGTATAATCATGACACATGGAATAAGGGAGATAATACAGATTAATACATGTGACAACCAATACAATACATTGGCGCTGTGCAATTGAAAATTTCTTGCTATTGTGCAATACTGTGCAATTGAAAATTTCTTGCTTTTGCACAATACTGTGCAATTGAAGATTTCTTGCTATTGCTGAATACTGTGCAATTGAAAATTTCTTGCTATTGCACAATACTTAATATAATAATTTTGGATCCTCATTTGAACCAACTTGAAAACTGGGCCCATAATCAAAAATCTAAGTACATGTTTAGATTCAGCATATCAAAAAAGCCCAAGAATTCAATTTTTGTTAAAATCAAACTTAGTTTAATTTTGGACCCTTTGGACTTTAATGTAGACCAATTTGAAAACGGGACTAAAAATTAAGAATCTACATACACAGTTAGATTTGGTATATCAAAGAACCCCAATTATTCAATTTTTGATGAAATCAAACAAAGTTTAATTTTGGACTCCGATTTGGACCAACTTGAAAACTGGGCCAATAATCAAAAATCTAAGTACATTTTTAGATTCAGCATATCAAAGAACCCCAAGGATTCAATTTTTGTTAAAATCAAACTAAGTTTAATTTTGGACCCTTTGGACCTTAATGTAGACCAATTTGAAAACGGGACCAAAAATTAAATTCTACATACACAGTTAGATTCGGCATATCAAAGAACCCCAATTATTCAATTTTTGATGAAATCAAACAAAGTTCAATTTTGGAACCTTTGGGCCCCTTATTCCTAAACTGTTGGGACCAAAACTCCCAAAATCAAACCCAACCTATCTTTAGTGGTCATAAATCATGTGTTTAAATTTCATAGATTTCTATTTACTTATACTAAAGTTATTGTGCGAAAACCAAGAATAATGCTTATTTGGGCCCTTTTTTGGCCCCTAATTCCTGAACTGTTTGAACTAAAACTCCCAAAATCAATCCCAACCTTCCTTTTGTGGTCATAAACCTTGTGTCAAAATTTACTTAAACTAAAGTTATAGTGCGAAAACCAAGAAAATGCTTATTTGGGCCCTTTTTTGCCCCTAATTCCTTAAATGTTGAGACCAAAACTCCCAAAATCAATCCCAACCTTCCTTTTGTGGTCATAAACTTTGTGTTAAAATTTCATAGATTTCTATTCACTTTTACTAACGTTAGAGTGCGAATACTAAAAGTATTCGGACGACGACGACGACGCAGACGACGACGCCAACGTCATACCAATATACGACCAAAAAAATTTAATTTTTGCGGTCGTATAAAAAGTACAGGTGGCAGCCCCGAATGGAGAGGAAGTGACAAATAAGATCTACTCTAACATCGTTAGGTTGATTTGCTAGGCACTTTATATATATAAAAACTTGTCTACTATTACAAAAAGTTCACATGAAAAATTTATAGATTTGAATTCATATAAGTTTTAGTCCAAGTTTTTTGTTTACACAGTGTGACTTGTGAAATAAGGAAACAGAAGATTCAAATGTTGTGTCGTAAGTAAAGTTAAATAAAATATCTCATTGAGAAGAATCACAGATCTTTATTATTACAATCTTTCTGGCATAGTCGATTACAATAACCTTACGACACAACATATGCATCTTCTGTTTCCAACATTAAATTTCACAAGTCACACTGTGTAAACAAAAACTTGGACTAAAAATGATGATCAGCCTCTCTTTAACTTCCCAATCTATTACCTGAACAGCCTCTCTTTTAAACTACACAATCTATAATTACCTGAGCAGCCTCTCTTTTAAACTACACAATCTATTACCTGAACTCTAACCTACGAAATTATCAAAATTTCCTTTTTCACAATAAAATCGAAATCTATTTAATTTGATCTTTATCTTCTTTTTTATATGTTTTAAAAACAATTACATCACTAAATAGTAATTTTTAAAAGTAAAACTTATTTCAATAACTGTATAAAGGGAAATAATTCAATATAAAAAAATATCAAAATTTCAATCTCTCATGTTCCACTATTATGACTATGTTCAGAGTGCATTTCTTTCTAACCAAAGTTTTGTAAACGTTGTGTGTCGTTTGCTATAGTTTGTCTAACGTTACAAACGTAGAAACAAATGCATCGTTTAATCATTGCTTACTAACCCTGTATGAACTGTCAAAAATGCATTGACATGTTGTTTGTATTTAAACTTAAAACGCTGGAAAATAGCTTCTATCATTCTATAGAAGATGTTTTAGGGACACAGAACATCGCTCATCTGTTCATATATATCGTTATTGTCAGTTCATCGTCTTCATCAAATGAATGTATGAAAAGTGATGTGAAAACTTTTTAATTAAAATAGCAGCAATGAAAGAAAGGAGGGCAATTCCTATATTTGAGTAATTTGTGACATTGTTTTTAGTTATGACAATCAGGATTATACCTCTTTTTCTTTCGTCGAAATCAATCTTTTCTAGTGGAAAAAATATGTGTAAATGATTGATTCAATGTAGAAAGAAATGCAACATTTGAACTAACAAACGACGAATGTAGACGCATTTGCAGTGAGTGTATATAGTTTGTCAAAGTCTATACAAACGTATGTAAGAAACAAATGATCTCAGCGTGCGCTCGCTGAACCGTTTGTATCGTTTGTTTTAGAATTAACTGTACTCTTAAAGATCCATTATAAGCTTTCAAATGCATGCATTATGATTTATAGTAGTATTAACTTGCCAAATCGGCCGCATTAGTTCCTTTTCTAAAAGGACGCCCGTTAAATCGTATTTCTATAGTAGACCCTGCATAAGTGACACCTGTCATCTAATGATACCCTAGTAGACCCTGCATGAGTGACACCTGTCATCTTATGATACCCTAGTAGACCCTGCATGAGTGACACCTATCATCTTATGATAACCCTGTAGACCCTGCATGAGTGACACCGGTCATCTTATGATATTCTAGTAGACGTACCCTGCATGAGTGACACCGGTCATTAAAACCTAGTAGACCCTGCACGAGTGACACCTGTCATCTTATGATACCCTAGAAGACCATGCATGAGTGACACCTGCTGTCATCTTATGATACCCTAGTAGACCCTGCATGAGTGACACTTGTCATCTTATGATACCCTAGAAGACCATGCATGAGTGACACCTGCTGTCATCTTATGATACCCTAGTAGACCCTGCATGAGTGACACCTGTCATCTTATGATACCCCTGTAGACCCTGCATGAGTGACATCGGTCATCTTATGATACCCTAGTAGACCCTGCATGAGTGACACCGGTCATCAAAACTTAGTAAACCCTGCATGAGTGACACCTATCATCTTAGGATACCCTAGTAGACCCTGCATGAGTGACACCGGTCATCAAAACCTAATAGACCCTGCATGAGCGACATCTTAATATGATACCCTAATAGACCCTGTATGAGTTACCCCCTGTCATCATATGATTACCTAGTAGACCCTGAAGAAACTGAGTCAATTACAGAAATGCTGCCGGGCCTGATGAAGAAACTGGGTCAATAACAGATAGCTTTGCTGCCGGGTCTGATGAAGAAACTGAGTCAATAACAGATAGATTTGCTGCCGGGCCTGATGAAGAAACTAAGTCAATCACAGATTTGCTGCCGGGCCTGCATGGCCTGATGAAGAAACTAAGTCAATTACAGACATGCTGCCGGGTCTGATGAAGAAACAGAGTCATTAATGGTCATAACAGACATACTGCCGGGCTTGATGAAGAAACTGAGTCATTATAGTTATTCTGTCGGGCCTGATGAAGAAACGGAGTCCATTTCAGACATGCTGCCGGGCCTCATGAAGAAACTGAGTCAATTACAGATTTGCTGCATCTATACTAAACCTACAAAATGCCAGTAAGTGGGATCTACTGTAATGTAAGAAAACCAAACTAATTGCAATAAAAGAAAAAAAATGACGTATTTTTACCAGGTAAGAAGGATAAGCGATTCAGTTTATTGAAAGCACATTGTTTTCAAGCTACAGGTTTTTTTTTTTTAAGTTGTCTGAATTCGTATAGAATATATATATATATGGACAATGTCGATCTTGTTCGAACCAGCTTGATATACCTATCATCTAGTTGTCTTGTTCTCGTCCTTACATCTGTATATTACTGAACTATATGCCACTGGACGTTACACCCCATATCTATCTTGTTCTCGTCCTTACATCTGTATATTACTGAACTATATGCCACTGGACGTTACACCCCATATCTATCTTGTTAATTATTTTGACTATCGTATCAGCCTTGATTTTCTTTAAACATGTTAAATAAAATATTATATTAATATGCTGCTGTAGAAATGATAACAAATGGCAAATAAGTTCCGAAACAAATTTATTTTAAGGATCGAACAATAAAAAAAAAAAAAAAAAAATTAAATAAATAAACAGGAATCAGCATAGATTTGTTGTGGTACATTCTTATTATTCCTGATATTTACTAAAAATGACCTGTGGATATATTGACCATCTCGGTGTTATATAAGGCTTAAACGATGACAAGTGTATCAGCACTCCGTTAATATGTGTGGAGAAGAAATAGTTATAGTAGATAGAAACAATTAATCAATCAGTGGTTTAAAAAAATCTTTATTTCTAGTGACTTACCTTGACGGATATTATTCCAGACCGATAAGAATTTTAATAATTCACCGGAAGACAATGTGAACACAATGCGATCGGAAGTTACACAACCTCACATCGCGTTTCTCAGAATAAAAGGTTAAATGTTGCTAAAATGCCTAGTAGTTCGTATTGATTTTCTATTATTAGTTATTTATTTTTATTCAGTGTCGTTAACACTATATTTTCACATGAATTGTCAATAAATGAAAAGTAGCTCGATTAGTCGGTGAACAACAAAAAATACACAAGAAAAACATATCCGCGTACAAATCACGTGTAGTAGTTTCCACGTGTTCCATTTATTTATATAAACCATGCCGGGACAACATTGATCAACCGTGTGACCGTGACTTTTCTTTCAAGCAGAGTCGACATGCTTCACTAAATGCGTTACAACCTGAGTTAATAATAGAATACTAGTCAGACTAGAAGTGCGTACGGACAACTGTGAAAATTATTTCATGTAATTAAAAGTCTAAAAATAGGCTGATTGTGGGGACCTGGGAGAAAATATGGAATTTCTCTTAATTTTATTGAAGCCCCCACTTTGAAAAAAGAAACTAAATTTCGCCCCTACCCCAAAATTTCTCAAAACTCATATTTTGTCATAACGTTTACAACAAAAAAGAAATGGTATTTCTACATAAAATTATTGAATAGGATGTTGCAGTATGGGAACTTTCAGTGGCGGATCCAGAAATTTTCAAAAGTGGGGGCCCACTAACTGACCTAAGAGGGGGCCCGCTCCAGTCACGCTTCAGTGATTCCCTATATAAGCAACCAAATTTTTTCCCAAAAAGGCCCCCCCCCCCCCCCCGCTAAATCCGCCTCTGACTTTAGTCCGGATCAGCGATACCGTGATGGGGACAAGGCAATTGTTTCTGCCCTACCCAGATTTTTCTCAATATCCGTTTTTTTGTTGTTGGTTTCGGGTTGGGCTTTTTTCTTTTTATTTCTGCAACTAATTATGGCTTACGACAATTTCCTTTGGGAATTTTTTTTAAGTGTATGAATAAATATAGAAACTAAGGATTCGGTTTATATGACCCCCCCCCCCCCCCCCTTTTTTTTTTTACACATGCATACATGAATGAGTGATCAAATTTTGTGCTCTGGATTAGAAATTAACATACTCAATTTTTACTGCAAGACTATCAAATGATTGTAGTATTCCTTTGTATATACAATAGAATACTTGCAAAGTTGCTCCTGTGTCAATATTTAGAGGAGGGGGGGGGGGGTCTCAACATAAAGAAGCAAAAATACCTAGGTGATACATAATGAGCCCACGACAACCAGGGTCGAGTTCAATATCGTAGCAGCAACGTAGCTGCTTACAATATTTATGTTACAACTAGTTTATAGCTACACGTTCAATAGTCAAAATCTACGTAGCACTACGTAGCTGCTACGATATTGAACGCAGCCCTGGTGTGTCAGATTAAGCTTTAAGTTCTACACGGTATAACTTAATCTTATTGCTAAACGAATGTCGTTATGGAAAGGTCTTGTCCTTCACGTTTTGGGAAAGTTCAATAAGGCTACAACTAATAAACCGAATGTCGTTAGAGAAAGGTTCAATACGGCTACAACTAGCATGTCCTGAGAGCATGTCGTACCTTTATTTGAGTATTCATACTAAAATACATGCAAACATAAACAAACATGTACAGAAATTTGTTTCTTGCGGAAAAAAAAGTATTCAAATTATTTTTCAACAGGAAAAAATATTACGTGTGTCATCGTTTCAATGGTATATTCATTGACAAATTTATACACAATACAATTCCTTATTTACAGAATCGATGGTCTTATGAGGGCATTTAAAACCCAGATTATATTTCAAATGTACACCGCAAAACATTCACTAATTCTTGTAAACCAATGATTATACTTGACTTTTATAAAAACCCAGATTTAACGAAAAGTGAGCTAATCAACCGGAGAAAGGGAAGTTATTCAATGTGAAAAAATTAACTGTAAGTGTAAATGAGGGGCGAAAGATATTAGAGGGACACTCTAAGTCATAGATAGAAAATAAACTGACAACACCATGACTAAAAAAGAAAACGACAAACAGACAAACAATAGTACATAAGACAAAATATGGAAAACTAAATACTAAAAAACACGAGCCCCGCCAACATTTGGGTAGATCTCATGTGCTCCGGAAGGGCAAGAAGATCCTGCTCCTCATGTGGAACTCATCGTGTTACTCATTTATTACAAACCCGGTAAATAGTCTAATTCGGTAGGTCATAAAAGAGGGACGAAAGATACAACAGAGAGAGTCAAACTCATAGATAGAAAATAAACTGACAACGCCACGTCCAAGCCTTGCCTTGCTTAAGGAAGGATCTGTGTTTAATCGCATTGTACATATTATTGTTGTTCTAGAAAAACAAGTATATGTACATCACGCCACTATGTTGGTAAGATGTAACAGTTTACTGTGAATTGATTACACCTTAGTTTGAGTTGTTTGATATTATCAGTTCTGACTTATTCATAAGGAACATAAAAGTTAAAAAAAAATATATATATAGTTATGAGGAGCAATATACAAGCCTTCATCCTCCTATCAGCAAACTTTTGTCACAAGTCACTAACAGGTAAATTAATAAATGTTTGATTTATTAGAACGTGTATAGATAAAGTCTCGTAATACCCCGCTTCCGTGTCGAACAAGCTGTATTGTAAACAATCTGTTATTTTTTTTGCGTGATAGATCATTATGGGGTCCTCTTGGCAGTACGCGTTTAAACTATGTCGATTTCTTTGGAACATCAGAAAGACAACTATTTGATTTTAAACAAATGAAGCTTCAAGTGCAGGGTGTAAATTGATGGATAGATACAATAGATGTATAAACGTATTTTTACTCGCAAGGAAAAAGAAAAAAAAACTCATGGCATATAAATATTTTTTTAACTAAATTTATATGTACGTGCTATGTGAGGGTACCATAACATATAATGGGGAGGGTAACAACATAACATATAATGGGGAGGGTAACATAATCTATAATGGGCAGGGTAACATTACTTATAATGGAGAGGGTAATATATCATATAAAGGGGAGAGTAACATAACACATAATGGGGATAGTAATATAAAATATAATGAAGAGGGTAACATAAAATATTGTGTGGAGGATTGGGAGGGTAACATAGCGGAGGATTGGGAGGGTAACATAGCGGAGGATTGGGAGGGTAACATAGCGGACGATTGGGAGGGTAACATATCGGAAGATTGGGAGGGTAACATAAAATATTATGTGGAGGATTTGGAGGGTAACATAGCGGAAGATTTGGAGGGTAACATAGCGGAGGATTGGGAGGGTAACATAGCGGAGGATTGGGAGGGTAACATAGCGGAAGATTGGGAAGGTAACATAGCGGAGGATTGGGAGGGTAACATAAAATATTATGTGGAGGATTTGGAAGGTAACATAGCGGAGGATTGGGAGGGTAACATAAAATATTATGTGGAGGATTGGGATGGTAACATAGCGGAGGATTTGGAGGGTAACATAGCGGAGGATTGGGAGGGTAACATAGCGGAAGATTGGGAGGGTAACATAGCGGAGGATTGGGAGGGTAACTTAGCGGAGGATTGGGAGGGTAACATAGCGGATGATTGGGAGGGTAACATAGCGGAGGATTGGGAGGGTAACATAGCGGAGGATTGGGAGGGTAACATAGCGGAAGATTGGGAGGGTAACATAGCGGAGGATTGGGAGGGTAACATAGCGGAAGATTTGGAGGGTAACATAGCGGAGGATTGGGAGGGTAACATAGCGGAAGATTGGGAGGTTAACATAGCGGAGGATTGGGAGGTTAACATAGCGGAGGATTTGAAGGGTAACATAACGGAGGATTGGGAGGATATCATAGCGAAGGATATGGGAAAGTACATTTAACACAACATATAATGGGGAGGGATAAATAAGGTATAATTAGGAGGGTAACATAACGGATGATGGGGAGGATGACATAACAAATAATGTTTGAGGAGCGGGTAATAACTTACCGCTATTACTTTTATCCCTTCGATGGCAAACATATCACACTGGTGCTATACCCACTGGGTATCTGTTAAATATAAATGATAACATGTTTAACCTCTCTACTCAAATCTATGATGAAACAAAGGGAACCAGACCGATATAAGATGTTTTATTTAGACTTTCCCTTAACATAACGATCAACAAAACAGAACCTAACAGACTACATGTATAACATGACGATCAACAGATATAAAACAGAACCTAACAGACTACATGTATAACAAAACAATCAACAGATATAAAACAGAACCTAACAGACTACATGTTGACATGACGATCAACAGATATAAAACAGAACCAAACTGACTACATGTATAACATGACGATCAACAGATATAAAACAGAACCTAACTGACTTCATGTATAACATAACGATCAACAGATATAAAACAGAACCTAACAGACTACATGTTGACATGACGATCAACAGACATAAAACAGAACCTAACAGACTACATGTATAACATAACGATCAATAGACATAAAACAGAACCTAACAGACTACATGTATAACATAACGATCAATAGACATAAAACAGAACCTAACAGACTACATGTATAACATTACGATCAACAGACATAAAACAGAACCTAACAGACTACATGTATAACATAACGATCAACAGACATAAAACAGAACCTAACAGACTACATGTATAACATAACGATCAATAGGCATAAAACAAAACCTAACAGACTACATGTATAACATAACGATCAATAAACATAAAACAGAACCTAACAGACTACATGTATAACATAACGATCAATAGACATAAAACAGAACCTAACAGACTACATGTATAACATAACGATCAATAGACATAAAACAGAACCTAACAGACTACATGTATAACATAACGATCAATAGACATAAAACAGAACCTAACAGACTTCATGTATAACATGACGATCAACAGATATAAAACAGAACCTAACAGACTTCATGTTTAACATGACGATCAATAGACATAACACAGAACATAACAGACTACATGTATAACATAACGATCAACAGATATAAAACAGAACCTAACAGACTTCATGTTTAACATGACGATCAATAGACATAAAACAGAACCTAACAGACTACATGTATAACATAACGATCAATAGACATAAAACAAAACCTAACAGACTACATGTATAACATAACGATCAATAGACATAAAACAGAACCTAACAGACTTCATGTATAACATGACGATCAACAGATATAAAACAGAACCTAACAGACTTCATGTTTAACATGACGATCAATAGACATAACACAGAACATAACAGACTACATGTATAACATAACGATCAACAGACATAAAACAGAACATAACAGACTACATGTATAACATAACGATCAATAAACATAAAACAGAACCTAACAGACTACATGTATAACATAACGATCAATAGACATAAAACAGAACCTAACAGACTACATGTATAACATAACGATCAATAGACATAAAACAGAACCTAACAGACTACATGTATAACATAACGATCAACAGATATAAAACAGAACCTAACAGACTACATGTATAACATAACGATCAACAGACATAAAACAGAACCTAACAGACTACATGTATAACATAACGATCAACAGATATAAAACAGAACCTAACTGACTACATGTATAACATAACGATCAACAGATATAAAACAGAACCTAACAGACTACATGTATAACATAACGATCAACAGACATAAAACAGAACCTAACAGACTACATGTATAACATAACGATCAACAGATATAAAACAGAACCTAACTGAATACATGTATAACATAACGATCAACAGACATAAAACAGAACCTAACAGACTAAATGTATAACATAACGATCAACAGATATAAAACAGAACCTAACAGACTACATGTATAACATAACGATCATAAAAATAAAATTGAGAATGGAAATGGTGAATATGCCAAAGAGACAACAACCCGACCATAGAAAAAAACAACAGCAGAAGGTCACCAACAGGTCTTCAGGAGGAACAGACATAACACATAACCTAAATGACCCCATGTATAACATAAAAATCTATAGACATAACACAGAACCTAACTGACTCCATGTACAACACAAACAGAAATCTGAACATAACAGTGTGTTCGCAACAGAAGCAGGATACCAGGAGACAATAAATGTTTCGTATAATTATGTTTACGTTTCGTGTTATATGTGCTGCACCAGTATATTAGTATAGTAGAAAGGTAGATTGCAGGATATAAAGTAGTTAATCCGCCACAAACAGATAAATAGACCTAATGGTAGCGAATCAAAGTAAAACATACCCCTATATCTTTCTTCAGCATAAAAGTTACTCTCACTGTTAATTGTGTAGAAGATATAATGGGAATTATCTAAAGAGACTTTTTATAAGACTAGTGTATGCTTTTAGGAAATTTCTAGTAGCATTGGAAATCGTCTAGAATATTATTATTTACCGTTTCTAAACCTTTGATTGATCATTGTATGTTTCTGTAATGCTGTGTTTATTTTTTGTGATCACTACCATAACAGTAGAATGTCAATTTCTGGAACAACTCGAAATAGATAGCACTTATCAGAGCTAACAATAAAAAGTAAGTCGATTTAAACTCCCACACATAACAATATAGAACGGAAATTACAATATATTTACCCCATTCATTTATTTAACAGTTTAAATTATTGTTATGTGTAACAGGGTAACTCAATCTGTTAACCCATTTTCTTTCGCCATTTGATAAGGGGTCATATTTCTTCACAGTCTGTTTACAATAACAATGATCGTTTTGAAAATATCAATTTAGTGTATTGATTTTATTTAAATGTCTGACCAAAGGTCAATACAGGTCATGAATTTCTGTTTCTTTTAGAGACATCAATATGCTCAACATTTCTATCTTGTTTCAAACTAGAAATTTTACATTTTGAGACAGCGTAAGGTTATTCCCTTTATAATGCACATCTGAAAATGTTCTAAATGAAATATTTTGATGATGTAAAGTTGATATTCACCGGTACCTAGTACCAGATTTCTTTATATTACTTTTATTTCATCTCAAACACCTTAATGTTCTTTGGTGTTATGACACATTACTTGACATATATAGCATGCAGTTGGTCCCTGTGAATTAGTCACTGAATAACCTGGGGAATTACCCACTGAGTTCATTTATAAGAAGTCAGTTGGTTTTACAACTCATAGTTAATGTAGAAACGTAACACACAAGACTAATACGGTCAAAGAGTCATATATAAGGCTCATGCATGTACATAAATGCGACCGAAGTAGAGTCGCACATAAGGTTTATATATACAAAACGGTCAGTGCAACGTCCCACTAAAGTCTTATACACGTGTTTATATGTCAGTGTAGAGTCACCCATAAGGTTAAATATTCATCAATAAAGTCAACTTGTAGTAACCCATTAGGCTTAAACATTAATACGGTCAATGTAGAGTCATCTATCAGGCTTATACATTAATACGGTCCGTAAAGAGTCTTCTATAAGGCTTATACATTAATGAGGTCCGTATAGAGTCATCTATAAGGCTTATACATTAATACGGTCTATATAGAGTCTTCTATAAGGCTTATACATTAATACGGTCCGTATAGAGTCATCTATAAGGCTTATACATTAATACGGTCCGTATAGAGTCATCTATAAGGCTTATACATTAATACGGTCTGTATAGAGTCATCTATAAGGCTTATACATTAATACGGTCCGTATAGAGTCATCTATAAGGCTTATACATTAATACGGTCCGTATAGAGTCATCTATAAGTTGTATATTTTAATACTGTCAATGTATACGTACAGTATTCGGGGTACGGTCATACACAGGTTTTCTTGTACATTAATATGGTCATTGTAGAGTCACCAATCAGGCTTATACAATGTATATATATTTATATAATAGTTCTTGAAAAACTGGTCATTATCGTGATATATGGATTGCCCACAGGACAGTGGTATTGACTAAGATAGTGATAATGACTGAGCCGAAGGCGAGTTCATTATCGCTGTCGCAGTCAATACCATTTGTTCTGTTAATGACCGATTGAATTTATTACTGAAGAATAATGAATGTCATGTGGCCCCTTTTTATCCAATAATAGAAGCTTAATATTCTTAACCACCGATATGAAATAAATATATATATCACTGACTCAGACGTACTTATTAATATAATTATTTTCTGTGACTGTATCTTGCATTAATTTGTAGGATCCTTTACTATAGATAATTGAGCTGATCTGTAACAATTACATCTCCATGCCTTATATAGCATGTACTGTAGTACGCTGCTAGATTAAAACTGACGAGGAAAGGTAACACACGGCCACCGAAAGCTTTATTATTGTGAAGCCCAGGTGGTCGTGTGGTCTAGCGGGACGGCTACAGTGCAGGCAATTTGGTGTCACGATATCTCAGTAGCATGGGTTCGAATCCCGGCGAGGGAAGAACAAAAAATTTGCGAAAGCAAATTTACAGATCTAACATTGTTGGGTTGATGTTTAGACGAGTTGTATATACATTATGTACACAGCCATGTTGTAGAGTTGTCACTGACTCAGACGTACTTATAAATATAATTGTTTTCTGTGACTGTATCTCGCATTAATTTATAGGATCCTTTACTATAGATAATTAAGCTGATCTGTAACAATAACATCTTCATGCCTTATATATCATGTACTGTAGTACGACGCTAGATTAAAACTGACGAGGAAAGGTAACACACGGCCACCGAAAGCTTTATTATTGTGAAGCCCAGGTGGTCGTGTGGTCTAGAACAAAAAATTTGCGAAAGCAAATTTACAGATCTAACATTGTTGAGTTGATGTTTAGACGAGTTATATATACAATACGGTCATATTAGGCTTCATGATACGTCTCATTTCTTAAGACGTATCATTAATACAGTAAACGTTGATCGAGTACGTCACACACAAAGGTCACATATTTCAAAATACAGCAAGTGTCAAGTAGAGTCACACATAAGGATTAAACATAAATAAGAACAGTTAAAATTCACATAAGGCAGCAACCATTTGATTTTCTGGGGGGGGCTATGTTTTTTTTTGGAAAAAAAAGTTTGTTTCCAGTTTTTGGAGAAAAAATAATTTGTTATTTGATTCTGAGTAAAAAAAAAATTTGTTTCACCCTCAGTTGCCTCTATATGTATTGCTAAAATTGAAAGAAAAAAATTGTTTTCGACTTGTCGCGAAAAAAAATAGATTGTTTTTCGCCACAGGCGAAAAAAAAAGTTTGTACAGAAAAAAAACCATAGCCCCCCCCCCCCCCCCCCAGAAAATCAAATGGTTGCTGCCTAAGAAGATTAAACATGAACACGGCCACTGTTAAGTCACCCATTAGCAGTAATACGTTCAGTGTAGAGAATCACACGTCTGGATAATACATCAACACAGTCAGTGTTAAGTCATCCATTACCGGTAATACGTTCAGTGTAGAGAATCACACGTCTGGATAATACATCAACACGGTCAGTGTTAAGTCATCCATTACCGGTAATACGTTCAGTGTAAATAATCACACATCTGGATAATACATCAACACGGTCAGTGTAAAGTCACCCATTACCGGTAATACGTTCAGTGTAAATAATCACACATCTGGATAATACATCAACACGGTCAGTGTAAAGTCACCCATTACCGGTAATTAATACGTTCAGTGTAGAGAATCACACGTCTGGATAATACATCAACACGGTCAAGGTTAAATCACATATAAAGCTAACACATTCTTACGGTCAGAGTAGAATCACACAACAGTCTTATACATTAATACAGTCAGTGTAGAGTCACCTAAAAGTCTTATACATTAATACGGTCAGTGTAGAGTCACCTATAAGGCTTATACATTAATACGGTCAGTGTAGAGTCACACATAAGGCTTATACATTAACATGATTAATACGGTCAGTGTATAGTCACACATAAGGCTTATACATTATTACGGTCAGTGTAGATTCACACATTAGACTTATACATTAATACGGTCAGTGTGGAGTCACACATAAGGCTTATACATTAATACGGTCAGTGTAGAGTCACACATAAGGCTTATACATTAATACGGTCAGTGTAGAGTCACACATAAGGCTTATACATTAATACGGTCAGCGTAGAGTCACACATAAGGCTTATACATTAATACGGTCAGTGTAGAGTCACACATAAGGCTTATACATTAATACGGTCAGTGTGGAGTCACACATAAGGCTTATACATTAATACGGTCAGTGTAGAGTCACACATAAGGCTTATACATTAATATGGTCAGCGTAGAGTCACACATAAGGCTTATACATTAATATGGTCAGTGTAGAGTCACACATAAGGCTTATACATTAATACGGTCAGTGTGGAGTCACACATAAGGCTTATACATTAACATGATTAATACGGTCAGTGTAGAGTCACACATAAGGCTTATACATTATTACGGTCAGTGTAGAGTCACACATAAGGCTTATACATTAATACGGTCAGCGTAGAGTCACACATAAGGCTTATACATTAATACGGTCAGTGTGGAGTCACACATAAGGCTTATACATTAATACGGTCAGTGTAGAGTCACACATAATGCTTATACATTAATACGGTCAGTGTAGAGTCACACATAAGGCTTATACATTAATACGGTCAGTGTAGAGTCACACATAAGGTATATACACTAATACGGTCATTGTAGAGTCACACATATGGCTTATACATCAATACAGTCTCACATAAGGCTTTATAAGCACAGTCAAAATGACTGGTGTATTGTACGTTTTGCGTGCAGAATTAATTATAGTCTTTGGAATTTAAATTACCCGGTTATCTAATGCGATTCGGTTTAGAAGTACCGTCTCATGTAAGACAACAAATTGAGGTTTCAAGGCTGATATTTGGTAATATTGTTTTTACGTACGATGGCGGTTTTAATGATAATTAATGTAAGGTCATACCTTAGACGTTATCTTCGTAAATGACTTCTCATGGTTTGTTTACTACCAGATATATCTTATCTACAGGTTCATTGAACTATGTCTCTGGTCAAAGATTGTCATTTCATTTTAAGCAAGCAAATGTTTGCCTTTTTCACGAAATAGTTCAGCACACAGTCGTCCACTTGAGCTTATGTTGTCCATCTTTACTGTCTGAACGTTATCATTTTTTATAGAGTTGTTTGGTCACTTGAGATCTTATAAAACAAGTGTAAGGATATGGAAAAACAGAAGTAAAACGGCAATTCTTAAAGATTAATTCCCATATCCTCTGGGTAGTTTGAAGGAAACTAATACATCTTCATAACAAGCCTTAGTAATTGATTTTAATAAATTGACTCTGTAAACAGACACATTCATACTAGTATTCGAAATGATAGCGGATTTACTATCTACCAAAACCGACACATGTAACACAGGGACTCGGTTAGCCGATTAAAAAATAAAATTCATATTTTTTCAATCTTTTTTCGTATTTACTATCTATTGTATTACATTAAATCATTTGACGGACGGAGATGCAGTGGTATAATATTATATTTCCAGACGAGCCGATGTACAATAAAGTTTTACTTTATATGGTTTATTTATTTATTTATGGTCTGACGGACGGTGGTACAGTGATATAACTTTAAACTGACTGACTGACGGATGTACAATATAGTATAACTTTATATGATATGACGGACGGAGGTACAGTGGTATAACTTTAAATTGACTGACTGACGGATGTACAATATAGTATAACTTTATATGATATGCCGGACGGAGGTACAGTGATATAACTTTAAATTGACTGACTGACGGATGTACAATATAGTATAACTTTATATGATATGACGGATGGAGTAACAGTGATGTAACTTTTAATTGACGGCCGGAAATAAGTACAATATAGTATAACTTTATATGATATGCTGGACGGAGGAACAGTGATATAACTTTGAATTGACTGACTGACGGATGTACAATATATTATAACTTTATATGATATGACGGACGGAGGAACAGTGATATAACTTTAAATTGACTGACTGACGGATGTACAATATAGTATAACTTTATATGATATGACGGACGGAGGAACAGTGATATAACTTTAAATTGACTGACTGACAAATGTACAATATAGTTTAACTTTATATGATATGCCGGACGGAGATACAGTGGTAGAACTTTAAATTGACTGACTGACGGATGTACAATATAGTATAACTTTATATAATATGCCGGACGGAGGTACAGTAATATAACTTTAAATTGACTGAATGACGGATGTACAATATAGTATAACTTTATATGATATGCCGGACGGAGGTACAGTAATATAACTTTAAATTGACTGACTGACGGATGTACAATATAGTATAACTTTATATGGTCTGACGGACGGAGGTACAGTGGTATTATACAAATATAGCCTTTGTATGAGGTCGATACAAGGATATATTGACCTCAAAGAAGTATATTGACTGAGGACGAAGTCCGAGGTCGATATACTTATTTGGGTCGATATATCCTGTATTGACCTCATACAAAGGCTATATTTGTTATATTATTAATTCCAGACCATTATGTATATTTGTATCAAAATCGTCATTTGATTTTGTTTGAATTTTATACATCATATTGTCTCCTTGACAATAACAACATATTAGTTGTTATTTAATTATTTTGTTTGTTTGTTTGACATCTTAGGTATTTGAAGACTTTTTTCATCAAATAATCGATCACAGATATCATTTGTTTCAAAACGTTTAACGATATCATGAAATTCATTACATGACGTCACAAAGTAAATCGGTGTTTAGATATTCTAAAAATAACCGTGCAATATGCTCTGTGCAATATGCTTTTTGTTATCCGCCGTTTTCTCTCTACCTTCGAAAATATAGTTTAACATGTGACTATCCCTAAACGAATCAAATTTGTTAAAATATACGAATTAATAATATTACTTTATATTGTCTGACGGACGGAGGTACAGTTGTATTACTTTAAATTGACTAACTGACGGATGTACAATATAGTATAACTTTATATGATATGCCGGACGGAGATACAGTGGTAGAACTTTAAATTGACTGACTGACGGATGTACAATATAGTATAACTTTATATAATATGCCGGACGGAGGTACAGTAATATAACTTTAAATTGACTGAATGACGGATGTACAATATAGTATAACTTTATATGATATGCCGGACGGAGGTACAGTAATATAACTTTAAATTGACTGACTGACGGATGTACAATATAGTATAACTTTATATGATATGCCGGACGGAGGTACAGTGGTATAACTTTAAATTGACTGACGGGCGGATATACAATACAGTATAACTTTATATGATATGCCGGACGGAGGTACAGTGTAATACCTTTAAATTGACGGACGGAAAGAAGTACAAAAGTGTAACTTTAAATTGACAAACGGACGGAGGTACAATGTTATAACTTTAAATTGACAGACGAACGAAGGTAAAATGTTATAACTTTAAATTGATAGACGGACGAAGGTACAATATTATAACATTAAATCGTTTGACGGACGGAGGTACGGAGGTATTACTTTAAAATGAGTGAAAAATGGTGGTACAACAGTATATATTAACTTTAAATTGACTGACAGAAGGAAGTACAATAGTATAACTTTATATGGTCTGACGGACGGAGGTACAGTGGTATTATACAAATATAGCCTTTGTATGAGGTCGATACAAGGATATATTGACCTCAAAGAAGTATATTGACTGAGGACGAAGTCCGAGGTCGATATACTTATTTGGGTCGATATATCCTGTATTGACCTCATACAAAGGCTATATTTGTTATATTATTAATTCCAGACCATTATGTATATTTGTATCAAAATCGTCATTTGATTTTGTTTGAATTTTATACATCATATTGTCTCCTTGACAATAACAACATATTAGTTGTTATTTAATTATTTTGTTTGTTTGTTTGACATCTTAGGTATTTGAAGACTTTTTTCATCAAATAATCGATCACAGATATCATTTGTTTCAAAACGTTTAACGATATCATGAAATTCATTACATGACGTCACAAAGTAAATCGGTGTTTAGATATTCTAAAAATAACCGTGCAATATGCTCTGTGCAATATGCTTTTTGTTATCCGCTGTTTTCTCTCTACCTTCGAAAATATAGTTTAACATGTGACTATCCCTAAACGAATCAAATTTGTTAAAATATACGAATTAATAATATTACTTTATATTGTCTGACGGACGGAGGTACAGTTGTATTACTTTAAATTGACTAACTGACGGATGTACAATATAGTATAACTTTATATGATATGCCGGACGGAGATACAGTGGTAGAACTTTAAATTGACTGACTGACGGATGTACAATATAGTATAACTTTATATAATATGCCGGACGGAGGTACAGTAATATAACTTTAAATTGACTGAATGACGGATGTACAATATAGTATAACTTTATATGATATGCCGGACGGAGGTACAGTAATATAACTTTAAATTGACTGACTGACGGATGTACAATATAGTATAACTTTATATGATATGCCGGACGGAGGTACAGTGGTATAACTTTAAATTGACTGACGGGCGGATATACAATACAGTATAACTTTATATGATATGCCGGACGGAGGTACAGTGTAATACCTTTAAATTGACGGACGGAAAGAAGTACAAAAGTGTAACTTTAAATTGACAAACGGACGGAGGTACAATGTTATAACTTTAAATTGACAGACGAACGAAGGTAAAATGTTATAACTTTAAATTGATAGACGGACGAAGGTACAATATTATAACATTAAATCGTTTGACGGACGGAGGTACGGAGGTATTACTTTAAAATGAGTGAAAAATGGTGGTACAACAGTATATATTAACTTTAAATTGACTGACAGAAGGAAGTACAATAGTATAACTTTATATGGTCTGACGGACGGAGGTACAATGGTATTATACAAATATAGCCTTTGTATGAGGTCGATACAAGGATATATTGACCTCAAAGAAGTATATTGACTGAGGACGAAGTCCGAGGTCGATATACTTATTTGGGTCGATATATCCTGTATTGACCTCATACAAAGGCTATATTTGTTATATTATTAATTCCAGACCATTATGTATATTTGTATCAAAATCGTCATTTGATTTTGTTTGAATTTTATACATCATATTGTCTCCTTGACAATAACAACATATTAGTTGTTATTTAATTATTTTGTTTGTTTGTTTGACATCTTAGGTATTTGAAGACTTTTTTCATCAAATAATCGATCACAGATATCATTTGTTTCAAAACGTTTAACGATATCATGAAATTCATTACATGACGTCACAAAGTAAATCGGTGTTTAGATATTCTAAAAACAACCGTGCAATATGCTCTGTGCAATATGCTTTTTGTTATCCGCCGTTTTCTCTCTACCTTCGAAAATATAGTTTAACATGTGACTATCCCTAAACGAATCAAATTTGTTAAAATATACGAATTAATAATATTACTTTATATTGTCTGACGGACGGAGGTACAGTTGTATTACTTTAAATTGACTAACTGACGGATGTACAATATAGTATAACTTTATATGATATGACGGACGGAGGTACAATGGTATAACTTTATATGGTCTGACGGACGGAGGTACAATGGTATAACTTTATATGGTGGTACAATGGTATTACTTTATATGGTCTGACGGACGGAGGTACAGTTGTATTACTTTTAATTGACTGACGGACGAAGGTATAGTCCGTTTGATTTCTATAAATCTTCAAAAATTAATTCTTAAAAATTCATTTTTACTAATAAATATTTGTTTTCTTCATGTGTGTTAATGTATGATATATACCAACTCTGACTGTGAATATCATAATTTTGAACCAATAATAAAAAAAAGTCACTCGTTGGCTCTCTATGTGAGCGGTATTACATTTAAATGACTGACGGACTGAAAGTATAATGGTTTAACATTGATGGACTGAAAATTTATTAAATAAAAGTTTTTATAGTTAAAATCATTCTCAGGAACGATATATAGGGTTCCCTTGTTCTTCTGTGATTTTAAATTTTCATCTTCAAAATGTTAGTTTTGTATGATTTTAAAATCTAATACTTTATCTTTGAAATGCATCAAGTTTTAAAACTGTGAATTATTGATATATTATAGGTCGATGGTTATTTGTTTTTGTATATAGTGATATACAATGTATAAGGTAAACGTAGATGAGGAATCTACAAACAACAATTCATATATAGAGCAAATGCCAACTGAAATCTATTAATACATACAGTTAATGAAGACTATTCCTGAGACATGAGTTGTCGCCACACGTATCTTATTATGATTTAAAGGACGGTTCCTTTAATCTAGGCATTATTTAACATCGAAAGTGTTTTAACCATTTAAACAAGCTCAAATCATGTGTGACCACCTACTATTAAAAGAAAATAAAATTTTTGGTGCATAAAATGGTTACAGAAAAACAATGATCCGTCTTTGTATTACTTATGTAATATTGATTTCAAAAGTTTAATGTTCTTAAAGTTGTTATATGGATAGTCGAAAACTGGTTTTAAATGTTGATCTTTACTATTACATACCATAAACTATTAATATACCCCAAATGACTTTATAAATGACAAATGAAAATTCATTGCGGGCAAACGTTTTTATTTTTGTGTTTTGGTTTTTTTTTTATCTGAGAAGGAAACTTCTCTCGTGATTCTTTTAACCAGTTGATACATCGTACTCAATTTCAAATACTGAGAAAAAACAACGACTTTCTTCATAAAATGAACACTTCAAAGAAAATGGAAACAATCCATAAGAATAAGGGCTCAAGTTGTATGTTAACTTTGATGACAGCATGTTAACTTTGATGACAAAGTTGTTATCCACCTTTAAAAAAACTCAAGTTAACTTTGGTGACAGTATGTTAACTTTGATGACAGCATGTTAACTTTGATGACAGCAAGTTAACTTTGATGACAGCATGTTAACTTTGATGACAGCATGTTAACTTTGATGACAGTATGTTAACTTTGATGACAAAGTTGCTATCCGCCTTGTCTTATGTCGCTGATGCTGTGATTTGTTCCTATGAATACGTAAATGCATCTTTGTTTCTTCTTTTTGAAAGCCATACGATTGCTCAAAATTACTAACATCCACTTCATTTGAACATTAATGGATATATTGTAGTTTCTAAATTGCTATTGTACTAAATATCCATATTTTTTTTCATATCAATAGTTGAATAACGAAATATATCCATTATTCATTACGGAATTTTAAAAAAAATTGTTAAATAGACGTAACTCGGTACGGTTTAATAATGTATGTCAAATGATTTTCATATTATTGATAATGTGTACATGTAAATTGACATTCTGTTATTCTATTTCTTGTCACAATTTTTCATCTGTATACCCTCTATACTGCCATATGTCAGTTTCTTTATAAGTCATTACCCTCGAGTTTATAATTTTAATTGTTTGCTATTCACATTCAATGCTATGGTGTATGTAAACCTTAATCTTAAACAAATCATTGAAGCGTAATTATATACCATTCATTACACATTTATCAATACTTTTTTATACAGTGGGTGGATTATATGTGATTTTTTTTATATTTAAATACTTCTATACCCTTCAGTCTTTGTGATGCATGGTATTTCTTAAATTGGCATTCCTTAAGACTTGACTATTTTCTTCAATTTTCTTTGAGTGCCTTTCTGGTGGTTGGGTGTTTTATTACGTTCTCTAGTGTTATGATTCCATAGGCTTTAGATGTCTTCCACCTAGTAGCTAGTAACATAATAAGTGAAATTAAGAGTTTGTACAATAGAATCTGCACCATCGATGTCTTCATAACCATATAGAACATATAGATGGATGGTGTCGTTCTCTGTGTAAACTATGTTTTGTGCGTTCAACAATATCAGAGCTCAAAGTTACTTTGATTAGCATAATTTCATAGTCAAATACTGCTCATCATTTCACCCTTAAAAAATAGATCATTCAGTACATTAATTCCATATTAACTATTATTATTTCTTCTCTACTATTATTTAATTAGACATACACATTTTGCAATGGCAACATCTGTTGTTTAGCTTTTACCATATAGAAGTTGACAGAATAAGAATTACGTTACATCCACCGCTGTTGTTTGTTTTTTGAACTGAGTTCAATTGATTGACATCACGTTTTCCCCTTATTGTCTATTTTGATTTTATTGTTGGGGGGGGGGGGGGGGGGGGGTAATGGGTTATTGTTGGTTGTTTGATAATGTTTGATAAATTACAAGACAAATAAATAAGCTCATTTTTCTTATTTGTTATAAGCACAAATTAATAATTTTGGCGCTATATTTACCAAAGGAAACCAGCTGAAACCAAATATGAAATTGTTATATAATATGCGATACACTCGATTAACTTATTTTTTATGTTCTTTCTTTTTCTTTAGGTATTACTGTAATGTACTAAGAAAGACATTTAAATTAGATTCTGAATACTTATGCATGACTCTCCCATGCATACCTGTCACAGTTTAAATGACTTGCATTTAATACGGTCGGTTGTTTTGAATTGTTTAAGATTTTAAAAAAACCTTTGATTTCAATAATTGTACAACATGTTTTGTTACCATAATCTAAATCTATAGAGATGCACATACATGTCAATTCAACCGATAAAATCTCTTATTTGTACACGTAGTTAACTTTTGAGAGACCTTGAGACTGAATAGTGAACACAGTCTATGGAAGAAGCGATTCGATAAAAGCTTTTCTTATATCAACGAGCAATGTAACGCGTCTTCTGATTGACTGACGTTATTTTGTTATGAGCTCATAGACACAATTTAGTCATGTGACCGTGACGTCATCAACGTTTTTTCATGGTTTTCTACGGTTTAAAATGGAATTTAGAATTAAATTATAAGAAATGACTGTAATATTTTTTCTGTCTATTCGAAATAACATAAAAAATGTGGTTCACACTGTCAAATAACCCGCTACGCGCGTTATTCAGTGTGCACCAAATTTTTTATGTTATTTCTTCACAGACAGAAAAAATATTACAGTCATTCCTTAAATATCAACGAGTTGCATTGTGGGAAATTTCAGACGAATGTTAGCATTTGTACGAAGAAAGGCAGATTTCTCTGTATAAAGTAATGACTCTTTTCATAAAACAGGTCGACATTTACATGAGTTATTTTATGTAATAACAAGTAAGGTGTATTTAAACGAGAAAATTGAATTATTGAATAAATGAAACATAAATGCACGATTTATCATTTGTAGATGTACACATTCTATCAATATCATGTAGCAAATTCAGTGGAATGCAATTGGCCGTTTCAGAATCTAAAGCATCATGGGTAATTTCATTGTCCGTACCCCAAAGTGAAAATAACGTTACGTCATTGGTTTAATTTCCATTGTTCATAACGTTTTAAACCAATCAAAACGCTTTGGTGTACGCTTTTGAAAATATAACCAAGGATGCATTAGATTCTGAAACGGCGAATTGAGATGAATTCAATTGTTTGCTACGCCAAAATCACCTATAGGTCAACGATACTGCTATATTTTAAAATATCAATGCGATATTTGTCTAATATCATAGCGAGGATTTTTTAATATCAAAAATTTATGAATGCAATACTTTTCTAATATAACTGCTATAGTTTTCTAATATAAAATGAATACGATGACACGTCACAATGCATGTCAAAAAAACGGCAAACATAATTCACAAACTTAGATCATGACCGGTTTAATGTTTTAGGATCAATATCACTAAAATTTCGTAACTGTAACAAAGTTAACGCTTACATGAACTTATCATTTCAAAAATGTTTCTTGACCCTAATGATAGATGAAAGTGTTAATAATCTGTTCAGTCTATTGTTTTCAATCACATGGTTTAACCGACTAACTAACGTCGGGCGGGCGGCAATCAAATGTTGTCCGTGCATTAACTCATGAACCGTTCAACCAAAGCTTTTAAAATTTTAATATGTTATTACTGACAACTATACGAAGGTCAAGTTCAATAATGGCTTTTACTGTTCAGGAGTTATGGTTCTTGAAAGATTGAAAAATGGAGTTTCCAGTCGTGTCCGTGCATTTACGTATGAACTGTTCTACCAAAGCTTCCCAAATTTTAATATGTTGTAGTTACTGATGACAGAATGGAGGTCAAGTTCAATAATGACGATTTTGACTTTCACCATTCAGGAGTTATGGTTCTTGAAAGATTGAAAAATGGAGTGTCCAGTCGTGTCCGTGCATTTATGCATGAACTGTTCTACCAAAGCTTCCGAAATTTTAATATGCTCTTACTGATGACAAAATGGAGGTCAAGTTCAATAATGACGATTTTGACTTTTACCGTTCATGAGTTATGGTTCTTGAAAGATTCAAAAATGGTGTTTCCCGTCGTGTCCGTGCATTTTCTCATGAACCATTCAACCAAAGCTTTTGAAATTTTAATATGTTATTACTGATGACAAAATAGAGGTCAAGTTCAATAATGACGATTTTCACTTTCACCATTCATCAGTAATGGTTCTTGTGATATTGCCAGGACACAAATAAATGTTAATAAATCCGGTTTGCTGTCGTTGTGACAGCCTCTTGTTTTTATATATAAATAAGGCCGTTAGTTTTCTCGTTTAAATTGTTTTACATTGTCTTATCGGGCCTTTTATAGCTGACTATGCAGAATGGGCTTTGCTCATTGTTGAAGGCCGTACGGTGACCTATAGTTGTTAATGTCTGTGTTACTTTGGTCTCTTGTGGACAGTTGTCTCATTGGCAATCATACCACATCTGATTTTTTATAATTCTATTTGAAGTTATGATGCAATGACGGGATTTAAATGCGGTTGCAAATACATCTACCGACCTATTAGATTATAATCTACCGGTCACACTGCTATAGACTATCCACCTTGGTAATATCGAAATAGACAAAAAATATCATTACTTAAAAGAAACATTCATTCAAACAATCCAATCCAATACAGCTCCAAATTACAATAAATAGTCAAATGGTAAAATGATTATCAATAATCTAAACAAATTAAAATGTACAAATGCTGATGTCCCGAACTTTGAAGATACCAACTGAGTAGCCTCAGACTATAAATTGGACAAATTCAGATACAACGAAAATCAAAAATCTTGTCAAACAGAAAATGTATTTATTATTAACATAGAAAAAGATATTGAGAGGGAAAACAGTTCTTTTTGGATATCAAAGACTTTTCCTGTTGGCAAATCGATATCTCTATGAACATAATCAGCTCGCCGCGTGGACGCTCTTTTACATCGCGATGACCGTGAGGTTATTCCGATGTATTGTTGCCACAGAGATTTGACTTTCGTTTTTGGCTAGTAACCGATCGTATAAATACGCGAACTTTTGTTAGTGCAAAATAACAATCCGTATCGCTTGTCATAAATTAATTTCTTCGATGAGTAATAAAAAAAATGTTTAGAACACAAATAAATAAGATGTAAATGTCTTTTGATGTTAGAAATGTGTTATATCTTTTCTATATTCATACATTTAGATCGTTCAGTTGGAGGACTGGAAAGCAGTTATTTATAAGGGGAAATTTTAAAGATTTATAGATATAAGAAGATGGTGCATGAGTTTCAATGAGACAACTTTCCATCAAAGTAATAATTTGTTTAAAGTAAACATTATAGATCAAAGTATGTCCTTAAACACGGAGCCTTGGCTCACAGCGAACACCACGCTATATAGGAACAAGAACATTACTAGTGTTAAACAATTCAAACAGGAAAACCAACGGTCTAGTTTGTAAAAAAAAAAGGAAATTCAAAAGTACAGGTCAGATTTTGTCGAATCAATCTGAACGAGGACAGTATGATTCATCTTTATCACAAGTTAGTTTTATTGTTATCAAATGAAAGTCTTCCATGCGTGCGTTGCAAGCATATCGGATATATATTTTTTCGGTGCATCCATTATGAAATTTGCTAAATGTTATATATGTGAACGATCATTTTGATACTTAACGATTTGATTACGGCATTGTTTATTAAACCCTTATTTGATTAGTTTTGCTTCCAAAACTAATTGAGAAACTTGTAAGATGTTACCAAAAACAATTTGAATTTAAGCAATGGTCTTAAAACTGCTTTTTTACATACAATACTACTAAGAAGTAAAATCACAAAAATACTGAACTCCGAGGAAAATTCAAAACAGAAAGTCCCTTATCAAATGGTAAAATCAAATGATAAAACACACCAAACGAATAGATAACAACTGTCATATTTCTGACTCAGTACTGGCATTTTCAAGTTTTGAAAATGGTGGCTTGAAGCTGGTTTTATAGCGCTTAACCTCTCAAGTGTATGACAGTCTCATCAAATTCTGTCATATTTACGACGATGCGTGAACAAAACAGACATAATAGGTAAAATTGTCAAAATATGGGTACAACAGTCTAAATTAATGTTAATACTAACCGGTACTAATTTTGATATAAGAAAAACACTGCTATGATATTTTAAAAGTATCGCATTGTTTATTTATGTATATAAGAAAAACATAGCATTTCAAATTTTACACGGACATAAACTTTAGCTTCTAACTAATTTCTCAATGTATATCTAGACTCTATTGTTGTTTATATCTGAAGTTTTGAAGTTAGTATTTTCTTAATTTTTCGTTGCCGAAAACAACATTTTCCGCATGGAATGTCTGCATATTTACAATTGATATTAATTTAGACAATATCGCTTTGTGATATAAGAACAGTTTTTATCGATACGCTTCTTCCATAGACTGACACGTCGGCTAAGAAACAGACCAAACATGTTTAATGATGTGGAAGGCATAACGTATTTTCCTCGCTCAATAAATCTTACTGAAGATGGTGCAACATGGTTCTTATTGATAATCATATTTTACTATGCAAAAACAAGTTTATACAAAATCGGTCTACCAAAACAATATATTAAAACATAGCAAACTAATCTACATGCAAAATTTGCAGTTGTTCGCGTCTATAGGTTTTTTTTTAAAATGTTATCTAAAGCGCTATCAAGGTTGATATTTTAGACTTTAAAACATGTTAATGAAGTCTTTACACTAAATCCAATGAATGTTAAAAGTGTACTGATTACTATTTCGTAATGTTACACCACTGCCCTAAGTTAGGGGTAGAGTTGATACATGTCCTTAATCATGAGCCTGTAACTCAGTGGTTGTTGTGTGTTGTTGTGTGTTGTTGTTTGTCATTTTTTTAATTCATTATTTTGCACTTTAATCAGGCCGCTAGTTTTCTTGTTTGACATTTGACCTTTGTCAAGAACTCGAACTCTTGTTTACGAATGATTTCCTTGAATCGATGATAAAAATTTAGGAAAGGAGAAGGGCACTGAGTTTTCATTGTTAGTATTATCTTTATTTAAAGTTAGTTCAGCAGGATACATCTCTTTTGTGTACACGGTGTCCTGTAGTAGTCTCAGACATAATGAAGTTGTGCCTTAATTCCAGCCTATTTATTTCGAGTTAAGATTAAACATATTGTGTCTGAATAAACGCAAATTGGATGAGACATAAGTCAAATTGACTTATGAAGTTTTTTCCATAGAACATATTTAACAATACAATATTACATAAGATAATATTGACGGAATGGAAACGGGGAATGTGACGAAGAGACAACAACCCGATCAAAGAGCAGAAAACACTGATTTCGATGGACAATAGGAAATGCATACATACCACAATATTTCAATATTTGTATAGATTGGACAGAAAAATAAATGATACAAAAGAAGATGAAAAAAAACCCACAATAAGTGACACAAAATAAACACACAAACAAATCCAACTGAAACTTAGATGATCCTGTATGTGTGGTCCGTGTTTTACTATCTAAACAATAAAGCAATTATTCGACCCTCTTAGTAATATTATCGAACTTGGGTAAGAACAATGCTGAGTTCATATTATGAAAGAGCATAAATTAAAGTTGCTTAAAATAAATGTATGAAACATGTTAAATTTATTAAGCCTAGAAATATTTGGTCCTAACTTGAAGCGTTTTAAAACACTGAGTTCCAATTTCTCTTTGAAATAGGGGTCCCTTTTCACTATAACAATGAGTCAATGAGACAACTCTCAACAAGAGACCAAATGCCACAGAAATTCACAAGTATAAGTCACCGTACAGCCATCTACAATTAGAAAGGTCCATACCGCATACCGAAATGACCCTAGGATCGTGGGTTTTCGAGTGATTTGATCGGGCTTTTTCGAGTGTGACCACTTTTTTTCGAGTGAATATGAACAAAAATGTAAACAAACAGACTTCATCTCTAACAAAACGTGATATAGACGCTTGTGTTTAATATACAAAGTTATATTATGTATAATAGTATTTGACATAGAAAGATATTACTAACCCGACATTATTTTTCGTTAAAAAAAGTTAAAATAACTAAGCCTTAAAATGCTTTCATTCCAAAATACAGAATAAAGCCATTTTTATACACATTATATATTGTACCACATAACACTGATAATGTTGAAGAAAATGCATCAGACTCGTACTTCTCTTGAACTGAATTTCAATGTGCGTATTGTTATGCGTTTACTTTTCTACATTGGCTAGAGGTATAGGGGGAGTTGAGATCTCACAAACATGTTTAACCCCGCCGCATTTTTGCGCCTGTCCCAAGTCAGGAGCCTCTGACCTTTGTTAGTCTTGTATTATTTTAATTTTAGTTTCTTGTGTACAATTTGGAAATTAGTATGGCGTTCATTATCACTGAACTAGTATATATTTGTTTATGGGCCAGCTGAAGGACGCCTCCGGGTGGGGGAATTTCTCGCTACATTGAAGACCTGTTGGTGACCTTCTGCTGTTGTTTTTTTTTTCTATGGTCGGGTTGTTGTCTCTTTGGCAAATTCCCCATTTCCATTCTCAATTTTATACATGGAATCTATATATCCTAAGAAATACAGACACTTTACAAAAATTCTTTTTCTTGCATTGAAAACGACATTTTGAGACTAAATTCATTTATTTATGTTCGGGTTTTTTTCGAGAGCAGTCCGGGCTTTTTCGAGTGTGTCCATTTTTTTTCGAGTGATTATACAAATTGCCTATAGTTTAAAATGCTTTTTGTCAGTGTATTTATGATTTAAAATAATAAACAAAGTTTTAAATTAAGTACTTTTCCAAGCATGATGCAATGCATTTGTCACATTGATAATGGTGTTCTAACACTTCCATGTTATAAACATTCGTTCATTTGTATATATTTTTGCTGTTAGCCATGTTTTATAACTTTCATGTACAGTACATATTCTTGATGTCAACAATATAATGTACGCATACATAATTTGGATTGAGACGTACATACAGATGTTTGTATTCCTGATGAGCTATTCATTTCATTGTTTATCATGTATAAAATTTAATTCAAATGTTTTTGTATATTTTGTGTATTGGAATAAAAATCGAGCGAATTAATTGTGTCTGTGTTTTATTTTTTTTAATTTTTCATTCATGTTTTTTTTTATGTTGGGGTGGAGGTCAGGCCTCCATAAGAAGAATGTGTTTTATTACATTTTTAACACTGGACACTTTTAATTTGCAAAACACTCATTTGCAAATCCGCCGCCGCCTCAAACAAGAGCTACAATATCATGTATATAACCAAAATGTGCGGAATTACATGGGATTCAATAATTTCATTGGTTTTATACTGTTACTTTCATATTTATTTTGCAATTTGTATTATAAAAACATGGGATTTTCAATATCCCATGGGACAGGGCAAAATCCCATGGGATTTACCATTATCCCATGGGATTTTGGTTAAATCCCATGGGATTTTTTTTGGTCCCATGGGATTATTGTAGTCCCATGGGATATTTGTTGTCCCATGGGACAAAAAAAATCCCATGGGACTATAATTATCCCATGGGATTTTTAATATCCCATGGGACAAAATAAAATCCTATGGGATTAAAATTATAAATATATATATATAAATATAAAGTTATGTGTATGTTACAATGAATGCTGTTTGGTAGTAAAATGTTTTAAATGTATACGAGTTTTTTTTATATTTTTTATATATACATATATATAATTTTTTTTAAATTTTGTCACAAACATGTTTTTTATTTGTTTATATGACAATAAATATTATTCTTATTTTGGAATGTATAATAATAATATTTTACAGTCAAAGAATAAAGTCCTTTCACTGAAACAAAATGATGAAATTTCTAAATAAATGAAAAAATATTGTTTTGAAATCTTTGTCTTGTTTATTCTATTATGAAAAATAGAACTGAAAAAATATTTCATAGGTGACTGAATAGTTCACTCTTTTCATGAGGTAAGATTTTCTTTGTTATAGGTTCATTGCAATACTTGTATAGGCAAACAATTTGAATTATATATAACTTTGTGGTGTATATAATAGTATGCTTATAATTGCAAATTTATAATATAAACACTTTTTGTTAAAGTTTTTGCTTTCTTTATTCACAGCTTGCTATGTACAATTATTCAGTCCACTATATAAGAGTGAAGTCAATAAATAATTTCATTCACTAGAATATTCCTGCATTTTTTCAATCTGTTCTTCAAAGATCTTCCTCTGTACATCTTTATTGAATGGAGAGATTCAAATGAGAAGACAAAGCAAGTTTATTTGGACAACAACATTCTAATATCTTGTTCATTCGTTCCATCTTTCAATTGATAATTACATTGTTGTATTTATATGATCAAGTTCTTGTGCATCAATGATTGTGATGATATGACTCCTTTTTGTTTATAGTCATCATGTTGAAATTTCCTCTTTCAAATAAATGTAGGAAAAAACATGTTCCATTTCAAATTAATAAAAAAGTCGCACTATGGAGAAAAATATCAGCTTTAAGTTTTCCGTTCAGTATTGATCTGTGAATGATGACCATGAAAATCCAGATTTCTGACCTACAAATACACAAACTCAAAAATTATCAGTGAAGAGATCAATAATATGGCTATTTTATCATGTTTATGATTAATATGATAAACTTTCATTTAAATATTCAAGTACTAAATTACAGAAATCGCTTAAATTTTATAATAGTTTAGTTAAAGTACAGCTTATTTAAAATTATAATAAAAAATATAGGCCACCGATGAGTTAAATAAGATATTACATTTTTAATGCCAAAAAATGGCTTTTTTGCACCAAAGGGAGATAATTTGGAGCTTTTTCAATGATATATGCATTTTAAAAGTCATCTGGGGCCAAACCGAATTGATTGTTTTGAATGATTTGGTGTACCATATGATAAAGATATAAATAAATTGAGTTATGATAAAAAATATTAAAACATTTTTCTGAAATTGTTATACCCTAGAGCCTCCTTAAATGTCATTTGATCTCTATTGGAGAAATGTCTCATTGGAAATCAGACTGCTAAGTGTTTCTTATTTTTATATCAACCCAGCCATATTATACCTGTCTAATATCAGGAGCTTGTACATAGTTCAGTGGTTGATGTTGGTTCATACCCGTCATTTTTATTTTTCATAATGTTTTGTTTTTATAAATTAGTCTGGTATATTTGACGTTTGAATTGATGCTCTGTTTCAAATTTGGTTAGTGTTGACTTTTATAGATTACTATAACATGTATAGGGTATGGTTTGTCATTACTTACAGGTCATCAATGGCCTCTAATAAGTAATTACAATGCTTACATCCACTAAATTGAACTCTGATGGATAGTTTTCTCTTTCATCATACCACATCTTATTTTAATAAATATTTAATTATTATTCAAGGACAAAATTTTTTATAACAGTGGACTTACCATTTAGGCTTTGTTGACCTCTGTAAATCTTATTTTGTTGATAATTTCTTCTGTTTATAGTTTCCCCTTTATCTTTCATGTTCTTGCCCTACACATAAAAGGGTAAACATCATTTAATGACAAAAATAACTACTACATGTATTACATAATTAGTAGGCAACTGAAAATTTTGTCTTATTTGTATATAACATCAACTTACTCATCATTCTTGCTGTTCAATATCATGAATATTATCATTATTCTATGAATATGAGGTCACAGTAAAATTAACCTTGGCAGGCAGACATCTTTTTTTATATGATACCTTGTAGTCATTCCATACAACAAGTAGACCTATGCTTAAAAAATCTAAGGCCCAAATTAAAAATATGTTTGTTTCCCCTCCCCCCACACGGGTCAAAAATAAGCGCCCGGGTCAAAAAATTATTTTCCACAAAAAAATCGAAATTATTTTTTTCCTGAAAATAATTTGTTTCCATTTTTGGAAAGTGCTTGAAAGCAGAAGGATTGATAATCTAAATAAATACACTCAAATTGAGCACAAAAAACTGATAAGTGGCCTGGACTGGACAAGTCAAACCATTCATGTGACCATGCTATGACAATCACATCCAGTTAAAAAAAACTAGAGGCTCTCAAGAGCCTGTGTCGCTCACCTGTTAATGTGTTTACTGATGTCGGCCATCTTCGTTGCTAGGCGGGGTCATTAGACACTTTTTTTTTAAATAGATACCCTAGTATTATGATTGTGGCCAAGTTTGGTTAAATTTGGCCAAGTAGTTTTAGAAATGATTTTTATACAAGTTACAAAAATGACGAAAAGTTGTTCAATATTGACTATAAAGGGCAATAACTCCTTAAGGGGTCCTCTAACAATTTTGATCATGCTGACTTATTTGTAGATCTTACTTTGCTGAACATTATTGCTGTCTACAGTTTATCTCTATCTATAATAGTATTCAAGATAATAACCAAAAACTGCAAAATTACCTTAAAATCACCAATTTTAGGGCAGCAACCCAACAACAGGTTGTCCAATTCAACTGAAAATTTGTGAGGGGATAAATCTTATTCTGATGGACATTTAAATCTTGAAAGATTTGCCCTAAATGTCTTAGTTTTAAAGATATAAAGCAAAACCTGCATTTTACCACTATGTTCTAATTTTAGCCATGTCGGCCATTTTGTTTGGTAGGATGAGTCATCGGACACATTTTTTAAACTACAAACCACAATGATAATTGTGGCCAAGTTTGGTTAAATTTGGCAAAGTAGTTTCAGAGAAGAAGATTTTTAAAAAAGTTACAAAAAATTATGAAAAGTTGTTAAAAATTGACTATAAAGGGCAATAACTCCTTAAGGGGTCGACTGACAATTTTGATCATGTTGACTTATTTGTAGGTCTTACTTTGCTGAACATTATTGCTTTTACAGTTTATCTCTATCTATAATAGTATTCAAGATAATAACCAAAAACTGCAAAATTTCCTTAAAATAACCATTTCACAGGCAGCAACCCATCAACAGGTTGTTCGATTCGTCTGAAAATTTCAGGGCAGATAGATCTTGACCTGATCAACAATTTTACCCCATGTCAGATTTGCTCTAAATGCTTTGGTTTTTGAGTTATAAGCCAAAAACTGCATTTTACCCCTATGTTCTATTTTTAGCCATGGCGGCTATCTTGGTTGGTTTGACAGGTCACGCCACACATTTTTTAAACTAGATACCCCAAGGATGATTGTGGCCAAGTTTGGTAGAATTTGGCCAAGTAGTTTCAGAGGAGAAGATTTTTGTAAAAGTTTACAGACGACGGACGCAGGACGACAGACGACGAACGCCAAGTGATGAGAAAAGCTCACTTGACCTTTCAGGTCAGGTGAGCTAAAAAAAACCTGCCTTCCTGGTCTGTTTACAAAGGGTAGACCCGGGGAGGGGAAACAGACATTCTTTTAAATGTGGCCTGATAAAATGACAAAACCAAGAAAACTTATCATTGACCAAAGAACAATAAAATGCGGTCATGGTTTATATATGAATCTGCCATTCAGACATGCACACCTTACAATTGTTTCATATCTACCAAATATAATCTACCTGTAACTTTAAACATATAATAAACTGACAAAACAATGCAGTGTTTCATTGACCAATGAACCATGCATGAAAATGAGGTCAAGTTCATATAAAATATGACAGACAGCTAAGTGCATCTTACAATTATTTCATTCACTAAATAAAGGGGCCTTATTGCTTACAGTATCCGAAAAATTGACCAAACCACAAAAACTAAATATTTTCAAAGTTCCTTATACCCTGCCAATTTGTTATGGTTGTGCCTGTTCCAAGTCAGGATCCGATAATTCAGTGATTGTCGTTTGTTTATGTGTAACATATCTGTTTTTCAATTTTTTTGTACATAAATTAGGTTGTTAGTTTTCAACTTTCAACTTGGCTATCATGTGTAAAATCATACAAGTGTTGGGAAAACAGGAAGTTGTCGAGTGATGAATCTGAAAATGCATCACACGGTATAGCTGACTTATTTAACCCTGAAACCAAATTTCAGAAATCCTTCTATTGTAGTTCCTACGGAAAATGGGACGAAAAATATTCATCGGACGGACTGACTGACGCAAGGATGGATGGACAGACAGGGGTAAAACAGTATACCCCCCCCCTTTTTTAAAGTGGGGGCATAATTTTAATACGGGGCTATAAACACCCATGCAAGGTGTCAAAACAAAAAGAAGTAACCTAATTCTTACTTGTTAGGGGCTATTTATTTATTGTCGGTTATATAACAATACAACATATTAAAGGTCTGTAGAGCTTTTATCCGACATACATATATATGACAAGCACAATACATTTGTACATGAAACATAAAGCTCATCACTGAGATAGTAGTCTCAGATAGAGGGAGGCGGGGTCAACCAAACTCCCCTATTCAATCTGAATGCAGGACAGAAAGTCACAGTCAAAAAGTCACACACTGTCACAGGACAAAAAGTCACAATTTAGTTTTGAGATTATTTTTCTTTGAACAAGAAAACACTCTTTTTGTATTTTTCTTGAAGTTTTATACATGAACATGATGTAGCAACTTTAAATTAAAATTTATTAAAAACAAATAAATCAGTGCATTAGGTTTGCGCACATTACCATTACATTTGCGCACAAAAATCATTATGTTTGTGTGCAGCTTTTGATTACATTTGCACGCATTTTTTAACATGTAAATATAAAAAAAAAGATATAGTATGATTGCCTTTTACAGCTGACTATGCGGTATGGGCTTTACCTCGGGCTTTGCTCATTGTTGAAGGCTGTTTGGTGACCTATGGTTGTTAATGTCTGTGTCATTTTGGTCTCTTGTGGACAGTTGTCTCATTGGCAATCATACCATACCTTCTTTATATTGGCTTATGGTTGAAGGCCGTAAAGACCTCTAGTTGTTAATGTCTGTGTCATTTTGGTCTCTTGTGGACAGTTGTCTCATTGGCAATCATACCACATCTTCTTTTTTATATTATGAACAATTTCCTAAAATTAAAAATGAATATATGTAATAAAAAGATGATATTTCAAAATCTTTTTTCATTTATATTCAATCAATTGTCAACAAATTGTTTGTGACTTTTTGTCCTATTAACTTTGTTACTTTATGCCTGAGTTTGACATGTGTTTGACTTTTTGTCCTATGACTTTTTGTCGGAATGTCCTGTGACTTTCTGTTTTTGAAGAAGTCCAGGGAGTGTTAAAAAATCACATGTGCAAGTTGAGAGTCAACACTTACACAGGGACTACACAATACTTTTTCAGAATGTCAGCAAAAAAGAATCACTGGTGACAGGGGAGTGTAACCGATGAATTGATCCTGAATCAGATAAGATTTTCCCGGTACGTCTAAACACCGCTCAGGAGGACCTCCTGGGTGCACACATGCAGGGCATACAAAGTGCACTCATGGCAGACCCTATATAGTCGCCGTCGTATCTGCACACATGATGGATGTATTCGTTATAGATCGTCACACACTTCTCATTTTAGAGTTAAATTTGCAAGCAACCTCTTAAGATTCTAAAATAATAATGCTACTAAAAATATATTATTTCCCCCAATTTTCGCAATTTTTTCGCCATATAAAATATTTAGGCGACTGTGCTTTTAGTGAATATAAACGATGACGAGGCCTCACGAATAAATATAAATATGAAATATACTGGAACATCGATTAGCATAGATCGAGCAGCAGAGTAAACTTCCACATAAATCTCGAAGTTATTTACGCCGGATAATATAGACTGTGCTCTTGAATAAAGTTGTCAAATACATTAATTTGTGTTTTTTACTTCTACAAGAAATTTGATTCAAATGCTAATTACGCACCATTTGCTGAGCAGAGAATCATTCTAAGCCAGGAACCGTCTATACTAACTGATAACAGTAAGAATAGAAAGTCTCTGTAAAAAGGCAGTCAATACTAACAGAACTGTATTAACTTAATGATACATGAACATCAAGTTCCAGCACCTCACCAAGCACCCTTGCCTTGCATACTGAGATGGCAAACTGGTGTGTGTCAGCATTTTAATATAAAACGATTCAACGTTTGTTTGGTTATTTTTTAAGGATCGTCGTAAAATTATATCTAAATCTTTGTTAAAATACGATTTTAAATTTTTCAATTCTTTCTATTTCATAATTTTGTCAAAGTCTACTTTTTAAAGTTTTAAATTTTACAGAAAAAATGAATATTCCAATTTGATTTGACTGAGAAAATCTTTTTGAACTGTCATGACATGGTGTTGCAAAGCTGATTACAGGTAACTATAACATACAGTAATTTTCCATTACGACAATGCGTGTATTCTCGGGTGTGTATAACGTATAGTTTTCTAGAGAACATCCTGTCTACGTGTAATACAGATTGATGACATTATACAACATTTCTTTGGTTAAATGTGATAAGGTATGATCTGTGTCCATTCCCTATTTCAACACCACTAATTTTTCGAAGAAAAAAAATCAAAAAAAAAATTATATGAAATTAAGAAGAAAAGTAGCAAATATAAACTTCAGTAATTGCGCATTGAGTAAACATAATTCCAATATTGCATGAACAAATCCGTGAGAAAACGTATATATACATGTATGAATAAAGATGTGTTTTAAAAGACCTATTGGCATTATTTCACACTAGGACCTAAGATAACTAGAACTAAGCAATGGTTGATCCAGAAATTTTCATAAGTGGGGACTCATTGACTGCCTTAGAGGGGTCACGTCCAGTCATGCTTCCGTGATTCCCTATATAATCTACCATTTGTTTCCCAAGATTTAGGAGGGGGTGGTACACACATATATATATAAATATACCTCTGCAGCGGAGCCAGCCATTTGAAAAGAAGGGGGTCTCAACCCAGGACAAAAGGGGGAGGGGGTGGTTCCAACCATATGTCCCCATTCAAATACATTGATCGTTCAAAAAAAGGGGTGGTTCCAACCCCCGAAACCCTCCCCCTGGATCCGCCACTGATACCTAGTATGCATATAATTAAGAACAGCTTTGAATATATGCATATATAAAATAATGGTACGTTTAAAAACCGTTCAGGATCTCCTGGTTGCACACAGGACATTAAGTAACTTAGGACATGTATATATAATAGTAAGAGTTCAGGGTATACATTCGATAACTAACATATTTATAATTTTGTAATTTTTGTTTTGATAAAATCAGAGACATATAATACATGTATTGAGACATATATATAATACATGTGTCTCTGAAAAAATCAAACCATCTTTAAAGAAGTTATTTCAGTTTGAATCGACTGTCTTTTGCATTAGAATTCCAAAACGTTAATGTTATTTACAAATGCCAAAACCTGCAAGAAAGAAACATTTATATTCGGTGATTTTTACACTAAACGTTTTCGTAATTTGTTTTAAAAATATTAAAAAGTACATGTACATCGTTTTTTCAAGATTTGTATAGTAACTGGTTTAATTAAGTCCCCTTGATGAAATTTAAATTGCGAGACGCTAATTAATAAACTATGATCTATCTATCGGCATGCGTCGTTATTTGGGATACGTCACGGATGACCGATGGTCATATTCAATACGATATACCAATCATCATTGGAATTTGGGCAATTGATCTTTAATAATTAGTACTAATTGGTGATGGCAGAGAATAAGTCGCTGGTGATGGTTAAAAACATATAGAAGTAAACTTTGCAAAAAAAAAGGTTTCCTCGGAAAAAATTATGAAAATATATGAATATGCTAAATAATTTTTTTTTCCGAAATAATAATTAAAGACGTTTAGAAATAACAAATTTTCACAGTTGGGAAATTTTCAATTCAAGTTATTTCATTTTGAAAACGTTGAAAAATATAGATCTTATTATATGTTAAATGTGGGCCGCTTTGAGATCAACTTGTGAAACCCTGCATAATTAGGGTTTGTCTACTTTCGTCTTTTTATTTTACCAAACATTCTATAATCAAGGATTTGTACAAGGCCTTGTTATAATGAATATTATCGCCAATATCACCATAATTAAATAAAGAACAGATACAATATTCGCCTAAAGAGTTTGCCATCTAACAATTCAAAATGAAATGTTGAGTCGAAACTGAGTTACCAAATCTATAAAAAGAATCACTATTTTAGTCGAAATTAAACTGTATATAATATTCTTTTTTTCAAAACTCCTGAAATAATTTAACATTAACTATAGAGAGCTTACATATGCAAATCTGTTTAAAAGTATGTGAGCGTAAAAAAAATTTGTTTATTACCCCCCCTTTTTTCCTTCTATAAAATTTAATTGTAAACGATTTTCGTTCTTAATTTGTGTTTGCTCATTAACTGGGGTTCATGCTGTAAAAAAAAATGTCTCCTTGTGTAAAAGTTATTGATAAGAAAAAATTGAAGCTTCCAGAAGAATAACGGTACGTCTAAACACCGCTTGAAGGACCTCCTGATAGCACTCATGACATACGAAGTGCACTCAGGACCCTTTATAGTCATCGCACACAGGATGGATGCATATATTCTTTATACGCTTCTTATTTTAGAGTTAAATTTGGTAGAATTTGTAATTCTTAGAAAATAATAAGGGCACGTGTCACTGATTACACAACTACTGAGCCATGAATTATCCAATCAACAAAATTAATTGGATTATCTTTATTGTTGTTTTATACATTGTGTTGTTAGTACAGTGTGACCATGCGGGAAGTAATATTGTGACGTCTAGAATGAATATCACGATGTTTTAAGATTTTCGTCTTTTATTAAAATTTCGTTCCATAAATTTTTAAGTTTTATTCTTAATTTTATTATCATGTCCTGGACCAGTAATTAATTCTTTGCACGAGTTTGAAAAGGGAAATAATTATAAATGTTCACACTTTAAAAGAATTTATATTAATTAAAGTTTTGTATATGTAATCCGTTCTAAACGGTAAAAGCCGTACTTTTCAAACAATCAAACTCATATACATGTAGTTAGATGTTATTTCTCATTTTTATCGAACTTGTCAAGGAATTTTATTTTTGAGTTTTCTCTAATTAAAGTCGTTTTGTCCAGTTTCACAAGCCTGAAACGAATTTCAATGCGAAAATAAATTCTGAAAATGAACTTGTCTCCGTTTTCGTCTCCGTTTTTTGAAAATTATGATATTTTGGGTATAATTATTTCTAAAAAATATGTAAGTTAGATTGTAGTAGCGAGAAATTTTAAAAAGAAGATGTGGTATGATTGCTAATGAGACAACTATCCACAAAAGACCAAAATGACACAAACATTAACAAAGAAAGACTATTTCGAAGACAGTTTATTGACACGAAATCCGTTCAAACCACGACTAAGTCTTCGTGCACAGATTTCCGTTAAGGTTAAACTGAATATTGTACATAATTGTCTTCTCTTGTATAATGGTTTGTTGAGAATAAAGATATACAAATGTAATAAAATTTGATATTCAGTCAACATTGTGTTTGTTTAAAAACTTGATTTAGAGAGAGAGATAGAGGAAAGAATCACACTGAAAAACAAAAATCGAACTTGTTACAGAAAAAAAAACGCAACTATAAAATAATTTTCTTTATTCGTGAACTGCAAAACACAACAAATTAATTTACCCGTCATCATGAAAAATAAACTGAAAAAGCACATCGAATGAGATATATGTTTTATTTTTTCTATATGCAAATTCATGTTAAAGGTAAAACTGAACTAAACAATACAACTCCTAAAAAACAATAAAGATAATCCAATCAATTTTGTTGATTGGATAATTCATGGCTCAGTAGTTGTGTAATCAGTGACACGTGCCCTCATTATTTTATAAGAATTAACATATCTATCTAAGTTCGATTCAGGCGCGGATCCAGAGGGGGAGGGGGGTTCCGGGGGGGGGGGGGGGTGGAACCCCCCCTTTTTTGGCCGATCAATGCATTTGAATGGGGACATGTAGTTGAACCCCCCCCCTTTTTTTTGCCCTGGGTCAGGACCCCCCCTTTTTAAAATGGCTGGATCCGCCCCTGCGATTTCAACTTCTACCAAAATTTAACTCTAAAATAAGAAGCGTATAACGAATATAAACATCCATCATGTGTGCAGATATGATTACGGTAATGGGTCCTGAGTGCACTTTGTATGTCCTGAGTGCACTCAGAAAGTCCTGAGCGGTTGTTTAGACGTACCCGAAGAATAAATCATTTCCTGAACCTAAAATACATTTATCTGTAATTAAAGAAAATTCGCCTAAAACATTCTCTCATATATTTAAACAATTAATTGTAAAATAATTAATTCAACGTCGGACTTTCTGTCTGTTTACTAATACTTTTCTTGTTCAGTTTAGTTTATACCCATAATAGATGAACGGAAATAAGTACTTTTTTTAGGAAAATTTACAATTAGATGAACGGAATTAAGTACTTTTTAGGAAAATTTACAACTCAAATTTTCAAAAACAAAATTCTACACTTTTTACCTGGATGTTTTTCTCTGTCTCGAAGCCGCAACCTTTGACCCCGTATCAAACGTAGCGACCAACACCTCACATGACGTATTCTCGATGTTGAGGTATTGACAATATACAATCACATTTATCAATATACAGCAAGTAAGTAATTTGGTGTTGAATGCCAGTAGATCAGAATTTGTTAATTGAACTTCACCTGTTTAAGGGGCACTAGCTGCCAAATTCATGTTCTTCATCGATTTTAATAAAATTCACATAACGTGTATATAGTGTTGAATTGTTTATTAAAATGTTGCGCACAATCTTGGCTGATATGCATAAAACCATTATATTTCATGACACTGCATGAAAAAGAAATTGACTTATCGCATAATACCAGAACCAGAGACATATATATTGTATCTAATATCTCTGCCAGAACTAAAAAATAAACTACAGTAAGTCCACATACACATAAGAGGGTATGGATGTGAATTAACAGAATAGAGAACAAAGGACAAAGAAAAAAAAGGAATAAAGAATAGTGAAAGAAAGAGAATAATGGAAAAAAGTGTAAGTTATTAAAAATATAACTAAAACAAGAATGTGTCCCCAGTACACGGATGCCCCACTCGCACTATCATTTTCTATGTTCAGTGGACCGTGAAATTGGGGGTAAGAACTCTAATTTGACATTAAAATTAGAAAGATGATACCATAAGGAACATATATACTAAGTTTCAGGTTGATTGGACTTCAACTTCATCAAAATCTACCTCGACCAAAAACTTTAACCTGAAACAGGACGAACGAACGGACGAACGAACGGAGGCACAGACCAGAAAACATAATGCCCCTCTACTATCGTAGGTGGGGCATAAAAAGAAGACAGAAAAAAAGACACCCCTCCGAGACGAGCCTTACATGCACTGTTATTACCCAAGGTTAATTTTACGGCGGCTCATTTTATTTTAGCTTACAAATAAACATTATTGACAAGTTTCCTTCCCCTGCATTCTCGATCCCACATGTAAATAGCACGGTGATTTCAAAAAGACATTGATACATCATTACAACACTTGCCGTCAGTATTTGAATATATTGATTAAGAAGGTATAGAAGATTAATGCACGCACACTATTATCCACCACTGGCCTAAATAGTTAGTCCGCAAACAACGAGGGTCATAAAAACCCAGCACTTTGAACACAGCCACCGGCATGGTGTGAATCTGAAAGCTTCCCACTATCCATTTCTACCCATAGAAAACTTTTGCCTTTCATTTATCAAAAATGAAATATGTTGATATTAATGGTATATAAGAATTATTGGGGAATTCAAACCATTCCTATTGTAAGTGATAAAACTAAATTTATATCAGGGTGATTGAAATGAGGAAAAAAAAGGAGTTCAGGGCCCCCTGTTTGGGAAAAGAATTGGTTGATTATATATGGAATCACTGAGTCATGGCAGGAGCAGGCCCCTCTTAGGCAGTCGGTGGGCCCCACTTATGAAAAATTCTGGATCCACCACTGTGGTCGTGGTGGTCTTCAGTTGTATTATCTTTTAAAAAAAAAATTACACCTGTATAGTGTATATTCTTTAGTGTAAATCAAGGGAAAATACTGTGAACTCTCTGTGCATTGGGGCTTATTAAAAGGTATTTCGGGGGGAAGAAAGAAGGGAGGGTGAGTCCATGGGAGGTAATCCCCACCCCTTTCAATTTGAGAATATGCTATTATCTTGTAAACGGTCCAGATCCCCATCCCTAAACCATATATATTCTTGAATGGGACGATAAAACAAATCAAATGAAATTAAAAGGAGGTCTTTGGGGGTTACCCCACTCTGTTCAATTTGAGAATGTGCTATTATCTTGTGAAGGATCCAGATCCCCACCCCTAAACCATATATATTCTTGTCGGGGACAATAAAATTAATAATGAAATAAAATAAAAGTGAAGTCCCACCCCCTCTAGTTTGAAAACTTGTAAACGGTCAAGATCCCCACCCCTAAACCATATTTATATATTCTTGTATAGAACAATAAAACAAATCAAAGGAAATATAGGGAGAGTCCATGGGGTTCACCCCCACCCCCACATGTTTGAGAAACTTTTAAATGGTTGAGATCCCCTGTCATCCAGTGGTTAGGTGAAAAAATTTCAGGATCCCTGATCCCCACCGTCAAACCATATATATTCTTGTATGAGACAATAAAACAAATCAAATGAATATAGGATCATTCCCTTTGTCTTGGGTTGGGAACCCCCCTTTTTAAAATGGCTGGATCCGCCCCGGCATACCATCTAGCTAGCTATAAAGGCTTTAAAAATATAAATCAAACAAGGAAATTAACAGTGTAGGCAACTGTTTTGAATTTAAAAAAAAGTCTTTTACATATATATAACAATGTTAAATTTTTTGTGCATTTATTTTTGCTTATCGTATTTTCAATAATAGACAAAATTGCATGATTGAATATTGTAATTTAAGAAAAATCAGCATACATGATATAAAATGGGAAGTGGAAACTGGGAATTTGACAAAGAGACAACAACCCAATCAAAGAGCAGACAACGGCCGAAGGTCACCTATGGGTCTTCAATGCAGTGAGAAAAATTCGGCACTGGTCTTCAGCTCATAAATATGTATCAGAAATGAAAACGAGATACAGCTTTCAGTTGTATTAATAAAAACCTCACAATAAGTTCTGAATATCAGAATATACAGTATTGCAAGATTCTCTCAAAATGTACACATAGAGCTGAAAAACTGTCAGTGACTGTAAAATTAATCATGCTTACATTAAAGTCCATGGAGTCCATCTTAATATGCATACTCTCGTACAAAGGAATATAAGTATGCAATAGACATCAAGTTTTCAAAAATAAGAGTATCTATGCCATTAATTTACGACAAGATCTTAATCAAGTAATAATTTCGGTTTGTTTAAATATTTCGGAGGTTAGTATGACCTCCTCTTTGGTGATGATGTTTTCGTTTTAAAGTTGGGAAAATTGTTTGTACATGTACCAACAAAAATAAAAACACAAATTCAATCTAGAATTATGTTTTTATCATTTTTTTATGTTTAGGTTGTCAGCAAGATGAAAAGGACAAGTATGCAGTTCAAAATTCAAAATGTGGATAAGTTGAGGTTCTAGGTCTTACCTTTGCAGATTTTCATATTTTGCATGAATGAATTCAAAGGTTATATGATGGACAGCAGAGAAAGAAAAAAACAACTTTTCAATTATCCTGCTCCTGGATAAATGTAAAACATCTTGTTTTTCGGTAAGTTTTATGCTCTGTTTTAATAGTGTTAGTGCATTCATCTTTCCAGTCTTTCCTCTAAATTGTAAGTTTTTGATGAGTGTTCACCATGAATTTCAGTAAGTAACTTGTGGATTTACATGTATATACTCAAAATTTAGTACTAATATTAATGGGATTTTAGCATGACATCCTGCCAAATGCTTGTTAATCATGTTTATGTTCCAGAACAAACAAGTATTTGGACTGTACGCATACAGTCTGCCCAATTTTAAGAAGTTGGTCAAGTTTATTACAAACAAATGTACAGTACAGATCAACATAACTGAAATCTTTAATAGATTAATACAAAAAGTTTAATTGCAGTTAAAATAAAAACACAGGTTTGGTTGAGCTGGTACCAGACAGTACAAGTATACTTAAATGGTCTGACTGTACACATATGGTGGGACTGTAAGTTCTGGACCATAAAAGTAAGATCCGAATACTGATATGGTCTGGAACATTTATACATGTCTTAAAATTAATATCAAACACATTTGTGTTTTTGAACTTGGTAATAAGTTATGTGATAGAACTATAATGATATCCCATTTTTACTTTTAATAAAGAAGAAGATTATTGATGTATGTTTAAATGTATATTAAAATGAGACAGCAAGCCAACAACACAAAAAAAAAAGGATAAAACATACATATTTTGTTTGTATCAATGTTATAATTTCCAATATGTTCAAGGTATTTTTTCATTGAAATAAAACACAAATTGAAATCTGTCTGAACTTCAAAAGCTTAAAGAAATATTGTTTCTGTTGTCTGCATTTTGTATAATATATTGCAAATTCTTGTGAATAATGGAATGTTAATTAAAAGTTAAAACTTTAGACAACTATAATAACTGTTATTATAGTTGTCTAAAGTTTTAACTTTTAACATTGATCTTTATACTGTAAAATTCATAAATTATTGCGTGCATTTATTATTGCGCTTCTGTCATTTTAGACTTAAATGCGATTTTAAATTTTACGATTTTGAAAAATCCTGTTTAAATCCATATAAAATATTTCATAATACGAGTTTAAATTATTGCGTTTACAACTCCGTTGCATTTTTCGCAATAAATAAAAATTTGCATTAATTCCGAATTTACAGTATATATATATATATTATGTATATAACTTGGGAAAATACCCAAATTTTATAAAGAAGAATAAATTAATTGATTGTTATATGGTATTAGAATAGGAAGATGTGGTATATTGCTAATTTGACAACCCTCCATCAGAGACCAAAGGATGTAGGCCGTTAGCAACTGATGACACTGGACAACCTTTAACAATCAGTAAAATCCATACCGCATAGCTATTTTTATTGAAAATCATATTATTGCTACATGTATGAAAACAATTTTGTATAATCCATTACTTTAGATTTTATTGGTTCTTTTTCAGAAGGATTGAAATTCACCACCTAAAATAAATGGAGAAAACATAGAAACAAGACCAGAATAAATTCAAAGAAAAAAGTTGGATCAGTTATTATTTTCATCACTCAGTCAATGATTTGAAGTTCTTTTAAATTCAAAAAAATATTGAAACCACAATAATGTCAAAGTTCTGTGCTGAATGTCCAAAAAGTGGACTATACCATCAAACAATGCTGGATGATAAGAAACTATTAATGTTTTGTGTTGAGGGATATTGTGAAAAAAATAGATTTACTTAAATAGCTACTAGTATGTTAAGCCTACCAATAGAGTTTTTATTGATTTCAAATGGCAAATAATTGTGTTTCAAGAAAGTATTCTATAATTCATGAATAAACATATATTGATACTTACATTATCTGCTTTGTTGTTTAAAAGTTTAGTTTTGAACAGTTAAAGAACAATATGCTAAATTAACATTTCCTAAGAAAAAAAGATATTCAATTAAAAAGATTCATCTTATAATAATTTACTACCAAATAGAATACATTGTAACATACACATTACTGTTTATTTATATCTATATATTTACAATTAGAATCCCATAGGATTTTAATTTGTCCCATGGGATATTAAAAATCCCATGGGATAATAAAAATCCCATGGGACAACAAATATCCCATGGGACTACAATAATCCCATGGGACAAAAAAAAATCCCATGGGATTTAACCAAAATCCCATGGGATAATGGTAAATCCCATGGGATTTTGCCCTGTCCCATGGGATATTGAAAATCCCATGTTTTTATAATTCAAATTGCAAAATAAATATGAAAGTAACTGTAGAAAACTAATGAAATTATTGAATCCCATGAAATTCTGCACATTTTGGTTACATACATGATATTGTAGCTCTTGTTTGAGGCGGCGGCGGATTTGCAAATGAGTGTTTTGCAAATTAAAAGTGTCCAGTGTTTTTTTTAAATTCGTCTTTGCTGTCCAGTACTGAGGTTTCTTACTCCGTTTTTTTTAATACACAGCAGCGCCATGGTCGCATAATACACCTGTCACGTTTTCAAAGTTCATTTCTCTTATGCATGGTTGTTTGATAATGTTTGATAAATTACAAGACAAATAAATAAGCTCATTTTTCTTATTTGTTATAAGCACAAATTAATAATTTTGGCGCTATATTTACCCGAGATAACCAGCTGAAACCAAATATGAAATTGTTATATAATATGCGATATACTCGATTAACTTATGTTTTCTCTTCTTTTTTTTCTTTAGGTGTTAATGTACTAAGAAAGACATTTAAACTAGATTCTGAATACTGATGCATGACTCTCCCATGCATGCATACCTGTCACAGTTTATAGGTAGCAATGACTTGCATGTAATACGGTCGGTTGTTTTAAATTGTTTAATATTTAGAAAAAAACTTAGATTTCAATAATTGTACAACATGTTTTGCTACCATAATCTAAATCTATAGAGATGCACATACATGTCAATTCAATCGATAAAATGTCTTATTTGTAATTAGGAGACCTTGAGACTGAATAGTGAACAAGTCGGCCAAGAAACAGACCAAACATGTTTAATGATGTGGAAGCCGGGCATGACGTATTTTCCTCGCTCTGTAAATCTTACTGCAGATGATACAACATGGTTCTTATTGATAATCATATTTAACAATGCAAAAATGAATTTATACTTAATCGGTCTGCCAAAACATTATTCAAACATAGCAAACTAATTTATATGCAAAATTTGCAGTTGTTCGCGTCTAGGTTTTTTTTTAAATGATAACTAAAGCGCTATCAAGGTTGATATTTTAGACTTTAAAACATGTTAATGAAGTCTTTACACTAAATCCAATGGATGTTAAAAGTGTACTGATTGATATTTCGTAATGTTACACCACTGCCCTATGTTAGGAGTAGAGTTGATGCATGTTCGAAATCATGAGCCTGTAACTCAGTGGTTGTTATGTGTTGTTGTGTGTTGTTGTGTGTCATTTTTATTCATTATTTTGCACTTTAGTCAGGCCGCTAGTTTTCTTGTTTGACATATTTGACCTTTGTCAAGAACTCGAACCCTTGTTTACGAATGATTTCCTTGTACCGATGATAACATTTTACAAATGTTTTGACTAGTTTGCTATTTCGAAAACCCTAATGTAACGATTTTTCAGAAATACATAGATTTATATCGTTAAAATCAAATACGTTGCTTTATACCGTGACGGGCGAATTGAACAAGTTGGGATATATATATAAACAAACGGGACGTCACCATCTAAACATGAATTATTAACAATAGGAAAGTAGAAGGGCACCAAGTTTTCATTGTTAGTATTATCTTTATTTAAAGTTAGTTCAGCAGGATACATCTCTTTTATGTACACGGTGTATCGTAGTAGTCTCAGACATAATGAAGTTGTGTCTTAATTCCAGCCTATTTATTTCGAGTTAAGATTAAACATATTGTATCTGAATAAACGCAAATTGGATGAGACATAAATCAAACTGATCACTTATGAAGTTTTTTTCCATAGAACATATTTAACATTACAATACCACATAAGATAATATTGACGGAATGGAAACGGGGAATGTGACGAAGAGACAAAGCGTTTTAAAATACTGAGTTCCAATTTCTCTTTGAAATAGGGGTCCTTCTTCACGGTAACAATGAGCATTGAGACAACTCTCAACAAGAGACCAAATGCCACAAAAATTCACAAGTATAAGTCACCGTACAGCCATCTACAATGAGAAAAGCCCATACGTATAGTCAGCTTAAAGGCCCTGAAATGACCCTAGGGTCGTGGTTTTTCGAGTGATTTGATCGGGCTTTTTCGAGTGTGACCACTTTTTTCGAGTGAATATGAACAAAAATGTAAACAAACAGACTTCATCTCTAACAAAACGTGATATAGACGCTTGTGTTTAATATACAAAGTTATATTATGTATAATAGTATTTGATATAGAAAGATTTTACTAACCCGACATTATTTTTCGTTAAAAAAAGTTAAAATAAGCCTTGAAATGCTTTAATTCCAAAATACAGAATTAAGCCATTTTTATACACATAACACTGATAATGTTGAAGGAAATGCATACAAGGAATCTATATATCCTAAGAAATACAGACACTTTACAAAAATTCTTTTTCTTGCATTGAAAACGACATTTTGAGACTAAATTCATTTATTTATGTTCTGGGTTTTTTCGAGAGCAGTCCGGGCTTTTTCGAGTGTGTCCATTTTTTTTCGAGTGATTATACAAATTGCCTATAGTTTAAAATGCTTTTTGTCAGTGTATTTATGATTAAAAATAATAAACAAAGTTTCAAGTTAAGTACTTTTCCAAGCATGAAGCAATGCATTTGTAACATTGATAATGGTGTTCTAACACTTCCATGTTATAAACATTCGTTCATTTGTATATATTTTGCTGTTAGTCATATTTTATAACTTTCATGTACAGTACATATTCTTGATGTCAACAATATAATGTACGCATACATAATTTGGATTGAGACGTACATACAGATGTTTGTATTCCTGATGAGCTATTCGTTTCATTGTTTATTATGTATAAAATCTAATTCAAATGTTTTTGTGTATTGGAATAAAAATCGAGCGAATTAATTGTGTCTGTGTTTTATTTTTTTTATTTTTCATTCATTTTTTTTTTATGTTGGGGTGGGGGTCAGGCCTCCATTAGCAGAATGTGTTTTATTACATAGAATGTTGATTCGTCTTTGCTGTCCAGTACTGGGGTTTCTTACTCCGTTTTTTTTTTTAATAAACAGCTGCGCCATGGTCGCATGATACACCTGTCACTTTTTCAAAGTTCATTTCTCTTATGCATGGTTGTGTTTTATTATCTATTTCTTGCATGGATAGAAAGTTCTCGTATCATCACTACACAGAGTGTGATATGAAAATACGAAATCTGCGTTAATTTGATCTGCTGGTGTCACACCTCCAATTACTCCCTCCTATGTAGATAGAACCTATGTAAAAGTAGCTCTACTCTGACATAAAATAGGGATTTAGATGTCCTTGCTTACTTAAACTAACCAACAAATTTTCAAAAATCAAACTGTTGGTGAAATAGAAATATATTTAGACCATTTTGAGCCAAAATTTACTTGTCTATAAGTATGATTGCGCTCCACGGTATACTAATTGAAGATTTCGAGAAAACCAAGGGTTATTTTAGGAGTACCTCTTTTCGAAGGTCAGTTTTTTTCTCAGAAGGCTTTAAGGGTATTGGCATGTAGAAAGATGATACATGTACATGGTGTCTAGGAAGTTAAACTTAGGGTAAGATATTCAGAAAGCTGTGAAAATTGCAAAATTTGGTAGAACAGATAGGGAATTTTAATTGGTGGTCTGACACCTTATACATCATCACAAGACGATATTACGGCATTTCCACTGGCTATTCGTCAGGTCATTGATGACCTTCAAAGGTTACGACGATGTGCAAATTGCTAGAACAACGATTCTCGGAATTTTTAGTTTTTATTTACGCTATGAGAGTGTTAACCGTATTAAAGGCTCTATTGAAATTAAATAACTCGAGTTGATAAAAAGCGATCTATCCTCACTCGTTATGACGCCTATAAATAATTTCTCAATTTCAAAAACTTAACTTTTACAACACAGGCGCTTGATAGTGGGTCTTCCAATGGATAGAAACAAGTGCCTGTGTTTTACAATAATCGTCTCGTCTGAAACTACTTGACCAAGTTCATTATAGATAGAGATAACTATAAACAGCAAGAATGTTTAGTAAAATCAGATCTACAAACAAGTCACCATCACCAAAACAGATAATTTTGCCATGAATTCTATTCTTGTCTTTAATGTTGAAGAGTGCCCCTTGTTTGACATGCACTGCAGCAAATAGACTAAGGTGAGTGGCACAGGCTCTTAAGAAACTTTATAATGTTTAATAAAATCCCATAACTCGGAAACGTAAAATCAATAATTTCTAAAAAAAAAACTGAAAGGGATGATAACTCAATAGACAATTCACCAAAGTTTCATGTAAATTGTCACAACGTTTTTGAGTTTTTGTCCGACATGCTGACGATGGACGAATGGACAACGGGGTACCATAATACGTCCCGTATAAAAATTCCATGATTCACCACGAAATTTTTATTTACTTCGACAACAAAAGTACAAAAGTGGAAAGGGATTAATATAAGATGCAATAACTTGTTTCCCAATCAACTATCAATAACTATGTTTAAACTAACAAAAGCACCATGAAATGAAGTTAAAAAGAATATGAGTCTCCTGCACTTTTTTTCTAAATACCTTTTATAAAGGATCTAATAATTTCTAATTTAATACTGGAAAGTTGTGGTACGGAACGATTTCCGAACAGAAAACTTGCATTAAATTAAAAAAGGTTAGTTTTGATCAATGTAGCATTATGTTTTTGAGAATAAATAATATTTTCATTCATTAAATTACAGGCATAAACTAGAGGTGAATACTGACATTTTTGTGCTTTGCAAAGAATATTACCATAAACGATTGGAGGTAAAATACCTGAACGTATAAGATGTCTGCATGTTGAGTTATATTTACGAACTATTTCCTTATACCGATGATAAAATTTAGTAAATGTTTTGACTAGTTTGTGATATCGAAAACCCTGGTGTAATATTTTTTCAGTAGAACAGGGATGTCCTGCTTTCCATTGTATAAAGCACCCTATATTTTTAGATTTTAGTTGTGTACAGTAAATCTTATAATGAAATATTGCCATGATAAGGCCTAAATATTTTTACCTTTTAATTGCGTAAATTATTTATCAGTCGGCTTAAATATTTTAGTTTTTATCCGTGTCCAGTAAATCTAAATTTTTAAAGTTATCAAGTTGTGGAAAACTTTTAGTGCATAGCCACTATATAAGTTTTAATTAACTTCCGTCTGGATTATACCGTTGAGGAGGTGTTCCATTATTGGAAGGATATACATATAGAAGAAGAAGAAGAAGATACGGATTCCCTGTATCTGTCCGAGATTGTATCAACTTTTACATAATCAACATGTCGACTATCGACGAGAAAAACAATTTTGATTCACCTAATTTAAATGAAGATAATTCTTGCAATGAGTAAGCAATAAACGCAAATAACACGCACGACTAATGGTTTATCATGGAAATGCTCATCTGTCCTATATAGAGCTCAAACCATAAAATGAAAAGAATAACAGGAATTCCTAAACCGGCTAAAATTTCATCATAACAAATGGACAAAAATGTCTGTAATGTATGTAAACTCAAAAACTACTCTGAGTACATACCAACCTGTGCATTTGGAAATATCAAAAAGTGGATATTTGCCCACCCAAAATAGATGCGCTGCTTCGTCGCTTCTGGTGCCGACTGACGGCCTTGGAATTATATAAATCGGGCATCAATCTGTGAAAACTGTTAAAATATGGAAAAATAAAAGTTGGCAGGTAGGTGAAACTTACATAAATTAAAAGATAAATGAAAAATGAACAGATTGATGCCCGATTTATATAATTCCAAGGCCGTCAGTCGGCACCAGAAGCGACGAAGCAGCGCATCTATTTTGGGTGGGCAAATATCCACTTTTGATATGGGACGAGCTCTGACGTCTCACGGACCCAGCTTGTCTGGCAAAACAGCCGTTGGATGTCAGAGTAATCTCGGACTAGTTACACACAAACCTAATCCCATTTCAGAATTTCTGTATAGAGATTTTCCGATAATCAACCCCCACAGAATCCCTTATCAAGGTAATTTATTCTTATTATTTTGATATCATTTTCTTCACTACCTTATTATGACTCAATGACCTTTCTCTTACTTAAGAGATGTATGCTGACTGTATTACTGAATCCTGAATCTTTTGTTTACTGACCTCCCACTTTTATTGAAGGAGACCAGAATGTAAATTTTTTATTTTTTTATTTTCAGGAAAAAACACTACATGTCTTCATGTCTTGTGACTATATACATGATATATATACAGTACGGGTAGGGACTTATTTTTATGGATGTCTTAATCCGTCTAGATGTCAGACTGGTCGGACAGTTGTCCCAGTGTAATAAACACCTGCTGTGCAATATCCAAGTGGAAGGTCGTAAATCAATCTGTACCAGCTTGATTAGAATTAAATTTTACCTGTACAGATATATAAGTATTTATGGGGGATAGATCAATGTAAAATATTGTTTTGTATTCAAAGAGAAAGAATAAAAATTAAAATTAAATATAAGAATAAAAATTAAAATTAAATATAATTTTTTTTTTTTTATAATTTGAAAATGAAATAAAGACGATTTTTAACAATATATTGTGTTGCCAATTATTTCAATAGTTTTGTGCCAATACACACCTGTCAATCATTTCTCGCAAGTGAAACATTTTGGTCAGACAGATCACTCGTGCTTTCTATTTTGACATATTTCCCGTTAATCTCTTTGAAAGTCAAACAATTGGTTTCCTTTAATACAATATTTATAACGCCGACATCATATTTCGATTCCTATTTTTTTTAATTTTATTTAAAATTGTTGACACTCGAGATAATATGCCTTTCTATTTTCATGTCTGATGGAAATGGCCGGTGTTATAAATATATTTTACAAGTTGTATCAAATCGATACACGAAAATCAAAGTTTAACCTTATATAGTTTATTGAATAAATGCACATTTATACCCCAATGGGGTTGAAGGCTTGTCGTACTAGTCATGATCAGCTGTCTTTACTTTTTCGTCGTACTTCTAGTCATTCTAAAGCTCGCGCACTCAGTATGATTTTTTAGATCGATGTTGTATTATTTCCGAAGTTTAAAGGAGGTCTCCAAATAGATTATTTAAATGGGAATCCGGGAAATAACTAATAAAAATAAAACAAAAAATAGTTAAAGAAGACTAAATCGTGTTTTGATTATACATGTATGTAAATCGATTAAATTTCTATTCTGGTAAATCGATCAAGAGCCTCAAAACTAAAGCACAATACTGTCAATCATTCCACATCAAATTTAATCATGAATGAATTTTCCCACGGTCAGTAAGGTCACCTGTGTTTACTGTTACGACATTTCCCGCCATATAAAAATCTCGTGCAGTGGACAAAATCGATCTTTAAAGTATCTTTTATTAGCATTCAATATTATTGTGAGTGGAATCAAGTTTAACTTAAAGTTCAACCACCTGCACATGCTGTTGATCACTAATATGTGTATGATGGAATTGTCTTTTCACGGCAATTTTTTCTTTTAGATTGCTATAAAAAATATAACATACAAGTTTCCTCACAAGTTTCCTTTTTTACATGGATTGTGCGTAAATTATATTATGCAACTAAGTTCGGGATTTCGGGATTAACCCTTCGGGAACTGGGAATTTTTTTTCTCGCGATGTCGGGATTTAAATTTATTTAAATTCGGGACCTTCCGACTTCGTGTTTTTAAGCCCGGGATTTCGAGATCCGGACCCCTTTTACCCCCTACCCCCAAATGCAGATCAATTATATTAATTTAGCATAATGAACAAACACGGAAATCTTAAAATAAACTTATGGCCGGGAAGAATCAATATTTTCTTCTAGTGTTATTATTTGCGTTCTATTTTAGTTATACATCTCCAACTTTCGGACAATATTTGTTTACAGTAAAAAGTAAAAACTACAAAGAATCATCAAGCTACTAATAATATACAAGTATTGCTCACTGTAATTATTTTTATCTCGGAACTGACACAACACAGAGTGAGACTGAATATTAAATAAAAATTATAGAAATATTTTGCATGTGACCGGCGGGTCCGCGTCAAACTAAAACGTATGCAGCAGCACTTGAGACAGCATTCTGCTAATCAATGGATTTACGTGGAAAATAAATCGGCAAAATAAAAATAACCGTAAGCTTCAAGAAATAGAATACATGTAAAAATATATATATTTAAAAAATTTATGCAAACAAATAAAAAAAAGATACATAAAAAAAACAAAAACGAAAAGGAACATAAAATAAAAATTATTTTTAGGAACAAAGAAAATAAATAACAGTTGAAATATCAAAACCATAATTAACAAAAATAGGCTATTTTTATTAAACAAAGTTTTCTCCAGTACTTCACCTGTAAAAATATTTTATGTCAAATACGATGTGCAACTAATATATAATCAATAAAGTGACTGAGAGGACAGGTTAAAATTACAGGTAACCTGATTCTGAAATCAGTGAACCGTAATTCTAGCAACACGGATTAAGATGAAAGGACCATTCACACCTGGATCTGTTGATTAATGACCATACTACCTACCATAAAAATGTCCGATTATTCATATCCGACTAGACGGATTAAGACATCCATAAAAATAAGTCCCTACCCGTACTGTAGCTACACTACAAAAGACAACAGACCTTTTACTTACATGACATATCACATGTTTTATTTGCATGTATAAACATTAACTTTTATACTTTAAGAAATAAACAAGAAATGACAATACAACCAGATAATAAAGCAGTTTACCATTGGAGAGATGTCACTTCAGAATTTATTGAAGCAGCAGGAGAACTAGAATTAGGAGAATTGTTACACGATGCCTCGTAAGTAACATTTATCCATTATGTATACATGTGTATTTTTAGACTTGTTTTGTAGCTTTAGTGTTATTTTTTTAACTTAAATTCTTTTTATTTTCACCAAGGTATCTTCTTTTCTGGCTTTTCTTGTAAAGTTAAAATAAGCTTGAAACTTCTTCTCAATAACTGGCAAACTGGCAGCCCTGTTGGTATATGTACTGACCACCAAAAAGTTTGGTAGGGAGCCAGTTTTGAATAGTGGTGGTCTAGATCTTGATGTCTAACTAAAAATGTGTGATTGTTTTATTCTTGTTTAGGCCCTCAGGTATAAGGTATATTGATCGCAGTGTATATCAATATCCTCATGACCACCATGCTAAATATGGTTTCAAGAACTCTGAAAAGAATAGCTTTTAAAATCAATTTGAGTTTATGTTATATAAATATTTATCCTGCTTTGTACTAGACCTACAACACTGTACAATGTACACGCTGAGCTGAGCAAATAACAATTTTAAAGTCTGATTTGAACCTGCTGAAGTTTAAACCCAGAACCTCCTGCACTCTAGTCAAACATGTTACCATCGGACCATGAGGCAGTTGGCTAAATATGAATAAAGGTTAAGTTGAAAGTATTGAAGTCTGTTTCTACATTGTACAGACATTATACTGTTGCATACATGACTTGTATTGAAGTGACAATATAAAGTATTTTCGTACCATTTAATTATTATAGGTTTGGACTTTTTGAGGCAATGTCTGCCATAGAAATGATGGACCCCAAGATGGACGCTGGGATGATGTGTAATCAAATTCAAAGAAAAGTTCTTAACTTTGAACAAGCTGTCAGTGTGAGTATGTTAAATAATATTAAGCAAGACTGTCAGAAAGATTTTTGTTGGTTGATTGCTGGTTGCTTAACATAAATCAGCATATAATCAGCATATATTTTGTATATTTAAGACAGGAACAAGTTATGGAGTCAAATAGAAGCTGTTACAAAATTTTAAAATGCTAAAAGAATGCATATGACACTTCTTAATACAGGGTTTCTAAGCAATCTAAGGCTGAATTAATGTCTAGTCATTTACAGACTGACTAGGCATAACTGCTATAATTTCATAAATTATAAATCTGTTTTTCCTGATTCTACATGTACATTGTACATGCTAAATATTAGGTTTCTTATTTTAATACTGTTGGATATCAGTTAACAAACGATTCCATATAATACTGTGACAAAAAAGGGGAAATCAGCTGCCTTGGAAATCCCAAATCTTAGTCAGATAGTTTCCACTAGCAGCAGTTAAACTATTATGTATGTGATTATTTCAGGCTGACACATGTAAGATAAAGGAGTTATCCATTCCACAACTGATAGGAATAATTGATGCTTCAATGGCATGCTTGGTAAGTTATATTGATATATAATGTACAGATAACAGAACAAAGTTGTGTAAACAATTTAGGAGTATGGTTACATACAAAGTTAAAACATCACACATCAAGCCTTAAACAAACAAAGTCATTGAACATTGAGGTGATGGTGATTTACTATAATATCCATAGTAAAACTAATATAAAGAAGATGGAACAACATTTTTTTTATTGTACGATGGAAGAAGTCTGAAGTAAAACTGAGATTTGTAACAGAAATATATACAAAAATTACTGTAAACCAACTAAATTGTCAAGTGATTTATTTTCGCTAGTAGAAAAATAACATGAATATAAACCATGACGAATATGTAAAAATTTTTTTATCCTTATTTATCTGCATGAAGTAAAATTTACAATCAAGAAATTAAATAGCCAGGAAATGGGTTTGAAATGAATAAATTAAAAAATAATTCTTTCATGCCATGCTCTATGCTCATAATATAATATACCCATGTTAAAATGAGCATAGAGCATGGCATGATCAAATTATTTCGATTCTAATAGGAATATTTTGAACTTTTGTACCTCGAAGTAGACCTATAGTAGAAGCTCGAAATGTCACCATTTTGATTTGATGAACCAAAAACGTTATAGAAAATCAACAGCTTATCAATAAAAAAGAATAAAAACATTTAATTTCCTAGCGAGCAACAACAACAAAAATGTCCATTTTGATCTTTGGCGTTGTTTAAAATTCATCTGATGTTTTAATTTCAATTGTGACGTCAATCACGTTTGTATCCAAAGCTAAAGAAGAACGTCATATTAGAATGTGAAATAAAGTATCCGCTAAAACAAGTTAGGTTTACAGTATACCATCTAAAGTTTGACTTTTACAAAGTTTCATGAGAATATGATGTTTTATATAAAAAACTATTTGTATGAACTTAAGCTGTTTAATTTTTCAGGTAACCTGGTTAGAAGGTCATTCATTAGCTCAAACTGTGTTTACAAATCTTTATTTACATGACCCTTACATCATTGAAGACAGATGTTTAAAGGCATTTAGTATAGGCATGCTGAAGATTATAGACCATATCAGAGATCGTGTCAACAGAGCTAGTGTGTTTGAAGAGGTAACATTGATACAAGCTATAACTTATCTTTCTCATTATGTTAAAGTCATAAGAAACGAGTGACCAGTGAAAAATAATGTTTTTCCAATTCTTGAACCAATGCATACAAACATCATAAACTTAGTCTTCTGTGCACGAATTTATCATTTTTTTCGTGTAAATTTCGTATAATCTTTATTTTTTTTTCTCGGTCAGTGTTGTTGTGAAAATATGGCAGGTACATGTAATTAAAGTTCGTGTTTTGAAGCCGAAGTTTAACGATTGTCACCTGTTTGTCAACAATCGACAAAAAATCAACAAAAAAGCATGGAATTGAGCACGTGTTTAACATGTAAATTTAGATAATAGTTTATTTTAAGGACATCCATGCGTATTGTGATCACCGGATTTTTACGAGATGGGTCACACTGAGGTCACTTTGCATACGGAAAATATGTCGGGGAAATTGCTTCCTGGAAGGAAGCAATTAAAATAGAGTAAACTTTTTCTAAATATGAATAAATTAAAGAATTTTTTTCAGAAAAAAGTATATGTACATAAGTTTTACAATAAAAACTATCCATTGAGTTATAAAAAAATGTATGCATTATTTTTTTTGATTTGAGGTTTCTTATGACTTTAAAGTCACTTTAAACTTGCTAAATCTCAAATCCAAAAATTAAACAAATTACAACATTTCTTGATTTTTAACCGGATTTTTGTAACAAAAATGTCGGTTATTGATTTGGGGATGTACGGCGGGCGGCCGGGCTGTCGGGCGGGCGGCAATCAAATGTTGTCCGTGCATTAACTCATGAACCGTTCAACCAAAGCTTTTAAAATTTTAATATGTAATTACTGACAACTATACGAAGGTCAAGTTCAATAATGGCGATTTTGACTTTTACCGTTCAGGAGTTATGGTTCTTAAAAGATTGAAAAATGAAGTTTCCAGTCGTGTCCGTGCATTTACGCATGAACTGTTCTACCAAAGCTTCCCAAATTTTAATATGTTGTTACTGATGACAGAATGGAGGTCACGTTCAATAATGCCGATTTTGACTTTTACCGTTCAGGAGTTATGGTTCTTGAAAGATTAAAAAATAGAGTTTCCAGTCGTGTCCGTGCATTTTTGCATGAACTGTTCTACCAAAGCTTCCGAAATTTTAATATGCTGTTACTGATGACAAAATGGAGGTCAAGTTCAATAACGACAATTTTTTACTTTTAACGTTCAGGAGTAATGGTTCTTGAAAGATTGAAAAATGGTGTTTCCCGTCGTGTCCGTGCATTTTCTCATGAACCATTCAACAAAAGCTTTTGAAATTTTAATATGTTGTTACTGATGACAAAATAGAGGTCAAGTACAATAATGATGATTTTGACATTTACCGTTCAGGAGTTATGGTTCTTGAAAGATCGTAAAATGGCGTTTCCATTCACGTTGTTGCATTTACTCATGAACCATTCAATCTAAGCTTTTCAAATTTTAATATGTTGATACTGATGACAAAATGGAGGTCAAATTCGATATTGATGATTTTCACTTACACCATTCATCAGTAATGGTTCTTGTGATATTGCCAGGACACAAATAAATGTTAATAAATCCGGTTTGCTGTCGTTGTGACAGCCTCTTGTTCAATTCTGATGGGTAAAATCTATGTATTTATGGGATGGGATATTTTTGAACTTAAAGTGAAATGATCTTTATCTATTGCTTTTTAGGATGGTAACTTGTTTGTCCAACTGATCTGACCATTGTCCTTGGAGTTATTAGTTTTTGACCACTTTTGATTTTTAACTTTCGTACAATAAAGACACCTTGTGAATGCAACTTCTCTAAGACCATTTGACACTTGGAAGGATGGTTTGCCACCATATTTTTATGATACTTTTCAATTTGATATGACTATTTTCATGGGAGTTATGGGAACTTTTAACTTTTTTGGGATACTCTACCAGCAAATTCCACGAGACGGTTCTATTGGTCTTCAACTCTGAATGTCTTAAGGACAATATGCAAAACTTAAATCTAGACTAGCTCAGTAACAGCTATGTCTTTAACCTTTTACTAAATCATTCTAACTCTTCTAGTTGATTTATAAATTTAAATTGTACATGTGCATAAAACAATCACAGATCAGTCTGCACCTTTGAAGAACAATTAAAACCCATAACATATACTGGTAGTAAGCTGTAAAAAGACAGAGGCATGAAAACATAAACAAAAATAACATGCATGATTAACTCATTCTTTATACAGGTTTCTGTTTCTTGGATATTTTTGTATAATTACTTCCCTTTGTAATAATTTTTAAGGAAGATTTTCAGACAATGACTTATGGGTTTAAAATGGCAGCTGATATAACTGATGTGAGAGCAACAGGAATGATGAAAGAAGTAGAAGATGATATCAATAGAATACTCAAGGTAAAAGTTTCTGGTTGTAATAAATGATTGAAACTCCTTCTAAAGGTGGTTCATAACACTACAGGGAGATAACTCAAAGGTGGTTCATAACACTACAGGGAGATAACTCTGTAAAACTCCCTCTAATAGGAAGTACACCACTAATTAATGGCCCCATTGCTTTCTATGTTAAATTCCTCAATTTCCTGTGGTCACAGCTCTTTTATCTTAAGTTCAAATAAAGTGACAATCATTGCATGTCAAAGCAACACCTTCTGGTATCCTGTACTGAAAAAATCAACATACCTTACATTGCATATAAGAAAGAACTGGTTCCCGGAACTTCGGATGTACCAAAACAGGTACTTCCGATCTGACAAAAAGGCAAAATCTACCCTCCTTTTTAAATTTCATGCCATTTTTTTATTATTCAAATTTATCAGTCAAAAATTGTTCTGCAATGATCACCAGTCATGCAGCTTTCATTTGATACCAAAATTAATAACATATTCTAAATATATTGAAAGTTATGTCCATGCGTAGGAACTATTTTGTGTTAAATATGTACTACTTTCTGGTATGTGCTTTCTGGCCGGGCCTGAATTAGTGGTGTTACACCTATAACAGAACCAAACTTGCTATATTGACTTGAGCATTACTTTATTTCATTCTATGATCTATTTCAAGCAATAAAAAACATATAAAACTTTAGTCCAAATACTATTTTATTAATTTTAAGCTCAAATTGGACTGGTAGTAACATATGGGTTATTCAAAGAAAACTGCATATGGATATTACCATTGGCCAATATACCTTTTTTATTCTAAATATTATTGTTTTATTAATTAATTTCTATTAGGAAAGCTATGTGCTTACTAATAGTCATATTTTTATCAGAGGTTCTTCATTAAATAAAAATATATCAGTTTAAACTTAAGACATAAATGAGAAATTATCCCCCCTTTTTTCTTGAAACTGGAAAAGGGCTTTTTTTTTGTATATACCATAATTCTGTGGTAAAACATAGATTAATAAGAGCAATTTATATATCCCTCAGCTAGATAACTTGCTAAACTGGTTCAAAATTGCATGTACAGTGAGATTTTAGAATTCTTATATGAGTATGTACCATTTGCCTAGATTGTAAAAGGCTACCATAAGAAAAACAAAAAAAACTTGAAAAATCATAAGATTATTTTGACCAAGAGCTATTTTGTTCCATATACAAGTCATAAAATACTTGTTTTATTGATTTCAATCAGAAAAAATGCAAAAATAAGAACTTGGAGTCAAGTCTTAACTGCATGCATGCTGTATGACCATAAAAGGCTAACATACTTGAGTATGCCAATTTAAGAGATTAAATTTCCCATAAGCAGGACGGTTGACCAAAAAAAGATGATTAAACATGATTACTAACATCAAATTGGACTTATTTTCATTGGAATAGGTACAACTTCTAAAAATTGGATTTCTGGTGATTCTCTGTAATAGGAAGTACACCACTAATTAATGGCCCCATTGCTTTCTATGTTAAATTCCTCAATTTCCTGTGGTCACAGCTCTTTTATCTTAAGTTCAAATAAAGTGACAATCATTGCATGTCAAAGCAACACCTTCTGGTATCCTGTACTGAAAAAATCAACATACCTTACATTGCATATAAGAAAGAACTGGTTCCCGGAACTTCGGATGTACCAAAACAGGTACTTCCGATCTGACAAAAAGGCAAAATCTACCCTCCTTTTTAAATTTCATGCCATTTTTTTATTATTCAAATTTATCAGTCAAAAATTGTTCTGCAATGATCACCAGTCATGCAGCTTTCATTTGATACCAAAATTAATAACATATTCTAAATATATTGAAAGTTATGTCCATGCGTAGGAACTATTTTGTGTTAAATATGTACTACTTTCTGGTATGTGCTTTCTGGCCGGGCCTGAATTAGTGGTGTTACACCTAAAGGTGCTTCATAACACTACAGGGAGATAACTCTGTAAAATTCCCTCTAAAGGTGCTTCATAACACTACAGGGAGATAACTCTGTAAAACTCCCTCTAAAGGTGCTTCATAACACTACAGGGAGATAACTCTGTAAAAATCAGCTGAATATTTTAAACACTTGTAATTGTTAAGGAAATATAAAGTTTACATTTGTGGCATATCCTTTTTATCAGTTTTTTCCCCCTTTTTTATTGCAGAAAAATCATTATAAAGTGTTTTTGTTATATGGCATTTTGTTACATGAACAAAAATATAAATTCGAATATGATGCGCTTTGTAAAAACTCTGTGATAAAATTCTAGATCTATCTATACTTAGCGCAGACTCAGAGGTATATATAAAAATGGATGTAAATCCACATGTATTGAAACCTATTTGTAAACTCTTTGTCAATTTTATTGTTTTAAAAATGCAATTAAAAAAAGACAAAAGAACTCTTATTCTTATTTAGATACATAACAAAAAGAATTAATGCACAAGAGCTCGGAGAAATCAACATATTTAAAATAAGATAAAATTCTGTGAAAAGTCTATTAATGCTTATGGCGCATTTAAGTCATTATAAAACATGACATAATACAAATGAAAACGCTAGAGTTGAAGGTTTTCATTACGTTAACCATTGAAATTCGTACAATATTTTATTAAAATGGATTTATGAGGTAGGTTTGGATTTATTTTGTATTCTATTGCATTATTTACATATTTATTGATTTCAGCAAGTCAACATGGCAGCTCCTTAGTTAGGAAATGTCAACTATGGATATGAAGTAGTGTACAAGAAACACATGTAAATTAAAAATGGCAAATGTTGGGTTTCAGAAATAAAAGATTTTTACAACAGTTATTCACGAAATAATCTATGCAAGCTACAGATTTATTAGAATTTCTAGCTTTATCTAACAGGTAGTAAAAAAGAACAGCCACACAAACAGCATTGAATTTCCCACCCTTGCTTCAGATTTTTAATGACCATATTTGTCCTATTAAAATCGAAATAATTCAAGGAAGCCATAGATTTGTTGTAAATTTACACATGGTCTGGGCTGTGATATTCATTAATTTTATCCCTTGCTAATGCTTAGGATAAAATTCGAATATCACGGCCCAGGCCATGTGTAAATTTCCAACAAAAATATGGCTTCCATGAATTATTTCTTAAATAGACATTTTAAAAATTCAACTTGAAATGTTAGGAAAAACCCATGAAACTCTCATTTATAACTCCAATCAAGTTAAAGGTATAAACTGTAACGAAAACCAAGTGACCTAAGTGTTAAACTATAATTGTGTAATCCTTAGTGCGTTGCTATATATATATATACGAATGTGTTTTGTAATAATGTATAAGTATATATTAGAAATAAAGTAGTGACCCTTCTTTGGTAGTGTGGTACTCTGGTTATGATTTCATTACAGACCAATCTGTATATGGATACATGTTATAAACTATTTATAATTTTTTTAAAAATCAATTAGGTTTCCTTTGAAATGCAGAAACAGTTTTAGCTTAGCTTTGATTTGATTTGATTATTGTAGTTAATTTAGCCAGCACCTGAAATTTTTCCAGGTAGCAGATACATATATATTTAAAAGTCCTTGAAGAACTTGATATTTTGTGTGCAAATGTATATGTTTCCATGTAGCTTAGTTTCTAAATCAAAAGAAGATTTCTCAATCCGACCTTTGATCTTTGCACATATTGATTTATTTTATTTACATTCCAGTAAGTGAAAGTATACAAAATAAATGATAACTTTAACAAGATAATTGTGTAATTACAGACAACCCGAAGTAAACCTGGTGAAGACAGACAGCCAGACATAGAACAAGAACATCAACTCAACATGGCCCTGTATGCCAGAATTAAATTCAGCAGATTGTTACTTACATTACTACTGTCCTTAAATAAAGAGAAGGTAAATGTTGTTAATCATAACTTAGTTCATATTAGACCCTAGGTCTGTCATGTCAGTGTTGTCATACATAACTTAGTTCCTTCAGTCATATTAGACCCTAGGTCTGTCATGTCAGTGTTGTCATTCATAACTTAGTTCCTTAAGTCATATTAGACCCTAGGTCTGTCATGTCAGTGTTGTCATTCATAACTTAGTTCCTTAAGTCATATTAGACCCTAGGTCTGTCATGTCAGTGTTGTCATTCATAACTTAGTTCCTTAAGTCATATTAGACCCTAGGTCTGTCATGTCAGTGTTGTCATTCATAACTTAGTTCCTTAAGTCATATTAGACCCTAGGTCTGTCATGTCAGTGTTCAATATCTTGTTACATGAGTTGCCTCTAATAATTTTTCATCACAACCAGATATTTAGGTATAGATCCACTAATTCAGGCCCAGTAGGAAAGAATATACGAGAAAGTAGTACATATATGCATACCTTTAAAAGAGGGGCAAAAGATATCAAAGACACATTTAAACTCATATCAAAGGCATCAACTAGTTGAAAACAAATTAGTCTAAATTGGAGGGGCACATTAAGAAAAAATAATACAGGATTGTTGGTATGACAATAGGAACATGTCCATTGTCATCTGTGAAACAGATATTCCATAACAGTCAACAAACTTGTGATGGTGTTTCGACTTTACCACTTGGGACTTTTGGTTTCAAAGCTTAACCATGTTATCAATCAAACTTGTCGAAAATGAAAATCTCCTAGTAATTTTCTTATCAAACATGTTAAATGAAAGTTGAAGGACTTAATCACTGTAGAAGCCCTGTTGAAAGATTCTTTTGAATGATAAGAAAATAAAAGAAATAAAATGGGAGGACATGTATACACAATTGCTCTGACCAGAACTACCTGCTTCTTTACTACAAAACTTCCTGGAACCAGTGCCATTTACTATGCACTTTATTTGGGTAAAGATTGCATGAAATGTAAACCCTTATGAAAGTAACTTGCTTTAGCTTCTAAGGTCAACTCCTTTGATACTGCAGTGTAGGTACTATATTATCCAAAGTCAGCCATATTATTGATGGTATGTTATTCTTGGATATTTAAACTACAAAATAATATGCATTAGAATAAACATTCTTGTCAAGTAAATGTTTTTAATACTTGGTGTATGAATTTGTAATAAAAACATGTTAAACTACAAATGAAAAATGATGAACAAAGAAAGATAACTCAAACTAAAATCTATTACTTGCCTAGCTAAATATTTTATATTCACAAAATTGCAAAACAAACATGACAAAAGCAATCTTTACCATCCAGTGCTCTCAAGCACTATAATTTAAACCTAAGTAAGAAAGCTGCTTTAAATTGCAGAACGTAGACATAGGAAGCAATGAAGTTATGTATTAGTACTTTTATTCCTTTGCAAATCAAATTGGATTTCAAACAGGATTTCCTCCAAAATTATTTCAAATTTTGACTTCTACGTATTAAATAAAAGAGAAAAAAAAACATTACCTTTCTAGATCATGTACCAATATAAAGAAATACCTTTCATAAATAAAATTGAGAATGGAAATGGGGAATGTGTCAAAGAGACACTATTTATCAAAGAAAAATATGAATGATTTTTTTTTGATAAATAAATAAAATTTTATGTGTTTTACAGAATTACTTTTTTTAAATACCAGCAGGTAAAGATTGATTTTGAAATTTTAATGGTTATTTGTTAGTTACAAATCTAAAAATACTTCAACATGAAATTGACCTGAATAACTGCAGCATATTCTGATTAGTCAATTCTCCATAAAAGTACACAAGTTTCTTAGTTAACTCTTATTGATAATGTACATGAATACACTGGATTACTGCTTTGATATAAGCTTGCATTGGGGATAAACATAGGGAATCAAAACACCAACAATCAATAGAAAGATACCTTTAATAATGATCATAAGACATCAGGTAAAGGGAGATAATACAATGTTCTGGCTTATAGTTAATCATTTTCATATTTTTAAAATGAAAAATAAAACACAAAATAAGAAATATTGATACGTTTCAGTGTGAAGGTGTTCCACATGTGAAGAAGTTGGTCACACAGATGGAAGAAGTCCTTCCTGTCATCAAAACAACATTGTCATGTGGAATACAACCTGAAACCAAAGAAGTCAGTAAAAATGGTAAGGACATATAATACTACCTAAAACCAAAGAATTCAGTAAACTGGTAAGGAAATATACACTGGGAATAGAAAGGAGGAACACATATTGAGGAATAAAATGTTATGAAGAAAGAAAAGAAATATTTGATATAACCATGATAACTGAAAACAACAATAGTCAGGCCAGTACATGATCATGTTATGTTACTTTGATTAAGTGAAGTTGTTTCTATGGACATGAAATTAACAGGAATTAAAAGGGAGGGACTTGAAAGTGGATTTTAATTCCAAACAGGAAATATTTATAGTTGAGTTGAGCCATAACATTCTGACTGAATTAATAATACTAAATGAGTGTTTTTAAGAGCACAACATTTTCCCAAAGCAGGTTGCATGATTGATACACCATTCATATTTGACAAAAATCCAACATATTGTTTTAGTAGATTTATTATTATTCATTGGATATCAATTTTTTGTGGATTTCATGGGCTCAGCATCTTCGCTAGCCAAGAATTATGATCCACTCCCCTTCTCTCCACCCTTGGCGGATTGAGAGAGAATTTCGCATCCACGAGGTAATGATTTTCATTGGTTGCAGTGGCAACTGGCTGCATCCATTAAAAAAGCAGCGATTACATGATCATATGTAAATTTAGAAAATGTAGGTTAACAATTGCCACATACTGACTGTGCAACAAGATTTTAACCCCCCCCACCCCCCACCCCAAAAAAAAACAACCAAACCCTAACATATGACTGTATTTAGGGACATTTTAAATGTTCTCAATTAACTAATAGAAGTTCCTGTGTATGTTTTTTGCACAAATGTTGGAATGTAAAAATGTATTTTCGTGCTTCACCAAGTTTATAGACTCTATCAGCTACGGTGTCTTCACCTCTAAACTAAAGAGAGTTCAAGTGCTACTATTGGTCAAGAATAAAGTATTTGGAATGGGCCTGACTTTAATCAACCGATAGATGGCCCAACATTGTTATCACAAATGTTGGCTTAATCTGCCAAGAACAGAGAGGAGGGGAATGGATTGTAACATTTGACTAGTGAAGATATGGGCACAGATGAACCACAGATTGAATGTTCAAAGAACGACAAATTTCATATATGCTGACTTCTGTGAAACCACGAAATTGAACATTCACAAACTTGTAAGTTTCCCTCAATATATGAAAATTTGTACCCATTAAAAATAAATGAATCAACAGTTATTCATTTTGGTAGTACAATAGGTCATTAAGAATATAATTATTTGTATTGCAGATTATTCTACCATCATGGAATTTGAACCATTAGTTAATCAGCGACTTTTACCTCCAATGTAATTATTTGTATTGTAGACTATCCAACCATCATGGGATTTGAACCATTAGTTAATCAGCGACTTTTACCTCCAACGTTCCCTCGTTACACAGTCATCAAGAGTAGGGAAGAGTGTGTCAGTTACATGGAAACATTGATGAATCAGTTACACATATTACCAGAGATTACACAAATGGTGTCACTACACACGATATTGGTTTGTACTGAACTTATATTTATATAAAAGGAAATTTTGAGATTTTTTGGTGGATACTTTCAGTGGTAGTCATACAACATCTTTTTGTTTCTAAATTGAACCCTGCGATTTATATCCCTGTAATAGCTCTAATCAGGTACACTTGTTCACATGGCTTAATATGATGAGTTAGAATAAATAACATAAACTTCTGGTGACATCAATAGGAAAGCTCATAATCTTTATTTTAGTAGCATCAATAGAACTGCACATATTATTCTTCTTTTTTTTTTGTGGCATCAATATGACAGTAGACAATCTTTATTTCTGATGGCATCAATAGGACAACACACAGTCTTATTTTCTGGTGGCATCAATGAGAAAATCAATTGAGTATTAGTTTGAATCTCTCTGAAATAGAACAAGGTTCCATACCAAAAAAGGAAGGTTTGGATATTGAGGAACTGTTTTGGAATGTGGACCAAAAAATACTTTTCTCCTACTTTGTATTAATTATTTATTTTTTGACCATTTTCAATGGTGTTTGGTCAAAGCTTTGAATATTTAAAAAAGTGTTCTTTAATATGCTGAATCTAATGGTGTATTTAGATTATTTTAGCCTAATTTTCAAATTGGTCCAATAGGTCCATAGTAAGGTAAAAAAAAGGTCAAAATCATACTTAGTTTGATTTTAATAAGAATGAATTTTTGGGTTTCACGGCTGGTAATCTACACACGCAGAACATATGGTTCTGCAATGAAAACCGTGAGAGGATTTTCCGGTTGTGCTTGAGGAGAGTAATTGTCACCGCTTCGAAAGGTATATACATTTCTAAATCGCAATTTTCTTATTCGTCTGATCAAAATATTGAAAATCGGAGAATGCTATGCTGTGGTGAATACTTGAACAAAAAGATACATGTATCATTTACTGTTGTACGTGGAGTTAAACTCCTACAAAATCAGTTGCCGCACGAGAATTTGCCTAAAAAAGTGACATTTAAATTTTAAAATGGTTCTAATTACAGACCCTCAAGTTTAAATTTACTTTTTATTCGGTCAATGGGTATGAATATCGTTTTGGGCGGCGTGTACGCTGTCCAGTGTTGATCGACATCTTAATAAATATGAAAACCTCATATTTTCATTATGACATGCGTGAGGGGATCGGTTCTGATTGAGGACATCGTGAATGCGTGAGGGGACGTGAAATCATAATATTATATCCAAACTATGAGTATTTGAAAGTTGCCTTAATGTGGTCAGATTGTTCATGAAAAAAACCACATTTGTGTGCATAAACAAAATTAATGAGATAGAATTTTGAAATACATTGTGGGAAGATAGGTTTTACGAACAATAAAAGGAAAAATTTTGTCAACGATTTGTTTCTAGCTACAAATAAAAGTGGAAACATTTCATATCAGCCCAGTATTGCGTATTTTAAAAAAAATGGATCGCGAAAACACAAATTTTGATATTTAGTTGAATATTTTGATTTATACAATACATCACAAAGTGTTTCTGTTTATGAATAAACAGTCCTACCAATAAATTGCAAATATGTCTCCAATAAAGGCAACAGTAGTAAACCATTGTCGAAATTCATAAGTTGATTGAGAAAAAACTAATTCGGACTACAAACTAAAACTGAGGGAAACACATCAAATATAAGAGGAAAACTACGACACAATGTCAGCAACACAAAATTAAACTTTAACACACACAGAAACGAATTACAATTTAACAATGACCATTTTCCGGACTTGGCACAGGACATTTTAAGAAAAAAATGGTAAGATGAACCCGGTTTTGTGGCATGCCAAACCTCCCGCTTCTACGGCAAGGTAAATATATCAGTCAAAGACAACATTACATGACAGGACAAATAAATGATAGAACATATAGGACAGAGAAACACTCCAATTATAGCTTACAAAAGGTACCAGGTTTAAAAACACTTATACGTCAGACGCGTCTTTCGTCAACACAAGGCTTACCAGTGACGCTCAGATGAAAAAACTTCGAAAGCCAAGACAAGTTCATTGAGGAGCAAAAGTTTCAAAAAGTTGTGTCTACTACGGTTAGGGTTTCTGCCTGGAATAAGAACATCCTTGTTATTTCGAATAATTTATAATTTTGTGATGTTTTATAAAATTACTATATAATAGATATACATGATAAAATCGAAGTGGTGACTAACTACACAATAAAAACGGATACATAAAATTACCTAAACCAGCACATAAAAATTCATAGCCGAGTTAGCAAAAACCATAAATGCACAAAGTGACGTAATATATGAATTTCTTAAAGGGGCACTAGCTACGATATATAAAAAAAAATAAAGTATGATTTTTTTTAGATCAATCATTAATCAAATTGGAATAATGAAATAATAATTTGCTTTTAGCAATCAATTTCCTTTAATTTTGTTGAAATAAGCGATTAAACATAATTTTTGACTGATTCACTTGCAAGTGAAAACGTCATCATCATTCTAACCGGTATTCATGTGAACTTCAAGTTAACCCCTAGCTAGAGATTGACAACGCATGCATTGTACGTGTACTGGTTATTTAAAGAAAAAGAATGTCAACAATGAAAGTGAAACTACGGTAAATCATTTGATTACTAATTCGATGCACATAAAATCATTCTTATATGGTTAAAAACAATGAGAAACATCTTTTTTTAATCTATAAAATAAAATCAAACAGACCTATAAAAATGCAATTGCACGTGTTGGTTTAATCTATTCGTATCTTTATTTTTGTTTACATCGCTTATATGGTCATCTGAGGTCAAATCGATAGTTAATTAGATGGCGTCTGGACTAAAATACACACGAAACGAACCTATATATTATCTACCCCATGCTCTGTAAACTGTTTATTTTAGACTTTTGATAGTTTGGATAAATGTTTTACATTGTTATAAACCAAATATGAGAATTTGAGTCAAATCGGTTACAATGAATTTGGCAGCTAGTGCCCCTTTAAACAATATCCCCAAAATAGGATAGACAGAATTCAGGATTAGATTTGCAATACTGATATAACATTTATCAATAACGATGAAAATTACAATATTTATTAATATCAAATTGTGGTAGTAAACTATACCGATTTTTTGCATAAATCCACGAATTTGGACACATATTTGAAATTAATTGGTTAGACTTTTTTTTCATTTAATTGATTAGACTTTTATTCATAAATAGAAAACATGGCCATTTATTGTTATTTCAAAATTCTATCTCATAATTTCTGTTTATGCACACAAATGGTTTTTTTTCATGAACAATCTGACCACATTAAGGCAACTTTCAAATACTCATAGTTTGGATATAATATTATGATTTCACGTCCCCTCACGCATTCATGATGTCCTCAATCAGAAGCGATCCCCTCACGCATGTCATAATGAAAATATGAGGTTTTCATATTTATTAAGATGTCGATCAACACTGGACAGCGTACACGCCGCCCAAAACGACATTCATACCCATTGACCGAATAAAAAGTAAATTTAAACTTGAGGGTCTGTAATTAGAACCATTTTAAAATTTAAATGTCACTTTTTTAGGCAAATTCTCTTGGGGCAACTGATTTTGTAGGAGTTTAACTCCACGTACAGCAGTAAATGATACATGTCTCTCTTCGTTAAAGTATTCACCACAGCATAGCATTCTCCGATTTTCAATATTTTGATCAGTCGAATAAGAAAATTGCAATTTAGAAATGTACATACCTTTTGAAGCGGTGACAATTACTCCACTCAAGCACAACCGGAAAATCCTCTCACGGTTTTCATTGCAGAACCAAATGTTCTGCGTGTGTAGATTTCCAGCCGTGGGTTTGTTTGATGATATGTTGAATCTAATTATGTATTTAGATTTTGAATATTGGGCTATTTTCCATAATAGGTAAATCTCCAATTACAATTTTTTCGAACTATTATTCCTTGCATTACTAGCTGCGAGCTGTACACCATTTTTTTTACATTTTAACTGTGATTCTAGTTTAAATATTTTATTCCAATCTTTTTATATTATACAGGATACGTTTAAAGAATTTAGTAAATCATCTCCCTGTGTGTTATCCAGGTCATTAATACAGGTTAGTAAACATGACATTGTTAATGGTATGTAGGTCATTAATACAGGTCAGTACATATGGCATTATTTATTAAATGTGTGTCATTAATACAGGTGAGTACAGATGACATTGAGTATTATATGTGAGTCATCTATGCAGGTGAGTACACAATGCATTTTGTATTATATGCAGGTCACTATTATTGCTGAGTACACACTGCATTGTGTATTATCCAGGTCATTAATACAGGTTCATACAAATGACATTGTGCATTGTATGTGAGCCAATGATACAGGTGATTACACATATCATTGAATATTATAAATAAGCCATCAATATATTTGAGTACACGTAGCATTGTGTATTATATGTGAGTCATCAATACAGGTGAGTACACATATCATTGAGTATTATATGTGAGTCATCAATACAGGTGAGTACACATATCATTGAGTATTAAATGTAAGTCATTAATACAGGTGAGTACACATATCATTGAGTATTAAATGTAAGTCATTAATACAGGTAGGTACACATATCATTGAGTATTAAATGTGAGTCATTAATACAGGTGAGTACACATATCATTGAGTATTAAATGTGAGTCATTAATACAGGTGAGTACACATATCATTGAGTATTAAATGGGAGTCATTTATACAGGTGAGTACACATGGCACTGTGTAATATAAGTAAGTCATCAATACAGGTGAGTATACACAGCATTGAGTATTATATGTGAGTCATTAATACAGGTGAGTACACATAGCATTGAGTATTAAATGTAAGTCATCAATATAGTTGAGTACACATATCATTGAGTATTATATATGAGTCATTAATACAGGTGAATATACAATGCATTGAGTATTAAATGTGAGTCATTAATACAGGTGAGTACACATGGCACTGTGTAATATAAGTAGGTCATCAACACAGGTGAGTATAAACAGCATTGAGCATTATTTAAGAGTCATCAATACAGGTGAGTACACATATGGCTGAATATCTTTAATTGTTTTTCCATAGGCGGTAATGGTAACGTTTTTTCCTGTAGCTCAGTCCATATCGTAAACTTGGATATGTATGATAGCTCGTTTCGAAGCTGTGACATTTTCACATATGTGGTTAAATTTTCGGGGTACGAAGTGAAATTATTTTTTCCGTAAATTAGCAAACCCAGAACATCCTTTTGTGATGCGGCTCCTTGTGGTAAAATATCCCCTTTTTAACACAATAAGTTCTTTGAAAATTTAATACTTTGAACACATACAATAGCTCCATAGTTTTTACACATTTATTCTATGTTCCTCTACTTTCCTAATCACCACAAATAATTAAGTTCAGTCATTTGTTAAAAATAGAAACATGTCCAATATCACTACACAGAGATTTTTTCTTTACACATGACTTTTGAGTTCCTCATTTCGAGGCGCATTAGGGATGTTGTCCCATATCATTGAGTATTATATAAGAGTCATCAATACAGGTGAGTACACATATGATTGAATATTATATATGAGTCATCAATACAGGTGAGTACACACAGTTTTGAGTATTATATATTAGTCTTCAATACAGGTGAGTACACACAGCTTTGAGTATTATATTGATTCATAAATACAGGTGAGTATATATACAAGGCTTTGTGTATTATACAGTTTTCTATTAATACGCGGCTCATATTATTATACAAACAATGTTTTAGCCTGTACAATATGTGATTATACCAGTGTTTTGAAGGCTATATGTGTTCTTATTCATTTTAAATTTTCTTTTCAGTTGACCTTCCTTCCAGTCAATAAACGAGTATTTGGAACAATACCCATGGTAGATTATCTAAAGGATACAATCAGGAACTTTATAGCACCTCCTTGTCTTAGTCAGAAGTAAGTTTATAGCACCTCCTTGTCTTAGTCAGAAGTAATTGTATAGCACCTCCTTGTCTTAGTCAGAAGTAAGTTTATAGCACCTACTTGTCTTAGTCAGAAGTAAGATTATTGCAACTCCTTGTCTTAGTCAGAAGTAAGTTTATAGCACCTCCTTGTTTTAGTCAGAAGTAAGTTTATAGCACCTCCTTGTCTTAGTCAGAAGTAAGTTTATAGCACCTTCTTGTCTTAGTCAGAAGTAAGTTTATAGCACCTCCTTGTCTTAGTCATGAGTAAGTTTATAGCACCTCCATGTCTTAGTCAGAAGTAAGTTTATAGCACCTCCTTGTATTAGTAAGAAGTAAGATTATTGCCCCTGCTTGTCTTAGTCAGAAGTAAGTTTATAGCACCTCTTTGTCTTAGTCAGAAGTAAGTTTATAGCACCTCCTTGTCTTAGTCATGAGTAAGTTTATAGCACCTCCATGTCTTAGTCAGAAGTAAGTTTATAGCACCTCCTTGTATTAGTAAGAAGTAAGATTATTGCCCCTGCTTGTCTTAGTCAGAAGTAAGTTTATAGCACCTCTTTGTCTTAGTCAGAAGTTAGTTTATAGCACCTCCTTGTCTTAGTCAGAAGTAAGTTTATAGCACCTCCATGTCTTAGTCAGAAGTTAGTTTATAGCACCTCCTTGTCTTAGTCAGAAGTAAGTTTATAGCACCTCCATGTCTTAGTCAGAAGTTAGTTTATAGCACCTCCTTGTCTTAGTCAGAAGTAAGTTTATAGCACCTTCTTGTATTAGTAAGAAGTAAGATTATTGCCCCTGCTTGTCTTAGTCAGAAGTAAGTTTATAGCACCTCTTTGTCTTAGTCAGAAGTTAGTTTATAGCACCTCCTTGTCTTAGTCAGAAGTTAGTTTATAGCAACTCCTTGTCTTAGTCAGAAGTAAGTTTATAGCACCTCCATGTCTTAGTCAGAAGTTAGTTTATAGCACCTCCTTGTCTTAGTCAGAAGTAAGTTTATAGCACCTCCATGTCTTAGTCAGAAGTTAGTTTATAGCACCTCCTTGTCTTAGTCAGAAGTAAGTTTATAGCACCTTCTTGTATTAGTAAGAAGTAAGATTATTGCCCCTGCTTGTCTTAGTCAGAAGTAAGTTTATAGCACCTCTTTGTCTTAGTCAGAAGTTAGTTTATAGCACCTCCTTGTCTTAGTCAGAAGTAAGTTTATAGCACCTCCATGTCTTAGTCAGAAGTTAGTTTATAGCACCTCCTTGTCTTAGTCAGAAGTAAGTTTATAGCACCTCCTTGTCTTAGTCAGAAGTAAGTTTATAGCACCTCCATGTCTTAGTCAGAAGTAAGTTTATAGCACCTCCTTGTTTTAGTCAGAAGTAAGTTTATAGCACCTCTTTGTCTTAGTCAGAAGTAAGTTTATAGCACCTCCTTGTCTTAGTCAGAAGTAAGTTTATAGCACCTCCTTGTTTTAGTCAGAAGTAAGTTTATAGCACCTCCATGTCTTAGTCAGAAGTAAGTTTATAGCACCTCCATGTCTTAGTCAGAAGTAAGTTTATAGCACCTCCTTGTTTTAGTCAGAAGTAAGTTTATAGCACCTCTTTGTCTTAGTCAGAAGTTAGTTTATAGCACCTCCATGTCTTAGTCAGAAGTAAGTTTATAGCACCTCCTTGTTTTAGTCAGAAGTAAGTTTATAGCACCTCTTTGTCTTAGTCAGAAGTTAGTTTATAGCACCTCCTTGTCTTAGTCAGAAGTAAGTTTATAGCACCTCCTTGTTTTAGTCAGAAGTAAGTTTATAGCACCTCCTTGTCTTAGTCAGTAGTAATTATAGCACCTTCTTGTATTAGTAAGAAGTAAGATTATTGCCCCTGCTTGTCTTAGTCATGAGTAAGTTTTATAGTACCTCCTCGTCTTAGTCAGAAGTAAGATTATAGCAACTCCTTGTCTTAGTCAGTAGTAATTATAGCACCTCCATGTCTTAGTCAGAAGTAAGTTTATAGCACCTCCATGTCTTAGTCAGAAGTAAGTTTATAGCACCTCCTTGTTTTAGTCATGAGTAAGTTTATAGCACCTCCTTGTCTTAGTCAGAAGTAAGTTTATAGCACCTCCATGTCTTAGTCAGAAGTAAGTTTATAGCACCTCCTTGTTTTAGTCAGAAGTAAGTTTATAGCACCTCTTTGTCTTAGTCAGAAGTTAGTTTATAGCACCTCCTTGTCTTAGTCAGAAGTAAGTTTATAGCACCTCCTTGTCTTAGTCAGAAGTAAGTTTATAGCACCTCTTTGTCTTAGTCAGAAGTAAGTTTATAGCACCTCTTTGTCTTAGTCAGAAGTAAGTTTATAGCACCTGCTTGTCTTAGTCAGAAGTAATTGTATAGCACCTCCTTGTCTTAGTCATGAGTAAGTTTATAGCACCTCCTTGTCTTAGTCATGAGTAAGTTTTATAGTACCTCCTCGTCTTAGTCAGAAGTAAGATTATAGCAACTCCTTGTCTTAGTCAGTAGTAATTATAGCACCTCCTTGTCTTAGTCAGAAGTAAGTTTATAGCACCTCCTTGTCTTAGTCAGAAGTAAGTTTATAGCACCTCCTTGTTTTAGTCAGAAGTAAGTTTATAGCACCTCCTTGTCTTAGTCAGTAGTAATTATAGCACCTTCTTGTATTAGTAAGAAGTAAGATTATTGCCCCTGCTTGTCTTAGTCATGAGTAAGTTTTATAGTACCTCCTCGTCTTAGTCAGAAGTAAGATTATAGCAACTCCTTGTCTTAGTCAGTAGTAATTATAGCACCTCCTTGTCTTAGTCTGAAGTTAGTTTATAGCAATTCCTTGTCTTAGTCAGAAGTAAGATTATTGCAACTCCGTGTCTTAGTCAGAAGTAAGTTTATAGCACCTCCATGTCCTAGTCAGAAGTAAGTTTATAGCACCTCTTTGTCTTAGTCAGAAGTAAGTTTATAGCACCTCCTTGTCTTAGTCAGAAGTAAGTTTATGGCACCTCCTTGTCTTAGTCAGAAGTAAGTTTTATAGTACCTCCTCGTCTTAGTCAGAAGTAAGATTATAGCAACTCCTTGTCTTAGTCAGTAGTAATTATAGCACCTCCATGTCTTAGTCAGAAGTAAGTTTATAGCACCTCCATGTCTTAGTCAGAAGTAAGTTTATAGCACCTCCTTGTCTTAGTCAGAAGTAAGTTTATAGCACCTCTTTGTCTTAGTCAGAAGTAAGTTTATAGCACCTCCTTGTCTTAGTCAGAAGTAAGTTTATAGCACCTCCTTGTCTTAGTCAGAAGTTAGTTTATAGCACCTCTTTGTCTTAGTCAGAAGTAAGTTTATAGCACCTCTTTGTCTTAGTCAGAAGTAAGTTTATAGCACCTCATTGTCTTAGTCAGAAGTAAGTTTATAGCACCTCCTTGTCTTAGTCAGTAGTAATTATAGCACCTTCTTGTTTTAGTCAGAAGTAAGTTTATAGCACCTCCTTGTCTTAGTCAGAAGTAAGATTATTGCCCCTGCTTGTCTTAGTCAGAAGTAAGTTTATAGCACCTCCTTGTCTTAGTCATGAGTAAGTTTATAGCACCTCCTTGTCTTAGTCATGAGTAAGTTTTATAGTACCTCCTCGTCTTAGTCAGAAGTAAGATTATAGCAACTCCTTGTCTTAGTCAGTAGTAATTATAGCACCTCCTTGTCTTAGTCAGAAGTAAGTTTATAGCACCTCCTTGTCTTAGTCAGAAGTAAGTTTATAGCACCTCCTTGTTTTAGTCAGAAGTAAGTTTATAGCACCTCCTTGTCTTAGTCAGTAGTAATTATAGCACCTTCTTGTATTAGTAAGAAGTAAGATTATTGCCCCTGCTTGTCTTAGTCATGAGTAAGTTTTATAGTACCTCCTCGTCTTAGTCAGAAGTAAGATTATAGCAACTCCTTGTCTTAGTCAGTAGTAATTATAGCACCTCCTTGTCTTAGTCTGAAGTTAGTTTATAGCAATTCCTTGTCTTAGTCAGAAGTAAGATTATTGCAACTCCGTGTCTTAGTCAGAAGTAAGTTTATAGCACCTCCATGTCCTAGTCAGAAGTAAGTTTATAGCACCTCTTTGTCTTAGTCAGAAGTAAGTTTATAGCACCTCCTTGTCTTAGTCAGAAGTAAGTTTATGGCACCTCCTTGTCTTAGTCAGAAGTAAGTTTATAGCACCTCTTTGTCTTAGTCAGAAGTAAGTTTATAGCACCTCCTTGTCTTAGTCAGAAGTAAGTTTATAGCACCTCTTTGTCTTAGTCAGAAGTTTGTCTTAGTCAGAAGTTAGTTTATAGCACCTCCTTGTCTTAGTCAGAAGTTAGTTTATAGCACCTCCTTGTCTTAGTCAGAAGTAAGATTATTGCCCCTGCTTGTCTTAGTCAGAAGTAAGTTTATAGCACCTCTTTGTCTTAGTCAGAAGTAAGTTTATAGCAACTCCTTGTCTTAGTCAGAAGTTAGTTTATAGCACCTCCATGTCTTAGTCAGAAGTAAGTTTATGGCACCTCTTTGTCTTAGTCAGAAGTAAGTTTATAGCAACTCCTCGTCTTAGTCAGAAGTAATTGTATAGCACCTCCTTGTCTTAGTCAGAAGTAAGTTTATAGCAACTCCTTGTCTTAGTCAGAAGTAAGTTTATAGCACCTCCTTGTCTTAGTCAGAAGGAAGTTTATAGCACCTCCTTGTCTTAGTCAGAAGTAAGTTTATAACCCTTCCTTGTCTTAGTCAGAAGTAAGTTTATAGCCCTTCCTTGTCTTAGTCATGAGTAAGTTTTATAGCACCTCCTTGTCTTAGTCAGAAGTAAGTTTTATAGCCCCTCCTTGTCTTAGTCAGAAGTTAGTTTATAGCACCTCCTTGTCTTAGTCAGAAGTAAGTTTATAGCACCTCCATGTCTTAGTCAGAAGTAAGTTTATAGCACCTCCTTGTCTTAGTCATGAGTAAGTTTTATAGCACCTCCTTGTCTTAGTCAGAAGTAAGATTATTGCAACTCCTTGTCTAAGTCAGAAGTTAGTTTATAGCAACTCCTCGTCTAAGTCAGAAGTAAGTTTATAGCACCTCCTTGTCTTAGTCAGAAGTAAGATTATTGCAACTCCTTGTCTTAGTCAGAAGTAAGTTTATAGCACCTCCATGTCCTAGTCAGAAGTAAGTTTATAGCACCTCCATGTCTTAGTCAGAAGTAAGTTTATAGCACCTCCATGTCCTAGTCAGAAGTAAGTTTATTGCCCCTCCTTGTCTTAGTCAGAAGTAAGTTTCATAGCACCTCCTTGTCTTAGTCAGAAGTAAGATTATTGCCACTCCTTGTCTTAGTGGATAGTTAGTTTACAGCATCTCCTCGTCTTAGTCAGAAGTAAGTTTATAGCACCTCCTTGTCTTAGTCAGAAGTAAGTTTATAGCACCTCCTTGTCTTAGTCAGAAGTAAGTTTATAGCACCTCCTTGTCTTAGTCAGAAGTAAGATTATTGCAACTCCTTGTCTAAGTCAGAAGTAAGTTTCATAGCACCTCCTTGTCTTAGTCAGAAGTAAGTTTCATAGCACCTCCTTGTCTTAGTCAGAAGTAAGTTTATAGCACCTCCTTGTCTTAGTCAGAAGTAAGTTTATAGCACCTCCATGTCTTAGTCAGAAGTAAGTTTATAGCACCTCCTTGTCTTAGTCAGAAGTAAGTTTATAGCCCCTCCCTGTCTTAGTCAGAAGTAAGTTTCATAGCCCCTCCTTGTCTTAGTCAGAAGTAAGTTTATAGCCCCTCCTTGTCTTAGTCAGAAGTAAGTTTATAGCCCCTCCTTGTCTTAGTCAGAAGTAAGTTTATAGCCCCTCCTTGTCTTAGTCAGAAGTAAGTTTATAGCCCCTCCTTGTCTTAGTCAGAAGGAAGTTTTATAGCCCCTCCTTGTCTTAGTCAGAAGTTAGTTTATAGCACCTCCTTGTCTTAGTCAGAAGGAAGTTTATAGCACCTCCTTGTCTTAGTCAGAAGTAAGTTTATAGCACCTCCTTGTCTTAGTCAGAAGTAAGTTTATAGCACCTCCTTGTCTTAGTCAGAAGTAAGTTTATAGCACCTCCATGTCTTAGTCAGAAGTAAGTTTATAGCACCTCCTTGTCTTAGTCAGAAGTAAGTTTATAGCACCTCCTTGTCTTAGTCAGAAGTAAGTTTATAGCACCTCCATGTCTTAGTCAGAAGTAAGTTTATAGCACCTCCTTGTCTTAGTCAGAAGTAAGTTTATAGCACCTCCTTGTCTTAGTCAGAAGTAAGTTTATAGCACCTCCATGTCTTAGTCAGAAGTAAGTTTATAGCACCTCCTTGTCTTAGTCAGAAGTAAGTTTATAGCACCTCCATGTCTTAGTCAGAAGTAAGTTTATAGCACCTCCTTGTCTTAGTCAGAAGTAAGTTTTATAGCCCCTCCTTGTCTTAGTCAGAAGTAAGTTTCCTTGTCTTAGTCAGAAGTAAGTTTATAGCACCTCCTTGTCTTAGTCAGAAGTAAGTTTATAGCACCTCCTTGTCTTAGTCAGAAGTAAGTTTTATAGCCCCTCCTTGTCTTAGTCAGAAGTTAGTTTATAGCACCTCCTTGTCTTAGTCAGAAGTAAGTTTATAGCACCTCCTTGTCTTAGTCAGAAGTAAGTTTATAGCACCTCAATGTCCTAGTCAGAAGTAAGTTTATAGCACCTCCATGTCTTAGTCAGAAGTAAGTTTATAGCCCCTCCTTGTCTTAGTCAGACGTAAGTTTCATAGCACCTCCTTGTCTTAGTCAGAAGTAAGATTATTGCAACTCCTTGTCTTAGTCAGAAGTAAATTTAGGGCACCTCCTTGTCTTAATCATGAGTAAGTTTATAGCACCTCCTTGTCTTAGTCAGAAGTAAGTTTATAGCACCTCCTTGTCTTAGTCAGAAGTAAGATTATTGCACCTCCTTGTCTTAGTCAGTAGTAAGTTTATAGCACCTCAATGTCCTATTCAGAAGTAAGTTTATAGCACCTCCTTGTCTTAGTCAGAAGTAAGTTTATAGCACCTCAATGTCCTATTCAGAAGTAAGTTTATAGCCCCTCCTTGTCTTAGTCAGAAGTAAGTTTATAGCACCTCCTTGTCTTAGTCAGAAGTAAGTTTATAGCACCTCCATGTCTTAGTCAGAAGTAAGTTTATAGCACCTCCTCGTCTTAGTCAGAAGTAAATTTATAGCACCTCCTTGTCTTAGTCAGAAGTAAGTTTATAGCACCTCCTCGTCTTAGTCAGAAGTAAATTTATAGCACCTCCATGTCTTAGTCAGAAGTAAGTTTATAGCACCTCCTCGTCTTAGTCAGAAGTTAGTTTATAGCACCTCCTTGTCTTAGTCAGAAGTAAGTTTATAGCACCTCCTTGTCTTAGTCAGAAGTAAGTTTATAGCACCTCCTTGTCTTAGTCAGAAGTAAGTTTCATAGCACCTCTTTGTCTTAGTCAGAAGTAAGTTTCATAGCACCTCCTTGTCTTAGTCAGAAGTAAATTCATGGCACCTCTTTGTCTTAGTCATGAGTAAGTTTTATAGCACCTCATTGTTTTAGACAGCAGTAAGTTTTATAAGCCCTATCGTCAATGTCAGAAGTAAGTTTTATTAGCTCTCCCCGTCTTAGTCAGAAATAAGATTTATTAGCTCTCCCTGTCTGAGTCAGAAATAAGATTTATTAGCTATCCTTGTTTTACAGGTAACAGGTGAAATTCTGAATAGGAAGGGAAACATTTATTGTTCAAGTGATATGCCATTAACTCTTAAGAAATTTTATTGTTACATAGAAAAGACATTATTTAACAAGATAATCACTAAGTTCTAAGATTTGGAAAATTCATTACTGAAAAACGTGAATTAAAAAAGCATTGATGAAAAGTAGCAAGGAGTTATACTTTTAAATGGAACAACTCCAATACTGATTGTTTTATTTCCAGATCTCAGCTCTACAACAATGCTCAGGCCAAAACTTTTGTAGATGCTTGGTTCATGCAGGCAGTCCGTCCTGTTTGTACACTGATGCAAATCCCTGGCCATAATCGGGCCAGACAGAGAGACAAGTGGGGACATATACTAGAAGAGTTATCTGCCCTTCAGGAAGAGGTTTGTATCACAGTTACCTCAGTTAATCTTCTTTTTATGCTCCACCTTGGATCATTATGTTTTCTGGTCTGTACATCTGTTCGTTCTTCCGTCTGTCCCACTTCAGCTTTAAGTTTTTGGTCAAGGTAGCTTTTGATGAAATTGAAGTCCAATCAACTTGAAAGTTAGTACACATGTTCCCTTTAATATGAACTTTCTTATTTTAATGTCAAATTAGAGTTTTGACCCCAATTACACGGTCCACTGAACAAAGAAAATGATAGTGTGAATGGGGCATCCATGTATTATGGACGCATTCTTGTTATTTGTCTATTTGTTAACTTGTTCTTACTTTGTCTTAAAAGTAAGCCCCTTTTTATGCCCCACCTATGATAGTAGAGGGCCATTATGTTTTCTGGTCTGTGCGTCCGTTCGTCCGTTCGTCTGTTCGTCCGTTTGTCCGTCCGTCCGTCTGTCCCGCTTCAGGTTAAAGTTTTTGTCAAGGTAGTTTTTGAAGAAGTTGAAGTCCAATCAACTTGAAACTTAGTATACATGTTCCCTATGATATGATCTTTCTAATTTTAATGCCAAATTAGAGTTTTGACCCCAATTTTACGGTTCACTGAACATAGAAAATGATAGTGCAAATTTCAGGTTAAAGTTTTTGGTCAAGTTAGTTTTTGTTAATGTAGAAGTCCAATCAACTTGAAACTTAGTATACATGTTCCCTTTGATAAGATCATTCTAATTTTAATGCCAAATTAGAGAATTTATTCCAATTTCACGGTCCACTAAACATAGAAAATGATAGTGCGAGTGGGGCATCCGTGTACTGTGGACACATTCTTGTTTAGAACATATTTTCTAGGCCCCATCTACGGAAATCATTTTTTTTTTGTCTGTGCGTGTGTTCATCTGTATCTATTTGTCCATCTATCTTTTTGTCCATCTATCTGTCCTGCTTCAAGTTACAGTTTTTGGTCAAGGTAGTTTTTGATGAAATTGAAGTCCAATCAACTTGAAACTTAGAACACATGTTCCCTGTGATATGATCTTTTTAATTTTAATGCCATTGATAATTGAAGATCGACGTACGGCCTTCAACAATGAGCATAATCCAGTTTGATTTGAAAGAAAACAAAGCCATCAGTACCTCTATGCATTTTGACCCTAACTTCACACTCCACTGAACAAAGAAAAGGATAGTGCTCATATCAGGTTAAAGTTTTTGGTCAAGGTAGTTTTTGATGCAGTTGAAGTCCAATCAACTTTAAACTTAGTACACGTATAAAAAAGAAGATGTGGTATGATTGCCAATGAAACAACTATCCACAAAAGACCAAAATGACACAGACATTAACAACTATAGGTCACCGTACGGCCTTCAACAATGAGCAAAACCCATACCACATAGTCAGCTATAAAAGGCCCCGATAAGACAATATAAAACAATTCAAACGAGAAAACTAACGTCCTTATTTATGTAATAAAAATGAACGAAAAACAAATATGTAACACATAAACAAACGAAAACCACTGAATTACAGGCTCCTGACTTGGGACAGGCACATACATAAATAATGTGGCGGGGTTAAACATGTTAGCGGGATCCCAACCCTCTCCCTAGCCTGGGACAGTAATATAACAGTAAAACATAAGAACATGTTCTTCGTGATATGATCTTTCTAATTTTAATGCCAATTGGAGTTTTGATCCCAATTTTCCAGTCATAGAACATAAAAAATGATATTGCCAATGGGACATATACATCCATGTACTATGGACACATTCTTGTTTTTTTTATGAGTTATCCTAGTACAAATTTCTTCTCCAAAAATTAGAATTATTTTAAAAAAACTACAGGTACAGAACATGACAAAGCAGATATATGTACATCAAAAACAAAGGCTATAGAACAATGAAAGAAAAGAAGGCATTTTCTATTAGATAATGACAATAAACATTGTGAGGTATGCTTTATTCAGAAATAATATATTACTGTGAAAGTACTTTTATTCGTGGGGTACCAATTTTCGTGGTTTTCGTGGATGACTCTATCCACGAATTTAAGTGTCCAACGAAATAAAACAACCATTGTCCAAATCGAGACATGGAAAGATCCCCATCGGTAGGTTTGACTACTGATATGATCTAGATAATATATTAAATAACGCAAAATCTTAGAATACTTTAATAGCAGTCACAGAACTACAATTGCATGCAGGATTATACCCATTTCATCTTTTATAACCTAAATTGTACAACTTTTGATCTTTTTATTCTCATAAAAAATATTTTTGATCGATGAAAGTCAGATTTCCAGTATTGATATGCTAGTATGATAAAGTGTTCATTTTAATTCTCATAATTCTCGTACATATGGGAAATAATAATTTCATGCTGGGCTTGATTTTGGTAAGAATTATTTGACAACTCAAGATACGTTTATAGCATTTGTTTATGTTACTGTTTTCTTTAGGTGCCATGTTTATGGCCCAATTAACACCTTTGATGGTCTCACTTTACCATGGGTTAATTAGTGTTATCACTACGATTTACACGGGTCTATGTTTACTTTGCAATTACCCTCAATCCAGACTATTTTTAACCTTCTTTCTAAAAGCTTTAATTTTTCAATATTTTTTTTTTTAGAAAACTAAAATCCACGAATTTAAAAACCCACGAACATGTAAATATTGCTCAAACCACGAAAATTGATACCCACGAATTAAAGTACTTTCACAGTACTGATAATCAATAGACACAAATGTTTTATATGTTGCTATGCAATAGAAAGATCCTAGAGCCCAGCAGGCAACTCATTGCCTGTTTTCTAGTGGTATTGGCAACCCAGTTCTGTATTTAATGGCGCCTATTATATTTCAGGCAGATAAAGTAGATGCCTATCTCCATCAGCTGTTGTCTAAAACAGAGCCCAGTAGGCAACATATTGCCTGTTTAGGTAACTGGGTTTTGTACCTGATTCTACAGGCCATGGTGTCTTATCTGTTGGCGGGATTTGAATTAGAACTGTATGCTACATATGAATACCATTATGTTTATTGGTAAGTAGAAAATATATAATAATGCAGTGATTTTGCTAGGGCTCGTCACTTTCATAATTTATGAAAGGGTTTTCGCATTGACAAAAGTATTTCAAATCAATTTCGTCACTTAAATTTTGAAAGTGGAAAAAAAATTTTGCATTAAAATACTATAAATCTACCTGTCTTTATGTTTTTGATAATTTTATGACCCCCAGGTAATTAACATTTTCAGCAGGTGTTACAAGTTGTGATTACAACTAATCTGCTTTTCGCCATCCAATGGGTCACTAATCCATTAATTATTAATAAATCTCATAATTGACCATTATAATTATTTCCCCAGGAAAATCAGTCAGTTAGCAATTCAACAACCAGGAGTATAGTTTCGTCATTTGATCGAAATAATTTGTTACCATCGGACAGTTCGCATTTGAATTTCATTATTTCTCCAACGATCAAGATTTGAAGATCATTTGTCGTAGATTCGTCATTCGAACGAATTTTCGTCATAATTGATATAAATTGCCATCAAAAACTTTCGACAATTTCCATTTAAAAAAATATTATATAGAACTTTATTCAAAACATTCAAATTGTCTTCACGAGTTAAACAGGTGCTTCCTGTACTGTGTGCTACGCATGCGTGAATGTAGTCCTATGACTATTTATAGACCCTGATAAAAAAATATATATCTCTTACTAAAGGAATTAAAACCGAAAAATGATAATTTCCTGATGAATCCAGACTCATTTTGAATTTATTATCCACGTGTCACTTCCTGTTTTTGTTTCATTTTAAAACCGAAAGTAGTAAACGTTATCTATTCTTGATTTGTTTACAACCTCCTTTCAGTCGTTATACTCGTTCCAAAAAGGATTTTATACAGTTCCAACTTAATAGAAATGATTTCCAAATATCGATTTAGACGTTTTATAAGGATAATGATTATGCAGTGATATAATCATTGCAAGTTAATTTCTGCTTTCATAATAAGGGCCAATACAGTCAAATCATACAATACTGACTGCCAATCATGCCTACAAGTCCTTTAAAATCTGACAAAGTCAAAGATGAAGCTAGTAACATACATCCTTGGTCCCTTGCTGTTACACAAAAAAAGGTTGATTTTCATAGCGCACAAAAGTGACTAAATCCCTCAAAATCCTAGCTTAAACCCTGATAATGTATATGTCGTGTACAAGTTGTGATTTTGTACAGGTTATAACATGTACAAATTTTTATGCCCCACCTACGATAGAAGAGGGGCATTATGTTTTCTGGTCTGTGCCTCCGTTCGTCCGTCTGTGCATTCGTCTGTTCGCTTCAGGTTAAAGTTTTTGGTCAAGGTAGTTTTTGATGAAGTTGAAGTCCAATCAACTTGAAACTTAGTACACATGTTCCCCATGATATGATCTTTCTTATTTTAATGCCAAATTATAGTTTTGACCCCAATTTCATGGTCCACTGAACATAGAAAATGATAGTGCGAAGTTCAGGTTAAAGTTTTTGGTCAAGGTAGTTTTTGATGAAGTTAAAGTTACATCAACTTGAAACTTGGTACACATGTTCCCTATGATATGATCTTTCTAATTATAATTCCGAATTATAATTTTGACCCCAATTTCACGGTCCACTGAACATAGAAAATGATAGTGCGAGTGGGGCATCCGTGTACTATGGACACATTCTTGTTTGTACATGTAATAATTTGTACAATGCAAAAATACTAGTTATAACATGTAAGAAATTACCTCATACATGTTATAACATGTACAAAATATTGCTTAAAAATGGTTTTAACTTTTACAAAATTTGAAAATAAATATATGTTTCTATTATTAAAACATATGCCATTAACCTAATTATATTTTCATCATTTTTATGCCCCACCTACTATAGTAGAGGGGCATTATGTTTTCTTGTCTGTACGTCTGTTTGTCTGTCTGTCTGTTCGACCGTCCGTATGTACGTCCGTTTGTCCTGCTTCAGGTTAGCGTCATACCTTTTTGATGCAGTTAATGACCAGATAAATAGTTTTGATTTGAATGGTCATTATTCAGCAGACAACAATGAACAAACTATTGAGTTAGAAACAGAAACAATGGTAATTGAATGAAGTGATGCTAACATTGGTTGGTTAGGAAGTATCAGCATGCATGACATCTACTGGTACATACTTCCTTCAAAATGGACGCTTTCTGGTTGTGAAATTCCTGTTGTTGATACTAGTGAGGTTTTGTCTGAAATTTCAAATATTGACTTCAAGGGTGCACGAAAGAGGGTCGTTTCTGGCCAGCAGGTACAAGCTGATGCCTTGACAAAAACTCAAAAACTAGATTAACTGTTAACGTTATCATTCCTATTTGGTCCATTGATATGGGCTCTGCGGATGAGAAAAACAAAACAGGCGTGGTGATGAATGTGAATGAACATGGTGGCTATAAAATTGTAACTAAAGACTTAGTTGGACAAATAAAGGGATACTTCAGTAGAAACCTGGACAAATAAAGGGATACTTCAGTAGAAACCAGGTTCAATTTCTTACAAATGCAACTTTAAATGTATCTGAAGTCTCAATGAGTGATATGAATGTGAGAGAGATGGTGCGTAAGATGTCATAAAGTGGAGGCAAAGTTTTGTGCATTGTCAGTGTAAGAAAGGCAGTTGTAAGTCTGGTAATTGTAAATGTAGAAGAATGAAAGTTTTGTGCAACTCAAAGGTATCACATGTCTCTGTCTTGTAGCAACAAATAAAAAACTTGTTTCTAAAATGTATGAAAATGTAGTTTTTATGCCCCACCTACGATAGTAGAGGGGCATTATGTTTTCTGGTCTGTGCGTCCGTCCGTCCATTCGTTCGTCCGTCCGTCTGTTCGTTCGTTCGTCCGTCCGTCTGTCCCGCTTCAGGTTAAAGTTTTTGGTCAAGGTAGTTTTTGATGAAGTTTAAGTCCAATCGACTTCAAACTTAGTACACATGTCCCCTATGATATGATCTTTCTAATTTTAATGCCAAATTAGAGTTTTTACCCCAATTTCACGGTCCACTGAACATGGAAAATGATAGTGCGAGTGGGGCATTCGTGTACTGAGGACACATTCTTGTTATGCATGCTGTAAATAATGCCCCTTCTTTTGCACTTGATTATTGTTTTTTTATTATTTGATAAATTTCAATTGTGAATGTATATTCTGCTTTATTATTATTTCTAAATTTTGTACAGGTTAAAACCATTTTTAACCGGATTTTTGTGACAAAAATGTCGGTTATTGATTTGGGGATGTACGGTGGGCGGGCGGATGGGCGGCCGGGCGGCAATCAAATGTTGTCCGTGCATTAACTCACGAACAATTCAACCAAAGCTTTTAAAATTTTAATATGTTTTTACTGACAACTAAATGAAGGTCAAGTTCAATAATGGCGATTTTGACTTTTACCGTTCAGGAGTTATGGTTCTTGAAAGATCGTAAAATGGCGTTTCCATTCACGTTGTTACAATTTCTCATAAACCATTCAATCTAAACTTTTCAAATTTTAATATGTTGATACTGATGACAAAATGGACGTCAAATTTGATATTGACGATTTTCACTTTCATCATTCATCAGTAATGGTTCTTGTGATATTGCCAGGACACAAATAAATGTTAATAAATCCGGTTTGCTGTCGTTGTGACAGCCTCTTGTTAAGCAATATTTTGTATGTGTTATAACATGTATGAGGTACTTTTGTACATGCTATAACTTGTATTTTGGCGTTGTACAAATTATAACGTGTACAATAGTTTTGTACATGTTATAACCTGTACAAAATTGCAACTTGTACACGACATATACATTGTAAAAATAAAAAAAAGATATGATTACTAATGAGACAACTTGGTTTGACTCATCAGATCAACACAGCTTACTAAACAACTAAAGACAAAGTACCAGTCGTACATCATTTGCTGTCACTGAAACCTAAGACACAAAGTACCAGTTTTACATCATCTGCTGTTACTAAATAAAATTGAGAATGGAAATGGGGAATGTGTCAAAGAGACAACAACCCTACCAAAGGGCAGACAACAGCCGAAGGCCACCAATTGGACTTCAATGCACAAGAAACTCCAGCACCCGGAGGCGTTTTTCAGCTGGCCCCAAAACAAATATGTATACTAGCTCAGTGATAATGGACGTCATATTAAACTCCAAATTATACACAAGAAACTAAAATTTAAAATGATACAAGACTAACAAAGGCCAGAGGATCCTGACTTGGGATAGGGGCAAAAATGCGGCAGGGTTAAACTTGTTTTTTAAGATGTCAACCCTCCCTATATACCTCTAGCCAATGTAGAAAAAACAAACGCACAACAGTATGCACAGTAAAACTCAGTTTAAGAGAAGTCTGAGTCCAATGTCAGAATAAGAAACAAAAGAAAATAAATTAAATGACAATAGTACATAAACAACAACAGACTAATAGCAGTGACTGACATGCCAGCTCCAGACCTCAATAAAACTTATTGAAAGATTATGTCTTAATCATATGACTATCAGGCACAATCCCTCCTGTTAGGGGTGAAACCTAGTTCAAAGCCAATAACAGCTAAAATACACAAATAATTTATCCAAGACTCAAACCTCAATACACAACCAGAAAAACATTATCTTGTGCTAGTTCAATATATAAGTACTGACAGATGTAGAACAGAAAATGTTTATATGGGGACGAAGTCCCCAATAACAGTAGAAAATTCAATAAAAAAAAAAATACGGGAAAATTTCCCCGAATTTTTCATTGTACTAATGAACTCAAAATCGTTCAATTTTTTTTTTGTCGTGTTTTGAAATCCGGGACCTGCGCAGAAATGTACAATGTACTTCCTTTTTCCGGTCTCGTTTGTATGAAACTTTGAGTAAAATATATATTTATCAGTCTAGTATAAAATAGGAAGGAACGCGCAATACCAATTTCATTTTTAATAATTCCTTGATATGAAAAAACGTTACCTGATGATAGCGTTTCTTTGTTTACATTGCATATGACGTCATAATTTAAATAACGTCACAACTAAATCCCTAACAACAGAACCAAAATCGGAAATGTTACGGTATTTCCGTTTCTTTTTTTTTTAAACAAATATTTAAGTTACAAAAAAATAATTCATACAGACTTCGTCCCCATTTACAGGTAATGCCTGCCTCATATTAGCTATATATACAGCAATGATGTGTAATGATAACCTTTTAGAATATATATACAGCAATGATGTGTAATGATAACCTTTTAGAATATATATACAGCAATCATGTGTAATGATAACCTTTTAGAATATATATACAGCAATGATGTGTAATGATAACCTTTTAGAATATATATACAGCAATCATGTGTAATGATAACCTTTTAGAATATATATACAGCAATGATGTGTAATGATAACCTTTTAGAATATATATACAGCAATCATGTGTAATGATAACCTTTTAGAATATATATACAGCAATCATGTGTAATGATAACCTTTTAGAATATATATACAGCAATGATGTGTAATGATAACCTTTTAGAATATATATACAGCAATGATGTGTAATGATAACCTTTTAGAATATATATACAGCAATGATGTGTAATGATAACCTTTTAGAATATATATACAGCAATGATGTGTAATGATAACCTTTTAGAATAAGTTTTTAAACATTTGATGGATAATTTTGGGTAATGATCGTATGAAATGCAATCGTAACATCGAAACCCTATGTTACTGACTTGATATCTAAATCTTCCAGGGTTTATCACTAACTTTTTGATAAACAAAATATACTGCATTTAGCATAATATTCTATAAACCCTATCCATGAACATTTCCAGAAATTTATCTATGTCATATATGCTCAGATATTTAAGTCACAAAATGATGTTACACTTGTCAAGAAAACAACTTAACTTTTGCAAAGTGGAGGAATCTAGTACTGTTCTAAAAATATAAACGATGTAATTTTTATTGTCATCTTAAATAATTGGAGTTATCTTCCTTTGTCAAGAATTATAGTGTAATCAACAACAACCAGTGCTTTATACAATGCAATATTTAATTTTACTTCCCAGTGATAAATTAAAGCAATCTTTAACCTTAAATGCTTACAAGCAGTATGATTACATGGATGGTATCTAAATTTAAATGCTCTTTAAAAACATTACTGTAAAAAATTAGAATTGCTATCTGTTCGTTATTACTTTCCTTCAGCCAAACTTCCAAACTGAGTAGTTATAACTATGAAAGATTTTAGTAAAGGCTTTAAGTGATTTGTAAAACAATATCCCTGACCTAATAATTAACCAGTGATACATTGATTACATTCATTAAGACACCACAACCTGTATATTGGCATGGGATGTATTAACGCTGTAAGATGGACCAATGAAACATCACTGTCTTTAAAAAAGAAAAATATACAATATTTACATCAAATCCTAAATGTTGTACAGAGTTTCTTTTGTGAAACTATAATATCTAAATGTAGGAAAGGACAGTTATTGCCGTTTACATTTGATTTATTTAAAGTTGATTTCTGAACTTTATTTAGAGAATTTCTTTATTTAAAACAGTTAAATATATAATCAAGCCAATGGAATGTGCTGTTGAATTTATTAATTAAAAGTAATTTTGTATTTTAAGCAGGTTTTTTCAGCACTGACAACCTCTTTAATGGGTTTAATCTTATATTTAATTTTATTTTACAGGTATTTATCAGAAATGTTATATTCCTGGATGATCAACACACTACATAGGGCTGATAACTTTTTACTGGAACATGAAACTGTCGCAGGTAAGGCCACATCAAATCTTCTTTCTGGAACATGAAACTGTTACAGGTAAGGCCACACTTAATCCGTTCTTTGTTCTTTGGACTCCTGTCAAAAAGGGGAACAAGCGCAGTGCAGTAATATTAACTATTTGTATAAAACTTAAGATTTTGTCTGTAATATGTCCATAGTCCTTGACCTAATTTTCATTGTTCTCTTTAAAAATAATTTATTGGTTGTTTTTTTTTGTCATGAATAATTATATTGATCATGAATAACAGCATAACATTTGGTGTATGGGTTTCTTTGCAACATCTGCATGCCTGTCATTTCAAGGATCAGTGATCAAGATTGGAGTTACATCATGTACATGGTTAGGTCCATTTCTCAGATATTATAAGAAGTAGGTCAACTATATGTTTGTTATGCTAATATGGTATATACAATATTATGTTATGATTGTAAGGGGTACCTGTCCAATGGTATATACAATATTATGTTAGGATTGTAAGGGGTACCTGTCCAATGGTATATACAATGTTATGTTATGATTGTAAGGGGTACCTGTCCAATGGTATATACAATATTATGTTATGATTGTAAGGGGTACCTGTCCAATGGTATATATACAATATTATGTTAGGATTGTAAGGGGTACCTGTCCAATGGTATATATACAATATTATGTTATGATTGTAAGGGGTACCTGTCCAATGGTATATACAATATTGTGTTATGATTGTAAGGGGTACCTGTCCAATGGTATATACAATATTATGTTATGATTGTAAGGGGTACTTGTAAGGGGTACCTGTCCAATGGTATATACAATATTATGTTAGGATTGTAAGGGGTACCTGTCCAATGGTATATACAATATTATGTTAGGATTGTAAGGGGTACCTGTCCAATGGTATATACAATATTATGTTAGGATTGTAAGGGGTACCTGTCCAATGGTATATACAATATTATGTTATGATTGTAAGGGGTACCTGTCCAATGGTATATACAATGTTATGTTATGATTGTAAGGGGTACCTGTCCAATGGTATATACAATATTATGCTATGATTGTAAGGGGTACCTGTCCAATGGTATATACAATGTTATGTTATGATTGTAAGGGGTACCTGTCCAACGGTATATACAATATTATGTTAGGATTGTAAGGGGTACCTGTCCAATGGTATATACAATGTTATGTTATGATTGTAAGGGGTACCTGTCCAATGGTATATACAATATTGTGTTATGATTGTAAGGGGTACCTGTCCAATGGTATATACAATATTGTGCTATGATTGTAAGGGGTACCTGTCCAATGGTATATACAATGTTATGTTATGATTGTAAGGGGTACCTGTCCAATGGTATATACAATGTTATGTTATGATTGTAAGGGGTACCTGTCCAATGGTATATACAATATTGTGTTATGATTGTAAGGGGTACCTGTCCAATGGTATATACAATATTGTGTTATGATTGTAAGGGGTACCTGTCCAATGGTATATACAATGTTATGTTATGATTGTAAGGGGTACCTGTCCAATGGTATATACAATGTTACGTTATGATTGTACGGGGTACCTGTCCAATGGTATATACAATGTTATGCTAGGATTGTAAGGGGTACCTGTCCAATGGTATATACAATATTATGTTATGATTGTAAGGGGTACCTGTCCAATGGTATATACAATATTATGTTAGGATTGTAAGGGGTACCTGTCCAATGGTATATACAATGTTATGTTATGATTGTAAGGGGTACCTGTCCAATGGTATATACAATATTATGTTAGGATTGTAAGGGGTACCTGTCCAATGGTATATACAATGTTATGTTATGATTGTAAGGGGTACCTGTCCAATGGTATATACAATGTTACGTTATGATTGTACGGGGTACCTGTCCAATGGTATATACAATGTTATGCTAGGATTGTAAGGGGTACCTGTCCAATGGTATATACAATATTATGTTATGATTTTAAGGGGTACCTGTCCAATGGTATATACAATATTATGTTATGATTGTAAGGGGTACCTGTCCAATGGTATATACAATGTTATGCTAGGATTGTAAGGGGTACCTGTCCAATGGTATATACAATATTATGTTATGATTGTAAGGGGTACCTGTCCAATGGTATATACAATGTTATGTTATGATTGTAAGGGGTACCTGTCCAATGGTATATACAATATTATGTTATGATTGTAAGGGGTACCTGTCCAATGGTATATACAATGTTATGTTATGATTGTAAGGGGTACCTGTCCAATGGTATATACAATATTATGTTATGATTGTAAGGGGTACCTGTCCAATGGTATATACAATGTTATGCTAGGATTGTAAGGGGTACCTGTCCAATGGTATATACTATGTTATGTTATGATTGTAAGGGGTACCTGTCCAATGGTATATACAATGTTATGCTAGGATTGTAAGGGGTACCTGTCCAATGGTATATACAATATTATGTTAGGATTGTAAGGGGTACCTGTCCAATGGTATATACAATATTATGTTATGATTGTAAGGGGTACCTGTCCAATGGTATATACAATATTATGTTATGATTGTAAGGGGTACCTGTCCAATGGTATATACAATATTATGTTATGATTGTAAGGGGTACCTGTCCAATGGTATATACAATATTATGTTAGGATTGTAAGGGGTACCTGTCCAATGGTATATACAATGTTATGTTATGATTGTAAGGGGTACCTGTCCAATGGTATATACAATGTTATGTTAGGATTGTAAGGGGTACCTGTCCAATGGTATATACAATGTTATGTTATGATTGACGGTATATACCATATTATGTTATGATTGTAAGGGGTACCTGTCCAACGGTATATACCATATTATGTTATGATTGTAAGGGGTACCTGTCCAACGGTATATACCATATTATGTTATGATTGTAAGGGGTACCTGTCCAACGGTATATACCATATTATGTTATGATTGTAAGGGGTACCTGTCCAACGGTATATACCATGTTATGTTATGATTGTAAGGGGTACCTGTCCAACGGTATATACAATGTTATGTTATGATTGTAAGGGGTACCTGTCCAACGGTATATACAATGTTATGTTATGATTGTAAGGGGTACCTGTCCAACGGTATATACAATGTTATGTTATGATTGTAAGGGGTACCTGTCCAACGGTATATACAATGTTATGTTATGATTGTAAGGGGTACCTGTCCAACGGTATATACAATGTTATGTTATGATTGTAAGGGGTACCTGTCCAACGGTATATACAATGTTATGTTATGATTGTAAGGGGTACCTGTCCAACGGTATATACAATATTATGTTATGATTGTAAGGGGTACCTGTCCAATGGTATATACAATGTTATGTTATGATTGTAAGGGGTACCTGTCCAACGGTATATACAATGTTATGTTATGATTGTAAGGGGTACCTGTCCAATGGTATATACAATATTATGTTATGATTGTAAGGGGTACCTGTCCAATGGTATATACAATATTATGTTATGATTGTAAGGGGTACCTGTCCAATGGTATATACAATATTATGTTATGATTGTAAGGGGTACCTGTCCAATGGTATATACCATATTATGTTATGATTGTAAGGGGTACCTGTCCAATGGTATATACAATATTGTGCTATGATTGTAAGGGGTACCTGTCCAATGGTATATACAATATTGTGTTATGATTGTACGGGGTACCTGTCCAATGGTATATACAATGTTATGTTAGGATTGTAAGGGGTACCTGTCCAATGGTATATACTATGTTATGTTATGATTGTAAGGGGTACCTGTCCAATGGTATATACAATGTTATGTTATGATTGTAAGGGGTACCTGTCCAATGGTATATACAATATTATGTTATGATTGTAAGGGGTACCTGTCCAATGGTATATACAATGTTATGTTATGATTGTAAGGGGTACCTGTCCAATGGTATATACAATGTTATGTTATGATTGTAAGGGGTACCTGTCCAACGGTATATACAATATTATGTTATGATTGTAAGGGGTACCTGTCCAACGGTATATACAATATTATGTTAGGATTGTAAGGGGTACCTGTCCAATGGTATATACTATGTTATGTTATGATTGTAAGGGGTACCTGTCCAATGGTATATACAATATTGTGTTATGATTGTACGGGGTACCTGTCCAATGGTATATACAATGTTATGTTAGGATTGTAAGGGGTACCTGTCCAATGGTATATACTATGTTATGTTATGATTGTAAAGGGTACCTGTCCAATGGTATATACAATGTTATGTTATGATTGTAAGGGGTACCTGTCCAATGGTATATACAATATTATGTTATGATTGTAAGGGGTACCTGTCCAATGGTATATACAATGTTATGTTATGATTGTAAGGGGTACCTGTCCAATGGTATATACAATATTATGTTATGATTGTAAGGGGTACCTGTCCAATGGTATATACAATATTATGTTAGGATTGTAAGGGGTACCTGTCCAATGGTATATACAATATTATGCTATGATTGTAAGGGGTACCTGTCCAATGGTATATACAATGTTATGTTATGATTGTAAGGGGTACCTGTCCAATGGTATATACAATGTTATGTTATGATTGTAAGGGGTACCTGTCCAACGGTATATACAATATTATGTTATGATTGTAAGGGGTACCTGTCCAACGGTATATACAATATTATGTTATGATTGTAAGGGGTACCTGTCCAACGGTATATACAATATTATGTTATGATTGTAAGGGGTACCTGTCCAACGGTATATACAATGTTATGTTATGAGTGTAAGGGTTACCTGTCCAACGGTATATACAATGTTATGTTATGAGTGTAAGGGGTACCTGTCCAACGGTATATACAATGTTATGTTATGAGTGTAAGGGGTACCTGTCCAACGGTATATACAATGTTACGTTATGAGTGTAAGGGGTACCTGTCCAACGGTATATACTATATTACGTTAGGATTGTAAGGGGTACCTGTCCAACGGTATATACAATATTACGTTAGGATTGTAAGGGGTACCTGTCCAACGGTATATACAATATTACGTTATGATTGTAAGGGGTACCTGTCCAATGGTATATACAATGTTATGTTAGGATTGTAAGGGGTACCTGTCCAATGGTATATACAATGTTATGTTATGATTGACGGTATATACCATATTATGTTATGATTGTAAGGGGTACCTGTCCAATGGTATATACAATATTATGTTATGATCGTAAGGGGTACCTGTCCAATGGTATATACAATATTATGTTAGGATTGTAAGGGGTACCTGTCCAATGGTATATACAATATTATGTTATGATTGTAAGGTGTACCTGTCCAATGGTATATACAATGTTATGCTAGGATTGTAAGGGGTACCTGTCCAATGGTATATACTATGTTATGTTATGATTGTAAGGGGTACCTGTCCAATGGTATATACAATGTTATGTTATGATTGTAAGGGGTACCTGTCCAATGGTATATACAATATTATGTTATGGTTGTAAGGGGTACCTGTCCAACGGTATATACCATATTATGTTATGATTGTAAGGGGTACCTGTCCAATGGTATATACAATATTATGTTATGATTGTAAGGGGTACCTGTCCAATGGTATATACAATATTATGTTATGATTGTAAGGGGTACCTGTCCAATGGTATATACAATATTGTTATGGTATATACAATATTATGTTATGATTGTAAGGGGTACCTGTCCAATGGTATATACAATATTATGTTATGATTGTAAGGGGTACCTGTCCAATGGTATATACAATATTATGTTATGGTTGTAAGGGGTACCTGTCCAACGGTATATACCATATTATGTTATGATTGTAAGGGGTACCTGTCCAATGGTATATACAATATTATGTTATGATTGTAAGGGGTACCTGTCCAATGGTATATACAATATTATGTTATGATTGTAAGGGGTACCTGTCCAATGGTATATACAATATTGTGTTATGATTGTAAGGGGTACCTGTCCAATGGTATATACAATATTGTGTTATGATTGTAAGGGGTACCTGTCCAATGGTATATACAATATTGTGTTATGATTGTAAGGGGTACCTGTCCAATGGTATATACAATGTTATGTTATGATTGTAAGGGGTACCTGTCCAATGGTATATACAATGTTATGTTATGATTGTAAGGGGTACCTGTCCAATGGTATATACAATGTTATGTTATGATTGTAAGGGGTACCTGTCCAATGGTATATACAATATTATGTTAGGATTGTAAGGGGTACCTGTCCAATGGTATATACAATGTTATGTTATGATTGTAAGGGGTACCTGTCCAATGGTATATACAATGTTATGTTATGATTGTAAGGGGTACCTGTCCAATGGTATATACAATATTATGTTAGGATTGTAAGGGGTACCTGTCCAATGGTATATACAATATTATGTTAGGATTGTAAGGGGTACCTGTCCAATGGTATATACAATATTATGTTATGATTGTAAGGGGTACCTGTCCAATGGTATATACAATGTTATGCTAGGATTGTAAGGGGTACCTGTCCAATGGTATATACAATGTTACGTTATGATTGTAAGGGGTACCTGTCCAATGGTATATACAATGTTGTGTTATGATTGTAAGGGGTACCTGTCCAATGGTATATACAATGTTACGTTAGGATTGTAAGGGGTACCTGTCCAATGGTATATACAATATTATGCTATGATTGTAAGGGGTACCTGTCCAATGGTATATACAATATTATGTTATGATTGTAAGGGGTACCTGTCCAATGGTATATACAATATTATGTTATGATTGTAAGGGGTACCTGTCCAATGGTATATACAATATTATGTTATGATTGTAAGGGGTACCTGTCCAATGGTATATACAATGTTATGTTATGATTGTAAGGGGTACCTGTCCAATGGTATATACAATGTTATGTTATGATTGTAAGGGGTACCTGTCCAATGGTATATACAATATTATGTTATGATTGTAAGGGGTACCTGTCCAATGGTATATACAATATTATGTTATGATTGTAAGGGGTACCTGTCCAATGGTATATACAATGTTATGTTATGATTGTAAGGGGTACCTGTCCAATGGTATATACAATGTTATGTTATGATTGTAAGGGGTACCTGTCCAATGGTATATACAATATTATGTTATGATTGTAAGGGGTACCTGTCCAATGGTATATACAATATTATGTTATGATTGTAAGGGGTACCTGTCCAATGGTATATACAATGTTATGTTAGGATTGTAAGGGGTACCTGTCCAATGGTATATACAATATTGTGTTATGAGTGTAAGGGGTACCTGTCCAATGGTATATACAATGTTATGTTATGATTGTAAGGGGTACCTGTCCAATGGTATATACAATATTATGTTATGATTGTAAGGGGTACCTGTCCAATGGTATATACAATATTATGTTATGATTGTAAGGGGTACCTGTCCAATGGTATATACAATGTTATGTTAGGATTGTAAGGGGTACCTGTCCAATGGTATATACAATATTGTGTTATGAGTGTAAGGGGTACCTGTCCAATGGTATATACAATGTTATGTTAGGATTGTAAGGGGTACCTGTCCAATGGTATATACAATATTATGTTATGATTGTAAGGGGTACCTGTCCAATGGTATATACAATGTTGTGTTATGATTGTAAGGGGTACCTGTCCAATGGTATATACAATATTATGTTATGAGTGTAAGGGGTACCTGTCCAATGGTATATACAATATTATGTTAGGATTGTAAGGGGTACCTGTCCAATGGTATACACAATGTTATGTTATGATTGTAAGGGGTACCTGTCCAATGGTATATACAATATTATGTTATGATTGTAAGGGGTACCTGTCCAATGGTATATACAATGTTATGTTATGATTGTAAGGGGTACCTGTCCAATGGTATATACAATATTATGTTATGATTGTAAGGGGTACCTGTCCAATGGTATATACAATGTTATGTTATGATTGTAAGGGGTACCTGTCCAATGGTATATACAATATTATGTTATGATTGTAAGGGGTACCTGTCCAATGGTATATACAATATTATGTTATGATTGTAAGGGGTACCTGTCCAATGGTATATACAATATTGTGCTATGATTGTAAGGGGTACCTGTCCAATGGTATATACAATGTTGTGTTATGATTGTAAGGGGTACCTGTCCAATGGTATATACAATGTTATGTTATGATTGTAAGGGGTACCTGTCCAATGGTATATACAATATTGTGCTATGATTGTAAGGGGTACCTGTCCAATGGTATATACAATATTATGTTATGATTGTAAGGGGTACCTGTCCAATGGTATATACAATGTTGTGTTATGATTGTAAGGGGTACCTGTCCAACGGTATATACAATATTGTGTTATGATTGTAAGGGGTACCTGTCCAACGGTATATACAATATTATGTTATGATTGTAAGGGGTACCTGTCCAATGGTATATACAATGTTATGTTATGATTGTAAGGGGTACCTGTCCAATGGTATATACAATATTGTGTTATGATTGTAAGGGGTACCTGTCCAATGGTATATACAATGTTATGTTATGATTGTAAGGGGTACCTGTCCAATGGTATATACAATGTTTTGTTATGATTGTAAGGGGTACCTGTCCAATGGTATATACAATATTATGTTATGATTGTAAGGGGTACCTGTCCAATGGTATATACAATGTTATGTTATGATTGTAAGGGGTACCTGTCCAATGGTATATACAATATTATGTTATGATTGTAAGGGGTACCTGTCCAATGGTATATACAATGTTATGTTATGGTTGTAAGGGGTACCTGTCCAATGGTATATACAATGTTATGTTAGGATTGTAAGGGATACCTGTCCAATGGTATATACAATGTTATGTTAGGATTGTAAGGGATACCTGTCCAATGGTATATACAATATTATGTTAGGATTGTAAGGGGTACCTGTCCAATGGTATATACTATATTATGTTATGATTGTAAGGGGTACCTGTCCAATGGTATATACAATATTATGTTATGATTGTAAGGGGTACCTGTCCAATGGTATATACAATATTATGTTAGGATTGTAAGGGGTACCTGTCCAATGGTATATACAATGTTATGTTATGGTTGTAAGGGGTACCTGTCCAATGGTATATACAATGTTATGTTAGGATTGTAAGGGGTACCTGTCCAATGGTATATATACAATATTATGTTAGGATTGTAAGGGGTACCTGTCCAATGGTATATATACAATATTATGTTATGATTGTAAGGGGTACCTGTCCAATGGTATATACAATATTATGTTATGGTTGTAAGGGGTACCTGTCCAATGGTATATACAATATTGTGTTATGATTGTAAGGGGTACCTGTCCAATGGTATATACAATGTTATGTTATGATTGTAAGGGGTACCTGTCCAATGGTATATACAATGTTGTGTTAGGATTGTAAGGGGTACCTGTCCAATGGTATATATACAATATTATGTTATGATTGTATGGGGTACCTGTCCAATGGTATATACAATATTATGTTATGATTGTAAGGGGTACCTGTCCAATGGTATATACAATATTATGCTATGATTGTAAGGGGTACCTGTCCAATGTTATATATACAATATTATGTTATGATTGTAAGGGGTACCTGTCCAATGGTATATACAATGTTATGTTATGATTGTAAGGGGTACCTGTCCAATGGTATATACAATGTTATGTTATGATTGTAAGGGGTACCTGTCCAATGGTATATACAATGTTATGTTATGATTGTAAGGGGTACCTGTCCAATGGTATATACAATGTTATGTTATGATTGTAAGGGGTACCTGTCCAATGGTATATACAATGTTATGTTATGATTGTAAGGGGTACCTGTCCAATGGTATATACAATATTATGTTATGGTTGTAAGGGGTACCTGTCCAACGGTATATACCATATTATGTTATGATTGTAAGGGGTACCTGTCCAACGGTATATACAATATTGTGTTATGATTGTAAGGGGTACCTGTCCAATGGTATATATACAATATTATGTTAGGATTGTACATGTTGTAAGGGGTACCTGTCCAATGGTATATACAATATTATGTTAGGATTGTAAGGGGTACCTGTCCAATGGTATATACAATATTATGTTAGGATTGTAAGGGGTACCTGTCCAACGGTATATACCATATTATGTTATGGTTGTAAGGGGTACCTGTCCAACGGTATATACAATATTGTGTTATGATTGTAAGGGGTACCTGTCCAATGGTATATATACAATATTATGTTAGGATTGTAAGGGGTACCTGTCCAATGGTATATACAATATTATGTTAGGATTGTAAGGGGTACCTGTCCAATGGTATATACTATGTTATGTTATGATTGTAAGGGGTACCTGTCCAATGGTATATACAATATTATGTTATGATTGTAAGGGGTACCTGTCCAATGGTATATACAATGTTATGTTATGATTGTAAGGGGTACCTGTCCAATGGTATATACAATATTATGTTATGATTGTAAGGGGTACCTGTCCAATGGTATATACAATGTTACGTTATGATTGTAAGGGGTACCTGTCCAATGGTATATACAATATTATGTTATGATTGTAAGGGGTACCTGTCCAATGGTATATACAATGTTACGTTATGATTGTAAGGGGTACCTGTCCAATGGTATATACAATATTACGTTATGATTGTAAGGGGTACCTGTCCAATGGTATATACAATGTTACGTTATGATTGTAAGGGGTACCTGTCCAATGGTATATACAATATTATGTTATGATTGTAAGGGGTACCTGTCCAATGGTATATACAATATTATGTTATGATTGTAAGGGGTACCTGTCCAATGGTATATACAATGTTACGTTATGATTGTAAGGGGTACCTGTCCAATGGTATATACAATATTACGTTATGATTGTAAGGGGTACGTGTCCAATGGTATATACAATATTACGTTATGATTGTAAGGGGTACCTGTCCAATGGTATATACCATATTATGTTAGGATTGTAAGGGGTACCTGTCCAATGGTATATACCATATTATGTTAGGATTGTAAGGGGTACCTGTCCAATGGTATATACAATATTATGTTATGGTTGTAAGGGGTACCTGTCCAATGGTATATACAATATTATGTTATGATTGTAAGGGGTACCTGTCCAATGGTATATACAATGTTATGTTATGATTGTAAGGGGTACCTGTCCAATGGTATATACAATGTTATGTTAGGATTGTAAGGGGTACCTGTCCAATGGTATATACAATGTTATGTTGTGATTGTAAGGGGTACCTGTCCAATGGTATATACAATGTTATGCTATGATTGTAAGGGGTACCTGTCCAATGGTATATACAATATTGTGTTATGATTGTAAGGGGTACCTGTCCAATGGTATATACAATATTATGTTATGATTGTAAGGGGTACCTGTCCAATGGTATATACAATATTATGTTATGATTGTAAGGGGTACCTGTCCAATGGTATATACAATGTTATGTTATGATTGTAAGGGGTACCTGTCCAATGGTATATACAATATTATGTTATGATTATAATATTGTATATAACAATATTATGTTATGATTGTAAGGGGTACCTGTCCAATGGTATATACAATATTATGTTATGATTGTAAGGGGTACCTGTCCAATGGTATATACAATATTGTGCTATGATTGTAAGGGGTACCTGTCCAATGGTATATACAATGTTGTGTTATGATTGTAAGGGGTACCTGTCCAATGGTATATACAATGTTATGTTATGATTGTAAGGGGTACCTGTCCAATGGTATATACAATATTGTGCTATGATTGTAAGGGGTACCTGTCCAATGGTATATACAATATTGTGCTATGATTGTAAGGGGTACCTGTCCAATGGTATATACAATGTTGTGTTATGATTGTAAGGGGTACCTGTCCAATGGTATATACAATATTATGTTATGATTGTAAGGGGTACCTGTCCAATGGTATATACAATATTATGTTATGATTGTAAGGGGTACCTGTCCAATGGTATATACAATGTTATGTTATGATTGTAAGGGGTACCTGTCCAATGGTATATACAATATTATGTTATGATTGTAAGGGGTACCTGTCCAATGGTATATACAATATTGTGTTATGATTGTAAGGGGTACCTGTCCTATGGTATATACAATATTATGTTACGATTGTAAGGGGTACCTGTCCAATGGTATATACAATGTTATGTTAGGATTGTAAGGGGTACCTGTCCAATGGTATATACAATATTATGTTATGATTGTAAGGGGTACCTGTCCAATGGTATATACAATATTATGTTATGATTGTAAGGGGTACCTGTCCAATGGTATATACAATGTTGTGTTATGATTGTAAGGGGTACCTGTCCAATGGTATATACAATGTTATGTTATGATTGTAAGGGGTACCTGTCCAATGGTATATACAATATTGTGCTATGATTGTAAGGGGTACCTGTCCAATGGTATATACAATATTATGTTATGATTGTAAGGGGTACCTGTCCAATGGTATATACAATGTTGTGTTATGATTGTAAGGGGTACCTGTCCAATGGTATATACAATATTATGTTATGATTGTAAGGGGTACCTGTCCAATGGTATATACAATATTATGTTATGATTGTAAGGGGTACCTGTCCAATGGTATATACAATGTTATGTTATGATTGTAAGGGGTACCTGTCCAATGGTATATACAATATTATGTTATGATTGTAAGGGGTACCTGTCCAATGGTATATACAATATTGTGTTATGATTGTAAGGGGTACCTGTCCTATGGTATATACAATATTATGTTATGATTGTAAGGGGTACCTGTCCAATGGTATATACAATATTATGTTAGGATTTTAAGGGGTACCTGTCCAGTGGTATATACAATGTTATGTTATGATTGTAAGGGGTACCTGTCCAATGGTATATACAATATTATGTTATGATTGTAAGGGGTACCTGTCCAATGGTATATACAATGTTATGCTAGGATTGTAAGGGGTACCTGTCCAATGGTATATACAAAATTGTGTTATGATTGTAAGGGGTACCTGTCCAATGGTATATACAATGTTATGTTATGATTGTAAGGGGTACCTGTCCAATGGTATATACAATGTTATGCTAGGATTGTAAGGGGTACCTGTCCAATGGTATATACAATATTATGCTATGATTGTAAGGGGTACCTGTCCAATGGTATATACAATGTTATGCTAGGATTGTAAGGGGTACCTGTCCAATGGTATATACAATATTGTGTTATGATTGTAAGGGGTACCTGTCCAATGGTATATACAATATTATGTTAGGATTGTAAGGGGTACCTGTCCAATGGTATATACAATATTATGTTATGATTGTAAGGGGTACCTGTCCAATGGTATATACAATATTGTACACCCCATACAAATGGTTATATACAAAATCGTAATATGGTACACCTTATATTTATCAAATACAATATAGTCTACCAATTTTAATCTTTATCAGATTCTCAGCAGAAAGGAAAAAGTAATAAGAAAAACAAGAAAAAGAAACGAACAAAGACATTAAATAAAGAAATAACTCAGGCACAGGCTGAACAGCAGTTGTTTAATGGGTACTATAAGGTATGGATCTTTTTCACAATAGTCTTGAATTTTCACTTTTGCCACTATGTATATTTAGCAATATTTTAAAAATTCTTTCTGTTCCTTTCAACATTCAGAAGTCTTTGATAACATACTCTCCTTTCATTCATTGGTATTATGATTAATTCTCTATGCAGCACATAAGGAAGTCAGAATTTTTTATGCCCCATCTATGGGCATTATGTTTTCTGGTCTGTGCTTCTGTCCCTCTGTTCATCCGTTCATCCATCCGTCTGTCCGTCTGTCCCGCTTTTTGGTTGAGGTAGTTTTTGATGAAGATGAAGTCAAATCAACTTGAAACTTAGTATACAGTACATGTTCCCTATTATAAAATTGTGATCTTTCCAATTTTAATGCCAAATTAGAGATTTCCCCCAATTTTCACGGTCCACTGAACATAGAAAATGAACGTGCGAATGGGGCATCTGTGTTCTGGGAACTCATTCTATTTTGTTTAACAGTCTGCAATATCAGAATTCTAGTCAGTCTGAAATACAAGTGAAAATGTACATGTTTTTGTCTAAGCTATCCAAGGTGTTACTCTTTTTTGAGAGAATAATGATGAATATGATTTCAATTTCATACAACTAACTAAAGTTTATATGTCTGTCCCTGTTTTCAAGTGTGTAGTCAAGTCAACAAAAAACATTTATCAGCACAAATTAGCATTTATAGGACAAAATTAGATTATTTGAAACAAACTGAGTTTTCAAACTGATAGCTGTTTTGTCTGAATGCCTTACAGCTAAAAAAGTTTCCACCAAACCACTTTACCATGTGACAAGTTTGTAAAATTTATAATTTTTCTACAAGTTTCAAAACGTTCATAGTCAAGATACTTTTATATAAATCTAAACAATTTGAAATTAATGTCATTAGAAAATAAGATCAGAAATATACAAGATGCATATGGTGTTTCAATTCTTTAGAAAACAAATACAAGGATAAATTGAATCTGTTATTTAAATGATTTCATTTAATTCACTTCTGAAATTTTCCCAACATTGCTGGATAAGAGCTGGTAGAAATTTTTTAAGAAGATGAGGTGTTTTCAGATTATTGATATATCATATTCACAAATCACACATGTAACAGGCTGTTTCATGTTTGGCATCAAAAAGCAAAAATTGACAACATGTATTAACTGATGAATAAAAGATGTGTTTATTTTCAGGCTGTTCTAGGTTTTAGACAAGATGGAAAATTAGTTCAACCAAACTTTGAGTTTGACAGTGAAGAAGTTCGATACTCCCATAGATTTCAACCATTTACAACTGTCTCAACACCTCCTTATATACATTATAATCAGTATAGGGTATGTATCTGTGTCCACACTTGTATACATTATAATCAGTAAAGGATATGTCTCTGTCTCAACACCTCCTTATAAACATTATATTCAGTATAGGGTATGTATCTGTGTCCACACTTGTAAACATTATAATCAGTTTAGGGTATGTATCTGTGTCCACACTTGTATACATTATAATCAGTAAAGGGTATGTCTCTGTCTCAACACCTATACATTATAATCAGTATAGGGTATGTATCTGTGTCCGCACTTGTATACATTATCAGTTTAGGGTATGTATCTGTGTCCACACTTATGTACCTTATAATCAGTAAAGGGTATGTATCTGTGTCCACACTTGTATACATTATAATCAGTAAAGGGTATTTTTATACGACCGCAAAAATTGAAAATTTTTTGGTCATATATTGGTATGATGTTGGCGTCGTCGTCATTGTCGTCGTCGTCCGAATACTTTTAGTTTTCACACTCTAACTTTAGTAAAAGTGAATAGAAATCTAATTTTAACAAAAGGTTTATGACCACTAAAGGAAGGTTGGGATTGATTTTGGGAGTTTTGGTCCCAAAATTTTAGGAATTAGGGGCCAAAAAGGGCCCAAATAAGCATTTTCTTGGTTTTCGCACTATAACTTTATTTTAAGTAAATAGAAATCTATAAAATTTTGACACAAGGTTTATGGCCACAAAAGGAATGTCAGGATTGATTTTGGGAGTTTTGGTACCAACAGTTTAGGAATTAGGGGTCAAAAAAGGGCCCAAATAAGCATTATTCTTGGTTTTTGCACCATAACTTAAGAATAAGTAAATAGAAATCTATGAAATTTAAACACAAGGTTTATTACCATTAAAGGAAGGTTGGGATTGATTTTCGGAGTTTTGGTCCCAACAGTTAAGGAATAAGGGGCCCAAAGGGTCCAAAATTAAACTTTGTTTGATTTCATCAAAAATTGAATAATCGGGGTTATTTGATATGCCGATTCTAACTGTGTATGAAGATTCCTAATTTTTGGTCCCGTTTTCAAATTGGTCTACATTAATTTATAAGGTCCAAAGGGTCCAAAATTAAACTTAGTTTGATTTTAACAAAAATTGAATCCTTGGGGTTCTTTGATATGCTGAATCTAAAAATGTACATAGATTTTTGATTATTGGCCCAGTTTTCAAGTTGGTCCAAATCGGAGTCCAAATTAAACTTTGTTTGATTTCATCAAAAATTGATTAATTGGGGTTCTGTTATATGCCAAATCTAACTGTGTATGTAGATTCTTAATTTTTGGTCCTGTTTTCAAATTGGTCTACATTAAAGTCCAAAGGGTCCAAAATTAAACTAAGTTTGATTTTAACAAAAATTGAATTCTTGGGGTTCTTTGATATGCTGAATCTAAACATGTACTTAGATTTTTTATTATGAGCCCAGTTTTAAAGTTGGTCCAAATCAGGATCCAAAATTATTATATGAAGTATTGTGCAATAGCAAGACATTTTCAATTGCACAGTATTCAGCAATAGCAAGAAATCTTCAATTGCACAGTATTGTGCAATAGCAAGAAATTTTCAATTGCACAGTATTGCGCTATAGCAAGAAATCTTCAATTGGCAAGTATTTTCCAATTGCACAGTATTGCGCAATAGCAAGAAATATCTAATTGCACAATATTGTGCAATAGCAAGAAATTTCAAAAATTGGAATTATCTTTCTTTGTCCAGAATAGTAGTTGAATCAACTTAAATCATTGTTTTATACAATATACAATGTATATTCACTTTTACTACCAACTGATAAATTAAAACAATCTTTACCAAGTTCAGTGATAACAAGCACCTTTTTTACATTTTAATATTTTATGATGTATTTAAATGAATAGTTAGTGTTAGTTAATGGGCCAATTTCGGCCTCAATTTTCAAGTTCATCTAACGAAAGATTGTAGACACTTTCTAAGCACTAAAGTGTCTATTTCAATTGATTCAATTAGTTAATGGGGAAGATTTTAACTTAATAAGTCATTTAAAACGCCCCGATTCAAGCTTAAATATGAAAAATCTATCAAATATGCCAAAAATCGTCACTTTTCAGATGGTTTTTGTCATCTGTGTTCATCCTCAACCTTTATATATATTATGTATTATCATCAAATACAACTTACATTTCAATATTATGAATGAACACGAATGCGGCCACTTTCATTTCAGACGGAAACCGTCTAAAATTTAACTAAATTGCTACAATTGTGAAGATTTCAGTAATTTAGCATGACTTAATGATGCTAGTACCCGATATATGTGCATTGTTTTGTCAAAAACAGCCCATATTTATGTAGCAGAAGCATTCTACTTTGCAATAAATATCTAAACGATTACATTTTCACAATTTTCTAAAACTGCTATATTTTGAGGCCAAAAAGGGGTCTTACTGAACCTACTCCTTTAAATTGAGATCAGTTTTGGAATAAGAGAAAGGGGGATGTGAAAAAAAAATTGGGGGGGGGGGGTTAAATTTTTCTCATTTCAGATTTCATAAATAAAAAAAAAATGTCTTCAAACATTTATTTGAGAGGATTAATATTCAACAGCATAGTGTATTGCTCAAAGGCAAAACAAAAATTTCAAGTTCATTAGACCACATTCATTTTGTGTCAGAAACCTATGCTGTGTCAACTATTTAATCACAATCCAAATTTGGAGCTGAATCCAGCTTGAATGTTGTGTCCATACTTGCCCCAACCGTTCAGGGTTCAACCTCTGCAGTTGTATAAAGCTGCACCCTGCGGACCATCTGGTTCTGTGTCTACACTTTTGTTTATTATAATCAGTATAAAGTATTTTTCTGTGTCCATACTTGTGTTCCTTATAATCAGTATAAAGTATTTGTGTCCACAATTGCATTCATTATAATCAGTATAGGGTATTTTTCTGTGTCCACACTTGTGTTCATTATAATCAGTATAGGGTATTTTTCTGTGTCCACACTTGTGTTCATTATAATCAGTATAGAGTATTTTTTTGTGTCCACACTTGTTATCATTATAATCAATATATGGTATGTTTATGTGCTTACACCTGAAAAAAAATCTAAAATCAAGTGAACATGGTCAAAATTGTCAACAGTTGCACTGACTCCTTTTTAAAGTTATTGGCCTTCAAGTATGTTTTTTTTTGCTATTTTAAAACAAACTAAAATAGATACATGATCATACATGTATTGAGAAACAGTAAAAAAAATCCCTGAAAAAAAACATTAATTATACAAGAAAAAGTTTCATCAAAGTTTTCTCTACTTCAATTGAAAGGAATGTTTTAATACTTGTTCTGAAGCTTGATAATGTTAAGTTGTTTTGAGTAATCAACATTTTACATCTGCCATTCATCCACTTTCTGTTAGAAATTTAAAACACTCATTTGTACAAGGAAAATTAATTTTCTTGGCATCAATGAAAGGGAATAATTGTGCTCCCCTTCCTTAAAGATATTATTACCTCAATCATTTGCATGCAGTGAGTCAGTTCCCGACCCAGTATTGGTCTTTGTATACTTATACAGACAATCATTGTCATGTAGGACTCAGACTGGTCGTTTTGGGCCCACTTATAGCTTGCTGTTCTGTGTGAGCCAAGGCTCCATGTTGAAGACCCTACTTTGACCTATAATGGTTTACTTTTACAATTTGTGACTTGGATGGAGAGTTATTAGATTGGTAGTCATATCATATCTTCTTATATCTATCGTATGTTTCTAGTTTACTAATTTTTTTTGTATATTTTTAGGAGATGTCAGACATCGGCCGGTACGACTCAGACTTTTCTGTTTCTAGTATATTTTTTTGTTTGTATATTTTTAGGAGATGTCAGACATCGGCTGGTACGACGCAGACTCGTCTGTTTCTAGTTTATTATTTTTGTTTGTATATTTTTAGGAGATGTCAGACATCGGCCGGTACGACTCAGACTCGTCTGTTTCTAGTTTATTATTTTTGTTTGTATATTTTTAGGAGATGTCAGACATCGGCCGGTACGACTCAGACTTTTCTGTTTCTAGTATATTTTTTTGTTTGTATATTTTTAGGAGATGTCAGACATCGGCCGTTACGACGCAGACTTTTCTGTTTCTAGTTTATTATTTTTGTTTGTATATTTTTAGGAGATGTCAGACATCGGCCGGTACGATGCAGACTCGTCTGTTTCTAGTTTATTATTTTTGTTTGTATATTTTTAGGAGATGTCAGACATCGGCAGGTATGACGCAGACTTGTCTGTTTCTAGTTTATTATTTTTGTTTGTATATTTTTAGGAGATGTCAGACATCGGCAGGTATGACTCAGACTCGTCTGTGACAAGTTTATACAGTGCTTCCTGTAACTGTTTCTTCAAAGCAAAATCCTTATTTGAAAGTCTTTCAAATCCATCAGAAGAGGTATATATCTTATAACTATTTTTCACAATAAGTTATCTATCAAAATAAACATTGAATCAAAGAAATTTTGGACTCTCATCTTTTGACCCAAGAGATTTTTTTATAACAATAACATTCTCCAGAATAAAACAGTTAAATCTTAAAGGGGCACTAGCTACGAGATTTATGAAAAATCTAAATTATGAATTTTTGGAAAGATTGGAACTTGCTTCAATTCTTTCCGATGGCACTGGCCTCCACACAGAAAGTGGAGAGATTAGCTACTAAATCAGTAATATAATCTAAACACACTGACATATAGTTCCCGATTGTCTTTATGTCTGTGTACACATGCACAAATGAACTTTAAAGAAATTGGTTACATCTATGTTTGGAACATTTTTTTCAAAAATAATAGTCATTACATTTTTCCAATTACTGGCTAGTTTTGTCTTTTTAGTTAAGCGTATTGATACATTAACAATATGATTGACAGCTGTCATGATCAAGGTACAAGTAACATTAAGGGTGGGACAATAATTGGAATTAATGCCTATCATAATGACAAAATGACATAACTTGAGTGACCACTCGATGCACATACTTTGACCAGTACAGATATAATTTGATCTATAAATGTCAGTCTCTGTCTTTATGTTTAATTAATATAAGGGATATTCAATATAAATGTATGTTGGAGGGAAGGAAGGAAAGTGAATGTATGTTGGAGGGAAGGGAGGAAAGTGAATGTATGTTGGAGGGAAGGAAGGAAAGTGAATGTATGTTGGAGGGAAGGAAGGAAAGTGAATGTATGTTGGAGGGAAGGGAGGAAAGTAAATGTATGTTGGAGGGAAGGAAGGAAAGTAAATGTATGTTGGAGGGAAGGGAGGAAAGTGAATGTATGTTGGAGGGAAGGGAGGAAAGTAAATGTATGTTGGAGGGAAGGAAGGAAAGTAAAATTAATGTGGATTCATTTATTTTCATGGATACCAATTTTCTTGGTTAAAGGAAAACTTGTATGTTCTTGGATATATAATTTTGTGGCTTTGCCAAGGTCAGTATACAAGCCTATAGAAAATTTGTCATTCATTGAATATTTAAGTTCTTGGTTTGTCTTTACCCACAAAATCCATGAAAATTGGTATCCAACAAATAATAATGAATCCACAGTATTGAATGTTGGTCATGGGTCTTTTTTCAGTATGTATACGTCTATTACCATTATAAAAAATTATCTAAAAAAATGGTTCTTCGTTATAGGAATATTTTGCAAGTCCCTTCCAACCCTCCCACATACATTAATATTATAATGGGAATTTCTTTATTAAAATTATATACAGATGATATATTTAAGCCTTTATCTTAATATAATTTTTGATAAACACTGCATTAAACAAAAGATCTGTAAATCTTGATTAAAAGATGATTAAGTAAGGATTGATACAAAATGTATTTTTTTGAGAAAAGACCAAAATGAAAACATGTATGAGTAAACAATTCAAATGGTGTCTGTTTTTCTTGCAAATTTAGTGACCCACTGACATACCTCTATAAAGGTATTTTATTCACTTAGAAATTGCTATCTTTCTAAAAATCTGCAGTAATAAAACTTATCAATATGCAATAGTGCTAGTGAATAATTCGACCTAATTGAATTCGTATTTATGTGAACTTCAATTTAAACCCTAAGTTAGAGATGGATAACCCATGAATGGTGTGTGTTAGATATAAGGTATTTAATGTCAACATTGAAAGTCAAACAAAGGTAAAAAAAATTCTTATGCATGTAAAAACAATGATAAACATAAACTATTAAGCTATAAAATTAAAATAAACCAACATAGAAAAATCCATGAGCAATTGCATGAGTTCCTATCTATTTATATCTATTTTTATGTTTATATTGCTTATATGACCATCAGAGGTCTTCTGAGGTCAACTGGATAGCTAAATAGATGGTGTCTAGACTGCAATACACATGAAACGAAGCTACATATTATCAAGCCCATGCCATGTAAATTGTTTATTTTAGACTTTTTAGCTCACCTGGCTCCTCTGAAACTACTGGGCCAAATGAATTCAAACTTAGCCACAATCATTATTGGGGTATCTAGTTTAAAAAATGTGTGGCTTGACCCGGCCAATCAACCAAGAAGGCCATCATGGCTAAAAATAGAACATAGGGGTAAAATGCAATTTTTGGCTTATAACTCAAAAACCAAAGCATTTAGAGCAAATCTGACATGGACTAAAGTTGTTTATCAGGTCAACATCTATCTGCCCTGAAATTTTCAGATGAATCGGACATTCCGTTGTTGGGTTGCTGCCCCTGAATTGGTAACTTAAGGAAAATTTTGCTGTTTTTGGTTAATACCTTGAATATTATTATAGATAGAGATAAACTGTAAACTTCAATAATGTTCAGCAAAGTAAGATTTACAAATAAGTCAACATGACCAAAATGGTCAGTTGACCCCTTTAGGAGTTATTGCCCTTTATAGTCAATTTTTAACAATTTTCATAAAATTTGTAAATTTTTACTAACATTTTCCACTGAAACTACTGGGCCAAGTTCAATATAGATAGAAATAATTGTTAGCAGCAAAAATGTTCAGTAGAGTAAGATGTACAAACACATCACCATCACCAAAACACAATTTTGTCATGAATCCATCTGTGTCCTTTGTTTAATATTCACATAGACCAAGGTGAGCGACATCCTCTAGTTATAATTTGGATAAATGTTTTACATTGTTATAAACCAAATATGAGAATTCGAGTCAAATCTGTGAACATGAATTTGACAGCTAGTGTCTCTAAGTGATTTTTTTATATGAATATATTGTACTATCTGAGTCTTTTGAAGGTTATAGTTATTTAGACAATTATACCATATTTCCTGATTTTATTTTTAGTAAAATTATCATTTTTTTCAAATGCTCTTACAAAGGAATTAAGCTGAAACTGAGAAGAAAGTCCTCAAATATAAAAAGGAAGATGTGGTATGATTGCCAATGAGACAACTCTCCACAAGACATCAAATGACACAGAAATTAACAGCTATAACAGACACCTGTATGGCCTTAAACCATGAACAAATTCTATACTGCATAATGTGAGGGTACCCAAATTGCACCTAAAGTGACAGTTTTTTTACCCACGTTTATGCTTCAGACAGAAGTTTTCATTATGTGTTTATTTTGTTGATGTATTATTATTTACTATATGGTTTCACCAATTTAATTTTAAATCCATATTGAATCATAGAAAAATTGGTCTGAACTGACCTCCAAACCATCAATGATTCTGTAATAAGGAGTACCCAAATTGCATCCATGCTTAAATTTGCATTGTCAAAAGTCGAATAACAGAGATTTTGTTTAATTTCTTCAAATATTTTGAACAATTGGATATTAGTCCATGCTTTCTCTTCATTTTTAAGAAATGGATACTTGTCACATATTGTATTAATTTTGCTAATTTTATAAAGATGATGTTTCCATTCATGTTGCTTTTTCATCTGTTGACAAATGCTGTGAATATTTTGTGTATATCTAAATATTTTTACCTATGTTGAAAGATGTGCATAGTATCAAATCATAAAAAGACAAATTGTTTAGTTTCTAGGAAGATTTCCGCAGTTTTTTTTTGCTAAATAGGTGCAAGTTGGGTACCGTTAAGTTAGTCAGCTATTAAAGGCCTCGAAATCAAAAATGTAAGACAACTCAAACATAAAACTAACGGCTTAATTAATTGAAAAACAAATATGTAACGCAGCAACAAACGACAACCACTGAATTACAGGCTTCTGACTTGGGACAGGCACATTCATACAGAATATGGCTGGTTAAACATGTTAGCAGGATCCCAATCTTCCCCCCTAACCTGGGGCAGTGGTGTAACAGTACAACATAAGAACGAACTATAAAAATCAGTTGAAAAAGGCTGACTTTATGATATAGTTCACCATAGTATTAAACTAATGCGGACAACTCTCCTCCAGTTAAAAAAATGACTTAAAAGTTAACAACTACAGACCTTAAACAATTAGAAAAACTCACAGGGCTTAGCTAAGCCAGAAAAAGCCCAAAATGACCAGCATAAAACAAGTCAAACAAGACAGCTAATGGTCTTACCTGAAATGACCAGCATAAAACAAGTCAAACAAGACAACAAATGGTCTGACCTGAAATGACCAGCATAAAACAAGTCAAACAAGACAACTAATGGTCTGACCTGAAATGACCAGCATAAAACAAGTCAAACAAGACAACTAATGATCTGACCTGAAATGACCAGCATAAATCAAGTCAAACAAGACAACTCATGGTCTGACCTGAAATGACCAGCATAAAACAAGTCAAACAAGACAACTCATGGTCTGACCTGAAATGACCAGCATAAAACAAGTCAAACAAGACACTTAATGGTCTGACCTGAAATGACCAGCATAAAACAAGTCAAACAAGACACTTAAAATGGTCTGACCTGAAATGACCAGCATAAAACAAGTCAAACAAGACAACTAATGGTCTGACCTGAAATGACCAGCATAAAACAAGTCAAACAAGACAACTAATGATCTGACCTGAAATGACCAGCATAAATCAAGTCAAACAAGACAACTCATGGTCTGACCTGAAATGACCAGCATAAATCAAGTCAAACAAGACAACTCATGGTCTGACCTGAAATGACCAGCATAAAACAAGTCAAACAAGACACTTAATGGTCTGACCTGAAATGACCAGCATAAAACAAGTCAAACAAGACACTTAATGGTCTGACCTGAAATGACCAGCATAAAACAAGTCAAACAAGACACTTAATGGTCTGACCTGAAATGACCAGCATAAAACAAGTCAAACAAGACACTTAATGGTCTGACCTGAAATGACCAGCATAAAACAAGTCAAACAAGACACTTAATGGTCTGATTTATGTACTAAACAATAAACAAACAAATAAATATGATGTAAAGCAACAACTGAATATTACTGATAACGTAAATGCTAATAGTAATATTAAAATCAGCACCAACAACATCTACAATAGAAGAGTGAGGCAGCTTGAGATTTTTTGCCTGAAGAAAGAGGTCACTTGATAATAATTTTTTGATAATATTTTTTTTTCAGATACAGATTCTAACAAAGATTTCCAAAACCAATTATGTAGTAATGAAATTATTAATGGGAGGTCACAAAAAAGATTCCAAGGTAACTATATTTAGTGTATGGAATAGAACTATGTTTAGTGTATGGAATAGAACTATATTTAGTGTATGGAATAGAACTATATTTAGTGTATGGAATAGAACTATATTTAGTGTATGGAATAGAACTATATTTAGTGTATGGAATAGAACTATATTTAGTGTATGGAATAGAACTATATTTAGTGTAAGGAATAGAACTATTTTTAGTGTATGGAATAGAATCAATCTATAATTAATAGTCAATAATCAATAGGTAATAGTTAATTGTCAATAGTAAAATTGAGAATGGAAATGGGGAATGTGTCAAAGAGACAACAACCTGACCATAAAACAGACAACAGCAGAAGATCACCAATAGGTCTTCAATGCAGTGAGTGTATATGCTTATTGACTAGGTATGAGTGGACTAGTACGTTTATTGTCCCCTGGGGTGCAACTATTGGGCATAGCCAAGGGTAATAGTTGTATCCAAGGGGACAATAAACTTACTATTTTAGGAGTATCCAGTCAGTAAGTGTTTTATTATATCGAAAAAGACAACAGACAATAAATGGCGGAGATAAATCAACTATCATAATATAAAAAGTGGAAACCCAACCTACTGTCATAAATATTCATAATTCTCATGTTATTTTTATACGACCGCAAAAATAAAAAAAAATTTGGTCGTATATTGGTATCACGTCGTCAGCGTCTTCTGTGTCGTAGTCATCAGCGCCATCCAAAGACGAATGGTTTCCGGAAAATAACTTTAGTATAAGTATATATAGAAATCTATAAAATTTTAACACAATGTTTGTAACCACAAAAAGAAGGTTGGGATTGATTTTTGGGGTTATGGTCTCAACGGTTTAGAAATTAAGGGGCCCAAAACAAGCATTTATCTAGTTTCAGGACAATAAATAGTGTATAAATTTTTTAATTGCTCTGATATTGTACCACAATGTTAATACCATTAAGTAGAAGGTTGCGATATATTTTAAGGGTTATGGGGCAAACAGTCTAGGAATTAAGGGCCAAAAACAAGCATTTTTAGCTCACCTGAGCTTTTCCATCACTTTGCGTCCGGCGTCTGGCGTCGTCCGTCACCGTTAACTTTTACAAAAATCTTCTCCTCTGAAACTACTGGGCCAAATTTAACCAAACTTGGCCACAATCATCATTGGGGTATCTTGTTTAAAAAATGTGTGGCTTGACCCGACCAACCAACCAAGATGGCCGCCATGGCTAAAAATAGAACATAGGGGTAAAATGCAGTTTTTGGCTTATAACTCAAAAACCAAAGCATTTAGATCAAATCTGACACAGGGGTAAAATTGTTTATCAGGTCAAGATCTATCTGCCTTGAAATTTTTAGACAAATCGGACAACCCGTTGTTGGGTTGATGCCCCTGAATTAGTAATTTTAAGGAAATTTTTTTGCTTATTATCTTGAATATTATTATAGATAGAGATAAACTGTAAACAGCAATAATGTTCAGCAAAGTAAGATTTACAAATAAATCAACATGACGGAAATGGTCAATTGACCCTTAAGGAGTTATTGTCCTTTATAGTCAATTTTTGACAATTTTCATAAAATTTGTAAATTTCTCATTTTCTTTGTAAAACATTTCTTGTTTCAGATTTTAGAAATTAAAAAGAATTTTTTTTCAAATGCTTTTGTTGTTGAGGGGATTGGTATTCATCAGCACAAAAGCAAAACAAAAATTTTAAGTTCATAAGACCATATTCATTCTGTGTCAGAAACCTTTGCTGTGTCAACTATTTAATCACAATCCAAATTCAGAGCTGTATCAAGCTTGAATTTTGTGTCCATACTTGCCCCAACTGTTCAGGGTTCAACCTCTGCGGTCGTATAAAGCTGTGCCCTGTGGAGCATCTGGTTAAAAATCCTCCAATCCCGCAGTTGTATTGGAGATAAAATGACGCTTGTAGTCAAATAGTTGGAAACTTTTGAACGGTTAAATAGTTCAACGCTTGCAAATTGAAAAATAGTCAAAATATTGTGTACTTATTATATATAGAAAATGATAACTGAAGTATAATAATAAATAATGTCATTTAAAGAATGTCCCAGGTTAGGGAAGGGTTGGTATCCCACAGGTTTAACGCCACCAATATTCTGCCTGTCCCAAGTCAGGAGCCTGTAATTCATTGGTTGTCCTTTGTTGATGTGTTACATATTTATTTTTCGTTCATTTTTAACCGGATTTTCAAAGGAAGTATGGAATATTGATTTGAAAATATCTGTAACATAATTAGAGTGACAGATTTATTTGAGTTATAATGTTGTGTACATACTTGCTCAACTGTTCAGGGTTTGACCTCTGCAGGAAAATTTACTGTCTCTCTGACAGCCTCTTGTTTGTAGCTGACTATAATTATTGGTTTTACTCATTGTTAAAGACCTTATGGTGACATACAGTGGTAAATTGCTGTGTCATTTGTTTTCATGTGGAAAGTTGTCTCGTTGGCTATCACACCGCATCTTCTTTTTTATATTTGTATTTTATTTGTAGATTGCACCAGAGTTTGACTACAGCCTGCACAAAGCTTTCCCAGTATTGAAGATTTTATAGTGGACATTTTGATTTAGTGTGAATCTAGGTGTTTTTTTAAGATTAAAGAATATTGATTTTCATTTAGTTATACCTTATGCATAAATTGACTTATTTACTTTTCCTAAGTAAAATCTTAATTCAAAAATAAGTTAAGAAAATTACTGTGATCTTTTGGTAAGGAATGCAGCCAAACTTTCTCGTACTGATTTCATTTTCTATCTCTTCAAAGGATTTGGTTCAAATAAAATAGTGCTGTGAAGAGTTCATTATTTAGAACTATCCAGTCAATGTCAGGCAATTTATTGATAATACTTTATACTGTGATATTTAATTTACACTACGATGTATATTTGAATTACCATATTGTCAAGAAAGCATTTTTAGTCCCCTACATACGAAGTTGAAGGGGACTTTAGGTAAGCACTCCTTCCGTCTGTCTCTCGGTCCTTCAGTCAGTTTTCCACACTTTTTGTCTTTGTTCTTGAAGATATTGATTGATAATTGGTATATAGTTTTATCATGCCAAGGTATATATCAACTTCAAATTTTGTTCTGGTCTGATGTCATAATTTTGATTTTTTAACCCTGTATGCCAATATTGCCCATGTGAAATTTTAAAATTGCTTGTATATACATTGAACGACAAATATATGTGACGTCAGACATGGGAATCAATGAATGTAAAATTGAGAATGGAAATGGGGAATGTGCCAAAGAGAAAACAACCCGACCATAGAGCAGACAACAGCAGAAGGTCACCAACATGTCTTTGTAGATAGATGTTTTTATGTTCTGTTAAATTGTTTAAAATTGTTACATAATGATGACTGATGTACCCATATTTTGACTATTTTATTTATTATGCCTGTTTAGTTCATGCATCATTGTAAATATAACAGAATTTAATAAGACTGTTATCAAAAGGAGAGGTTTAGTGCTATAAAACCAGGTTTAATCCACCATTTTCTACATTTGAAAATGCCTGTACCAAGTCAGGAATATGACAGTTCTTGTCCATTCGTTTTTGATGTGTTTTGTTGTTTGATTTTGCCATGTGATTATGGACTTTCCGATTGGATTTTCCTCTGAGTTCAGTATTTTTGTGATTTTACTTTTTAGTCTAGAGTTATGGTCAATAATTTTAGCGTACAATGTTACACCCTATTTCTGTACAAAGGGAGATAACTCATTTTTTCAAAAAATTTTGATAGACAATCTTTGGTAATAGAAAAATATTATGGCAGGTTTGTTTGTTTGTTATTTTTTATAACCTTATTTTCTGAATGCTATATATATAGAAAAAAATATGAAGTGAAATTCTTTAATTGGACAGTAATCTATTTTTAATACGACTGCAAAAACATTTTTGGGATCGTATAATGGTATGATGTCGTCCCCTTCTGCGTCATCCGAAGACACATTTAGTTGGATCTCTATGAAATTTAATTAGATGGTTCAATAGCAAAAAGGACAGGTTGTGATTGATTTTGGGGATGATGGTTTTAAACCGTTTAGGAATTAGGGAAAAGGGGCACTAAACAAGCAGTTTTCTACCTTTAGGATAATACTTGTGTATAAGTATTTCAATTGCTCTGAAAATATACCACAATGTTTAATACCACAAGTAGAAGGTTTGGATCCATTTTTGGGGTTATGGTGCTAACAGTTTAGGAATTAAGGGCCAAAAAGGACAAAAACAAGCATTTTTATACCACCACAAAATTTGAAAATTTGTTGGTCGTATATTGGTATGACGTTGGCGTCGTCGTTGTCTTCGTCGTCATCGTCTGAAGACATTTGGTTTTCACACTATAACCTTAGTATAAGTAAATAGAAATCTATGAAATTTATACACAAGGTTTATTACCATTACAGGAAGGTTGTGATTGATTTTGGGAGTTTTGGTCCCAACAGTTCAGGAGTTAGGAGCCAAAAAAAGGTCCCAAATAAGCATTTTTCTTGGTTTTTGTACAATAACTTTAGTATAAGTAAATAAAAATCCATGAAATTTAAACACAAGGTTTATGACCACAAAAGGAAGGTTGGGATTGATTTTGGGAGTTTTGGTCCCAACAGTTTAGGAATTAGGGTCTAAAAGGGTCCAAAATTAAACTTTGATTGATTTCATCAAAAAATGGATTATTGGGGTTCTTTGATATGCCAAATTTAACCGTGTGTTTAGATTCTTAATTTTTGGTCCTGTTTTCAAATTGGTCTACATTAAGGTCTAAAGGGTCTAAAATTGAACATTATTTGATTTCAGGAAAAATTGAATTCTTGGGGGTTCTATAATATGCTGAATCTAACCATGTATTTAGATTTTGGATATTGAACTATAATAGGTAAATGTCCAATTTAAATTTTTTAAGTTTAAGTTCTTAGACCACATTCATTCTGTGTCAGAAACATATGTTGTGTCAACTATTTAATCACAATCCAAATTCAGAGCTGTATCAAGCCAAAATGTTGTGTCCATACTTGCCCCAACTGTTCAGGGTGTTAAAGAGTATGGATCCCTCTGAAATTGCACTACACGTATCCATACTACAAAGGAAAGGCTTGGATTGAGTGTGGGGTAATTGCTCAAAGATTATTTTTTTTGGGGGTGGGGGGTACCAATTTTTGAAAAATTTCAAGAATCTTTAATTGCACAGTATTGCACAATAGATTTGTAAGATCTTGACAATTATTTTGTGTCAGAAACCTATACTATGTAAAAAATTTGATCACAATCCAAATTCAGACGGTACCAAGCTTGAATATTGTGTCCAAATTTGCCCCAGCTGTTCAGGGTTCAACCTCTGCAGTCGTATCAGGCTGCGCTTAGCAAAGCAATTTATTATTTAAGGAATGACTAATATTTTTTTTGTCTATGAAGACATAACATAAAAATGTGGTGCACACTAAATAATCCGTGTAGTTGGTTATTTTAAAGTGTGCACCATATTTATACAACCGTAAAAATTGAAAATTTTATGGTCTTATATTGATATGACGTTGTCGTCGTCGCCATCGTTATCCGAAGACTTTTGGTTTTCGCACTCTAACTTTAGTATAAGTAAATAGAAATCTATGAAATTTATACACAAGGTTTATGACTATAAAAGGAAGATGGGGATTGATTTTGGGAGTTTTGATCCCAACAGTTTAAGAATTAGGGGCCAAAAAAAGGTCCCAAATAAGCATTTTTGGGGAAGACGGCTTCAAGTTGTCAATCCACGATGGGGTTGACCAGAGTGACATTCCCTCACATCATTCATTTTGTTTTATAGTGTGGAAACCCCCCCCCCCCCCCCAACAAATCTTACTGAGATTGATGAGAAGGGGAGACACAAATGAATAGATTGACTGTAAACACTTTTTTACACATTTCCCTTCTGTTTCTCTTGAAATTATCGTATATTGAGCTCTCCTTTACACTATTTACGTTTCTTTTACAATCCGGAAAAATCAGTATGACGAGATATTCTAAATATATCCAACCTACATTATATTTTATAGTGACGTCATTGTTGGAATGCCACACTACGTTGAAGCAAGGATATCCTTCACTGGTCATTTAAATCATTGAATGATTACATGTGATTCTTCCGGCGGGAGTCAAAATCTCCCGCTTTTAAGACCCTCTTCCGTCTCTCCCGTTAAAATTTGAAATCTTCCGCTTTTTGAGAATGTCAACCTCGAAAAATCTTCAGTAGAAATGTTTGTTTACAAAATTGATACTGACAGGGAAAAAGTCCGAGAAACTCAAAATTCATATAGGAAAAGTCCGAGAAAAACGGAAGTTTCCTTTAACTGTTTTGGTGTCAAAAGGTAAATAGCCTCGAGTTATCTATGAAGGTGTTAAGGAATAGACTGTATAAACAGCAATAAAAGAGTATTGGCAATTACCTGGTGATCAACTAGCAAGTTTAGGACACATGTCTGGATAATTAAAAGCGAAATACTAACAATGGATTAATTAAAGTTGTATAAACAACGACTTTTTTGTGTACTGTTAAAAACATTGAACAGTTATATTACTTAACCTCAAGACAAATGTCTTAATGATCTCAAATATGATATGTATGCCTACTACACTTGTTGCAAAGCTTACTACGGTGACCCTAATGACTTGACCAAACATATGGATACAGCAAACCCACCAGAAAGCTCACAACTCTATCAAGTCAACACCACTGTTCAGTTAGTGGTACCAAAATTGACAATATAGCTTAAGCAGAGATACTGTTTACCAACTATATATGATGGCTAATCACTCTATCTTGAACTTTATATATAATAAATAAATATTTAAAAAACCCTTATCTTCTATTTCTATCAAGTAAAAATGGCTATGGAGTTATAGAATCATTAACAAAAAAGGAAAATATGCAGTTTAAACACCAAAAAACCATTGCGTACGTCGATAAAAATGTTGATAAAAAATCTCCAGTTATGAGGCACAAACTCCAGCTGAAAATTTCTAAATCTCCAGTTGTGACTTGACAACTCTGTCACATGTCTCAGACATGACAGACATTCTCAAAGATTGTGCACTAATTAAAAAATCGTATTTGTTTAATTTAAACATCATTATGTTTGCTGTAGATAATTCAAACATCAATATGCTATACTTTAATTTGTAGGTCATCAACTTTCAAGGTAAACAAATTCCTAGGGCTACATGAGATTGGGGAGAAAAACGATTTTTTTCATTTTTTTCTGCAAAACTTTGTTTTGAGAATCTTCCTCCAAATCAAGAACACAAGGTTTATGACCACAAAAGGAAGGTTGGGATTAATTTTGGGAGTTTTGGTCCCAACAGTTTAGGAATTAATGGCCAAAAGGATCCAAAATTAAACTTTGATTGATTTCATCAAAAAATGAATTATTGGGGTTCTTTGATATGTCAAATCTAACCGTGTATTTAAATTCTTATTTTTTGGTCCTGTTTTCAAATTGGTCTACATTAAGGTCCAAAGGGTCCAGAATTAAACTTCGTTTGATTTTAACAAAAATTGAATTCTTGGGGTTCTTTGATATGCTGAATGTAAACATGTACTTAGATTTTTTATTATGGGCCCAGTTTTCAAGTTAGTCCAAATCGGGGTCCAAAATTGAACATTATTTGATTTCAGCAAAAATTGAATTTTTGCGGTTCTATGATATGCTGAATCTAACCATGTATTTAGATTTTGGATATTGGACTATAATAGGTGATGGTCCAATTTAATTTTTTTAAGTTTAAGTTCTTAGACCACATTCATTTTGTGTCAGAAACCTATGTTGTGTCAACTATTTAATCACAATCCAAATTCAGAGCTGTATCAAGCTTAAATGTTGTGTCCATGCGTGCCCCAACTGTTCAGTGTTCGACCTCTGCGGTTGTATAAAAGTGGACCCTGCGGAGCATCTGGTTTTTATGTTATTTCGACAGAAAAATATTACAGTTATTTCTTATAATTTAAATCTAAATTCCATTATAAACCGGAGATAACCATGAAAAAGGTTGATGACGTCCCAGTCAGTCTACACCTAGATTTTTCTCATCGCTTATCTTGAGTCTGGGTATACTACTGGTCGACCATCGACAGAATCTGAACTGATAGTTTCATTGTGATACAAGAAAATTGAAAGAGCAATTGGAGCAATAATAATCCTTAAAGGAACCAACTGAGGACGTATTGTATCCAAATAAACTTTAAGATAATAAAGATTATGTACCATCAGGGGTAACTGTAAGATCAAAATATCGCTCTTCAGATACTAAGAGAAATAATGAAGACAGATAATAAAAATACTCGAGACAAAACAACTCTACATAAGTATGAATTAAACCTGCAACATATGAAGGTATCTCATCATGGTTAGGTTTTAAGTCCCATTTTAAATTTGAGGCTTTCTCAAGTATTAATTATTGGTCTGAACAGAATAGAGGACTGTAATTTGCATCGGCATTAAGAAGGCAAGCTCAAGGCATTTTGGGGTTTTACCGATTGAAAAACAACAAAATTATAAAGCGTTGGTAAATGCTCTGGAGCAAATATTTGCTTAGGTTTTCTCCTCCGAATCAAACAGAGCTTTTTGGAGTACAGCTAAGAGAGGAGACAAAAAGTATCAGAGAGCCTGCCAGAGCTAGGACAATCAATAAGACGATTAATTAATCAAGCTTATCCAACAGTACCAGAAGATGTACGATATACTCTTGCAAAACAATATTTTATTGAGGCTTTGGTAGTCTTAGTAATGAGAATCCCTATTAAACAGTCCAGGCCTGAAGAAAACGAGAGTCATATTGACAGAAATGAAAATTCTGATCACATGGCATTAACTGAGTTAATGTCAAAGATGGAACAAAGACTTCAAGAGCTGCAAAATGACATCCGTGATCTAAAGAATAACAATAATAGTCGTCAGATAACAGAACCTAGAACATAAAATAATAACGGAACATGAACGATTTAACAGAGGTGGATTTCGACAAGGACGAGGTCGTTATAATAATAAAAGGACGTGGATTTTCAGGTAACACACATGGGAATAGAGATTCTAATAACGGACAAAGTAGTTATAATTCTTTCAATGACAATAGAGGTAGAGGTAAAACACGCATGATCAGAAGTTCACAGAACCAGAAAGATGGCTTGCATGGTAACATTTGTCTCTACAACAGATCATGAAGCTGGCATGAATGTTGACACTGACTTATATGGATTATCGGCTGGTTTGCTGGTAGATACAGGAGCCACGGTAACTATTATTTCCAAGAAAACATATCATAGGATACATAGAGCAAGACAACCAGATTTGATGAGTTCAAATCAATAAGTGTTCTCTGCCAGTGGTGTTCAACTTAAAATTGTAGTTAAGTTTTTTTTTCAACTGGTTTTCAAACACGGGGAATCTGTTGTCGAGGTTAATGTGGCTCAAATCACAATTGATGGTATCCATGAACTTGATTTTATGAAGACAATCAAAGGTAAGATTGATTTCGAGAAGAATAGTTTTGAAATTGATGATACTCACGTTATGTCGGTTGTTTCAGAGTTATTGACAAAAAGAAAGTGGTCGTGTCCGCTAAAAGCCAGATGATTATCACGGGAGCTGTGAATATTCCAAACAAGGAATCTATTCTTGATTCAGACCTCATGGTTGAAGCTTCAGATAAGTTTTTGCAACGTGGAAAAGGTTTAGTGGAGCGCTCATTAGCTAAATCAGTTGGAGAAGTTTTTGTTCGTTTGATGAATACATCTGCAGATTCGCAGATCATATATCCCGGAACTGCTATTGCCCAGGTAAGTCTTATGCAAGAAGTAAAAATAAACAAACAGAATAAATTTGACCAGACATATCTATAAGATCATATTTGAAGAATTTGATAATATAAAAAAGAAGATGTGGTATGATTGCCAATGAGACAACTATCCACAAAATACCAAAATGACACAAACATTAACAACTATAGGTCACCGTACGGCCTCCAACAATGAGCAAAGCCCATACCGCATGGTCAGCTATAAAAGGCCCCGATAAGACAATGTAAAACAATTCAAACGAGAAAACTAACGGCCTTATTTATTTAAAAAAAAAAAAAAAAAATTGAACGAGAAACAAATATGTAACATATAAACAAACGACAACCACTGAATTACAGGTAAGTAGGTCACAAAAACACTTGAATTCAAAAGAGAATGCTGTAGTCGAAAATTTATTAAAAGAATACGAAACTTCCGCTTCAGATTCAGACTTGGATAAAGACTCCCGAATACTCCAGCGAAATAGGTGGATGATCAAGTTGACGAAATGTTGAAAAATAGATTGATCACTCCATCAATGAGTTTTCTTGCCTATGGCTATTGCCTGAAATTTGTCAGGGTTGGCCTTCATATGATTTAGACTGAACCAATTTATTAGCTCTAAGCTTTCTTTTTCTAAAATATTTACCACAGTGTCTATATCAGGAAAAAAGGACGGGACAATGCGCTTTTGTGTAGATTACAGGAAATTGAATGCTATCACAGTTCCTGACACATATCCTTTACCCCGGATAAATGACTCGTTTGAAAGAATTGTACATGTGAGAGCTCTTAAACGATACCATTTTCCAAAAAAAAATGATATTCTCAAGGGGCAAAATTCTTTTAAAAGATGCTGATCGACCACCATTATAGAACTTGTCCGAAGCATACCGCTACCTTGTTTTCAAATTGTGCAGAAAAAAGTGGAAGTACTTTTTCAAAAGAAAAAAAACATACCGGAGACTTTCCAGGTGTGAACAAGCAAGCCGTTATGGGTGTCACCACTCAGACAACTAAAAGCCTTCTCGTAATACATTCAACTCATCGTTTGATTCTTCTTTCTTCGGAATGCTTAAGTCAAAAACCGAGTCAAGCAAGTCCTAATAAAGGACCATAGTTTTAAATTCTTGTGAAAAAGAAGTGACTTATTTTAACTGTCGTTCTTGTCCATTATTTGTATCATTTTCAGGAGTCTCTCGTCGGCTTAAGTATGTGACATATATGTGTGTCGCTATTAGATATTTATACATCAGTATTCTTCTTTGACATACATGTGTAACATACCCGTATAAGAAATTAACACGTAAGTCTTCATTGACATATATGTGTAACATACCCGTATTAGAAATTAACACAGCAGTCTTCTTTGACATACATGTGTAACATACCCGTATTAGAAATTAACACAGCAGTCTTCATTGACATATATGTGTAACATACCCGTATTAGAAATTAACACAGCAGTCTTCTTTGACATACATGTGTAACATACCCGTATAAGAAATTAACACATAAGTCTTCATTGACATATATGTGTCACATACCCGTATTAAAAATTTACACAGCAGTCTTCTTTGACATACATGTGTAACATACCCGTATTAGAAATTAACACATAAGTCTTCATTGACATACATGTGTAACATACCCGTATTAAAAATTAACACGACATACATTTAAAACATACCCGTATTAAAAATTTACATATCATTCTTCATTGACACGCATTTGTAACATACTCGTATAAGAAATTTACGCTTTATTCTTCTTCGACATACATGTGTAACATACCCGTATTATAAATTTCATATCAGTCTTCTTTGACATACATATAGAACATACCCGTATTAGAAATTTGCATAATAATCTTATTCGACATACATGTGTACGATACTCGTATAAGAAATTTACACAATAGTCTTCTTCGACATACATGTGTAACATACCCGTATAAGAAATTTACACAGCAGTCTTCTTCGACATACATATGTAACATACCCGTACAAGAAATTTACACAATAATCTTCTTTTACAAACATGTGTACCATACCCTTATAAGAAATTTACACAAAAGTATTCTTTGACAAACATGTTTAACATACCTATAATAGAAATTTACAGTCTTCTATCACTAGCATATGTTACACATCCGTATTAGAAATTTAAATATCATTCTTCTTTGACAAACATGTGTAACACAACCGTACTAGAAATTTACATAATAATCTTATTCGACATACATGTGTACAATACCCGTATAAGAAATTTACACAATAGTCTTCTTCGACATACATGTGTAACATACCCGTATAAGAAATTTACACAGCAGTCTTCTTCGACATACATATGTAACATACCCGTACAAGAAATTTACACAATAATCTTCTTTTACAAACATGTGTACCATACCCTTATAAGAAATTTACACAAAAGTATTCTTTGACAAACATGTTTAACATACCTATAATAGAAATTTACAGTCTTCTATCACTAGCATATGTTACACATCCGTATTAGAAATATCATTCTTCTTTGACAAACATGTGTAACACAACCGTACTAGAAATTTACATAATAATCTTATTCGACATACATGTGTACAATACCCGTATAAGAAATTTACACAAAATAAAATTGAGAAAGGAAATGGTGAATATGTCAAAGCGACAACCACCCGACCATAGAGCAAACAACAGCCGAAGGCAACCAATGGGTCTTCAATGTAGCGAGAATTCCCGCACCCGTAGGTGTCCTTCAGCTGGCCCCTAAAATATGCATAATAGTACAGTGATAATGGACGTCATACTAAACTCCGAATTATACACAAGAAACTAAAATTTAAAATCATACAAGACTAACAAAAGCCAGAGGCTCCGGACTTGGGACAGGCGCAAAATTGCGGCGGGGTTAAACATGTTTATGAGATCTCAACCCTCCCCCTATACCTCTAGCCAATGTAGAAAAGTAAAAGAATAACAATACGCACATTAAAATTCAGTTCAAGAGAAGTCCGAGTCTGATGTCAAAAGATGTAACAAAAGAAAATAAATAAAATGACAATAATACATAAATAACAACAGACTACTAGCAGTTAACTGACATGCCAGCTCCAGACCTCAATTAAACTGATTGAAAGATTATGTCTTCATCATATGAATATCAGGTACAATCCCTCCCGTTAGGGGTTTAGTATCATACTATCATAAAATATATGAGAAGAACATAACCCGTGTCATGCCAACAACTGTTTTTTTAGAAATAAATGTGTTTAGTTCCGATGCAAAGACCCTATCAGTGAATCAATGTTAAAGCCAAAATATGCAATCTTTAATGACCTGACAACAGTATCGTAACTATATCCCCTTTTAATAAGTCTATTTAAAGGTTTTGTTAGTTTCTGAGGAGAATACTGACATTTTTGTGCTTTATAAAGAATATTTCCATAATATTTTGGATGTGAAATACCTGAACGTATAAGATGTCTGCATGTTGAGTTATATTTACGAATTATTTCCTTATACCGGTGATAAAATTTAGTAAATGTTTTGACCAGTTTGTGATATCGAAAACCCTGGTGTAATAATTTTTCAGTAATACATAAATTTCTCTCGCTAAAATCTAATACATTGTTACATACACGAGCGAATCGTACAAGTTGAGATATATAAACACCATAAGATGGTGACAAGGGAACGTCACCATCTAAAAATGGATAATTAACAATAGGAAATGAAAAATCATCTCTTTTATCATAAATTTTTGTATTAAGCTTCCCGTTTATGATATAGATATCAAGATCGAGGAAAGGGCAGTGGTCATTGTTATCATTAGCTTTATTTAAAGTAAGTTCTACAGGATAAATTTCTTTAGTATACATACTGAAGTCGTCATTATTTAGAGCCAATATATCATCCAAATATCTAAAAGTATTGTTAATTTTTTGTATCAAATGTTGTTTTGATGGGTCTTTGCTAATTTTAGTCATAAATTGTAACTCATAACAATACAAAAACAGGTCCGCAATAAGTGGTGCACAGTTAGTCCCCATTGGAATTCCAATAACTTGACGATATACGGAATCTCCAAAGCGAACAAAAATGTTATCAAGTAAAAATTCAAGTGCATAAATAGTATCAAAGCATGTCCAATTGACATAGTTCTTTTGTTTATTGCTACTAAAAAATGATCTAAAAGAGTTTGAACATATGTACTCGCATTCCGACTTTTTAAATGCCCAGTTAATTAGGGATGTGAATTTTTTTCTTAATAAGAATATGAGGCAAAGTGGTATATAGGGTAGAAAAATCAAAACTTTGAACAGATTCAAAATCACCAATATATGCATGCAATTTATCAAGTACTTCCAACGAGTTTTTGACACTCCAAAAGTAATTAATTCCACTATTTTCAAAGGCCTTATTTGAACAATTTATTATCAGGTTTTTAATTGTACCAAGTGTACTAGTAAGTAAAACAGACAATTTAGTAGTTGAACAATGGCTGGAAGATGAAATAAATCTATATTTGTAAGGTTTTTTGTGCAGCTTCGGAAGCCAGTACATAGTTGGGACTTTCATTGTGTTTGGTTCTGCTTGTAAAGAAGTAGCTAAAAGTTTATGTTTGTTACAGATGTCGTTTTCTGAAAATGAAGTCAGTTGGAATGTTGGTGAATTCGTGATTTCCTTTTGCAGAACCTCTATATAAAATTTACGTCAAACAATAATGATATTATTAGCAGCTTTATCAGCCGGGACAAAAACAAATTCCTTGGCTAGTTCTGTTAGTTTATTTTTGATACGCGAAATAGGGTTTTTATAGTTTTTGTTGAGGGTAAAATGTTCTTTAAAATGTTGTATTCGAATATCAACTATCTTCATTACTGAATTAAAAAAAGGAGTCCAAAGATTTTTTGTCAGCTTTTTCCCGTTTTACCCATTTCAAACAGTAGGCGCGGAGTGAGTCGTTGATGATATTACGACACTCATTCCAGTTAATAGTTGACGGGGGACGATATTTAGGTCCTTTACTGAGGAATGATTTTAACTCTCGGTCGCGAACGATGTTAAGGTCTCCTGTTATAACATGGGAAATTGGTCCATAGGTGTATTCTGAATTACTGCAATTACACGACATAGGTGTATTTTCAGTGATATTTACATCTTTACACAATTGGCTATAATTAAACACATATTTTCGGGTAGATTTCTTGTAAATATAACAAATGAGAGGGAGTTCAGTATTATCAAAATATCCAGGAATTTGGTCTTTAACAGAATGGTCGTTAAAAATACCGGCAATATTTACAAAATCAAAACCTTTATTGACATACTTTATTTTAATAAAATGTTTTTTATGATCTTCAGGGCGATCAATTTTTGGAAACAGTTTAGAATAACAATATGCCATTATAATTTGGACAATTTCATACTTAGGACTGTAATATGAAATTGTGTTGCAATCCTCTAAAATTTTATTTAATTTATTTATAGGTAAAGAACAAAGCTTGGTTAACAGATAATGTCTGCCGTTGTTTTTTGATATGGAAATTAGGTCCGAAATATTTGTATGGTTGGTCCGAAATTTTCTTTGATTGCGATTTTTTCTGCGTCCATGAGAACGATTTTTACGAACAGTTTTAGAAACTATATCCAAAATGTTAACAGAATCGGTTCTTGATATATTGCCAATTCCCATGATATTATCATTAAGACCGAGAGGGTAGACTGTCTGTAATTTTTTAATCCAATTTAATTCATTTATTTTTCGTGATCGTACAAACTTGGAATGAGATTCACCAGGCTGCTTATTTACTACTTCTAAAGGTTGAACTGTTAAATATTTAATAGGATGACTGTGCTTCTTAAGATGTTGATAAATGATACTTTTGAATTTATTGGGTCTTTTAAAACGATACAGGTGTTCTTGCGTGCGTTTAGATAAATATCGCCCAGTTTCACCTACGTACTGAATACCGCATCCCGGTTTGTTTCATGTGAGTAAATAAATAATACTGTTTGTTTTTCAAGTAATATCAGTTTCAAAATTTAGAGAAAATGTGCGACCATTAAATGTGGACCTTACTGTATTGTTGGTGGAAAGACGGGGACACGTAAGTCATTTTTTGGCATGACACTTATCGATAGAAGGGTAACCACGATTTTTATTGTTAAAAACGTTAGCTATGGTAGTATTTAGTCTTCTTCGACATACATTCTAAAATAGCGATAATAGAAAATACACATTAGTCTTCTTTGACATACGTGTGTAACATACCCGTATTTGAAATTTACACATTTGTCTTTTTTGAGATACATGTGTAATATATCCGTATTTGCAATTTACACAATAGTGTTCTTTGACATACATGTGTAACATACCCGTATAAGAAAGTTTCATTTTAGTCGTCTGAGCAATACATGTGCAACATACCCGATTTGAATATTTACATTTTAGACTTCTTTCACAAACATGTGAAACATACCCGTATTAGAAATTCACACATTAGTCTTCATTGATATATATGTGTTACATTCCCGTATAAGAAGTTTTTACAATAGTCTTCTTCATACATTTGCAACATACCCGTGTTAAAAATTTACATAGAAATATTCTTCTTTCAAATTCATGTGTAACACACTTGTATTAGAAATTAACACATTCGTTTTCTTTGACATACATGTGTAACATACCCGTATTAGAAATGTACATATCATTTTTCATTGACAAGAATGTGTAACATACCTGTATAAGAAATGTACATATCATTCTTCATTGACAAGCATGTGTAACATACCCGTATAAGAAATGTACATATCATTCTTCATTGACAAGCATGTGTAACATACCCGTATTAGAAATTTACATATCATTCTTCATTGACAAGCATGTGTAACATACCCGTATATGAAATTTACATATCATTCTTCATTGACAAGCATGTGGAACATACCCGTATATGAAATTTACATATTATTCTTCATTGACAAGCATGTGTAACATACCCGTATTAGAAATTTACATATCATTCTTCATTGACAAGCATTTGTAACATACCCATATATGAAATTGATACAGCAGTCTTTTTCGACATACATATGTAACATACCCGTATAAGAAATGTACATATCATTCTTCACTGACAAGCATGTGTAACATACCCGTATAAGAAATGTACATATCATTCTTCATTGACAAGCATGTGTAATATACCCGTATATGAAATTTACATATCATTCTTCATTGACAAGCATGTGTGTACCATACCCGTATAAGAAATGTACATATCATTCTTGACTTACAAGCAAGTGTAACATACCCGTATTAGAAATTTACATATCATTCTTCATTGACATACATATGTTACATACCCGTATTAGAAATTTACATATCGTTCTTCATTGACAAACATGTGTAACACAACCGTACTAGAAATTTACATAATAATCTTATTCGACATACATGTGTACAATACCCGTATAAGAAATTTACACAAAAGTCTTCTTCGACATACATTCTAAAATAGCGATAATAGAAAATACACATTAGTCTTCTTTGACATACGTGTGTAACATACCCGTATTTGAAATTTACACATTTGTCTTTTTTGAGATACATGTGTAATATATCCGTATTTGCAATTTACACAATAGTGTTCTTTGACATACATGTGTAACATACCCGTATAAGAAAGTTTCATTTTAGTCGTCTGAGCAATACATGTGCAACATACCCGATTTGAATATTTACATTTTAGACTTCTTTCACAAACATGTGAAACATACCCGTATTAGAAATTCACACATTAGTCTTCATTGATATATATGTGTTACATTCCCGTATAAGAAGTTTTTACAATAGTCTTCTTCATACATTTGCAAAATACCCGTGTTAAAAATTTACATAGAAATATTCTTCTTTCAAATTCATGTGTAACACACTTGTATTAGAAATTAACACATTCGTTTTCTTTGACATACATGTGTAACATACCCGTATTAGAAATGTACATATCATTTTTCATTGACAAGAATGTGTAACATACCTGTATAAGAAATGTACATATCATTCTTCATTGACAAGCATGTGTAACATACCCGTATAAGAAATGTACATATCATTCTTCATTGACAAGCATGTGTAACATACCCGTATTAAAAATTTACATATCATTCTTCATTGACAAGCATGTGTAACATACCCGTATATGAAATTTACATATCATTCGTCATTGACAAGCATGTGGACCCGTATATGAAATTTACATATTATTCTTCATTGACAAGCATGTGTAACATACCCGTATTAGAAATTTACATATCATTCTTCATTGACAAGCATTTGTAACATACCCATATATGAAATTGATACAGCAGTCTTTTTCGACATACATATGTAACATACCCGTATAAGAAATGTACATATCATTCTTCACTGACAAGCATGTGTAACATACCCGTATAAGAAATGTACATATCATTCTTCATTGACAAGCATGTGTAATATACCCGTATAAGAAATTTACATATCATTCTTCATTGACAAGCATGTGTGTACCATACCCGTATAAGAAATGTACATATCATTCTTGACTTACAAGCATGTGTAACATACCCGTATTAGAAATTTACATATCATTCTTCATTGACATACATATGTTACATACCCGTATTAGAAATTTACACATCGTTCTTCATTGACAGGCATCTGTAACATACCCGTATAAGAAATGTACATATCATTCTTCATTGACAAGAATGTGTAACATACCTGTATTAGAAATTTACATATCATTCTTCATTGACAAGCGTGTGTAACGTACCCGTATTAGAAATTTACATATTATTCTTCATTGACAAGCACGTGTAACATACCCGTATAAGATATTAACATATCATTCTTCATAGACAAGCATGTGTAACATACCCGTATATCAAATTTATACAGCAGTCTTTTTCGACATACATATGTAACATACCCGTATTAGAAATTTATATATCATTCTTTTTTGACATATATGTAACATACCCGTGTTAGAAATTTACATAATAATATTTTCGACATACATATGTTACATAACCGTATTAGAAATTTTACATATCATTCTTCATTGACAAGCATGTGAAACATACCCGTATTAGAAATTTACACATTGGTCTTTTTCGACATACATGTGTAACATACCGGTATAAGAAATTTACATATCATTCTTCTTTGACAAACATGTGTAACATACCCTGAAAAGAAATTAACACATCAGTCATTTTCGATATACATATATTACTTACCTGTAGTAGAAATATGCATATCATTCTTCTTTGACATACAAATGTTACATACCCGTATTAGACATTTACATATCATTCTTCATTGACATACAAATGTTACATACCCGTATAAGAAATTTACACATTATTCATTTTCAACATACGTGTATTGCTTACCCGTATTGGAAATATACACATTAGTCTTCTTGGACATACATGTGCAACATATCAGTATTCGAAATGTACACATTAGTCTTCTTTGACATACTTGTGGAACGTAACCGTATAAGAAATATACACATTAGTCTTCTTTGACAGATATGTGTAACATACCCGTATTTGAAATTTACACATTAGTCTTCTTTTTCGGACATACATATGTAACATACCCGTATTAGAAATGTACATTTAAGTCTTCTTTGAGATACATGTGCAACATACCCGTATTACAAATTTACATTTTAGTTATCTTAACAATACATGTGCAACATACCCGATTTAAAAATTTACACATTATTTTTCTTCTTTCACATACATGTGTAACATACCGGTATTAGAAATTAACACAAAATTCTACATTGATATACATGTGTAACATACCCGTATTCGAAATTAACACAACAGTCTTCATTGATATACATGTGTAACATACCCGTATTAGAAATTGACGCACCTGTCTTCATTGATATACATGTATACCCTGTTATGATATTGTAATTATTATATTTATTTATGTTGGCCTAAGTTGTGTTTAGTGTCCTGAACTGGGCAGTTTAGAAATCACTGGAACAATCACAGATACTGATGGAATGATTGGAACTTTCCATTTGACTTCCCTAACGATTCCAGAATTATCCTAATAAAATTTATTTAAACTTCTAGATTTTTCTGGAAACTTCCATTGTAGTTTTTTACGACTTTCTATTTCTGCAGTGTTCTAGAGATTTCCGTGACAACTATATATATTCAGACACTAAAGTTAAACTTTCAGACTTCAGGCCAAATATTAGGAATTTTTTGTCCTAAATGCTCTTCAACTTTGTACTCTATTTCGCCTTTTAAACATTTGTTTAATCGAGCGTCACTGATGAGTCTTTTTAAGACGAAACGCGCGTTTGGCGTAAACATAAAATTTTGATCCTGGTATCTATGATGAGTTTATTTATACCCATATTAAGGTATACAATTTAGTCTTCTTTGGCATACATGTGTAACATACCCGTGTTAGAAATTTACACATAAATCTTCTTTGACATACATGTGTAACTTACCTGTATTAGAAGATTACACAATAGTCTTCTTCGGCAAACATGTGTAATATACCCGTATTATAAATTTATACCAAGTCTTCGTTGACATACATAATATGTAACATACCCGAGTTAGAAATTTACTCATTGGTGTTCCTTTACATACATGTGTACCATATCCGTATTAGAAATTTAAAACAAATAGTCTTCTCTTAGATATACATCTATAGCATACCCGTATTAGAAATTTACATATCAGTCTTTTTTTACATACATGTGTAACATACCTCAGTGTATTTCATGCAGTAAACTACTGCTAACAGTTCTTTTCGTGTTACAGAATACTTCCTCTCTGTTTTGTTTAAATTTCAGCTTTCGCATCATATTACTCTTTTATGTCCATCGTGAATTTAAGACAAAACTGCTCCAATTTTAAAATGACTAGCCTCTGTATCAAATGTTAACTTTTCTCCGTCGATTTATGAACATTCAAGTACAGGAGAGCTTGAAAGATGTTTTTTAAGTAACCGGCAAGTTTGTTCACAATCACTTGCCATTACAGGGAGATTTTATCTGCAATAAATCAAAAAGACGTTTAGATATTTTCGAAAAATCCTTGATAAATCTTCTATAACAATAAACCAGTTCTGTGAGAAATCTTAATTCGGAAACGAAACATTTTGCGGGGACTCAATCATAACTATTGCCCGTACCTTAGAAGGATCAATCCGCACCCTTCTATTGAACCAATATGTCCGAGATACTCTACCTCGTGTTTTTAAAAAAAACTACATATAGCATAATAAGTTTTAATCAAGCATCTGATAACCTCTGAAAGACTTTCTGCAAATTAACCAAATGTTCTTCAAATTTTTCACCAAACACCATTATATCAACAAGGTACAAAATTAGACTGCACAATCCAAATGGCATCGTAACATATTGGTATAAACCACTTCTGTGTATAGAAAATGCAGTGTTTTCCTTATCTGCTGGATTCATAGACACTTGATGATAAGCCATACTCAGCTCCAAAACTGACACCCTCTTGGCTCCACTGAGTGCGTCTATATTATCTTCAATTCTAAGAATTGGATAAGATTCTTTGATCGTCTTATAGTTCATTTTTTGGTACGCAGCACACATCTGCCTCGAAAGATCTTTCCTTTTCACCAATACTAAGCTGAAGACAAGGGGATATTGGACTTCCTCCAATTTCTTAATTTCATCATCAATCGCTTGACGTTTATTAAGAGGTATTCGTCTTTGAGCTCGCGGTTCCGTTACTGGGAGTTCTTCTTTCAATTTGGTACTATGCATACCAATTGTCTTTCATGTCTCTTCTGCCGGATTATAGCAAGAATATCTTTATTCCAGCAGAATCTCTCTAAACCTCTCACCTTCACTCTCGTTGAGGTTTTCTCTTCCGACACTTTTCTTTTTCGTGATATACTGTGGAATTTGTTATATATCCGTGTCATTTCCCGAACATGACAAACAGTCCCTTCCTCCATCAATTCAATGTCACTTACAATTTTCAGAGTTGGAACAAACAATCCAATATTAGCTCCTTTGTAAATAAAAATATCGGTATCACAAGGGTTCAGGATACTCGAATAGATATGCGAACGTGATGCATCCACTCAATCTCTTCCAATACCTAATCCATACATCCTAATGATACTAAACCCCTAACGGGAAGGATTGTGCCTGATGTTCATATGATGAAATCATAATCTTTCAGTCAGTTTAATTGAAGTCTGAAGCTGGCATGTCAGTTAACTGCTAGTAATCTGTTGTTATTTATGTATTATTGTCATTTTGTTTATTTTCTTTGGTTACATCTTCTGACATCAGACTCAGAATTCTCTTGAACTGAATTTTAATGTGCGTATTGTTATGCGTTTACTTTACTACATTGGCTAGAGGTATAGGGGGAGGGTTGAGATCTCACAAACATGTTTAACCCCGCCGCATTTTTGCGCCTGTCCCAAGTCAGGAGCCTCTGGCCTTTGTTAGTCTTGTATTATTTTAATTTTAGTTTATTGTGTACAATTTGGAAATTAGTATGGCGTTCATTATCACTGAACTAGTACATATTTGTTTAGGGGCCAGTTGAAGGACGCCTCCGGGTGCGGGAATTTCTCGCTACATTGAAGACCTGTTGGTGACCTTCTGCTGTTGTTTTTTGTTATGGTCGGGTTGTTATCTCTTTGGCACATTCCCCATTTCCATTCTCAATTTTATTTTATCCTAATGAAATTGTCAAACACTTCTGAATTCTCTTCAGCATAAACTTTGCTAGAGAGCTTCGTTTTTACGATTATTTCATGTCTCACAGGAATGTCTATGGTTTCCATTGCTATAACACGATTAGATCATACATTGACAAATTCTTGCTCGAGAGGATTTTAAATCTGTTAACATCTAGTGATTCCGAGTCGAAATTCCGTTGACATCGATATACTGAAATAAGAACTTCGCCTAATAGATTTAGTTTTACACCTCCAACATAAATTGGAAATGCAGCACAAAATTCACCAAAACTAATGTTCATCACAGCTGTTCCTTAAATTTTCAGTGTACTTCCATTTGCAGTTTCAAATTGTGTATCTGCATTCCGGCATTATACAATAGTAGCTCTTTGCTGTGATAAATGTTCTCTAGGATCCGATATCGAATTTCCAAGTTAAAGCGGACACCTCAATCTCTCCATCTATCACCATCCTTTCACACTAGCTATCATGGCTACATTATCTTGCCTGTCGTTCGTTTATAAATCTTCATTGTTTGAGTTTTCCCTTTCAGGTTGGCTGTCATTGGATTCTTGAATGACTTTATTCTAGACTGTTTTTGTATTGCTATGAGCAGGAACATAATATTGAGTTACAATTTATGACAAAAATCAGCAAAGACCCATCGAAACAACATCTGATACACAAATTTGATAATACTTTTAGATATTTAGATGATAATTTGGCTCTCACTAATGACGACTTCAGCATGTATACTAAAGAAATTTATCCTGATGAACTTACTTTAAATAAAGCTAATACTATAATTATGACCACTGCCCTTTCCTCGATTTTGATATCTACTAGTATAGCATTAACGGAAAGCTTAATACTAAAATTTATGATAAAAGAGATGATTTTTCATTTCCTATCGTTAAATATCCATTTTTAGATGGTGACATTCCCTTGTCACCATCTTACGGTGTTTATATATCTCAACTTGTACGATTCGCTCGTGTATGTAACAACGTTTTAGATTTTAATGAGAGAAATTTGTGCAGTACTGAAAAATTATTACACCAGGGTTTTCGATATCATAAATTAGTCCATCATTAAAAACCAACCGTTCTTTCGTCTGCCCAGTCGTTCAGTGTAGCAATGGTCTCGTAATATCGTAAAAAGTCAGACCAAACATCTTTGGTAGTCCCATTAAATTTTCTTTTCACATGTATTACTGACTGTTTAGCTGAAAAATGTCCTTCCAGAAAAATTTAATGACTCGAATTTTTTTTTCACCTGATAAGTCCTTTCTGGGGGAGTAAGATTGCTTCCTTCGATTGGCTGCTACATGGTCCGTACGTCTCTTATTTCCCTCTGACATTTTTACAATCACTGTCAGCAAGAATAGAATACAAACAGTTGTACAAATTACTAGGCAATTTAACACACACAAACTCGTGCCACGGATACATATTTATCCCTTTACTTATCAATACACTAATTAACACAACTCCCAACACCCAACACCCATTTAAGGAAAAACCCTTTCCATTCAATTGAATCATTTACACCTGTTGAATCAACATTAGTGTCACTAATATGCTTTAACTGCTCAGTTACTGGTGAACTGGTCATAACCGGATTTGAATATGGTTTTTACTAGACGGAGTCGTCTGATCATGATCCTGTAAGAGAAATCTCACTGCCGTCTGCATGAATAAAGGGTTGAATATATGGATTTTGATAAAGAGTCCACCCTGGATTTGTAGGATTGAATATTCCCGATCGAGTACATTGCCGATTACTATCCCTATCAACACAAGTGAAATCCATAGGATAAATGCCATATTTCGTGATCTTTCATATATTCTCCGTTTAAATCTCCCATCAAAATTTAAACATGATACATCTCGCGCTGAAATTACGTATTCATTTATCTCCCGGAATCATCGATCACACAGGGCCTCAGTGGCCGAGAGGTCTAAGTAATTACTACTGTAATCACTGGCCAGTCAACACTGAGGTTGTGAGTTCGAACCCCGCTCGTGTGGGTGCACTCGACTTCAATCTGAATTGACTATAGCTAGAACTGTCAGTTTTCCTATCGGAGGTCGATGGTTTTCTCCAGGCATTCCGTCCTCTCCCACCAATAAACTCTGGTCGCCATGAAATAGCCCAAAAGCGTTGCTTAAAAGGTGATTTAAAACACCAACAATCAACAATCAATCATCGATCCCATTGCTTCTACCAACGTGAACGTCTATTTAAAGGGGAAGGTAGAATACAAACAAACAAAAAAATAGCTTAAATTTTCTATTTCAAATCAAATAAATCACAGTTTCATCAAATGATTTTAATGTTAATTAGGCACTTATTACCGACTAGAGTCAGTATCCATAAAAACTCTAAATAGAATAATCACAAACTGTGTTACTGCTTATAAATAAGCTCAATGGACTATCATAAAACTAATTCTTTTCTCCTCAATGTTCCGTTTTCCAGGCGTTACATATAAATCCTGGTCGGATACATTGACGGATCATTCGGCGGATTACTTTGGCTCCGATTGGATGGAATATAACAATAAAGTATGCCACATATCTATGAAAGTAAAAGTTTAAAGTAATTTATGTTCTTTATTATTTTTCTAATTAACGCCGCCACATTCTGTGTGTGCCGGTCTCAAGTCAAGAACCTGTAGTACAGTGGTTGTCATTGTTCAGGAATGTCATACTTTGTTCTTAGCCTTAGGTTTTCTCGTTTTCTCGTTTGAATTATTTTTCATTTTCTATGTCATGGCCTTTTATAGCCGACTATACGTATACATTATGTTTTTTTCTCTTTGTTGAAGTCCGTACACGGTTGCCTATAAATGTTTATTCAGTCCCAATTTATTTAAACTTAGATAGTTCTTTTTGAAAACCATACCACATCACCTGAGTGTGTCCTCCAATTTATATCAGAGACAGATATATATTTAGTATATGTAAAATTGAGAATGGAAATGGGGAATGTGTCAAAGAGACAACAACCCGACCAAATAAAAAACAACAGCAGAGGGTCACCAACAGGTCTTCAATGTAGCGAGAAATTCCCGCACCCGGAGGCGTCCTTCAGCTGGCCCCTAAACAAATATATACTAGTCCAGTGAAAATGAACGCCATACTAATTTCCAAATTGTACACAAGAAACTAAAATTAAAATAATACAAGACTAACAAAGACCAGAGGCTCCTGACTTGGGACAGGCGCAAAAATGCGGCGGGGTTAAACATGTTTGTGAGATCTCAACCCTCCCCCTATACCTCTAACCAATGTAGTAAAGTAAACGTATAACAATACGCACATTCAAATTCAGTTCAAGAGAAATCCGAGTCTGATGTCAGAAGATGTAACCAAAGAAAATAAACAAAATGACAATAATACATAAATAACAACAGACTACTAGCAGTTAACTGACATGCCAGCTCCAGACTTCAATTAAACTGGCTGAAAGATTATGATTTCATCATATGAACATCAGGCACAATCCTTCCCGTTAGGGGTTTAGTATCATACCATCATAACATATATGAGAAGAACATAACCCGTGTCATGCCAACAACTGTTTTTTAAAAAAATAATGTGTTTAGTTCCGATGCAAAGACCTTATCAGTGACTCAATATTAACGCCAAAATATGCAATCTTTAATGACTTGACAACAGTATCGTAATTATATCCCTTCTTGATAAGTCTATTCAAAGGTTTTGTAAGTTTCTGAGGTGAATACTGACACCTTTGTGCTTTATAAAGAATATTACCATAAAAAATTGGATGTGAAATACCTGAACGTATTAGAAGTCTGCATGTTGAGCTATATTTACGAATGATGTCTTTATACCGATGATAAAATTTAGTAAATGTTTTGACTAGTTTGTGATATCGAAAACCCTGATGTAATAATTTTTCAGTAATACATAAATTTCTCTCGTTAAAATCTAAAACATTGTTACATACACGAGCGAATCGTACAAGTTGAGATATATAAACACCGTAAGATGGTGACAAGGGAACGTCACCATCTAAAAACGGATAATTAACGATAGGAAATGAAAAATCATCCCTTTTATCATAAATTTTAGTATTCAGCTTTCCATTAGTGATATAGATATCAAGATCGAGAAAAGGGCAGTGGTCATTGTTAGTATTAGCTTTATTTAAAGTAAGTTCAACAGGATAAATTTCATTAATATACATACTGAAGTCGTCATTATTGAGAGCCAAAATATCATCCAAATATCTAAAAGTATTATTAAATTTGTTTATCAGATGTTGTTTCGATGGGTCTTTGCTTATTTTTGTCATAAATTGTAACTCATAACAATACAAAAACAGGTCTCTGTCTCTGTTTATATATATCCAAACAATGAAACTGGCCTTGAACACTTTGATGAAATTAAAGACCAATCTTATATAAAACAACTCCACCTAGCGAGCTCGTTTTATAAGCTTATATCAGGCTAACGAGATTAGAGATTTACATTTAAAGATAGAAAGGGTGTCTTCCTCCATCTTTGATTTTGAAATACCGGAAAACAATCGTTCTAGATCTTTAATAAAATTTGCAAACTTTGAGAATAGTAGCTAGGTAATTCATGTGTAAGAAGTTTCTTTTCAATAAAGAAAATGACATGTTTAAGCATATTCAATCTAATTAAAAACCGATCTCTCATCGCTCCTGTTTCTGATATGTCGCGTCATATCAGAAACAGGAGCGATGAGAGATCGGTTTTTAATTAGATTGAAGCATATTAGAGGTTGTATTTTACAACAACAAAAAACCGATTACTTTTGTTTGTTTCATTTTTTTCCCCAATTTTGCCGTATAAGGGGAGGCAACTCAAACGTGAGGGCAGATAATTCAGATAACGTATAACGAACAAGTTGCCGTTATGCAACTTAAACTTAAGTGTGAATGCGTGCGGTTGTGCTGTGTTGTTGCATTGATACATTTCACTCGTACACGGACGACAAATGCAAAGTATACTCTTTAACAGGGTTACCCTAAAATCTACTGGTAGCGTGATTAAACTGTTAAAGGAATCCTGGTTACATAAATGAAAAAATAGATCCTATAGTAGTCTGAACGAAGTCTTGCAAGTAAACATAAACACAAAGAAGATTAAAAGTTCAATACTGTATTATTTAAAATCCAAAGTAACAGTTTAATACAATTTACAATATATAAACTGCAGGACTACCATTTGAAACTCTAAATCCACTATCTTATGAACTAAGACTCTATAATATCATGAATATGTATAACACTTATAGTAGTCTCATCTTATGGAAAACGTGAATTAAGATTTAAATATGAATTGTAATATTTAATCTTCAAATTCTTAGTTATATATGATTTGTGTATCTAAAATTTAATCTCCAAAATTTTAAAGATTAAAATTGTTTATCTAATTAATATGTGGGTTATCGATGGTGCGCTTCTTTCATTTCGACCGTTTCTACCTTCGGTCATTGTCATTACCGGAAGTTGATTTTGCAGGGACGTAACTTCCGATAATTATCAATCACAAGATTCTGAAAGACCGGCACAGAAAATACCACAAAATGAGTGGTGGTTACGCAAATGAGAAGCCTCCGTCCTCTACTGGAAGCGCTGAAGGAGATCTTACCGCGGATCCAGCAAGTAGTGGATTCTTTAATACTGACTTTAAACGGTAAATGGGTAACTCAACGACAACAATATTGACTCTTGTCCGAGCTTATTTGCTCTGACGTCCAACGGCTGTTTTATCAGACAAGCTGGGGCTATGGGTCGTCAGTGTTCGTACCAATTCAATAAGTGGATATTTTCCAGTCCAAAAATTATGGATGCTCTGCTTCTTTGCTTCTGGAAACGACTGACGGCCTGAGGATCAACAAATTATATATTGGTTGTGTGAGCTAATTAGCGAAAAGACGAATAATTTAGTGACAAGTGTCAAGCACAATTATTAGATAGATTTTAAGTTCCCTTAAGTTTTCTATTATAACACTTGCATATCACATCTACACATTATTCAAACATGCATTTATTCATAACATTCATACATGTCATAAATCATGTACATGTGTATCCGTGCACCTACATGTAAGACTGATGTCTTCACTTTATTAAGAGGATAAAACCCTTAAGAATATGTAATGTGTGTCCAAAATTGGGAAACACCTGTTTAGAGAGTTCTTTAAAAATCTGGTGATTTCGCACATGCCTTTTAAAAATAGTTTATATGTTGTCCTGACAGCAATTATACCATGTTTACTCAATGTTATATTGACATGATTGATTTTTTATAATAACATTGAATGGTATTTTTTACAGACATGAAGATTTAAAGACAATGTTAGACAGTAATAGAGATAACCAAAAACTAGAAGCCATGAAAAGAATTGTAGGGGTCAGTATTACTTTTATTATAAACAAACTATATATCTGTATCTCTGTATCTGTATGTTACACAGTGCAGGATCCGATTGCGGATATACATGATATATGCACACTGGAAGGAGAGCGGGTTGGTTAGTCCAACCGTTGGAGGGCAGCCGTGAATCCCTCAACTGTCTTTTGACATGCAATTTCCTCTTCAAGATGGTTCCACTCTACTATCAGTCAGGGGTACTACTTGTACAAGTGTATTTTATTTACTTGAAGAAGTAAAAAAAAATATACACATATAAGTAAATAAATAATGTTTGAATAATCTCCCCTTAATTTTCTAAAAAATTTACTTGTATAAGTAAATTTTTCTTACAATCTCACAAAAATCCTCAAGTTTTGAGATGTAAAATCATGCCTTTAATGATTTTTCCCAGGTTTGCTCAAATTTTTTCATTAAAGTTCAATGTTTCATCTCATTAATTCATCAAAGAAACTGATTGAGCAAAGATCTTGTATATTTGCGCAAGGCCTTCAAAAATTGCTCCTTTGGGGCTTGTTAATGAGCAGTGTTATGAAGATGACAGACAAATGAGATTTTCATTGTCCACGAAATTACACTTAAATGATTAGTAAAGACATCTGTAAAGGGTACACAATTTAAAATTCTATTAGAGCAAAGAAATCTTAAGAATTCAAGAAAAGAAGAAAGGATGATTTTTTTACTTACACAAGTAAAAAATTCTGAATGCCTAAGGGACATAACTTTGCCAATTTTTTTTTTACCTATACAAGTAAATAAAATTCACTTGTATAAGTATCATACAAATTTACTTATATGTGTATATTTTTTTTTACTTCTTCAAGTAAATAAAATACACTTGTACAAGTAGTACCCCTGACTGACTATTGTTTTGGGGAAAAAAAGAGTTCTTTCGAATGTCTGTTTTGCAGTCTATTAATTTGTACGATCTGCTATTTCTGGTTTCTTGTCTTTCCACGATGTTTGTGTATTGAAATTCACTAAAGTTTTTTGCCTTGGCTCGGCGCTTGTTTCTTGGCCTCCATTTGACTTAAGTGGTGCTACTCCTATATTATCTTGCTTCTTTGCTTCATATAGTTCCGGAATGGTTTAGAACCATTCTTTTCAAAACCTGCATTGATGATGTCATTAATATAGTTCCATTCTGCTTTTCTAAATTGGCATTTGCAGTCTTTTTGGAATTGTTTATATTCTTTGTAGCTTCCAGTTTTTAGTGCATGTTTGTGCAACCTTGCTTTCCTTTTTAGCATTTTGCTGTTTAACCATGGGATAGAGTGCTTTTTCTTTATCATTTAAGATGGTACATTGGTGTCAATTGTTGCCTGTACTCCGTTCTTGAAGGTTTGCCAGGTTTTATCTATTGGCATATCTTGTATATGATTATAGATGTCCTTTGTTATCATATTTATGTCCGTTTTAATCTGATCCCAGTTTGCTTTCCCAAACATGTATCGTTTCTGTGGGCGTTGTTTACAATGGTATGGTTTTATCAATGAGTCTGTAACGACGATATCATGGTCTGAAATTCCTGGTGCATTTTCCAGTTGATTTGATAAGGGACGGGTTGTTTGTGAATACCAGATCCAACAGATTTCCCTCTCTTGTTGGTTTGACATGTATTTGGACAAGGCTCTGTTCAATAGATAGGTCCATAAGTGCTTGTTGTACTTCTTTGTCTGATGCTCCTGTTTTTATTTCCATATTTATCCATTCGATGTCTGGGCAGTTGAAATCTCCAGCAATAATGATGTGTTTTGGTTTTCCTGTAGTTAACTTTTCTAGTGATAGTTTAAGATTTGTTCATGTTTCTGTGAGGAATGTAATATGATGCAATGAACAGATCTTTGCTGTTTTTCAATTTAATTTTAGACCATTCAATTTCGCAGATTTTAAAGTTCTCTGGGAAGACTTCAGCTGATTTAATGGCATCTTTCTTCATTGGTTTACCTGGTTTGAGCTAGGATTCAGTTCCACATATGATGTCTGGTTTGATGTAATGTATGGAAGCTGATAGTTCGTCTTTTTTGTCAATGATACTGTGGCACTTTACCGTCATAATACGTAGGTTACCTTTTGGTGGTAATTTAAGGACATTTGAAATGGTGGAGTTTGTACTTTGTGTAAGGTTACTGCTTCTTTTGCTGTTTCTACTGTGTCTATTTCCAATGGATTTTGGGCTACTATTAGCACCTGGTTGAAGACTGATGTATTTAAGGAGCTATCTATTGAAAAGTAGGTTCTTGAGAGTGGTGAGAACATATTAGTTGTATATAGTTCAAAGCTGTGGTAGGTAAACGAGTCCACATTTATGGATTCACATTTGCAGCACATCCACTGCACATTTTATCTGTGTAGTAGTTCATAGTCATGACTACAAAGTTCAATGCATGATCTGTGATGCCAAATATTACAATCATCACAGCATACAGTACGCCCAGAGAGTTTGTAATCGCGAACTTTTATCACCGATTTCCGAGTGTAGCGGTGTGACACCGCGAATCACGGATTCTACTCCCAATTTCCTCCAAAGATTATCTCCCAACACCGCGTGGCTGTTAATTGGTTTATTGCCCATCGGATGAACTGAAAATTAATGACGCGTGACAACATAATCGGATTAGCCAGATTTATTACCTTTGTACATTTAATCGATCTTGATTGCACCTGTGTGCTTTAAAATACGTTATTTAAATGTCCATTCATTGTCAGATAAAAGTGTGACATTTTTATTTAAAATAAGATAATTATTCTTGTATGTATATGCCCATGTCATTGTCATATTAAATAAAACGTAAAAACGTATAAAAATACGAATAAAACACTTATTTAGTATTTTCATTATAGTCCGATCAGGTCATAATTTTTGTTTTTTCAACAAAGTTTCAACAAAGATGATTTTACCACAATTAGAACCTTTTATGACCTACTCAGTGAATATCCGGTTCATTAATAGTTCAATATTATATAATTAATATCAACTGGCTTAAAACAAAATGTTGTTTTTACGGTAATTTGTCCAATCTAAATCAAACCCTAGAGTTAATTTATCGGACCAACAAGTGAACTCTGTTACTTTCAATTTATTATGAAATGTAAAATATTATGTTTACTACCTCGGTAGATTACCGACTTGAAATATTTGAATTTAAAAAAGAAACTGTAAAGTGACAAATAGTTTTGTATGCAATGTGGCAGCCCTATATTCATAAATACTGAGATAATTCCCCGCCCAGACACAACACAATAATCACAACCTTATTTAATTATATGAAGAAATAAAATCATGTGTTTTTTATCTGTTATGATCTGTTATTGATCTTTTATTATTTAAAATAAAATTGGATTGGCGCAATCCGTATTTTACTGCTGTAAAAAGTCCTCGGCGAAATATAAAAAGAAGTATTTCAACAATTTATACTATAGAATATTAAAATGAAATTATATCGTACAAGAAAGAAATATGTAAAAAAAAATGTGGATCGGATTTTTACGATCGACACATTTTCACAGAGGATCTCTACCAACGCCCATCAGGAACTGAACGACATGCATCCTGTTTTCATCTACCATTAATGTATAGTGTTGACTATGGAAGTATAAATAATGTCCAGGTTTATGTCCTCTGTTGACTGACAAACGTATAAATAAAAGGCTGATGTTCGTTTATTCAGAAAAGGAATAAAATTTAGAATCCGGTTAATCAATTGTAAAAGGACCTAGCTTCTAGAGCCTCAATCTTAACGCACACAAATGTCAATCATTACATGAATTTTCCCACGGTTATCCAGAAAGGTCACCTGAGTTTACCGTTACATGATACTATTTCCCGCCAAATAAAAATCTCGTGGACAAAATTGATGTCACTATTTTTAGCATTCAATATTGTGAGCGAAGTCAAGTTCAAGTTCAACCACGCACTGTTGATCACTGAGATGCGTGTCGTCTTCCCACGGCAATTAATTGTTTTAAAAATATTTAAAGATAACTGTTCTAAATACAACACAAAGGTTTACATTCATTGTGCGTAAATGAATATTATGCAACGACGAGTTGATGCAGCTATCTATAGAAGTATTCCTGTTGTAGCCGAAATGTATTATATCCTAAAGTAATGCTAATCGTGAAGAGAAAATGCCGTAGACTTATTAAGCATAACGAATGGTGAATAGTATTTTCTTTTTTACTTGCATATACAAGTTTTAAGACACGTAATTTTCTTTAAACTCACTGCTCACATTTTATACCTTCAGCGTTAGTTTCCGTTTATTTTCACGCAAGTATGTCTCTTTTCGTAAGTTATATCAATTACCGATAAATAAAAAACGAGGTCATAATCAAGTATAGAATTTTTTTATAAAACTTTAATGCAATTGAAAGCATTAAGGTTTATGTACCCTTCTGTAGCCATTTTTGTACGAACTTTTCAAACCTCAATTGTATCAAAACTAAAGATATAATAAATAATAGAGATAGGTCATTTAGTACATGTTCCAAGGGGAAACTTGATGCAAAGCATTATTTTTTACTGTTCCATTGCATTTGATAGAAAAAGAGGACTTTGTGTCAAATAAATCAAGATTTTTATAGAAAATCCACAGCCTTTAATACAGAGATTTTTGTTATAAAATTTGAAACATAAATTACTCACCTTATTTTCTATGATGTGCTAGTGTTTATTTTTTACAAAAAGTTCTAAGTAACCTGTAAATTCCAAAACACCTCGTGCTGAGTCACTAAAGTCGAGCGCACCCTAAAAGGTGTACTTGATTTTGGCCATATTTATACTTGTCTTAACCAATAACTACATTTATAAACTTGTTTTAAGGAAATCAATGCTAGCACTGCATGCAATAATACTATATCTATCAGTCATCAAATTGCCAAATATGAGAGTACAAGGATAAAGGCTGTGGATTTTCTATAAAAATCTTGATTTATTTGCCACAAAGTCCTCTTTTTCTATTAAATGCAATGGAACAGTAAAAAATAATGCTTTGCATCAAGTTTTACCTTGGAATATGTACAAAATGGCCTATCTCTATTATTTATTACATCTGTAGTTTTGATACAATTGAAGTTTGAAAAGTTCGTACAAAAATGGCTACAGAAGGGTACATAAACCTTAACAACAACGTTTTGGATTTGAAAACTTTTATTTTGTAATCGTAAAATGGAAATGGCGTAGAATAATTAGCATAACAGATAAGGAATAATATTTTCTTTTTTACTTGTAGTATAAAAAACTTTGAGACGTGTAATTTTTCTTTAAACTGCCCTCATTTATTCAGCGTTAGTCTCCGTTTATTGTTGCACAATTATATCTCTTTCAGTAAATTAAATATTTATTTACTGATAAAAAAACGGAAGTCAAAATCAAATATAGTTGTTTAAAAACTTGATTAAAATGTACAGAGTAATTGAAAGAATTAACAACAACGTTTTGCTTTTTATTTTAATCTTTCATTTGTTTCAAGCAATCAGATATAACCTGATAATCAATAGACAGGAAATACAATTGTTTAATTACATTAGAAATCTCACATACCTTGACTGTCGCGTGCCGGCATAGATCAGACGGATTAGGGCAATTAATTACCTGGTGTCACACCGCGTCACACCAGACTGGGAGAGATGTCGCTAATACAATAAACAAAAGGTAGCGGATTTACGCGGAAGTCGGAGGGAATACTCCCAAATTTCTCCGAGAATTTTGGGAGGGATGTCGGAGTTTCCTGGTGTTACACCAGGAAAAATATCGGAGTATGGAGTTTGGGATTACAAACTCCTTGGGCGTACTGTACACCTTCGCACGACCATGTGACAGGTCTGTTACACAAACCACAAGGATTTACTGTGATGTTTCTATTTTGAGGGCCAGGATTTTGTTGGATGTCTCCTGCTATTCTACTAGATTTAGTAAACATTTAATCTGTGAATTGTTTTTATCAGCTTTAGTCATAATTGATCTTTTCAGATGTTTTGTCCATGTCTGTGTATAGATGTATAGGGGTGACAGATTTGGTTTCCATACATTAGATTTATGTGAGCATGTTGGATGTGTGCTCTTGTATAGGGTCGCCAATAAAATTATTAAGACTAATAGTGTTTTCATTTTAAAGTTCTTTCCTTTGTTGTTTTGCACGGGTTCAGTTTAGCGTGGATAAGCATACACTGACTGATGAGTAAGTTGTTCCTTTGACTTTGGATTCAGTTAAGTGAGGAAGGCCCACACTGACTGGTAAGTTAACTTCTGTATATGTTGCAATTTATGGTGACAGTTTAGTGTGGATATGCCCACACTGACTGAAAAAGGTTTATTGCCAGCAGTCCAAGTACATATGTTCAGCTATTTTTCTTAGCCAAGCTTTTGATAGTAAGCTAATGGGATGTACACTGTCTTTATATAGATTATAGTTGTAGTAGCATCTATGTTTGATGTCCCTATGGTCGCCTACTTTAAACTTTGATTTCTTATGTAAGTCAACAGAGAATATGGTTGATGTTGAGTTCAGAGATTGGTTTAATTTCCTGATTTCCCCTGTAGTATATTTGGTTTAGTAATTCCTTGTCTTGACTGATTTCTCCTGTAGTATATTTGGTTTAGTTATTCCTTGTCTTGACTGATTTCCCCTGTAGTATATTTGGTTTAGTAATTCCTTGTCTTGACTGATTTCCCCTGTAGTATATTTGGTTTAGTGATTCCTTGTCTTGACTGATTTCCCCTGTAGTATATTTGGTTTAGTAATTCCTTGTCTTGACTGATTTCCCCTGTAGTATATTTGGTTTAGTAATTCCTTGTCTTGAACAACAAAATTTGTGTTGTCCTTATTGTAAACAGAAATGGAATATACTGGTACCTCTAATAATGTTATTTTACAGTTTGGCTTTAACTATGTCAATGATTTCTATGTACCCTCATGATTTCTTCAGTGCTATCTGTACTCCAACTTGTGAGAGATATTTTTCCTCCTTTGTCTTTGGATGTTAAGTTGCATGTACCTAGCCAGATATATATTATTAGTTACATAGTGTGCTAGTGACCTAATAAGGTATAATATAGGGTCAGTAAATATTTTGTCAAAGTGGTATGTTGGGATTGTTGACACAGGAGTGTAATTAGCACTCCATTATCTTGTTGTGAATCCTATTTAATTTTTAAAATTTAAATTAAATCAGTTGGATTGATGACTTTGGTACTGGCTAGTCAAGATTTTTTGATTGAGAAAATTTTTAGTCAAGAAAATGTCAACAAAGATGGCGGGTAATTTGAAACCAAAATTTCTTGGTCAGGTAGTTACAGTTTTCTCATGTATTTATTTCAGGAAAAGTTAATAAATACTGGTGTTGAAAACGTGTGTTTGCGTTCCTGTATACGTACTACACTTTTTAGTCAAATCGGCTTGATTTAAATTGATGAAAACTTCTTTTTCTCTCCTTCCAGGCGTAATCACTTCTTCTACTTTGTGCATGCGCTCTCATGTAGCTAGAGGTCATTGAATTTTTAAATATTTTAAGTTAACCGGTTGCACTGTACCTACATGTATCCTCAAATGAATTATGGTGGAGAATTCTACAAAGATCAATTAGTATATTGGATGATCAAAGATGGATAATATAACTAGGTGAAACGGATTATAATGGCATATCTTATAAGCAATATGTTGTTACATTTGTACTTTAAACATTGTTAAAATATAGAATAAGTTTTCATTAAGTCTAATTTAAGTTTATATAATTTACTTCTTTATATGCTACATTTTGCTTTACAATGTTTTCAATGTTAAATTGGATAATATTTTGTAGATGGTTGCCAAAGGGAAAGATGCCTCTGACTTGTTTCCAGCTGTGGTTAAGAATGTAGTTTGTAAAAATCTGGAGGTAATGTATTCATATGGTCAGACATTTACTTTATCCATAGAACAATATACTGAAACATTTTAGAACATGTAGAATGGAACAAAAGTCAAGAAAATTATGCATGATTGCATCAATCCCATCCATCCATCTGTACACTACATAAAAATAATAGTTAGATTTCCAGGATATATTTTATGATGTCACTGTGATAGTGGAGGGGACATTAAGTTTTACCCTTGTCTGTACTTCTGTATGTACATCTCAAATTAGTTTACGTTCTCTAACTTATGTTTGCATCAAGCAAAGTTATGAAATAGGGCTTTACTTTCAATGTTCTTGAAATATGTCCCTTTATAAAAAATTCTAAATTTGATGTATATATAAAAAAGAAGATGTGGTATGATGGCCAATAAGACAAATATCCACCACAAGAGACCAAAGGACTCAGAAATTTACACCTGTGGGTGATTATAGAGCTTTCAACAATGAACAAAGCCCATACTGCATAGTTAGCTTTAGAAGGTCTTGAAATAACAAATGTAAAACAATTCAAATAAGAAGACTAATGGCCTGAATAATGTACACAAAAAAAAATGAACGAAAAACAAATATGAAACACAGCAACAAACAACATCCAATGAATTACAGGCTCCTGATTTGTCCTGGTTTGGGACAGGCATATATCAGTATATATACAGAATGTAACAGGGTTAAACATGATAGGGGGATCCCAACCCTCCCCTAACCTAGGACAGAGATATAACAGTACCACATAACAATGAACTATAAAAATCAGTTAAAAAAGGCTTAACTCATCAGATGGATACAAATGGAAATACGTTTAACAAAATCATGTAGATTTGACTACTAATAATAACATATAAAGGAACAGGACGTTAAAAGGGGGAAATAATATAACCATCAACGAAAACTTGTATAATTTACGGGATTGATGTCTGTTTTGATTTAAAACTTCGATTGAAAACCATGAAAACAGTCCTGGTTGTTATAATTTTGAATTAGATGAAATATTTACGGTTTACAAATACAAAATAGTTTATTGGCACAAAACTATTACAATAATTGGCAACACAATATATTGTTAAAAATCGTCTTTATTCATTTTCAAGTTATAAAAAAAATCCCATATTCATGATATTTAATTTTAATCTTAATTCTATCTCTTTGAATACAAAACAATATTTTACATTTATCTATCCTCCATAAATACTAATATATCTGTACAGGTAAAATTTAATTCTAATCAAGCTGGCAGGTTAATATCACAGCAAGTGTTTATTACCCTGGGACAACTGTCTGACCAGTTTGACATCTAGACGGATTAAGACATCCATAAAAAAATAAGTCTCTACCCGTACTGTAGGTACTTGTACATCCCAACAACAAAAAGCTGTTTCCCATGTACATATTCCTCATTTATTCAGAATAATTTAAAGTTTCATTTTAGATTATTAATTTAAAATGAAATATATACAATTTTAGGTAAAGAAGTTGGTTTACGTCTATCTGACCAGATATGCAGAAGAACAACAAGATTTGGCTTTATTATCAATAAGTACATTCCAAAGAGCTTTGAAGGTACGGTTACTTTTAAAGAGCATTGATTTGATTTTTGATTTTTTGTGTTTTAACACCACTTTTAAGCACATCATTTAGGGTATTTTTCGTGGTGGCCAGTTTTATTGGTGGAGGAAGCTTGAGTGCCCGGAGAAATCCACTGACCTTCCTTAGGAAAACTGACATTCCTAGTCAATTAAGATTGGAGTCAAGTGCACCCGCAAGAGCGGGGTTTGAACTCACAGCCTCAGTGTTGACTTGCTAGTTATTACAGTAGTAACCACTTAGACCACTCGGCCACCGTGGCCCCTTAAAGAGCAATGAAGGTATGGTTACTTTTAAAGAGCAATGAAGGTATGATTACCTTTAAAGAGCATTTAACAATGTTTAAGGTATGATAACATTGAACAAAGACCATTGACGGTATGGTTACCTTTAACGAGCATTTAACAATGTTTAAGGTATGATAACATTGAACAAAGACCAATGAAGGTATAACAAACAATTAAACATCACTGACTTATAATGATTGGGAGAAAGGCTTCATTTAACCAAAAGACAAAATCTACCACACAATTATGATACTTTAAAAAAAAAAAATGTGGGATGGGGGGTTAAAAAAAATAGGGATGTGGGGAGGTTGTCGATTTGCAACAGCAGAGTGTAGTGCACAAAAGCCAAAAAATGAATATAAATTAAAATCACACAACCAATTGAAGTTTTTTAACTACAGTTATTCTGTTAAATCTTCATGGTTGGACCTCTTCAGATGTATCTAGTTTTTTAGGGGGAGGGGGGTACATAAGCATGCATTTGACGAGGAGCAGTGCTAATATTTTGTGATCTCTAGTTAACATTACCATAAATATTGTAGGATCCTAACCAGCTGATCAGAGCGAGTGCACTGAGAGTGTTGTCAAGTATCCGTGTACCTATGATTTCACCTATCATGATGCTGGCTATAAAGGAAGCTGTCAATGACATGTCACCCTATGTCAGGAAAACAGCAGCTCATGGCATTCCTAAACTATACAGGTATATCAATATCATATATATAACTGGGATGATATGTCACCCTATGTCAGGAAAACAGCAGCTCATGGCATTCCTTAATTATACAGGTATACAAGGTTTAAGCTAGGATTTTAGAGAGCTTAAGTCACATTTGGGGTAACATCAAGGGACCAAGCTAAGGGTGTATATTACTAGCTATACCTGCTTGTTTGACTCTGAAGGACAAGGTATGCACATCTTCTATTTATATATATATGTATTAGGCATGATTTGATGAGAAATACTGAAATTAAAAAATAGAACTGTCTCAGTGTCTGGGGGATTTCAATTTGTTCACATGACTAAACTATTACATTGTACAAAGAAACTACAAATTGTGTTGTTTGAGAAATGTAAAAATTGAAATGCATACAGACTGATTTTACTAGGGAAAATAATTATGATGGTCAATTTGAATTTTGAGTTTTATTTATATTAATTAACGGATTAATACTTACACATCCGATGGCAATAAGCAGATTACTTGTAATCATTAATTATTCCAAACTCTTACAGGTGATGTCCATTTTATTTTTCAGTCTTGATCCAGAGAACAAAGAACAGCTTGTTGAAGTCATTGAAAAACTTTTAGCTGATAAGACTACGGTAGGTTGTATTAGTGTATGTAAAAATGACCTTAGATTTGGACATCCAGACTCAGGTGCTTAAGGGGGCTCCATTTTTAGCTCACCTGGCCCATAGGGCCAAGTGAGCTTTTCTCATCACTTTGCGTCCGTCGTCCAGCATCGTCTGTTAACTTTTACAAAAATCTTCTCCTCTGAAACTACTGGGCCAAATTAAACCAAACTTGGCCACAATCATCATTGGGGTATCTAGTTTTAAAAATGTGTCCGGTGACCTGGCCAACCAACCAAGATGGCTGCAATGGCTAAAAATAGAACATAGCGGTAAAATGCAGTTTTTGGCTGATAACTCAAAAACCAAAGCACCAAGATCTATCTGCCCTGAAATTTTCAGATGAATCGGACAACCCGTTGTTGGGTTGCTGCCCCTGAATTGGTAATTTTAGGGAAATTTTTCTGTTTTTGGTTATTATCTTGAATATTATTATACCCCCGCTTTAAAAAAGGGGGGGTATACTGTTTTACCTCTGTCTGTCAGTCCGTCCGTCCGTCCATCAGTCTGTCCATCAGTCCGTCCGTCAGTCAGTCCGTCCCATGAAACTTTCGTCACATTTTTCTCAGGAACTACACATCCACCCTTTCTGTAATTTGGTATCAACATTTATATATGTCAGCCATACCGTGTGATGCGTTTTCAGATTCATCACTTGACAACTTCCTGTTTACCGAACACTTGTCTGATTTTACACATGATAGCCAAGTTGAAAATTTTCGTCACATTTTTCTCAGGAACTACAATACAAGGATTTCTGAAATTTGGTTTCAGGATTTATATAAGTCAGCTATACCGTGTGATGCGTTTTCAGATTCATCACTCGACAACTTCCTGTTTACCGAACACTTGTATGATTTTACACATGATAACCAAGTTAAAAATTTTTGTCACATTTTTCTCAGGAACTACAATACAAGGATTTCTGAAATTTGGTTTCAGGATTTATATAAGTCAGCTATACCGTGTGATGCGTTTTCAGATTCATCACTCGACTACTTCCTGTTTACCGAAAAAAATTGTATGATTTTACACATGATAACCAAGTTAAAAATTTTCACTACAATACAAGGATTTCTGAAATTTGGTTTCAGGATTTATATAAGTCAGCTATACCGTGTGATGCGTTTTCAGATTCATCACTCGACAACTTCCTGTTTACCGAACACTTGTATGATTTTACACATGATAACCAAGTTAAAAATTTTCGTCACATTTTTCTCAGGAACTACAATACAAGGATTTCTGAAATTTGGTTTCAGGATTTATATAAGTCAGCTATACCGTGTGATGCGTTTTCAGATTCATCACTTGACTGCTTCCTGTTTACCGAAAACACTTGTATGATTTTACACATGATAACCAAGTTAAAAATTTTCGTCACATTTTTCTCAGGAACTACAATACAAGGATTTCTGAAATTTGGTTTCAGGATTTATATAAGTCAGCTATACCGTGTGATGCGTTTTCAGATTCATCACTCGACTACTTCCTGTTTACCGAAAACACTTGTATGATTTTACACATGATAACCAAGTTAAAAATTTTCAACACATTTTTCTCAGGAACTACAATACAAGGATTTCTGAAATTTGGTTTCAGGATTTTTATAAGTCAGCTATACCGTGTGATGCGTTTTCAGATTCATCACTCGACAACTTCCTGTTTACCGAACACTTGCATATTTTTACACTATTAATATTATCCACTTGCGGCGGGGGTATCATCAGTGAGCAGTAGCTCGCAGTTTCACTTGTCATAGATAGAGATAAACTGTAAACAGCAATAATGTTTAGCAAAATAAGATTTACAATAAGTCAACTTGACCGAAATGGTCAATTGACCCTTTTAGGAGTTATGGCCCTTTATAGTCAATTTTGAACCATTTTTCGTAAATCTCAGTAATCTTTTACAAAATCTTCTCCTCTGAAACTACTGGGCCAAATTAATCCAAACTTGGCCACAATCATCTTTGGGGTATCTAGTTTAAAAAATGTGTGGCTTGACCCGGCCAACCAACCAAGATGGTCACCATGGCTAAAAATAGAACATAGGGCTTAAATGCAGTTTTTGGCTTATAACTCAAAAACCAAAGCATTTAGAGCAAATCTGACATTGGGAAAGTTGTTTATCAGGTCAACATCTATCTGCCCTGAAATTTCAGATGAATCAGACAACCCGTTGTTGGGTTGCTGCCCCTGAATTGGTAATTTAAGGGAAATTTTGCTGTTTTTGGTTATTATCTTGAATACTATTATAGATAGAGATAAACTGTAAACAGCAATAATGTTCAACAAAGTAAGATTTACAAATAAGTCAACATGACCAAAATGGTCAGTTGACCACTTAAGGAGTTATTGCCCTTTATAGTCAATTTTGAACCATTTTTCATAAATCTCAGTATTCTTTTACAAAAATCTTCTCTGAAACTACTGGGCCAAATAATCCAAACTTGGCCACAATCATCTTTGGGGTATTTAGTTTAAAAAATGTGTCCGGTGACCTGGCCAACCAACCAAGATGGCCACCATGGCTAAAAATAGAACATAGGGGTAAAATGCAGTTTTTGGCTTATAACTCAAAAACCAACGCATTTAGAGCAAATCTGATGAGGTAAAATTGTTTATCAGGTCAAAATCTATCTGCCCTGAAATTTTCAGATGAATCAGACAACCTGTTGTTGGGTTGCTGCCCCTGAATTGGTAATTTTAGGGATTTTTTTCTGTTTTTGGTTATTATCTTGAATATTATTATAGATAGAGATAAACTGTATACAGCAATAATGTACAGCAAAGTAAGACCTAAAAATAAGTCACCTTGGTCAATTGACCCCCTAAGGAGTTATGGTCCTTTATAGTCAATTTTTAACAATTTTCATAAAATTTGTAAATTTTTACTAACATTTTCCACTGAAACTACTGGGCCAAGTTCATTATAGATAGAAATAATTGTTAGCAGCAAGAATGTTCAGTAAAGTAAGATGTACAAACACATCACCATCACCAAAACATAATTTTGTCATGAATCCATCTGCGTCCTTTGTTTAATATTCACATAGACCAAAGTGAGCGACACATGCTCTAAACTTTTTTAAATATAGGATTTCGCTGTTTTTGTTTCTATAAATGAACTTTATCATATACTTAATGGAAAAATGAAATAAAAAAATGATGTCACTGTCCATTTAAGCTCACAATCTGCCTTTGAAAGAAGCATGAATTTTTGTTCATGGACTATTTTTCTGTTGAACTAATTGATGAATAGAGGTAATATCGAAATAAAAAAAAGAACTAACTTACAGAAATCACTTAAATTTTAAAATTAAATTTGAAAAAAAATAATAAAAAAATATAGGTCACTTATGATTCATAAAAGATATTTCAAGTCCAATGCCAAAAAATAGCATTTTTGCAGAAAAGGAAGATAATTTGGAGCTTTTTTATTGACGTAATCATTTTCTAAGTCATCTGGGGCCAAAACAAATTGATTTTTTTGGTTGATTTTTGATAATAGCTAATAGATATAGCGTAATGAATAAAATTTGTTATAAAAAAAAAATGTTGGAAATTTTGCTGAAATTTTTGTACCCTCGAGCCTCCTTAATTGGACAATGGTATATGTAAAAATTACCTTAGATTCATTTAGAACAGATTAAATTTATGAAAATGAAAATGTGCATTAAATTAATTGAAATACTTCTATTGGAATACATATTTAATTGCTGTAATCTAATTTCAATATTTGTGATACCATTTCTAACTATTTCAGGGTTTAAAAAAACAAGTTTATATTGGATTCTTTGAAAGTACTTTTTTATTGAAGCCCAACCAATATTGAAGCGTTTTTAAGTAATCCAGCATCCTACCAAAAAATATAAACATGCCTTCAAAGATCTGATTTTGTTCAATTAATTTTATGTTCATGTAAGAAGAATTACATTGTATGTATGTTTCATTATGATACGTTATTTGGATTGGCCAACAGCAATATTGCATCCTTCTGAAATCAACATTCATTACACAATGAAATGTCACATTCATGATGAAAAAATAAATAATTATATGTATTAAATGCTTCTATTTGTTATTCATAGGATTGTAAAAGCGTTGACCGTACTTACATTTTTGGGGAAAGACGGCTTCAAGCCGTCAATCCCCTATGGGATTGACCAGAGTGACACTCCCTCACATCATTCATTTTGATTTTATACATGTTATAGTGTGGAAAACCCCCCCAACAAATCTTACTTAGATTGAAGAGAAGGAGACCCAGAAATGAATAGTTTGACTTTAAACACTTTTTTACACATTTCCCTTCTGTTTCTCACAAAATTATCGTATCTTGAACTCTCCTTTACACTATTAACGCTTATTTTACAATCCGGAAAAATTAGTATGACGAGATATTCTAAATATATCCAACCTACATTGCATTTTATAGTGACGTCATTCTTGGAAGAAGCAGGAATATCCTTCACCAGTTCACTGGTTTAATATTTCAATCATTCTTAGAGATCGTGCACTAATTACAAATTTGTATTTGTTAAATCTAAACATAATATTGTTTACTGTAGATGATTTAAACATCAACATACAATACTTTAATTTGTAGGTCAACAACTTTCAAAATCAACAAAGATCGTGGGGTTACATGAGACAGGGGAAAGAAACGATTTTATTACTTTTTTCGAGTCCTACTAATCAGAGACAAGAAGCGTCAAAAAGCGACAAGAAGCGTCAAGAAGACTATTTAGCGACAAGAAAAAAATATTCTTCTTGTCGCTTCTTGTCGCTAAAATTCTTCTTGTCGCTAATTAGTCAGACCACTTTTTCTGTAAAAATTCTGAGAATCTTCCTCCAATTCAGGAGCACCTCAATTGATGAGTAATTATCCACTAAAATAAAAGTTAATGTATTTAAACACTTCAAATGTAACATTTCATTGGATTAGTAGTCTCTATTAAAACTAAATTTTTGTGTACCTACATAATCATTGTAATGGTAAAAAAAAAAATAATAAAAATTTGCATTTTGTAGTTTAAACATATTTATTATTTACAAATATTTCAAAATTAAGATTTGGAAACAAGCTTCACACAGTTTACATCTCTCATATTGTTTTTTTTTTATTAGTACCTGATTCCCTGTGATGAGAGTTATAACTCCGAACTTCATAAAATTCATTGGAAATTTAAAACTGAATAGATTTTTCAGTCCACACTTTCTAAAGAAAAAACCTAAAATCCAAGAGAACTGTCACAAAAAATGGAAAATGGCCCGAGCCTGCAGTTCAGTAGTACACAATCAAGATTTCAGAAAATATTGTAGTTGTTGTGAAATGACAGAATTCAGTTGAGTTTTATAATTAGCTATCAACTTTAATCAAATGTTTAGATTTAGAAGATGCAGATCTCTTTCATTGGTCCAAATTGAATCCTAAACTAAGGAAATGAAATTACATAAACAACAATTGATTTCAATATTGTCAACCTTTCTACATGTTCTAGCTGTTCTCTTTTTCATTCTTCATATGAAAACTATCAAAAGATACCCCCCCTTTCCAAAAATAATTAAATAGAAACAAGGGCCGTCTTTCCCCTCAGAGCTATTCAGCTCTTTGATTAGAATGAATGCACTTTGGTCAATGCTTTTACATCCCGATGAATTTGCAAAAAGAAGCATTTAATTCTTAAATTGATTATATGTACATTACTTTTGTAGCTTGTGGCAGGTAGTGCTATCCAGGCTTTTGAGGAGGTGTGCCCAGAACGGATAGATTTGATCCATAAGAACTATCGTAAACTCTGTAACTTACTGGTGGATGTAGAAGAATGGGGTCAAGTTGTTATTGTTAATATGTTGACAAGATATGCCAGAACTCAATTCATCAACCCTAATAAAACAGTAAGTATCTTTTAACATAAATAGTAAGCTTTATACTCATGAAAGTGCCAGGACTCTGTTCATCAGTACCAACAAGTATGATGTCTGAATTCTTATGGAGATTACTCTAATCTTTCAAAGGATTAGGAAGCTAATGTGAAAATCTACAAGTCTTTATATACAAATGCATATGTTTAAAAACAAAAAAACTGACAATTAAGGGTCTTGTAACAGTCATATTTGGTAGTTACGATGGATTTAAAATTCAAATAATTGAAATAAAATTGCTAACTTTTGTTAAAATTGAGTTTAAAAATGACCATGATAGATTTTTCCAGGATTATTTTGTCGGAAATTGCATATTTTGGGTTATCAATCAATAAATCCTGACTTCAAAGGTTTCCAGTAATAAGACTGCCTGATATATGATAAGTCCAAAGGTTTTCCAAGTGACAGTTACTCTTGGAGATGTATGGCCAATAATCACTAATCAATGTTTCCTGTGATTAAACACATCTGACAGGAGAATATAGTGAACACATACTTATTACTTCATAATTTATGTCTCGCTTTAAAAAAAGTCCAAATATGAGACTAAGGCTTATGTAAGTTTCATTTCCATGATGATTATATGACCCCCACCCCCTCATCATGATTATGTTGATTATATAGTACCTGATTGAATCTAAAGAAATAAACTGTTTAATTAGATGAATATTGTCATGGTTGTGGTTGTAGCTTCATCAATGATATTCTTGTTTGACCAAATAAAATTATTGCTGACCCAATTATGATATTTCTACAAGAACTCTATTAATGCTGACTTTTTATATTAAATCAGGATAGCTCCAAAGAAAATAAAAGTTTTTATGAAGATTCGGAAAAGGAGGAAGAGGAGGAGGAGGAAAAAGAAAAGAAAGAACCAACTTATATCATGGACACGGATCACCGACTTTTACTGAGACAGGCCAAACCATTACTTAATAGTAGAAATTCTGCTGTAGGTATTATAACTTATATCAGGGACATGGATCACCGACTTTTACTGAGACAGACTTAATCATTACTTAATAGTAAAAACAGTTTTTATACCTCACCTACAATAGTAGAGGGGTTTTATGTTGTCTGGTTTGTACGTCTGTTTGTTCATTAGTTATCTGTTCAAAGTGTTCATCGGTCCGCTTGTCCCTTCGTTTGTCTGTCCTGCTGCAGGTTAAAGTTTTAGGTCTAGGTAGTTTTTATGAAGTTCAAGTCTAATCAACATGAAACTTAGTAATCATGTTCCCTATAATATGATCTTTTGTAATTTTAAATTCCAAATTAGATTTTGATCCCAATTTCAGGGTCCGCTGAACATAAAAAATGATATATTCCGAGTTTCAGGTTAACATTTTTTGTTAAAGTTTTAGATGAAGTTGAAGTCCAAACAACTTAAAACTTTGAGCACATGTTTCCTATGATATGATCTTTCTACTTTAAATGTTAAATAAGATTTTTGACACCATTTCAGGATCAACTGAACATAGAAAATGATAGTGCGAGTGGGGCATCTGTGTACTATGGACACATACTTGTTTTTACTGAATTTTTCACTTATAAAAAAATATATGAAGAAGCCAAATTATCTCTAAAACATTACATTATGTTCATTCACAACCAATAACAGTACATGAATGAATTACACCATAAAAAACTAGCCATGATTTATGGTATCTTATGTGCGAATCATATTAAAAAATAAATGAAATGTCTCTTCTGTAATAAAAAATACTCAACATGTAAAATATAGATCATAAATTGTAAAACTGTTATTATTACATGTTGCAGTGCTGGTGACGATGTTCTATTTATTTTTAAGGTTGTGATGTCAGTGGCTCAGCTTTATTACCACTGTGCTCCAAAGGCAGAAGTAGGAGTTGTAGCTAAATCATTGATTAGACTACTTAGAAGTCACAAGTAAGTAAACATTTGACTAATCAAGGTCACTGTGCTCCAGTTGTAGCTAAATCATTGATCAGACTACTTAAAAGTCACAAGTAAGTAAACATTTGATTAAATTAGGTCACTGTGCTCCAGTTGTAGCTAAATCATTGATCAGACTACTTAAAAGTCACAAGTAAGTAAACATTTGTTTAAACTAGGTCACTGTGCTCCAGTTGTAGCTAAATCATTTGATAAGACTACTCAAAAGTCACAAGTAAGTACACAGATGAACATTTTAGTAGCAAACTTAATTGATTTTCTTTTTTTTAAATTTCAATTTTGGTCTGATGAAAATACTGGTATTTGTAGTAAAGAATATGTTTCCCTTTTCTGTCTACCAGATTGACCAAAATGGCAAATGTCTATTGATATGAAATGTCAGGGGTGTGATAACTCTGTTAAAATCAGAAATTATCTACTAAATAGCTGTATGCTATTAAGGTAGCACAATACAAAGATTTTTTCACTCCCAATCAGATAACTTTAAACTGATGTAATTCATTTCATCCTTCTTTATATTTTATAAATGAGGTACCAAAAGAAAGAAGAAAGATTAATCTTTCAAATTGTGATAATTTCATTATGACATAATTATTACATAATCAATTGTTATGTAATTAGTTGCTATATTGTGATGTCCATACTTGAATGAATTTAGCTTCTTTGTTATTCATAGCATCCCAAAATATTTTATAGATTCTTGTACAACACAGCTTGACCTCCAAACCGTGTCTCAGATTTCCAAAAACATCAATAGAACCAATGTTATACCCAATTGAATTTAGTGCTCTCTTATGAATTGATGTTGCAAACTTCATTGAAGATTTATGAGAGAATGAAATACAATTGGAAAAATCTGAAACACAGTTTTGGAGGTCAAACTTTGGAGGTCAAACTGTGTTGTGCACGAATCTATAAAATATTTTGGGATGCTATGAATAACAAAGAAGTTAAATTCATTCAAGTGTGGACATCACAATATAGCAACTAATTACATAACAATTAATTATGTAATAATTATGTCATAATGAAATTATCACAATTTGAAAGAAGGATGAGTGAAATAACATCAGTTTAAAGATGTCTGATTGGGGATGAAAAATCTTTGTATTGTGCTACCTTAAATGGCCAGTTTGTTTTAATTTTTTTTGTAGTTAGTATCAAAGAAAAGGAAAATATTATAGAAAACATCAATATTAAACACAAATAAAATACACAAATAAATATTCATGTGAAGAATGTGACACTTTTAAAGTACGTTTTTTTTTTTTTAAATGCTACAGTTACAAATGCTGTTTACATTGTAAAAAGTTAAATGATCATCAATAGAAGATTTAGAAAAAAATGATACTGAGCATAATTTCAAATAAGTAAAAATAATAAATTGCAATAAAATTAAATAAATACATGATTCTTGGGAATCGCTTGTTTATACCACAAAGTTGTAAAAAGTTAGAAAGTTCATTGAGGAATTAGCTGTATTAATAGTTTTGATTATCTTGGGAATCGCTTGTTTATACCACAAAGTTGTGAAAAGTTAGAAAGTTCATTGAGTAATTAGCTGTATTAATAGTTTTGATTATCTTGGGAATCGCTTGTTTATACCACAAAGTTGTGAAAAGTTAGAAAGTTCATTGAGTAATTAGCTGTATTAATAGTTTTGATTATCTTGGGAATCGCTTGTTTATACCACAAAGTTGTGAAAAGTTAGAAAGTTCATTGAGTAATTAGCTGTATTAATAGTTTTGATTATCTTGGGAATCGCTTGTTTATACCACAAAGTTGTGAAAAGTTAGAAAGTTCATTGAGTAATTAGCTGTATTAATAGTTTTGATTATTTATTTTCTTTGTAGAGAAGTACAGTATATAGTCCTGAGTAACATAGCTACCATGTCTATTGACAGAAAGGTGAGTACAGTATATAGTCCTGAGTAACATAGCTACCATGTCTATTGACAGAAAGGTCAGTACAGTATATAGTCCTGAGTAACATAGCTACCATGTCTATTGACAGAAAGGTCAGTACAGTATATAGTCCTGAGTAACATAGCTACCATGTCTATTGACAGAAAGGTGAGTACAGTATATAGTCCTGAGTAACATAGCTACCATGTCTATTGACAGAAAGGTGAGTACAGTATATAGTCCTGAGTAACATAGCTACCATGTCTATTGACAGAAAGGTCAGTACAGTATATAGTCCTGAGTAACATAGCTACCATGTCTATTGACAGAAAGGTCAGTACAGTATATAGTCCTGAGTAACATAGCTACCATGTCTATTGACAGAAAGGTGAGTACAGTATATAGTCCTGAGTAACATAGCTACCATGTCTATTGACAGAAAGGTGAGTATAGTATATAGTCCTGAGTAACATAGCTACCATGTCTATTGACAGAAAGGTGAGTACAGTATATGGTCCTGAGTAACATAGCTACCATGTCTATTGACAGAAAGGTGAGTATAGTATATAGTCCTGAGTAACATAGCTACCATGTCTATTGACAGAAAGGTGAGTACAGTATATAGTCCTGAGTAACATAGCTACCATGTCTATTGACAGAAAGGTGAGTATAGTATATAGTCCTGAGTAACATAGCTACCATGTCTATTGACAGAAAGGTGAGTACAGTATATAGTCCTGAGTAACATAGCTACCATGTCTATTGACAGAAAGGTGAGTAGTCAAAAACACTTATTACAGTTAAAAAGTATTTTTACACATCGTGGAGATTCTTGTTATAACAGGATTGACACTTAATATCCTTGTGACACATTTTGTGTATATGTAGCTGCTACAGGAAGATACATTATCATAAAATGCAGATTTTCATTTTTCCCATACACAATAACTCAATGGAATCTTTGACCAACATCAGTAGTAAATACACAGACAGTCGACTCTGTCAGAGATTAGCTTACATATGCTCTCCACTATCATTTAAATAGCGTCATCTCCTGTACATAGTTTTAATCACTACATATGTTCTCTAAACCGTTTTGTATATACCTAAAATGTTAACTAGTTTTAAATAAGAAGGCCAGGTATGCACCAGTTATTAGTCATCTTTATTCAGATGGAAAACTAGAAAACTTAAAAGAAGAAAAAATATAATGTGAATTAGATGTAGGTGTTGCCTATTGGAAGTGTACATTTCTATATTATACCTTGAAACATACTAATTAACACAATTACTTATATGTTGAACTCACATAAAAGCAGGAAAAGATTGATGAATTATCACATTATATATATTGTGAATTATACACACCATTGAAATAAACACAACCCAGATTAGCTAGAATTTTTATTGTGAAAAAGATTTGATTTATTTCAAAGTAGAAAATTAAAATCTTTCTCAAACTTTTATAGGAATTATCTTGATTTATAATATACAGATTTTGTTGTATTATTTCAGGGAATGTTTGAACCATTTTTAAAGAGTTTTTATATAAGATCTAGCGACCCAACTCACATCAAATTATTAAAGGTAGATACATAACATATATTAATTAGCTAGTTAATCAAATGCATGCTCTTCAGTAGTCAGCACTCCTGTGTTGACTTGAGTTATCATTGATATGTTCATAATTATAAATTAACTGTTGACAAAATTTTGAATTTTTGAAATACTAAGGCTTTTCTTCCTCTGGATTAGATAACCTTAGCTGTATTTGGTATAACTTTTAGGAATTTATGGTCCTCAATGCTCTTCAACTTCGTACTTTATTTGGCATTTTAACATTATTCGAGTGTCACTGATAAGTCTTTTGTCAATGTTTGTAGACCAAACATGTGTCTGGCATAAATATAAAATTTCAATCCTGGTATCTATGATGAGTTTATTTTATATTCAAATATTTTTAGTTTTACTAGTCTGTCTGTGTGGAAGAAATGATCTTTGCATGATTACTTGAGTATCCTTTGCTTGTTTTGAATGAAGATATGCTAAAAGGGTAGAAGCCTTTGAATAAGGGTCAAAGGTCAAGGTTGTTTTTACTACAAATAGAACAAAATTTGAAAGAATGTTTTCTTGATGGTTATTTGAGTATCTTTTCTTGATTGGAATGAATTTTATTCAGATAAAAGAAATGAGAAGTGAAAAGAATCGTATTTGATTTGTGTCAAGAAGTCAAGGTATCTGTTGTGTACTGAAGATTGTGAAAATAAGTACATGTTTGTTATATTCCCGCTTTAAGAAGTGGGGTATACTGTTTTAAGCTCTGTCTGTCCATCTGTCAGTGCATCTGTATGTTTATCCAATGAATAATTTTTGTCCCTCTCGCTCAGAAACTACAATACAAGGACTTCTGAAATTTGGTTTCAGGGTTTATATAAGTCTGCTAAACCGTGTGATGAGTTTTCAGATTCATCACTCAACAACTTCCTGTTTACCATGTTTACTATATACTTTTAGCGAGCAGGGTTATCACTAGATACACTTGTTTGTCCAGGCATACTGGTATCTTGAACCTTATGAAACCCTTATAATTTATGTGCAGGTCAGGGAGCATCAGTTGGAAGTTCAAGATAAGCATTTTCAAAAGAAAGATGGTATAAATTGTTTTAGATGCTGCATTTGTTCAACATTTATGTGGTTATAATTGTTCATAAAGTTTTTTATCATATAGAATAGCATTTTTTTTCAATCAGTTAATCGAATCATAGTTTGTATTGAAAACACAAAATTACTTATATTAAATAAAATAGAATAACTTGCTGAAAATTAATAAAGTTTTGTTTTCTGTTTTTGTTTTCAGTTGGAAATTTTAACAAATTTAGCAACAGAAACCAACATTTCTACAATTCTGAGAGAACTACAGGTAAGAGAAACTCATTCATTACCATGTTTTTAATGTACTGTATAGTAATTTGTTTTATAAAAGTTATATAATTTCAAAACATTTATAGACATGCTACGGTTATTATTTGAATGCCTGTCTGTCTTCATAAACTTAATATTAATTATCAAAATTATGAATTTCTAAAGATTTGATATTATGTATTTTAAGACATATGTGACCAGTAATGACAAGGAATTTGCAGCAGCTACTATTCAGGCTATAGGGAGGTGTGCTAGTAATATAGCAGAAATAACAGATACCTGTCTTAATGGACTAGTCCATTTAATGTCCAATAGGGATGGTAAGGTCATTATATCAGAATCAAAGGTTTGAGTATTTTTACAGATGTGCTACACCAATATTCCAATGAATGTAAAGTTTGAAATACACTTCATTTTAGAAGTTATATGAGTCAGTTGAAAACATTACAGCACTTACTACAAATTAGACAATATATCTGCTTTATTTGTCTATTGGTGTTCCTTCTTTTGTTTATATTTGTCTTTCTTAAAAAAAAATGTGCTAGGGCTCATTTATATTATTAATTGATTTAAATAAGGGAAAAACTGGTCTTGATTGTACATATGAATGTATAATGTCTAAATAAATATAAAAAGATGTGGTATGCGTGCCAATGAGACAACTCTCCATCCAAGTCACAATTTATAAAAGTAAAACATTTTAGGTCAAGGTATGGCCTTCAACATGGAGCCTAGGCTCACATCGAACAGTGAGCTATAAAGGGCACAAAAAATGACTAGTGTAAAACTATTTAAACGGGAAAACCAACAGTCTAATCTATATAAAAAATGGGAAACAAGAAACACCTATGAACAACATCAAAAAAGACAACTACTGAACATCAGATTCCTAACTAAGGACAAGTGTAAACAATTGCATCGGGTTTAAATGTTTTAATGGTACCAAACCTTCACCCTTATCTGAAACCATAGTGTAACTTCATAATATAGAAAGATAATGTATAAAGCATGTAAAGGTCATTTATAGTATTTGAACATAATCAAATTTGATAAAAGATAATGGTCTTTTTAAACAAAAGCTTGATCATTTTCACATTTATTTTGTGCACATGTAACTTCAGCTAATGTTTTTTATGTTCATGTTCTACTTAAATATCCTCTGCCACAAAACTCATTAATTTGTAAAGTCCCCCTTTGTATGATTCTTGACAAAATAAGTTTATGCTGTTCAACCAACTAGATTTCTGTAGGAGTTATACCCCATGGAAGATTCACCTGTTTTATAAAAAAAATAGGGTTTCTAAAAGAAGAAAAATTAAATAAGGGAGATAATTTGTTACTACCAATTTGAAAAAAGTAACTTCAGGTTTATTTGATAGTTTACTTGACACCAATTCCAAAAATATATGGTTCTATATAATTGTACATTACACAAGTACACAAAATAGCTACTTCTTAGTTCTAGTTTACACAAGGTCACTTCTGGTTGGCTTTTCCAAGGTCATATGGCTTGCAACCTGATGCAAAAAGTACCATGGCTTTATTATGTATACATAAAAAGTGAAAAAGGAAAAAATCTAGAACATCAAATTTACCTATGACCTTGAGCTCAATTTGAAGGTCATAAATCACAGATCTCAAATCAAAAGACACAAGCTCTTTATTATATGTGGTGAATTAGTTCTATCACCATACGCGTCATTTTAAATATAAGAGGAAAGAAAAGTCCAATTTAATGCTAGCGTACCTTTTCAATCATAATGTATGTGTTATTACATGTCACAACTAATTATTTAGTAAACATATGTTGTCAATATCTTATACTTACAAGTGAAAATAAGCAAAAATCTAAATTTAGAATATGATCATGACCTCTGACCTTGCTCTCATTTTTTTCGGACTAAGGAAGTCAAATCAAAAGACCCTAGGTCCCTATCACTTATGATTTACAAGTTAGAAATGTAACATAACATTCTGAGCATTTTGGAAAAATAAATATGTCGCTTTCTTTTATGGTTGCAAAGGAGATCTCATAACAAGATAAACAGTGTTCAGGGAGATAACTCTTACAAAGAAAAGTGCTTGATTGATTAAACAGTCAGTTTCAAAAAAGCATAGCCTGAATGATAATATGAGGCAGGCATTACCAGTGAAAGGGGACGAAGTCTGTATGAATTATTTTTTTTGTAACTTCAAAATCTGTAAAGAAAGAAATGGTAATACCTCAACGTTTCCGATTTTGGTTCTGTTGTTAGGGATTTTACTTTGTTATTTAAGTTATGAAGTCATGTTCAATGTATACAAAGAAACGCGATCATCAGGTAAGGCCGTAGTTTTTTTATTTTTAGTTTTACGAACCCTCCTACCCTAATTTTTGCCAAATAGGTAAAAAAATAAAATTAAAAATGTTGATTTTTATTTTTTTTCTCCTCCGACCCAGTGTTTTTCATGCAAAAAAAAATAAATTTTAGTTCATAACTGCATGAAAGAATCTAAATTTATGCTCTTGGTGATTTAGTAAGTTGTTGCACATTGATTTTCAATTCAAACCTTGTCAAGAAAAAAAAACAGTTGTTACACTAGTAGAAAATCTCCTGGTGAAATAAAAATATTTTTTTTTGATATTGACGGTTGGTATTAAAAAAAAAAATCAGCAGCAGCAGTTTTTTTTTTTTTTTTTTTTTCGTCCTCCTACCCATTGGTTTTGTCAAAAAATTTCGTAAAACTGAAAATATAATAACTATGGCCTAACGTTTATTCATATCAAAGACAAAGAATTATTAAAAATGAAAATTGGTATTGTGTTCCTGCAGTTCCTATATTTTATGGGACTACTCAAAGTCTTATAGCAATAACACGGGTAGAAGGAAGTAGATTTCTGCGTTCTACGCAAATGCGGGAATTAAAAAAAGTGACAAAAAAAGTTAATGATTTTGAGTTCATTAGTACATTTCCTGATTTTTTAAAATTTTTATTTTATTGATTTTACTACTGTTACAGGGGACTTCGTCCCTTTATTATGTACCAAAAAATAAGCGAAACAAAAGATTTGGCGGAAAAAATAAATAAACAATAATCAAAACAAAACCAATAGGTCTTTCCAAGGACCAGTGGAAATGCCAAAATATGTATGAGGTATTGCATGTGTACAGATGTGATATGTATATAACTTGAAGGCATTAGACAGCTGTTTTATTTACATTGATATGATGTTTTACAGAGAGTGTAGTAGCAGAAAGTGTGGTTGTTATAAAGAAACTTTTACAGATGCAGGTTAGTTGTTTAGAATACTTTACTATCTTCTTATACATAAAATCAACATTCTAAGAAAATGTTTGTTTCACTTAATGCCTTTGGATATATCATAGAATTAATGTCTTCAACATAGATGTGTTAGCTATTAACATGCTCCCTGAGAATGTATCAGTTTCTTCCAATGAGATACTGTGTCTTCTCATAACAATCAATGTTACTCCTGTAATTAAATATCGAAGATAAACATGCTACACAAAACACTTTTTTTCTAAATTTATTTTTTCTAAATTTATTTTACTTTAAATTAAAAGATTTTGAAGCCAATTTATAAAATAGATATAATTATAAATTTATAAATTATTCCAGAGAAACAAAGGGTCACGGGTTCATCCTTACAGTTTTGCGGTATCTTTATAGTGTTTATTTAGCCTCTGTTGTAGATAACTAATGCTTTAGCTTTCTCTCTCAGGTAGATCACATATTCAGACTTTTAATACATTATATCACAATACACAGAAATATATTTAGTACTATCTATATGTACATCTCTCTCACCTTTAGGCAAAATCATTAAAAGGAAAGGTTTGCGTATAAAAAAAGAAAAAAATTGGTATGATTGCCTATGAGACTACTCTTCACAATAGACCAAATGACACAATAATTAAAACTTAAGGTCCTTGACAGCTGTCAACAATAAGCAAAGTCCAAGAATTGTAAATTGTTTTACTGGATAAAATTCAAAAAGATATGGTCTGCAAAAAGGGTTAACCTGAATGAAGGTTGGAAATTTCAACTGCAGCTTGAAAACTTTGACTGTTTGATAAAAAAAATGTTCTTATGAACCCCTGAACAAGTTATAGCAAGAGTTCTTTTATGTGTAGAGAGCTTGGCTTTGTTCATCAAAATCATCAGATTCAATATCCCTATTTAGATATGGCTGTGTTATTTGCAAATCCTGTTCAGCCAAATGACCACCCCTCATTAGAATATATTTTACTGAAGGAAAAGAAAGTACAGAAATGTCCATATTTCTATTCTTAGTCAACCATAGGGTTTTACTGTAGGATAAATAAGTACAGGAATGCCTAAACTTCCATACTTAATCAATCCTAGGTTTTACTGTAGGATAAATTAGTACAAGAATGTCTAAACCTCCATACTAAATCAATTCTAGGTTTTACTGTAGGATAGATAAGTACAGGAATGGCTAAACCCAAATACTCAATCAATCCTAGGTTTTACTGTAGGATTAATTAGTACAGGAGTGTATTAACCTCCATACTCAATCAATCCTGGGTTTTACTGTAGGATAGATAAGTACAGGAATGGCTAAACCCAAATACTCAATCAATCCTAGGTTTTACTGTAGGATTAATTAGTACAGGAGTGTATTAACCTCCATACTCAATCAATCCTAGGTTTTACTGTAGGATAAATTAGGGCAGGATTGTCTAAACCTCCATACTCAATCAATCCTAGGTTTAACTGTAGGATAGATAAGTACAGGAATGGCTAAACCCAAATACTCAATCAATCCTAGGTTTTACTGTAGGATTAATTAGTACAGGAGTGTATTAACCTCCATACTCAATCAATCCTAGGTTTTACTGTAGGATAAATTAGGGCAGGAATGTCTAAACCTCCATACTCAATCAATCCTAGGTTTAACTGTAGGATAAATATGTACAGGAATGTCTAAACCCCCATACTCAATCAATCCTAGGTTTTACTGTAGGATAAATAAGTACAGGAATGTCTAAACCCCATACTCAATCAATCATTGGTTTTACTGTAGGATAAATTAGTACAGGAGTGTATTAACCTCCATACTCAATCAATCCTAGGTTTTACTGTAGGATAAATAAGTACAGGAATGTCCATATTTCTATATTCAGTCAATCCTAGGTTTTACTGTAGAATAAGATAATAGTTCCTGTTTTACACTGTTTCTACCTTTAGCAAATATTTCTTTGCACTTCATAGATGTATATTTCAAGTGTTCCTATATATTTATGTCAGTATAACATGCTTTCTTCTTCTGTTGCATTTTCTGTTGCTTAGATACACAAACATTACATTCATGAGCTGTTTTTATGCCCCACCTACGATAGTAGAGGGGCATTATGTTTTCTGGTCTGTGCGTCCGTTCGTTCGTTCGTCCGTCCGTCTGTTCGTTCGTCCGTCTGTCCCGCTTCAGGTTAAAGTTTTTGGTCAAGGTAGTTTTTGATGAAGTTGAAGTCCAATCAACTTGAAACTTAGTACACATGTTCCTTATGATATGATCTTTCTAATTTTAAAGCCAAATTAAACTTTTGACCCCAATTTCACGGTCCACTGAACATAGAAAATGAAAGAGCATGTTTCAGGTTAAAGTTTTTGGTCAAGGTAGTTTTTGATGAAGTTGAAGTCCAATCAACTTGAAACTTAGTACAAATGTTCCCTATGATATTATCTTTCTAATTTTAATGCCTAATTATATTTTTTATCCAATTTCACGGTCCATTGAACATGGAAAATGATAGTGGGAGTGGGGCATCCGTGTACTTTGGACACATTCTTGTTATCTCTGTTCAAACATGGTTTTTTTTAGGGATGATTCTTTTCATTAGTTCTTTATGCTTGCTACACTATTTCTGTTATATGCACTAAAAATAATTTCAACAAAATTCTAGTCATCTATAATAATCTGTTTAAAAATCAGCATAAAACAGAATAATTTGTGTTGGAAATTAAATATGGTAATTATTAAGGGGAGATAACTGAATTTAAATATCATTAAAAAAGATTTGCAAAACCAATGTTTTTGATTTTTATGCCCCATTTATGGGCATTATATTTTCTGGTCTGTGCATCCATTCGTCTGTCTGTCCGTCTGCCTGTCTCGTTTCAAGTTAAAACTTTGGTGAAAGTTTTTGGTCCAGGTAGTTTTTGATGAAGTTAAAGTCCAATCAACTTCAAACTTAGTATACATGTTTCCTATGATATGATCTTTCTAATTTTAATGCCAAATTAGAGATTTTATCCCATTTTCGCAGTCCACTGAACATAGAAAATGATAGTGCGGATGGGGCATCCGTTTACTTGTGACACATTCTTGTTTTTTAAAGAAATTATATGATATTAAGACAAATTCAAAACCTTTTTTCTAATTATACCAAGATTTGCATTCTATACAAATTAACAGCTACTGTCAAAGAATGCATCAAATAATATTTTAGAGAATAAAAGATAAATGCATTTCCTTTTTCAATTTTCAGATCAAAACACAATTTTTTCCAAAATCAGTTCCTTGACCTTTATTCTGCAATTTCACTAAATACTTCTAAAAAAGTTGTACTATAAGCTAAAATAACAATAGAAAAAAATAATTTTATGTTTTATATGTGTGTGCTTTGATCCAATATAACTTTGGCTTGAATCTTTAAATATTTAACATATAATTTATTTTATATATCATGGAGAACAGGATTTCCTTTACATGCCATTGCTTGATATATATTGTATTTCTTCCTATTCTGCCTGCATCAAACTTTACTGCTAACATGATTAATTATAACATTGTATAAAAGGAACTTTATGATAATTACATTCAGTTATTCAGACATTAAGTAGTATATTAGAGTTGTGAGAGATACTAACAAATAGATTGCCATAGAAAATTAGTTATTCTGAAAATAAGTAGTATGTAAGAGTTGTGAGAGATACTAACAATAGATCACAATTTACCACAAAATTGTAAGGATGAAACAGAGTTTATTATAACCTGGTTCTACTACAGTCTAAATTGCATTAAATATAGTCTCTGATTTGTTTATACGCAGAAATCTAAGGTTAAAATGTCTTAACTTTAGATAATTTTTTATGTATAAGGTGTATTTTGTATTCCAGACAATCATGGATATTTTTGTGTATAAGGTGTATTTTGTATTCCAGTCAATCATGGATATTTTTGTGTGTAAGGTGTATTTTGTATTCCAGTCAATCACATGGATATTTTTCTGTATAAGGTGTATTTTGTATTCCAGTCAATCATGGATATTTTTGTGTGTAAGGTGTATTTTGTATTCCAGTCAATCACATGGATATGTTTGTGTGTAAGGTGTATTTTGTATTCCAGTCAATCATGGATATTTTTCTGTATAAGGTGTATTTTGTCAATCATGGATATTTTATTATTTCTATACTGAGGATTAATTCTTTGGATATCAATATTTGTGGCTATGAATGCAAATATTCAAAGAAATACACATTTTCCTTCGGCTTGTATGCCAACTTTGGTGAAGCCACAAAACCAAATATCCAAATGTTTTCCTCAATCTTTATACTCTTTGCCTAAAGCATTTTGGAAACATTTATTATGCACAGCTAATCTGCCATAAAAGTTTTTTTCTTAATCATAATTTTCACTGTTGAAATAACAAAATGCAATAGTTAATAATGCATAAATAATCAATTATTATAACATATCTTGTGCTTGGAATTTAGCGTGAACAAGAAAAAAAGGTAGCTACACATATTGAATTTTATGGTGATGGGTCAGTAAGCTAGGAAAAGTGGATATATAAATTAATAGGAGAGGAATGCATGATTAATTAAAAATAACGATAATGTTAGAGCATGATGGCATAAGGAGTATATAATTTAAGACATAGTTTATTTTGTTTTTTTATGATTCAAACTGAGTCTTTTTTATTTTTCCATTTCATAATTAAAATTGTGTGTTAATAGAAATATATGATTCGAAAATAATTAAATATATTTGATATAAAGAAGACAGGGATAACCTGCCTCTAACAGTTGCGTTCAGACCCTCAAAAACATTTTCTTTTTAATATTAAATTCTTTTCAGTAGTGACCTGTCTAATGCAGTCAGTGGTCACCTAATATTCTCATAAAATTGTCAATTTAACTTTTAACAACTATCAGTTTCATATTTTTAACAACCAAATAATATACATGATAAAAAAATATACATGTTTGTATAAAAAAATAAGATGTGGTATGATTGCAAATAGGACAATTGTTCACAAGACTCTAAATGACACAGATATTAACAACTATAAGTCACAGTACAGATGTCAACAATTAGCATTGCTACAAAAGGCCCCGAAATGACAAATGTAAAACAATTCAAATGAGAAAACTTACTGCCTAAAAAATGTACAAAAAAATGTGTTCATTGTAAAGGTCAAATTGAAAATCTGAACCTCGCTTTCAACCAAGATCTTTATAGGAGGAAAATTTATGAATTTTTCTTGTTCCATTAGTCTCACTGAAAACAGTATCCCTTGTCAGCAAAAAATTACTATTTCAAATGTTTTTCTTTAAATCTATATATTATCTTAACTGCTATGACATTTAATTCAAAGGGGGGTGTTAAATCACGTACATCTATAAGAAATAATGTTGTTTTATTCTTGTGAAATTTACTCTTTTACATATTTTTATACATCTAATTTTCATGATCAGCTAATAGAATCAAAACTGAATGCCTGTTGTGACCTTTGTTTATTTTATTTTTTAACAATTTATGAAATAACATGATACAATATTCTATTTATAGCCAAGTGAACATAAGGATATAATAAAGCACATGGCTAAGATGGTGGACACAATCACTGTTCCTATGGCTAGAGCCAGTATTCTGTGGTTGATTGGAGAATACAGTGAACGAGTACCTAAAATAGCTCCTGATGTACTCAGGAAAATGGCCAAAACATTCATTAATGAGGTGACCATTCATATATACTGTTTGATAAAAATATTTTTTAATTTAAATTAATTAACAATTTTCAATGTTAAGATTTCTGCTGAAGTCAGTTTGATAAGATCTAATGGGGATAGATCAATGATATGTTATATAATGTTGCATCATACATATCATTTTGATGATTATTTTCCGGCCCTGCCAAATAATGGTCCAGTGGCAGAATTGATAGATCATGTTACTGTCCGTCAGATTGTCTTTTTTAAAATTTTTGTCCCAACAGGCAACATATCTGTGTCAACAGTTTATTGTAAAATTATTTGTTATTTTAGGAGGATATAGTGAAGTTACAGATAATAAACTTAGCAGCCAAACTATGCATCACCAACCCTAAACAGACAAAACTTCTGTGTCAATATGTGTTTAATCTAGCCAAGTACGATCAGAACTATGACATTAGAGATAGGTGTAGATTTCTACGACAGATGATTTTACCAGGAGAAAAACCAAGTGCTCTTGCAAAATACGCTAAAAAGATATTCCTAGCTACTAAACCTGCCCCTGTATTGGAATCAAAGTTTAAAGGTAAAACTTGAGTTTTATGATTGTCTAAGCTACTTTCACCTTCATCTGTGTTGGAATTAAATTTAAAAAACCAAGTGCTCTAACAAACATGTAGAGTGTGCTTAAAAATTATTCCTGTCTTCTAAACCTGCCCCTGTGTTGGAATTTAAGTTTAAGATAAAACTTCAGGTTTAAGATTGTCTTGGTTATTAATATTAAAAAAAAAGATGTGGTATGATTGCCAATGAGACAACTCTCCACAAGAGACCAAAATAACACAGAAATAAACAACTTTAGGTCACTAACGGCCTTCAACAATAAACAAAGCCCATACCACATGGTATAAAAGGCCCTGAAATGACAATGTAAAACTATTCAAACGAGAAAACTAACGGCCTAATTTATGTACAAAAAATGAATAAAAAACAAATATGTAACACTTAAACAAATGACAACCACTGAATTACAGGCTCCTGACTTTGGACAGGCACATTTGTAATATTGGAATCATGTTTAAAAAACAAAGTGCTTTAGCAAAGTATGTTTTAAAATCATCCCTGGCTACTAAACCTTCACCTGTGTTGGAATCAGAGTTTAAAGGTAAAACATAAGGTTTAAGATTTTCTAGGTTACTTATCCTCCACTTGTGTTTAAAGGATGAAAATTGAAATGTTTTATTATCCCACTGGACCCTGCTCTAAAGGAGGAGGGATTTACCATTTGTGTCCCCATGGACATTTAAATACCAGCCTTCTGTGTGTCAGTCTGTTAGTCTGGTCATGCACACAATTTTGCCGGATTCTTTTTATTAAACTTATATCATAGGTTTATATATTAAGCCATGTCTTGAATAAGCTTGAAATTGGCACTGATTAATATTTTATAGTTATACCCCAGTGAATGATTAGTTTTATAGGAAACATTGTTAGTGATACGCTTTTATTTACATATTTAGATCGTGAACAGTTCCAGCTGGGTACCCTATCCCACATACTGAACACCAGAGCTACAGGCTACCAAGAACTACCAGAATGGCCTGAAGTAGCTCCTGATTCATCTGTTAGAAACATAGAACTACCAAGTCTATTTGATGAGCCATCTAAACCTAAAGTCAGAGATAGAAAGAAAGTAGTCAAGAAAGAGAAATCCTTTTATTCTGATGATTCTAGTTCAGTTGGTATGTACTGTTATGCTTTTAAAGGAAATTAGAAAGGGGGGAGGGGATATACACATGTTATTTACGACCTTAATCTAAGGTAATTGGTGTTAATTAACAGTGTGTTTGACACCAGAGCTGTCAAGTGAAGCCATGCACTTAATGGGTCAGTAAATTTGACAGTACACACACAGCTAGTTTAACTTCCTGCTCATGGAAGAATTACCATTTTGCTGGTAATTCAAAAGAGATGAGTCTGAAGGTTCCAGAATCCCTGTCGAAAATCTCCGGTTATTTAATTTGATTAAGAAGTTTTTGTTCTCAAAATCAGAATTTTTTGACATTTATATATAATCATAATCTGATGATAAGTCAATTGTTGTTTTCACATGATACCTTAATCCATGAAAACTGGTACCCACAAAAACTGGTACCCACACAAATAAATGAATCCACAGTAAACGATAAGGTGACAATATTTTATTATAGAATATTAAGTTAACTTGATTTATTACAGATGAAACAGAATCAAGTGAGGATGAGGATAGTGACGAGGAAAGTGATGATGAAGAAGAAACTGACAATGAAGAGGTCGATGAAAGTTCAGATGAAAAGTCATCTTCATCAGAGGAAGAGGAGAGTGACGAGGAAGACTCAGATTTAGATGAGAAACTGGCAAAATTTACGGGAAAGAAAAAGGAAGAAGTTAAAGTAAAACGTCCTGTAGAAAGTGATGAATCCTTGGACGATGATTCCGATGACGAGGATAGTTCAGTGGAGGATAGCGATGAAAGTGAAGAGGAAGTCAAACCAAAGTCTAAACCCCAGCCAAAGGTACAGGTCTTGTCGGACTTTTAATTCTTTCCATTGGAAATCAACAGAAGGATTTTACTTTCTTTTGTTTTCATTTATTGCATTTTCTTGACCTTAAGTATTTTAAAGCATGTACAGTGAGTACATCAATGTTGAATGTGGTGTCATTCTTAATGTGGCTCAGCTGTCTTCCTCCATCTTGGCTTGGACTCTGAAGTAGTAAGTCTAGATCTTTAATGAAATGTGTTAATTTTGAGAGTAGTATGTAATTCATGTGTAAAACACTTGATGTAAATAAAGAATTATGTGTCAGCTGTAATTTCTTAAAAAAAAAAAAACTAAGGGGAGATAACTAAGATAAAGTACATTTTTTTAGAAAGTGTTCGGAATTTATCTATTTTAATTTGTAGCAAGAAAACAAATTCATTGACCCATTTTTTCTTCAACTTATCTTTAACCATGTTATAAGAGCTATCTTTTTTCACATTTTAAATTCTATCAGTTAGATTTCTTTTTGCCTCACAAAATTGGATTTTCCATGCATAATCTATACAAAATCGTACAATTTTGCACAACCTGTAGCGAATAAGAATAAAAATAAGAAGAATAAATATAAGAATAAGAATAAAAATAAGAATTTTATTAGTCTAAAATCCAAACAATAGGATTGTTACTAAAATACAAAACAAAAACAAAAGAATAAGAATAAAAATAAAGAATAAGAATAAAAATAAGAATTTTATTAGTCTAAAATCCAAACAATAGGATTGTTACTAAAATACAAAACAAAAACAAAAACAAAAACAAACAGACAGACAGACAGGAATATTAATTACAAAACGATAGACATTAACACTACAAACATGTAGCATTGAAAGAAAAGAAAAAATACAGATTATTAATTTTAATTATACCGGTAATACTATTTTTGACAGCATGCCTCCTCTTTAAAATTATTAATTCAAATAATATGCTTATATATAATTTTATAAGTTGAGACGACAATTACACAGTTCATATAATGACATTATAATTGTTTCTCTCATTAAACATTTCACTTATATAGTTAAAAATAAAATGTAAAATATCACATTCTCCACAGGAAAATATAAAAACAAATTTGTTTTCTTCACTCATTGAATTAAAACAGGGAACAATACTAGAAATTTCATTAATCATTTTGATCCTAGTTTTATTAATTTCTGAACATGTTATGATAAAAAGTAGTGTGAAAAAAATGTCCTGCACCCATTCTTTTTATTTATATATTTTTGAAAAAATCAGATGAAAACTTCATTTTGACAAAGTATTAAAAAATTCTATGGATTTTAATTAAAATACCTTGCCATCTCAAATGGTTCAAATCAACATATATTTGAATAACTTTTTTAATTTCTTATAAAAGTGGTACAGGTGTAGTCCTCTCTTAAATTTTTTTAATTTTTATTCACACAAATGTTTTATACCTGATTTAAACGGAATGGTTTTTTTTTTTGGGCCCCTTTAATTAAAAAATCATAAAGAAGAATAAATTGATCAAATAACTTCTTTTTTAGGTCGTATATTGGTATCACATTGTTGTCCGCGTTGTCCAAAGACATTTTATTTGCGAACAATACCTTAAGTATAAGTAAATAGAAATTTAAACACAAGGTTTATGACCACAAAGGGAAGGTTCGGATTGATTTTGATGGTTATACTCTCAACAGTTTAGGAATGAGGGGCCAAAAAGGAGCCCAAATTATCATTTTTTTAGTTTCCAGACAATAACTTGTGGAATGGTGTATGGATGTCTCTGAAATTATGCCACAAATTTCTTATCACAAAGGGATGGTAAGAATAGGATTTTGGGTGTTATGGCTCAAACCATTTAGGAATTAGTGGCAAAAAAGGGGGATAAATAACAAGGGTGTCCTGGTTACTTAAGGTAGATGGGGTGTCTAAATTATAATCCATAGAATTTCTTAATAATTTGCCAAACTGTAGTTTATATCCTGCTTGCTTAAGAACATTAATAAAAAGAATGGGTCACCGGACTTATTTTCACACTTCAGGTTGTGCAAAATTGTCCGATTTTGTATAGATTATGCATGAAAAACCCAATTTTCTATCATAAACGAAAACTACACCATAGAATTTTGAGATAAAATATGAGAAGATAGCTCCAATAATATTCTTTCAAATAATAAGAAGAAAAAATGGGGTCACCGGACTTGTTTTCTTACTACATAATAAAATGGGTAAATTCCTAACACATTCTTTAGTAAAAGTAACACCATCTCAATTATCTGCCCTTGCATTTGAGTTGTCTCCCCTGATTTGGCACAATTGGAAAAAAAGGAATCAAACGAAAGTATTTGTTTTTTGGTAAAATACAACCTTAAATATGATTAAACATGGCATTTTCTATATTATAAAGAAAATTCTTATACATGAATTACCTACTAATCTCAAAATTTGCACATTTTATCAAAGATCTAGACCTTGTTTTCTGGTATTTTAAAATCCAAAATGGAGGAAGACACCATATCTACCTTAAGTACAAAAACATTATTTAAAAGACGGGTAAGGAAGGCAATTGAAACACAACATATTGAATTACCTTCCTTACACTCCTTTTAAATTATGTATAAAGAAATGTTTTTTATACACTCGTCAAAATTTTGATGTGCTGATTATGGTATACAAATATCTGACGTCTGTCCGTCTGTCCATCTGTCCAACTGTCTGTCCGGCATAAACATGTCGCAGTGTTAATCCAAATTTCATGGAACTTAATATAGTTGTTTCTTATGATGGTCAAACGATCTGTATACCTTTTGGTGAAAATAAGATTAAAACTTTTTGATTTAGGGGACGTTGTAACTAAAACAGGGTAGTGTTTATGTCACATATCGTGTCGTATCTCAAAAAACGATTGATGATTTTTGCTTAAAACTTTACACACTTCTTAGTTATATTAATCTCGGGATCTGTATACTTTTTGGTGATGATTCAAAATTTTAGAAACTATTTATACTTATTGCATAAAACTTACCCACAAGACAACGGGCATATCATGCGCTCATGGCGCAGCTGTTTATTTTGTGTTGAGGTCATAAGCTGTCAATTTATTTTTAGAACTTACATTTTTAAGAATGCTGATAAATGGTTATTTAATTGTAGTCATGATTATGTATGTCATTTTCTATTTCAAGACTTTTATGAGGTATTGAAACAGGTTATTATAGTTGCAAACTTCATTGGAATTTGAATTGAGATTATAACCATATCTTGAAGGAAAGAAATTGTAGGAAAAGGGGGAGAGATTTAAAAAAAATTAAAAAGCCAAATATTGAATATAAACTTCAAATCACATAACCAATGCAAGTTCTTTGACTACAGTTATTCTGTGTTAGAAACCTATTATGTGTCAAATATTTAATAACAATTCCAAATTCAGATGTGTATCAAGTCTTTGCCTGATGTATAAGTGTAAATTTTGTGTCCATTTTTGCCCCAACTGTTTAAGGTTGGACCTCTGCGGTTGTTATCCAGCTGCAATGTATTCATGTTAAAATGATGATAAGACGTCTCTCAATCTGTTGTCATGTGCTAAAGTCTAATCTCTCTGACCAATATTGTACTTTTACTTATTACTTCAGAAACAACAAAAGACAAAAGAAAAAGAGATTTCTAAGAAGAAAGAAGATTTACTTTTAGATCTAGATGATGCATGTAGGTTACAGTACTATTACATAAGTCTCATTAAAATGATGCATGTAGGTTACAGTACTATTACATAAGTCTCATTAAAATGATGCATGTAGGTTACAGTACTATTACATAAGTCTCATTAGAATGATAAGACGTTTTGAAAAATTTGAAAACCCATTATTTTAGACTCGCTTTCAGTGATTACATTTAACCTTTTTATACTGACAATGACTTTTTAACTTTAACTGAGAGCAGAATAAAAAAGGAAAAAACCAATTTTCCTCTTTTTTCACTCTTAATTCTGACAAGTGCAATTAGAGGCCAAATTCGGACCAGAACGTAATAAATTTATTCTATAACCCATGTATTAGAGAAAAAATCATGAAAAACAAAGACAATTCTGTTATATTAGTATTTATTTGTTACATTTCAAAATAAATTTATACTGAAATCTACACTTAGCTGTCCATTTTCAGTCAACTCTCTGTAAAGGATTCAACATAGAATAAATTTATTCTAAATGCATGGTGCTTTCGGTATATGATCATTTATAAAATAAATTTATTTTATAGAGCCATAATATCTATTTATTAGTTCGAGAAAATCATAGAATAAATTTATTATACATTCAATGTCATTTATGATTATAACAATATTTAAAATAAATTTATTTTGAAAGTCCAATAATCTGTATGGTGAGGCTGAGACACACAATACATTTATTCTACATTCAATGCGATTTTGGATTATAATAAAATATAAAATAAATTTATTTTGAAGTAAAGTTATCTGTATGGTGAGGCTGTGACACAGAATAAATTAATTCTATTTGAATGCGATTTCGGATTATAATAAAATATAAAATAAATTTATTTTGACGTAAAGTTATCTGTATGGTGAGGCTATGACACAGAATAAATTTATTCTATTTGAATGCGATTTCGGATTATAATAAAATATCAAATAAATTTATTTTGAAGTAAAGTAATCTGTATGGTGAGGCTGTGACACAGAATAAATTAATTCTAGTTTCAATGCGATTTCGGATTATAATAAAATATAAAATAAATTTATTTTGAGTTAAGTTATCTGTATGGTGAGGCTGAGACACAGAATAAATTTATTCTACATTCAATATGAATTTTGTTCTATATAAAAATAATCTTAAAAGTATTACATGATACAAAATTAAAATAATTTAAAAGAAAATTCCAACGGTCTTATTTATTACAGACAAACTGAGAGACAACTTGAAGCTTCGTTATAATGCATCTGGTACTAATCGTTTAGTAATCTTATCTTTTAGTGACATGCAGATCTGTAGCTGGAATTATTCATCTTCAAACTCTTCTGACCTTTTCAAACAATCATCTTTGTAAATGTAATATTCCCAAATACATGTTTCCATTATTCCGTTTAACCAAAGCTATCTGAAAGATCAAATAAAAAAATGCAGTTCATACAAAAAAAAAGAAAAATGTGTCTATGGGCTACAAATGATCCTACTCGTAAATGTGCACGTGTCAACTTCCACATTCAGATACATGTACAGGATTCAAGTAGTGAAGACAGTTTTGTGATTTTAACATTCGGTTGAGGCAAACTTAAGTTAGAGAACAGAAACATCCAGTATTGTTTATGGTTATAAATGGGCATAACCCAAGATGGTAAAAGTCTTGCAACATCTTACATTAACCTTGTCAAAAACGAATTGTAACTTGTAAAGTAAGCAAATGTTTCAGAGAGATGTACAAGGACTGAAGGAGCAGCCGGATCTGATCGCCGTATAGATAAGATGTGCAAATGATTGTACAACTGAACATCACATATCAGGCCCTCGCTCTAAAATTCATAATATATTCCTTTTCATAGAGTAACCGATACATTGCACGCATTCTTAAAATAATGAATTTTAAATCACTAATAACAATTCCGACCGAACTACATAATACATAGTCAAAATAGTCAAAATACATGTATGAATTATATTTAAATTAACACTTTCAAAATCTTTAGCAATGAGATAAGAAAGAACACTTTTTATAAAACAACAATTATGAATCTTAATTTCAGCATTCTAAGATACTTCTTTTTTTTTTTTTTTTTTACCTCTAAAGATTTTCCTCAAAATGTATCCTTCACTAATGTTCTCTGTGGTTGTAGTAATTTCTGCCATTTTGTCTGCCTTCTAAACTTTTGTGTTTCTTTAAAAAAAAATCCTTTTGATAGAAGTGTCTGGTGACCTATAAAGAACAGCGTATTATATTTTGACTGAAATGGTCATGTTATCCATGAAGATGCAGACTTTTTGTCAATTATTCTGTGTGCCAAACAGATTGCATAAGAGTGTGAGTACAGTTCTTTAGGTACTTATGAAAATGTTCAAAACTATATTTTTTTACATAAAATAATCTCTTGCTCGTTTATTCGTTTTTCGCAATGGTGTGTTATTTTTTCATAGACTTATGAGTATAAATATGATCCTTTGGATTCAGTGGCGGATCCAGTTAGGGTTCTGTGCTTTGAACACCCTTTTTTTTACGATCATTGGTTTTAAATTGGAACAAATGTTTAGAACCCTCTTTTAAAAATGACTGGTCCCGCCCCTGGGTATCTTTCACTTTTTGCTAAAATAATAGGTACATTTTCCATCCTTCTATGAAACAATTTCATAGCTAGTGTGTCCTAACAGCTGTTCTAAGACTAAGCGTAAAGAAAGTTAACTTTTTAATTTTTTAAATGTTTAAAAATTACTTCAACTTTCACCAGTAGGAAATAATAATGAGATTACCAATTAGAAACATTATTAAAATCTTAATAATTAAACTTAAGATAATAAATAATATTTATCTAATAATTTTACGTTCAAACTTATGTTCGCATGTTTTCAGATACCATCTCCAATATAAAAAAAATCACATCATGAAAAAATTAACTTGTTATGTGTTCCTCTTCTACTAGCTTCAAAATGTATCCAAAATCAAGAATGTGGAACATACTCTATCTGACATAATCATTTAGTAACTGATGCAATTAGTGTCTCGAGCTCTTTTATGCCCGTCTTGAACATAAAAAACTAAATATAAAATAAACAACTCTGCTAATGCTCAGGTTGGTTGTCATATTATGAAACATAGTTAATAATATAGAAACCAATGGGGATAACAAAGAACTTCTTTAGTCATACAAAACACTGTCAAAAACCCAAACATACTATCCACACTGATCTGTGTCCACACTTGTAGTATATAAATTTATCTTTGTGATATAACAAATTGTCAGAGTAGTAAGGTCAAATTTAGTTATAGCATTAAGCTTTGCTTCATGATACACCTCTTTCTTTATATATGATTATCGTTATCATAATCAGTTTTGGAGTTCCATAAATGTTTTATTCCAAATTGTTCTTGTTTATTATGGAGTGATCGATATTATTCTTATGCAGTGCTATCGTAAAAAAAATATGCAAATTGATTCGCAGAGGATTTGAAAAGGGACATAAGCAGAGACTTATTAAACGTCTAGTATGCATTAAGCATGTATGTCGGGTATCCACGAGGGGACCCCAGTATCCTTGACCCCCACCCCTCACCCCACCTCTAGTAAACTGAGCAAAACTAACCTCCAATTTCTTGAACTGTGATGAATGTTTCATAATCGAAACTGGAAAACTATCCCGTCTATGTTTAACTTGTCTTTCCTCCTTTTGATGTCCACTGTCTGTCATCTTCGTTGCACGTACATAGAGAGAAATACCAAGTGATCATATTATACAAAATTACAGATCAGTGTCATATAAACTGGTCCGCCGTTCCATCTATACAATGTAGCTTCGCACCGTCAGTGTAGCGATAAGTGAACACAACAGGGGTCCAGTTTAAGTGTCCTGCGTCTTGTCATTAATTATCTTGTGTTTCCATTTGAAGACTTCTTGACATGTGGTAACACTATGGGCCTACAATCAACGTACGCGTGCATTACATAAAATTGATAAGGCTTTTAAGCCGCGTTTGTTGTAATTAGTAATAATTATTTTACAACTTCTGATAGATATGCGGCACTTGTTTGCTAACATACATTAAACAAATCGAAGGTTGTAAATTATTTGAATCTGTGTCATTTCATAGAGGTTTTTAATGTATGGTCATTTTATATCTTTCAAATAAAATAATATGCTAAACAAAAATGGACAACTACAAAAGTATATTGGTCTGGATGGATGGTCCATCGATTTTGTATTCTTTTAATTTTTAAAACATTTTTTCTATTCTTTATAATTTTGCTCATTATTCTCTATTTGATCATCCTTTTATTTTCTATTCTTTATATTTTTTTTGTATATGCTATATGTTTTGTCCTTTATTCTGCGTTTCCCAGTCGCGTGATTTGATATTCTGTCAACTCCAACAAGACCCTCAAGTATTATTACCGATAAAATAGGCGTTTGAGAATGTGTATCATTTTGTCTTATTCTTTCTTTTATTTGTTTTAAAAGATTGGAAAGTAGGTATATATATATGTATGGGTGTTGCTGAATTTATGGACACTTAAGGGTGACTTGGGAATAGAATTGTCTTCATCCGCCAAAATAGAAAAAAATGTAAAACCCGTATAAAAAGTTTACCGAACTTCATCCTGGTCTACCCTTAATTTATTACAGGTATTCCCCATGCATGGTAATACGTATGTATTGTTTTACAATAGCTTTTCGTTCCGTGCATGCATGCATGAACTATTTGACACTGCGCGTTCTCAGTCTGCAACCACCAATCTGTCAATCAATCGATTTTATAGAAAAGCTGTATCATATCTTACATCAAAACAATGTATAACGCCACCCGTTCATCTTTTTCTACAAAATGATATATGTGCAGATCACACTGCTGACATTACTAGACCACATATATGACACTTCGTCTATACCTGAGGATGTGGATGGGGGTTTACAGAATAGAGAATAATGAACAAAAAATAGAAATAATAGTATCGGAAGTATTGGAACAGAATATAAACAAACAGGAACATAAATTGTACGGCTTCTAATTATAAATGATTACAGTTCAAACACAGCTGCATCATACATTAAAGTTAACGGTCAGTCAGACAGTCTGCTAAAGTTCACGAAAACAATAAATCTACAAATACTTAACACTCTAGGCCAAGGCAAAATAAATACCGATCTTAGATAAGAAATAAATGTGCAAGTTTCACCCTATGACAGTTTTTAGATAAAAAAAAAAGACGATTTTTAAGTTTGCTGAACACATGTTTAGGCTAAAATTACGTGCATATTCAGGACTTGAACAAAATAACAATAAATCCAGTAGATATAGGTTCGTAATGGAATGTCTTCATTGACTTTGTCTTGTGTAAAAAGCTCTTTTGAAATCCCCGCGGGTTTAAGCAACTTTGAAGTAAGTGCTTTGGTACTTTCATAGTTTATATATTTTTTAAGTTAATTCGCCATTTATTATTTTATTATTTACATGTGAAACAATAACCCGGATAAATCATTCCAAAAACATGATAGTGCTTACATTTTATAAGAGGATAACGAAATTAGAGAATTATATTTATTTAGATTGATATCCATGATGGAGCAAAGTTTCAACCACTTTTTTATGTCCCTTTTTACCATAAGATACTCGCGTCATTATTTATATAAAGAATGATGAGGATGACGATAATAACGATGTATGATGTCCAGTGGTAACTATTACATACATACACCCAGAATGACAACATGCTTTATGTTATTAACACGTTTTGTACTAGACAAATGGAGTCAGATGTTTTGACGCATTTTTCAGCAGATACAAATAACTTTGTAAGAAGACGTGCCAAGACGCATTATTCTAACTTCAATCGTACCAGTATTCAAATGCTTTCATTACTTATAAACGAATGTTTTCTTAACCTTCATTATTTGTTTGATAAGAGCAATGTTACAGTAATATCATGGAAAAACCATTGTTTTTACGGAAAGCTGGAACACTGAGAAGCTAAGTCAACAGTGTAGTATTCCGGACGTCAACACCAAAAAACAGCATGCAAATATATCGATATATATATGGGGGATAAGTATACCATTATTTACACATCAGACTGTACTAGTGATATCATAACTTTGAATACACCAAACTAAGTACTTCATATCTGAGTAACAGGCAATGTACGTCCTCAATTTTATAGAACTAATTCATAACTTTTTGTTTCATTTGTATTCATCTGTCAAATGTGTGTGTTCTGCAAGGTTCAGCAGTCCTTACCCTTTCATTTGATATATGTATCTATATTACTTACCAAAAATTATTCTGCATATAATATAGTTTGATTTAATCACGTAAGAACTACTAAAATTTTTAAATACGTACTTCTTTCCTTTTTGATCGCACCCGAAATGGTTGGTGTAACATCTTACGAAGTCTATTCATTTTTTTTTTGGCAAACTATTTCGCTCTGGCTGTTGCTAGTGGTCGTCTTACACGTGCAGTGCTGTGAGATACTTTTCGTTCCACGTTGAAGGTTTAATGTGACTTACAGCGCTGTTCCTTTGCTTAATTTTTTAATGTGTTTTTTTTTTAATGTGGTTATATTCATTTTCTGTCACGGATTGATACCCAATATTCTTTTTTGTTTTTCTATGAAAAAAATGTTCCTTTACAAAACATATTGGTATATTCTAAACTTCGATTTTTTTTTTAATAACGTAAATGATTTTTAATTTTAGCAAGGAGGTTATTGTGAGATATTCTAACCTAACTAAACGAAAAAGAGAATTGTAATATAAAATCTTACGATTCTAAAGTTTCTTCGAACAAGATTTGTTATCATATGATATGCTAATTACCCATATCATATTTTAATGACCACATACTGTGCCCATCGTGATCATATAAACCCTAATAAATTATAAACATTCGAATGTAAAATTTCGCACGATAGATAATGACAAACAAACGACGGAAATTACATAATAAATCCACAGCGTGTATTTTAATATATTTGTCAGTACATGGATAACCAGAATAATCCAGTCGTTATATTACGATCACTTCGATCACTCCATTAACCATTTCCTCGAGAAAGTAGTGGATAGGGGCGCTGAATTATTCGAGTTAGTACATGGAGGAAAGATATTCAAAGATTAGGAGCGACGATTCAATATCCATTTGTGTATTGTATTTGTTGGGTTGAAACGGCACCAGGAACATATCAGGATAGACAACAAAAGTCTGCAAGTATCTATTTTATGTATTTATAAATATTAACATAGATCCTATAAGCCTGTCATGCCTTCTGTTGACAAATTTTCTTAACTATGCACTTTTTTAGTAGACCACCGATGTCCTTTTCGAACTAAACGAAACTCTTTGAAAAGACACACCTCAGTCGAATCTTTCTTCTCAAATGAATGCCTGAATGGTCATCAAATTTATACTTGTTATGGGCAAAAAATGTATTAATTCTGACTGCAAGGAATTTTAAATGGTAAATAATATACATTTTATCTCGAGGGAAATGTATACACACTTAGACAACAGTGAATTTTTCATAAATAATATATAATGGTAAAAGTGTAGCATACACATGATATATATCATGTGTATATCATGTGTATTAACTATTAAACTCTGGAAGAAATATAGTCAAGCATGAATACAAATTAATGGGTCCTATTTGGAAAAAAATAATTTTTCTCAGAAAGGTATCTCTTTCTTCAGAGGTTTATATGAAACTTTGATGTCTGTAATGTGCAGTGATGGTTTTTTTCTTTCTCCGACGCCTGTATGCGAGACATAGTAGGTATTGCAACCCGTCTGACAGTTCTCAATTGACTGCGACCTCATTTTTATGGTTCATTGGACAATTTTTAGTTGTGTGGTTGGGTCAATTTTTCGGGCATTATAAGCAATAGGTCAATAATATGTAGTGTATGGAACAACCATGACAACTGTGGTGTCATGTCTATCTGTCGGGGTTAACATGACCTTAACCTAATTGTTTGATGATAAGATGTTGTATTAAGATCTGATTCTCAGGTACTATTAGCAACACCAGAACACACCCACAAAATCGCGGTCATATACAGCTTGTGAACTGGGATGATTTTTTGTATTAAAAAGATATTATGTATGGAGAATTTCATAAAAAGGTATCAAAAGGTATCAAAAGCCCTCTCCCTTTTTTCAAAGTCTGATATTTGTTTCCTTTCTGTTAAATTCAATAGTTTTTGTGTCTCTGGTCTCAGACCACAATTATTCTTCTCCTTTGCTACAATCATGCATCTTTTGGTAAACTTTGCACCGCTCCAAACATGAAATAAATGTAACTGCTTATATTTAGACCATATTAGTCTAATAAAATATGCTTCTATGACAATCCATCAGTGCTTTTTCTTTTGAGGGCATTATTAACATGCCAATGGTAGGATATGAATCTTGTATATATGACTGACCGACTAAGGCTAATTTGAGGGGTGGTCGGAGGGGTCCTGATCCCGAAATCCCGGGCTTAAAAACATGAAATCCCGAGATGCAGAATTTAAAAAAATTCATATCCCGAAATCGAAAAATATATTCCCGGATCCCGCAAGGGTCAATCCCCAAATCCCGAGGTCCCGAAAAAGTCTTGATTCCCTCTTATCCCTACCCTACTTTCTTTTTTGCCAACTCACTACTTTCAATTTCAACAATAAATTTTATGCCCCATTTTTTGGCATTGTGTTTTCCAGTCTGCGAATCTGTGCGTTCGTTCGTTTGTTCGTCCTTCCGTCTGTCCCGCTGCAGGTTAAGGTTTTTGATAAGTAAGAAAAAGGTGAGACATTTGCACTCATATTTTGGTAATAAAATGTGTAAAGTGTTGACAAAAGTACATGTACCTAAATTTCAATATATTTTTGTATCAGAGTGCCGAAGGCGCATCTTTAACATTTTGAGAGGAAAATGGATATTTTGTTGAAGGGGGGAATGTGTTGGGTACATTACTTATACTTTTACCTGAGGAAGCTGCTGTTCTTTTTGAAACATGTCTTACTTGTTTTCTGGTATGTTGAATGCGGTAGGTAAAAGTATTGTCAACACCAGTCCTGTGTTTTGTTTAAAACTTAATGAAACCTGTTTTTAATTGTAATTTGTGTCTTCAGTTCGCTGTCTCCTAGGCATGAAACATTCATCTGTTTTAAGAATCTATGATTGATTGATTGATTGATCATGACTGGCTTAATGTGCAATGGCAAATATTACATGCATATTCAGGAAGTTGGGAACGATTCATGCCAATCCTGATAAAAAATAAAGAAATATGCCTGAAGAAAAACAATAACAGAGTAAGTGTTCCTGCATTTTAACTTCAAATATTTCTTGTAGAGTGAGAAAAATGTTATGAAACACCAGCAAAAAAGATTAGATTGTTATTCAGTCCTGACTTATACAGTGTTTCTGAAGATGGAGATTAGGTATGCAATAATGAGTTTTTAATTTGATAGAGTGTTGACTTTTAAATTGTAAAAGTTTAATGAGTTACTGTACGTTAATCCCTTTATTGTATAAAAATTCAACAATTGCTGTTCAAGTGCATAGATGCATAGCCATCTTTATCTTGCTGTATCCAGAGGCAATATATATATATAAGAAGATGTGGTATGGGTGCCAATGAGACAACTCTCCATCCAAGTCACAATTTATAAAAGTAAATCATCATAGGTCAAAGTACGGACTTCAACACGGAGCAAGACTGTTATTAATGACAATTAAGAGAGTGAATAATATTATACAATGTATAAACAAAATAGACATCATAATTAAAAGAAAGACAGACAGTTTCTTCATCAAATATAATAAATTTTGGTATGATAACTAAAAATGTTTGAAATTGTTTTGAATTTGTCGTTACTTCTTTCAGATCAGGCCTATCCAGAAGCAAGAAAAAGAACAATTCATAGCACGTACATCTACAGAGAGAGACATGTTTTAAAAAACAGATTTATTTTCAATTTTAGAAAAATCTGTTGAACTTTTACTATTTCTTATCTGTTTATTTACATTTATATGTTGATATTTTGTTTTTTAAAATTGCTGCACAGTAATTCTATTCAGTCCCATATAACAAAATCAGCTAAAGAAATTGATATTTTCATATTTCAAGGGAGTGTCCTTTTGCATTGTTGATAGCAGATATAAGTATTGTCTTAAGTTGGGTTTAAAAACAGTCAGATCGCAACTTCAAATAATATACATTTTTATGAATGTTATATGTCATTAAATAGACATGAAAGATGGAAAATTTTATAGGTACACATTTTTTATGACCTAAATGTATTGTCAAGGTAAATTTATTATTTGAACATATTATCAAAAACACTGCTGGTTTAAAATAAAATTATTCTATGTAGCCTAATGTAATCATACAGATCAGTATATTTTTTCCTAAACAAATTTTACATATTTTTATAACCAGAATAAATTTATTCTGTGTCTCAACCTTAACATAATTACTGTACTATCAAAATACATTTATTTTATATATCATAATACTTTTAATCCACATTGAATGTAGAATAAATTTATTCTGTGTCGCCTCCTTAATATGATAACTGTACTTTCAGAATAAATTTATTTTATATATTATTATACAAGACAAAAATCACATTGAACATAGAATAAATTTATTCTGTGTCTCAACCTCACCATACAGATTACATTACTTTCAAAATAAATTTATTTTATATATTATTATAATCATAAATGACATTAAATGTGAAATAAATTTATTCTGTATCACAGCCTCGCCATACAGATTACTGGACTTTCAAAATAAATTTATTTTAAATATTGTTATAATCATAAATGACATTAAATGTAGAATAAATTTATTCTATGATTTTCTCTAACTGATAATAATATCAAGGCTCTTTATAATAAATTTATTTTATAAATGATTAAATACAGAAAGAACCATGCATTTAGAATAAATTTATTCTAAGTTGCATCATTTACGGAGAGTTAAATGAAAATGGACAGTAAAGTGTAGAATTCAGTATAAATTTATTTTGAAATGTATCAAATAAATACTAATATAACAGAATTGTCTTTGTTTTTCATGATTTTTACTCAAATACATTGGTTATAGAATAAATTTATTACGTTCTGGTCCTATTTTTGCCTCTAATTGCACTTGTCAGAAATTAGAGTGAAAAAAGAGGAAAATTGGTTTTTTCCTTTTTTATTCTGCTCTCTGTTCTTTGTTCTTTTCATTGTAGTATAACATGCCTTTTAATTATTTATATTTATATTTTTTTTTTTTAACTATTCTGTTCCTTTTGTTTTTTTTTATATGTGTTCAAAAATTTTATTTCATTCTTATTGCATTGATTGTTTCAATGTTTAACACCTTTTTTAACTGCATTGATTGTTTTAAGTTAAGCACTTAGATTAATTTTCATTAGATAAAGCGCTCTATAAATATTGTTTATAATAAATAATAATAAGCAGTGCTGCTTCATGTATAAAGTGGAGAAATAAGTTAGATCCCGCCCTCAGTCATGATTTATTGACTTTAAACCTTTTGCTTAGTTTACACGTTAAAGTTTGTGTTAATGTCAGTTTAAATGGAGCCATTTATGATTTGAATCTGTTTAGTATTTATTATGTAGAACTAGATGTAATTGTTTTTGGCATTTCTTATTTCCATGCACAGAGTGTTGGACTCTTTGACTCTTTGTCTCAGTCATGGTTCATTGACTCTTTGTCTCCAGTCATGGTTCATTGACTCTTTGTCTCCAGTCATGGTTCATTGACTCTTTGCCTCCAGTCATGGTTCATTGACTCTTTGCCTCCAGTCATGGTTCATTGACTCTTTGCCTCCAGTCATGATTCATTGACTCTTTGCCTCCAGTCATGGTTCATTGACTCTTTGCCTCCAGTCATGGTTCATTAACCATTAAGATTTGCATTGTTTCAAACATATTTAAGAATTGCCATTTTAATTTCACTATTAGCATTATACTATCAAAATTTCATAAAAATCTCTGTGTGTTGTGGCTGTGAGTTTTGTGAAAGATTTTTTGAAACTGAAGTCTGAACTCTTTGAAGATCATACAATATCTTGACTGTAAATGTGGAATCTTATATATAAAAAAAACTGTTAAGGGGAAAAAATTCATCTATACAACACTGCTTAGTTTTAAAACAATCTAGATTTTATTTTTACATTGACAAAAAAGGTCAATGGACTTTTGTATTGAAAGTACTGACTTTGAATGAATTGTGCCATGTCAATCATTTTATATTTACTATATCCACATTATATGAGTGATATATTGTTTTCCATGTTGACAGTTGGACCTAATGGGGGTACCAGTTCAACAGGAACACCAGGTGACATGTTGACACCCAGTATGGCTGGTAGCCTAAGTAATATGTCTATTAGTGATAAAGGAATGTCAGCAACTAGTAGTATGAACGTGAGTTTTACACATTATGTTATTTCTACTTTTTAGCACCTGTGACTATTTTTTCCATGATATTGATATTACTGATGAAATTGCGTTTCTATTATTTTGAGCAATTTTTTAAAATGATCAAATAATAAACAACCATAATATTTGAATATACAGTAAGTTTTCATGGAGATTATAAAGCCCCACCCACTCAACATTGTTCATTGACTTTAAATTTTTACATAGCTTACAAAACTTTGAATTTTTCTAAAAACTAAGGATTTTCTTATCCCAGGATTACCTTAGCCGTATTTGGCACAACTTTTTGGAATTTTGAGTCCTCAATGCTGATCAACCTTGCACTTGTTTGGTTTTACAACTATTTTCATCTGAGCGTCACTGATGAGTCTTATGTAGACAAAAGGTGCATCTAGCGTATTAAAATTATAATCCTGGTTCTTTTAAATCTAAACTATTGAAAAACATTCATCATATGCAATATTTAAATATTTTGAGCACAGTTTCCCTCCAAAATGACCCACTTTGTTTCTCAGGGGCAGTTATACATTGAATGGTGTTTGTGCTGCAAATAGTTACTTTTCTGCCTGTGATTTTAAGTCCAATACCCACCTACTCCTAACACAGGGCAGCCTGTTTTAATATGACCTCCTGGAGGGGACTGATTATGGAATACTGTTGTCTGTCCCTCTATTGTCAACATGTCAGACAATATAAACACAAAAACACTTTCATCATGTCTATGAAACATGCATGAATGGTAGTTTAGGTATTGAAGTAAGCTCCTTTTTTATGTTAATTAATTTAAGTTTCTAAGTTATAGGATTTTATTCGTAGAAAATGCTTGATTCTTCCAGTTTTAATTAATTTCTGGCTTGAAAGAGCTTTGAACAAACTTCATGATACTTTATTGAATTTTTAATTATTCTCTTTCCATTTTTTTAAACATTTTTGATTTCACATTTTGGTATATTGGGACTATTTTCACAAAAAAAAGGGTGGAATTTCCAGAATTTCAGACAATAACTCAAAAACTTTTAAGAAGTTATTTTGAAACTTTACTGATTTGTTCATCGTTTGAATTAGCTCCCTTTTTAAAATTTATTTTATATGACTTTGTGTGGAGTTATTAGTTGGAAAATTGTTGAAAACTGTTCAGTTTGGGACAGGCGTATCATGGGTTCATGGCATAGCTCTTTTTCCCTAAAAGTTTTACCTAATTTAAATTTTTGTTTCAGTTTGTGCAGCCTCCTCAGATTGTACCGAAGACTTATGAGTTACTGAACAAGATATCAGGAAATGGAATATGTGTATCATATAAGTTTACAAGGACTATATCTGTCTTTTCTCCAAAAATGGTGTCTATAGAACTTGTTTTTACTAATAATAAAGATGATGCAATATCTGCCATCAAAATTGGTGACAAAGTGAGTATATAAATATAAAAATAAGTATGACACAATGTTATATTGAGAGAGAGAGAAGATATAAGATATGAATTCAAGGGTTTACATGATAATTTTATTTTTTTCGATATAAAAGGTGAAATTGTGTAAAATATCTGTTTAATTCACATGAACTTTACTAATCAAAATAAATGAAAACTAAGTAATGACATGAAAAGCTTGAAACATGACAAATTAAGGAATAATAGTACTGTAGTTAAAGAGTTACCACCCTCAATTGTCGATTTGACAGTCGCAAATACAGTTTTACTGGCATGGGGTAGCGCAAACAGTAAAACGGACATTTGCGATCGTCAAATCAAAATTGATGATGGCAACTCTTCAACTTACAAAAAGAAATAATATGTTAGAGCTTAAAGGGAAACTTCGCAAAAAAATCAAAAATTGATAGTATGTTCATTCTGTATAAAAATGCTCAAATTCATAGATATTAAAGTTTTATTCCGCTAGATAAGCGATCACCATCGATTTTAAATTAAGAGTATCAATTCTCTGTGATCCGCCATTTTGTCTTCTTCCAGATTAATAAAAACGATATGTCTATATACCACAAAGAAACAAAACTACAGTAACCGATGTAGTCGTAATTGCGTGTCGATATCTTGTCAATCGTATCGGTTGTTTTATCCGACTAACTAACTTGATACGAAAAATATTCTTACTTTTTTTAAATTACCATGGTCTGTTGTTTTTAAACTGTTGATATTGGAATTAGGTGAAAAGTCAAAGTTGAAATCATAAATAAGTGTTCCGTGAAAATTGTTTTCGAAAATCTAATTTGTTCATAATTCTTTAAAGTAATAAACAAATATATTTTGATCTTCCCTCATCTGATCACCAGCATGGCTAAAGGTATTACTTCCAAAGGTATTGTGAGGGGTGTGAGGTGACACGTCCAGGTATTCAAGCGATTTCCTGTCGGGCTTGCAAGTTCATGCATCGTTTCACTTCTGCAGGTATTGATCAGTGTACACGGCTGATAACTTATAACTTATAACTTTCTATTTTGAACTATCAGATGAATAATATACAACTCTGTCTTACTTGTCATTACTAAACTCATACGCTTGTTTATAAATAACATTTCTGGTGTAAAGAATATAATTCATAAACATATAAATAATACCCACAAAATAAGATTTGATGAAATTAAAATCTATTTAAATATTTTTTCCAAGGGTGAATTTGGGAAAATGTAATATATAGTCATTGTCAATAGTGAAGGACAGATTGGAACAGACCAGAAATATTGATTTAAAAAAATGTACGCACTTGCCGACGATTCGTTTTTACGACTGGATAGAAAGTTACGGAACTATAGCGCAATTTAAAATATATACATGTATACATTGAACATAAGAAAAAAACATATATTTTGAATAAATAGGGGTAAAAGTGTTGTAAATAGACTAGTCCACGTATGTCAACAGTATGTAATCATCGAATGTCGATACAGTCAGGATCCTACTTCGTCAAAATTATCTCCCCATTGCGCCAGTTCATTTTCACAATCGTAAAAATGGAAGCCATTGTAGCGATGACGCGCTACCAATTTTGCTCTTGGAAACCGATAAATTTATCCACATTGCACCAATACGATCCTTATATGTCAGTTATATTTTAAAAGACAAATGTATCAACTAGCTAATGAGCATCAGTTAATGATATTGTCTGCATTGATTCAACTTAAAACTATTGTCTGATCGGTTGTTAGGTGGAATTTTCGAAAAATCATAAACAATTAAAAAAAACAACTAATTAAATATTTCGTGGAAGGGCAGACTAGATTTTTTTAGTGGTTGAAGACTATAAACCCTAGTTATCACACACAAAAAATTAGAATTTTTCGAAGATATGCATTTTCATCATCCAACTTGTAAGACTGTCGTCAAGTACTTTCAGTAAAAAAAATAGCTATTCGAACACACCTTCCCTGTTTTTGTGACTCATTAGATAGGTATTTCACTTGACCCATATATTTCATCTTTTAGTACTGTTATTTGTTTGTGTTATAAAGTCAACTTGTAGCTTTAATATATAAAAATGATAGAATCTGAAGCGAGACGATGTATGAAATATTCTTACTTTGACGATATCAAGACAAAATACTCAACTCAAACACGCCCTAACATAAAAAAGTGCACTCAATTTTCTCTTTTCGATACAATTGTTACCTATTTTTTGGAATTTTTTCTTCAGTCACATAATGGAAGGGCAGACACAAAAATTACTGAACTAATAGATTGATATCTTTTCCGTCTGTGGTAATTTTTTCAAAAAAATCGGAGGTTATGCATTTTTGTCATCCAACTTGAAAGATACCCATGTCGTCGACTTGATATCTAATTGTTCTGCTTAACTATGCACTAGATAAATTGAAAACTTATGCAAATGGTGTTTTTGAAATAAAACACCTCGTAATTGAGAAGAAAATTGCAGTTTTGTTTGTTTCTATTAACTTTTTAAAAATTTGTCACTATAGTAAACAAAACAGTAAACATTTATCGCCTTCTCTAATAGAGAGCTTCGATTCTTTTGTTCTATTTCAACCTGGTTTCCGACTGGATAGACTATTGTATACCAGAAGAAGAAGAGAACCAATTTGATTTAAATACAAGTCGATGTATAACTTTTGCTTTGGTTCATTGAAGCTGTGGACCTAGTAAAATCACAGATTTATATTTCAATAAGATTGTTCTCGAACAAAGGAAGTAATTCGTCATCACAATTGTTATATATGCCACTGGACGAACACTAATTATCCCCAGGGAATGTGAATATTTTGCTGGGAAACTTTTTAGTATCAAAGTTTCAAATTAATTTCGGGATTTATTTTCTTTCCTGGTATTCAATAACAGAAAAAAGAATAAATTACTTGTTCGCTAAATAGGGGTATTCTTGTCAGATAAAAGACTTTTAGTTATATTTAAAAAAATAGGGAAATATGACATTAAATTGGTTCTGTCTTTTTTTTAAACATCGTTAAAAAGATGTGTGTCTAAGGTGAACGCCACAAGAACCCTATACTAGTACGAGAGTATAGCATGTAAACATTCCTTCTCAATAATATGGTTGTATTGGAAATCTTTTCATACAGATTGACAACTCATTGTCCGATATGCATGTAATATTTGCCACATGACGCCCATAGTTCTTTCTACCATCATCATCTTATTCTGTGATATTGCTGTAAACATCGATGGTTCACACCCAAACAAAATGGGAGTAATGGACCTTCATAGCTTCTCCGTGTTATACACTTGTGGAATATATAGACGAAATTTCTGTATTGAAATGAATCTACATCTCACAAACAGGATTTTCAAATAACGATTGTGAGTAATCACCTTACAAACCAATATAAACGTATGGCAAGATATAACCATGAAGGAATTTAGTTTTTGTCAGACGCAAGAACTCATCACTATATATATCATAAACGTATACGTATATATATGCATACAGTTTCAAATATTAAGAACAAGCGGTCGATGTCGATAGTCTGTTTTCTAACTGTTCAGAGTTAGACATGTCACTTGTTCATTCTTGGAAGCCTTCATATTCCCTGTCTAACGATGGGAACTCTTTCTGATTGTGTTGACTATAAATGCTTGTATGGTAATTCTGTCGTTTATCTGTACAAGCGGTTGCATTTCCTCTCCTTTCCCAACAAACAAACGAACGAAACACCACTAGTCTGATTTCTCTGGAGCTCATCCTCAATGGCTCTTATACGTCACTTACATGTATACTAATAATGATTGTTTCAAGAACAACGATGTATGGACGAACTATTCTAAATTCGTCAATATCAGTTATGCATGACTAAAATATAACTTTTATTACAACTACTGTATTACTTATTTGGATTAATGACGGCTATCATGTTCAACATTGCACAAATATTATCATAGAATTTTAAAAAAAAATCCTCAAAAATCCTCAAAAGAAATAATGCCTTAGCTTAGATAATTGATATTCTTTTCACAAAAAGTTCGTGTAAATGATTGTCAAATGAATTTAATTATGTAAGAATAAAATGTTAAAAAGAAACTAAAAAAAAATCATGCATGTTGTATGTTGTATTTTTTTGTCAATTAAAAACTTTAAAATTGCAATAGTTTTATTAGCATTTAAACACAGCCAGATTTGAATACAAGTTAAGAAATTCCGGTAAAGTCAATGATATCAAACAGATGTACAATGGTATATCAAATTGGGTAATATTGCATTTAAATTAGTTTTTATAAAAGATTAAAACTACTATTTTTTGCTTCATTTTTGAATCTTTACGCCAATTGCCGCTAAGAAAGTAATCAAAAATTGTTTCCTTTTATTTTTATACACTTTCGGAATTACGAATCTGAATTTTATTTTCAATTAATTTACACAATTTAATTATTGTATCTTTATTCTCATCGTGTATTAAATCTTAGTGTATTAACATCGTGACAGCATACTCTTTCTAATCCTTTCTGTTTATCCTTTCCAAATAACAACATTTATACATGTGTACGCTTGAACTCACACCTGCGGCTAAATAGCTACAAGGTAAACGAATTGCCGACCTCAAGCCGAGAAATATACAGTGACCTTTACAAAATAATATACACACTCTGCTCACACATTAGTTGCATTGAAATGATTATCAAAACAATAACGGTAAATAGAACTGAAATATTTTCAGTTCAATATCAGTAAAAATGTTCAATAAATATTTTATGAAAAAAATCTCAACAATAATTAATTAAATTTATTCAAAAACATTTACTAGAGATAATTTTATAGGAGTTTAATTCAATCAATACAAAACGGTATATGCATATTCATTTTCGTTCATTCTTATATTGTGGTTAATAACTTCGACCATTCGTCAGCTGTGCGCTTTTAATTACGTATATTGTCGATAAGCTATAAGAGTTAAACAGATTTTATTTTTTCCCAGAATTCAATAAATCGGGCTAATACGTCACGACCCACTCGAGAATTCAACCAAAAAAGTTACAAATACTTGATTTTCTCCGTTATTAGAAGGAATATAAATTTAAAACTTTGCAAATGTGTTTTTTATGTTAAGATGAACATAATTAGATGATAAGTAAAAAATCACGGAATTTCCCTTTAAAAAAATGTATACATTTGACATACAAAACAAATTCTGCTTATCTTCATGAAAGATTTTGGCACAAAGACGTTGTAACTAAACGTGACGTCATACAAATGAAAACTTACAAACTGGAGGTTATTACGTTACCACTATGCTTCAAATTTGGATAAAATCACATTAAAACGGCAAGTTTGAAGTATTTATTTTCGATAATTATGTAGTAATCGAACATTGGTTGATCCAATCAATTCAAAACTGCGGGTCCCTCCTTAGTTACGCCTGGTCATTTGTGGATTAACTTTTAGCCAATGAAAAAAACTGTTACATAAATATTGCATTTGAATTATGTGTACCTTTCTATCCTTATATTCTAGAAACTTCAGCCTGGAATGGAAATACAAGATTTCCCTGAAATAGGTTGGTACATTGTATTTATTATTTTGAGGTTCCCACAACTTTTAATCAGCAGACAAGTTTCTACATGTATATAGATAAGAATTACAAACCAGTGTGATTTTTGAAATTTGAATCCAGATTTAATTTAACATCACCTTTTCAGAACACTTCTATAGTCTTACACATAATGGAATGAATAAAATTCTAAGTTTCTCACTGCAACTACAAATAGAACAGCTTGAAATATAATGTGGAGGAGTTTAACACTTACTTTTGGTCAACCTCCTACATACAGAATACTTAAGGCTGGGATACACAAATGTTATAAAATAATCTTGTTTTCAGACTCACTAGGTGAAGGAGCCACAACAACTGCAGTTTTCTCTATAAACTTTAACGACACAACACAACCTGCCAAATTTGACTTGTGTACTACAGACCAAAAATTTAATGTAAGCATAACCGCTCCTGTAGGAGAACTGTTACAGCCACATACTATGAGTGAGGGAGAATTTACTTCACAACAAGGTAAGAATAATATTTAAGAGATAGTGAAAATTTTCTTACATTAGTTATAGAGTTTAACACAGAATTTAGAATTAACTTTCTCATGGTAACAAATTTTGTATTAAACAAAACTTTTATGTACTGTACAACAGTCAGACAATGGTCAAATTTTCAAGTCATGGTCTCTTCCTAAAGATCCTTGACCACAAAGTATTCTCGGTTTGATTTGAGGGAAAAAAAAGTTGTAATTTGACCTTGTCCTAGATTTTAAACTTAATTCAATATTAAATTGTTAAATTGCTATTCCAGTATCTCAGCAGATAAAGTATTCAGTGTATAGATTTATATTTTAATTGTAGGTATCTCAGTAGATAAACTATTTAGTGTATAGATTTATATTTTAATTGTATAGGTATCTCAGCAGATAAACTATTCAGTGTATAGATTGATATTTTAATTGTAGGTATCTCAGCAGATCAACTATTCAGTGTATAGATTTATATTTTAATTGTAGGTATCTCAGTAGATAAACTATTCAGTGTATAGATTTATATTTTAATTGTAGGTGTCTCAGTAGATAAACTATTCAGTGTATAGATTTATATTTTAATTGTAGGTATCTCATTAGATAAAATATTCAGTGTATAGATTTATATTTTAATTGTAGGTATCTCAGCAGATAAACTATTCAGTGTATAGATTTATATTTTAATTCTAGGTATCTCAGCAGATAAACTATTCAGTGTATAGATTTATATTTTAATTGTAGGTATCTCAGTAGATAAACTATTCAGTGTATAGATATATATTTTGATTGTAGGTATCTCAGTAGATAAACTATTCAGTGTATAGATTTATATTTTAATTCTAGTTATCTCAGCAGATGAACTATTCAATGTATAGATTTATATTTTAATTCTAGGTGTCTCAGTAGATAAACTATTCAGTGTATAGATTTATATTTTAATTGTAGGTATCTCAGTAGATAAAATATTCAGTGTATAGATTTATATTTTAATTGTAGGTATCTCAGCAGATAAACTATTCAGTGTATAGATTTATATTTTAATTGTAGGTATCTCAGTAGATAAACTATTCAGTGTATAGATTTATATTTTAATTGTAGGTATCTCAGTAGATAAACTATTCAATGTATAGATTTATATTTTAATTGTAGTTATAGTATCTCAGCAGATAAACTATTCAGTGTATAGATTTATATTTTAATTCTAGGTATCTCAGTAGATAAACTATTCAATGTATAGATTTATATTTTAATTCTAGGTATCTCAGTAGATAAACTATTCAGTGTATAGATTTATATTTTAATTGTAGGTATCTCAGTAGATAAACTATTCAGTGTATAGATTTATATTTTAATTGTAGGTATCTCAGCAGATAAACTATTCAGTGTATAGACTTATATTTTAATTCTAGGTATCTCAGCAGATAAAATATTCAGTGTATAGATTTATATTTTAATTGTAGGGAAACTTGGGGGAATGAATGAGAATTCAGGAACGGTAAAACTTCCAGAAAATAAACGTGATTCTGCCAGCATATGTAAATGTGTACACACAGTGGCTAACGTGATACAGATACCCTCACAAAATACACAACTTTACCAGTTTGCTGCCCAGACTGTGGCTTCTAATACATTGACATTAATTATTATTAAACAAACTGATGACTCAGCTAAACTGACTGTTAATTGTGAAAAGATGGTTATAGGCTCAATGTTGTTCAAAGACCTAAAGTCAATTTTTGTTAAGGAGTAGCTTATGTTACTAGAGTATTATGAAGTGACAGTATTCATTCCTCATTCTTTTGGAATTTATATGTCAAATTTTGCATTGCTTCCTTCAAATATTGATGTACTGTATTCAAAGGAGTAGAGCCTGTCAGACCACTTTTTGACCAAAACTAGCATTTAAAAAATTTGTTTAAATGTAAAGTTTTAATTATTTATTGTAAAGAATACTTTTTTTTTTACACAAAATTGTGACTTTTTTTTTAACATTTAATTTTACATGCATCAGGTACTAGCAGCATTGATGCCTGCAAAATTACTGAAATCTTCAAAATTGTAAAATATGTGCTAATTCTAGATATTTTTGTGTAATATGGCCGGGTTTGAATATATGTTGTATTTGATGATGATGCATAGCATGTGTAAAGATTGAGACATAACATGAATGGGGCCACTTCCCTTTAGGAAAAAAAATGCCTGAAAAGTAACCTTTTGTGGCATATTTGAGAGAATTTCATGTTTAAGTGTACATTTAGATAAACTGAAGAAGACGCTTTTTTAAAAGTATTTCATAAATGTCAAAAAACTTTGATGATATGAACTTCAAATTTTAGGTCAAAATCAGGGTCAAAATAAGCCCATACTAGACCTCCTCCTTTATAATAAAGATGAAAAAAACATTGCATTCCACCATGATGTCATTCTAGGGTATATGATAAGCAAATCTTAAATGATAGAATTGAAATGTCTAGTCATTGAATGTAATAAGAGTCAGAAGAACCATGCCAACAGATATGGTCTGTCTTTTAAAACATTTAAATTGCTGGTCTTTGTTAATGTGTCACAAAATAATTCATTTTATATATATTCTATATGGACCATTGTTTTGTTGTTGTTGAATTAAACATTGAAGCTTGGAAATTACAATTGATGAATTTACTAAATGATAATCTTATTAAACTAAATTTCAATGTTATGTGTATGAATGTCAAAATGAACTTTTGTGTCTTTACAAATGTAGACATTGTTCATCAGGAATTTGAACAGTCTCCTAACAAGATCCAATCACCTGTCTTAAAACATTTGAAATAGAAATGTCATATGTGTTTGCCCATTATTGAACAATACAACTTTTTAACATATATTCATACTTATCTCTTCTAGTTGTTATAATTAAGATGATTTATTATAAAGGTATACAATCAGTGCTATACTATGTGCAATATGTTCAACAATTTCCTTAATAAAATTCATTATTATTTACAATGATTTGATTTAATTCCAATAGAGTAGGCATGGTAGGGGTAGGTGTGTCCTGAATTATACCATGGGTGCACAATTAGTTTCCATTGAAATACTGACTGTGTTGAAATATCAATCCTCCAAACTCAACAAATATAAAGTCGATCATAAAGTTGATCATTTCGATAATATCATCTTCCGTATATTTTCTGGTAGATTCAGTGTGGTTCTTCACAAAATATGAATTTATTGTAACCCAAAACAAGGCATTTGTATATTCGATTGCAATTTTTATAGGAAAATCTCTGTTAAATGAGATGTTGAAGATGATCTTTCAACTGAGCATGGGGAATAGAAGTGTGAAGCGTAGAAAAATCAGAAGTCTTTATATTGACGTGAAATTGCAAAGCAGTGGATCTTTCGAATTTTTGAGAAACCACATCTGGTTAACACCACTGGTAGAATATATCTCATCACAATATTTTTAAAGCCCATCTTTAACTGTAGAAAGAATAGTAGTCAGTACTTTAGAAAGATGTTTAGTCGAACATTTTGATGACCAAGCTGTATATCGTTCTCTATATGGAGTTTTGTGAAGCTTTGGTATCCAGTATAATGACGGTAAATTTTCTTTGATGTTGATGCTAAAAGATAGAAGGACAGATTTGTGATTTTGTAAAATTTCATCCTGGGTAAATGATGTTAAAGAATATGTAGGATAACCAGTGGTTCTATTCAAGCTCTGATGTGAGACATTGCTAATAATAGTTTTTACATATGAAGACAATATCATAGGAGGCTTAATCTGCTGAGACAACATATTTGTCAGGCAAAGAGGAAAAGAATCCACAACCTCCAGGTTCTTGAAAGGGTTAGTAAATCTGTGCTCATAGTAATTTATGAATGCGTTTCTAAATGCATGATCAAATATCTTTGATCCATTCAGACAAAGTGCCCAATTCAAGCATGAGTTCCATAGACAATACATTAATACTCCATCACTGATAAAGTAAGGCAATTCAAGAATGAGTTCCTTAGACTATACATTAATACTCCATCACTGATAAAGTAAGGCAATTCAAGCATGAGTTCCTTAGACAATACATTAATACTCCATTACTGATGAAGTATAGCAATTCAAGAATGAGTTCCTTAGACTATACATTAATACTCCATCACTGATAAAGTATAGCAATTCAAGCATGAGTTCCTTAGACTATACATTAATACTCCATTACTGATGAAGTATAGCAATTCAAACATGAGTTCCTTAGACTATACATTAAAACTCCATTACTGATGAAGTAAGGCAATTCAAGCATGAGTTCCTTAGACAATACATTAATACTCCATTACTGATGAAGTATAGCAATTCAAGCATGAGTTCCTTAGACTATACATTAATACTCCATTACTGATGAAGTATAGCAATTCAAGCATGAGTTCCTTAGACTATACATTAAAACTCCATTACTGATGAAGTAAGGCAATTCAAGCATGAGTTCCTTAGACTAAACATTAATACTCCATTACTGATGAAGTATAGCAATTCAAGCATGAGTTCCTTAGACTATACATTAATACTCCATCACTGATAAAGTATAGCAATTCAAGCATGAGTTCCTTAGACTATACATTAATACTCCATCACTGACAGGGCTCACACTACTTCAGAATTATAGGGAGAAGTGACTTCTCTTTTTGAAACTGATAGGGAGAAGTGGTGAGATTTGAAAGAGAAGTGCTCATTCGCGTGGTGCGCTACAATGTTTGGATTTTACAATAGTATAATGGGCAATATGTAAATAATGTTCTTTTTATATTGCTCAATTCATATCTGAGTAAAAAAATTACAATTAAAGTAACATTTGAAATTAAAAGTTGTTTAAGTTTTATTAAGGTTCTTGTGAGCATGGTGAGAAACTAGCACTAAAAAAAAAAATTATTTTAAAAAATGTAAAGAAATTATAATATATCAATTACAATTTAATTTAAAATAACTTGTGTATGAAATTCAGTGTTTCTCATAAAAAAAATATAAAAGTTATCAAGCTGATATATTGATATTAGTATAATAGTCTCAGAGTTAAGCAACTTTAATCAATAGTTTGAAACAATCCATAAAAAATATAGGGAATTATATACACCAATCAATTAGATGTAACCAAAAGTCTCTTAATGCGTGTGGAATGCGTAATTTTTCCCTTTGGGATCAATATTGTTCCATCCGTGCGTCCGTAGTAATTATTGTAAAAGTATGGATTTCAGTCATAGCTGGTCCGGTTCAGATCCGTAGTTTAGAAATCGGTCAATGGCGGACAAATGCAAGAAAATTTACAAAAATAAACGATGTTTGACAAGTTATTTGGAAAGGAACATGACGTTTTTAATGCAAGAAATGGATTAAACATTTACTGGAGGCAACTTTTATCATGTTTAAATGAAGTAACAAACTTTAGGTTGATGTACGTTTTCGAGTAACAAGCACCGGAACTTGCAGAAATGCACGAAGTGATAAAAAGTTTTTTTTTATCAAATAACCTGCTACAAGCACCGGAACTTGCAGAAATGCACGAAGTGATAAAAAGTTTTTTTTTATCAAATAACCTGCTACACACTGCGAAGACAATGCTTCAACCTCTTTTCTAAAGATAATGAATCGTTTATGTCTGAATTTCTTTAATTATCATTAAAAAATTCGTGTTTTATCAACTTGGTAAAAATTGGAAATGTCCAATGACGGAAGCGACTGAAAGCGACTATCGTCATGGACAGGGCGACTTGTTTTCGCTTTTGGGGGTCGGGAAAGCGAAGTGACGGTCGGGAAGGCGACTTCTTCGCCCAAGTCGCCTGGTAGCGTGAGCCCTGATCACTGATAAAGTATAGCAATTCAAACATGAGTTCCTTAGACTATACATTAATACTCCATTACTGATGAAGTATAGCAATTCAAGCATGAGTTCCTTAGACTATACATTAATACTCCATTACTGATGAAGTATAGCAATTCAAGCATGAGTTCCTTAGACAATACATTAATACTCCATTACTGATGAAGTATAGCAATTCAAGCATGAGTTCCTTAGACTATACATTAATACTCCATCACTGATAAAGTATAGCAATTCAAGCATGAGTTCCTTAGACTATACATTAATACTCCATTACTGATGAAGTAAGGCAATTCAAGCATGAGTTCCTTAGCCTATACATTAATACTCCATTACTGATGAAGTATAGCAATTCAAGCATGAGTTCCTTAGACTATACATTAATACTCCATCACTGATAAAGTAAGGCAATTCAAGCATGAGTTCCTTAGACAATACATTAATACTCCATTACTGATGAAGTATAGCAATTCAAGAATGAGTTCCTTAGACTATACATTAATACTCCATCACTGATAAAGTATAGCAATTCAAGCATGAGTTCCTTAGACTATACATTAATACTCCATTACTGATGAAGTATAGCAATTCAAGCATGAGTTACATAGACTATACATTAATACGTCATCCCTGGTAAAGTATAGCAATTCAAGCACAAGTTCCATAGACTATACATTAATACTCCATTACTGATGAAGTATAGCAATTCAAGAATGAGTTCCTTAGACTATACATTAATACTCCATCACTGATAAAGTATAGCAATTCAAGCATGAGTTCCTTAGACAATACATTAATACTCCATCACTGATAAAGTAAGGCAATTCAAGTATGAGTTCCTTAGACTATACATTAATACTCCATTACTGATGAAGTATAGCAATTCAAGCATGAGTTCCTTAGACTATACATTAATACTCCATTACTGATGAAGTATAGCAATTCAAGCATGAGTTCCTTAGACTATACATTAATACTCCATTACTGATGAAGTAAGGCAATTCAAGCATGAGTTACATAGACTATACATTAATACGTCATCCCTGGTAAAGTATAGCAATTCAAGCACAAGTTCCATAGACTATACATTAATACTCCATTACTGATGAAGTATAGCAATTCAAGCATGAGTTACATAGACTATACATTAATACGTCATCCCTGGTAAAGTATAGCAATTCAAGCATGAGTTCCTTAGACTATACATTAATACTCCATCACTGATAAAGTAAGGCAATTCAAGAATGAGTTCCTTAGACTATACATTAATACGTCATCCCTGGTAAAGTATAGCAATTCAAGCACAAGTTCCATAGACTTGATGCATTAATACTCCATCACCGATAAAGTATAGCAATTGAAGCATGAGTTCCATAGACTGTATACATTTATACGTCATCACTGGTAAAGTATAGCAATTCAAGCACGAGTTCCATAGACTGTTTACATTAATACAGTACAGCCTGTGACATTCTCTTAATTATGTCCACCCTCTTGCATGGTCAACATCCAATGGTGGCCATTTATTGGGGTATTCAATCTTAATATGTTGGCCATTTATTGGGGTCATAAAACATAGGTTGATGTTTTATCTAATTATGTTACCTGTTGTAATCAATCAGGGTTGAAGTTTTCAACTTGTATGTTTCTTTAAAATTAACCTGTACAGGTAACTTAGGTTTCTTTCAAAATTGACATTTCACCTTTTTTTGAAAATGTAGAATAAGACATTGTTTTAGTCTTTGTTAATTAATATTATTTTTGATTTTTCTGTCTTTTGGCATGAATTTATTCAAATTTATTATTTTTATTTTCATTAGTTTTTACTCATTCTTTTAATGTCTTCTTAGTAAGAATCTTGAGAAGCAAAAAAGACAAAAATGTCAAAGATAAAGTTATTGACTAGCATTTGAAAAACAACAGACTTCTATTAATTTTTTTTAAAAGTAAAAAAAAAAAATTAATGTACATGATGTGCATTGTATTTAATTGTTTATTTGCATTATTTTATGAATTATCATTAATAATAACTAATAATCAAGCAAATGATATTTTTAAAGAAACCATGAAGGAAGTAATTTTTAGCAAGCCTGTTTCTTAACAAAATAAAATGATCAGACAATATCAATCCTCTTATAATAAATTTTTATAACATCTATTATTATTCAGAAAAACTACAAATATCATTATACGGTTTTAAGGTAGCACAATACAAAGATTTTATAACTCCAACTCCCAAGTTTTAAAATGCTGTAACTTTCTTAATAATGCTTGAAAATTTATAAAAGTGGTAGTTTTGGATAGCTAACAGATTACTCTTTCAAATTAATGCAATGTTAGTATTATGCAACAATTATGTAACCAATTATAATGTTAATTGTGTCTAAAATATTTTTCACCAAATTTCCACTTTCAAATGAAATTAGCTTCTGCATAGGTATCCCTAGAGGGTTGATTTTATTATATGTTGTTCCTATGGCCATTATCTACAAAAGGGTGTCTCAGATTTCAGATAGAATGTATAGAACAAATTTTACACCTAATTAAACATTATCTTCTTTTATGTGGTTAGGATGTTTACACTAATTAGAGATTTATGAGAGAATGGAATACCATAGAGACAATCTGAGACACCCTTTTGAAGCCCATGATGTGTTGATTAAGATTTCGTTAAAATTTTCTGTATATTTAAAGAGATGATAGAGCTAAATTCATTCAAGTGAATTTACCCAGATTTTGTCACTAATTACATAATAATTGATTACATAATGATTGCATAATAAAAATATTGCATTTATTTAAAAGATTAATCTTTTATCTTTCTATATATACCTCTTCTATTATTTTCTATGCATTCATAAGAAAGTTACAGCATTTCAAAGGTTAGTGATTGGAAGTAAAAAAATCTTTGTATTGTGCTACCTTAATAGGAAAAACCTATTTTTGTCTATCTTTTTTTTTTTAAATCTGAAATCAGTAGTTAACATAGTGGTCATGTTGAAGAGACTTATTTTCCCAAAAAATATTTAAAGAAAAAAACTGTCTTGCTTTGCCTTTTTGAAACAAATGTGAACTTATTAAATATGACATCTTCAGTTTGGCTAATATCTGTCAGTTAAAAGCCAAAATTTGACAATTTACACTTATATAGATGGTTACACTTTTATGGTCTATTAATTAAATCATTTTTTTCTGTGTACATTTATATTGTTTGAAGTGCTGGACTGGTATGATACATATTCTTGGTATACATTTGCAAATATTTCCCTAAACCAAGGCCTTTTAGATAAAGTTAACAATTTCAGGGACTTGAATGAATTAAGACTTTAAAACCCTTAAGCTTGATGAAAAATCAATTTAAAGAAAAATATAAGAACATTTTTGAAAATAGATTTAAGAATTAAAACTTTGGTAAAAACTGTATTCTCAAATGTGTCACATAGAGAGTTAGTGGTCATAATTTAGAAATAGAGAATAGTGGACAATGTAAAATTCCTAGAAAAGATAGAATATGTAAACTGTGCCACTTGCTGGACAATGAAGACCACTCTTTCCTTAATTGTAAAATTAACAGAACAACTTAAGATAATCTATTTGAAAATTGTTTACTTTCTCATAATATTGTCTCTTACCCAAGAACAAAAAGTGAAAGAAATGCTAAACCTTTATTACATGAATATGTTGAAAATATTGGCTCCCTTATAAAATAGTTATTATTAGAACCGAGGGCAGAAACCTAAATAAAATCCATGCGTTTTAATTTCTTATAGAATTGTTAATTCTTTGCATTATAATGGTTTTGTTTGTTTGTTTGTTTTTTTGTCACAAACTAAATACCATATGTTTATATGACAATACAAATATTATCAAATTTTGTTGAATTAATGAATATTTTGAACATATTTATTCAATAGAGAAATAAGGAGTTGCCTAAATTTTATTTAGAATAAGTTCTAAAGACAATCTTTAACATTTGTAAAACAGTATTGAATGCAGATAAGTCTATCTACTACAATTTAAGTATAAATCATTTTGATTTAAGAAAATTAATTTGAGAAACAACTTTTCAATAGAAAAAGGCAGGCATTGGGAAAGTTTGCATTATATTAGAAGATGATATTCATCTATTCTTCACTTACCCAAGATGCTTGATTTCTTGATTGACAACATATTTGTTACGTTTAGCGGACGTGTTTTTCAACAGACTGTCGGCATTCCAATGGGAACAAACTGTGCCCCTCTACTTGCCGACTTGTTTCTTTATTATTATGAGGCTGACTTCATACAGGAAGTTCTTAGAAAGAAAGATAAGAAGTTAGCAATATCCTTTAACTCTACTTTCCGCTATATTAGATGATGTTCTTTCACTTTTAAATAATTCAAAATTTGGTGACTATGTGGAACGCATCTATCCCATCGAGCTAGAGATAAAGGATACTACAGATACAGTTATGTCGGCCTATTGACTTACATCTAGAAATTGACAATGAGGGTCGGTTGAAAACAAAACTTTACGACAAAAGAGATCATTTCAGCTTTCCAATTGTCAACTTTCCATTTCTAAGTAGCAACATTCCAGCAGCACTTGCATACGGGGTATATATCTCTCAATTGATACGATATTCCCGTGCTTGCATTTCCTATCATGATTTTCTTGATAGAGGGTTGCTGCTCACCGGATTTGTTATCATATAAGCAACACGACGGGTGCCACATGAGGAGCAGGATCTGCTTACCCTTTCGAAGCACCTGAGATGACCCCTAGTTTTTTTAGGGGTTCGTGTTGTTTATTCTTTAGTTTTCTATGTTGTGTCATGTGTGCTGTTTTTTGTTTGTCTTTTTCATTTTTAACCATGGCGTTGTCAGTTGGTTTTAGATTTATGAGTTTGACTGTCCCATTGGTATCTTTCGTCCCCCTTTTATTACCTTTTGGACAAACAGATATTCATATCACCAGGAACCACCAACAATCCATCATGGTCAGAGCATCCGATCTTTATATCACCAAGAAACAAGAACAATCCTCAGAGGCCACTGCATCAACCAACCCTTTTACTATATTATTTTCTGCTTGCCCTGTTTGGTTTAGTTTGAAATCTTTCAATTTTGATAAATGTAGCTACAGAAACTGCAAATTAACAGCAGACAGGAAACTACCTTCCACCAGTAAAGCTGTCATTTTTCATCATACTTCATTCATCAAACTGCCTAAAAAACAAATGATCAAATATGGATTTTTGCTACTTTAGAGAGTCCTTATCTTACTTTTAATCGCTACACAGTTGACAAATCAAAAGAAAAATTTAATTGGACGATGACGTATCGAAAAGACTCAGAAGGATTTCCACCGTATGTAGTTCTCAAGAAACGACTTCCCATCACTGAAAAAAACTATACTTCTATATACATGGAAAAAAAACATTGCCTGGATCACGAGCAACTGTCGAACTCCATCAAAGCGAGAGGATTATGTGAAAGAATTTTTGAAATATATTGATGTTGATATTTATGGAAAATGTGTGAAACCATGTTTTTTCAAAGAAGATTGTAAAATCCATTTAAGTACAACTCACAGATTTTATCTTTCTTTTGAAAAAGCATTATGCAAGGACTATCTGACAGAAAAAATAGCAAACATGTACGATATCAATAGAAATTTTATTCCAATCGTAAGAGGTGCACCTAATGCAGGAGATTACTCTTGGAAACAACGTGATGTAATCAACCTTTATCGGTTGGTAGATATAAGAATATGTGGTATGAGTGCCACTGCGAAAACTCTCCATCTAGGTCACAGCTTGTATGAGTCAACCATTATATGTCAAAGTATAGGATTTAACATGGAGGCTTGTCTCAAACCGAACAGCAATCTATGAAGGACTCAACAATGATTCGTGTTAAACTGTTCAAACAGGAAACCAACGGTATAATCTATATTAAAACGAGAAACGAGAATCACTTGTGCACCACATCAACAAACGACAACCACTGAACATCAGGTTCCTGACTTAGGACAGCTGCAAATAATTGCAGCTAGTTTAAACGTTTTTATAGGTGCCATCTTCACCTAACCTAAAACAATAATTTTCAATCACATCATAGAAAAAACACACTGAAAAGTATCAATTGAAATGGCTTAACTCACTCAAAAGATATATTATCAAAATCAACTCAACTTTAACTAACATCTAGAAATTGACAATGAGGGTTGATTGAAAACAAAAGAGATAATTTCAGCTTTCCAATTGTAAACTTTCCATTTCTAAGTAGCATCATTTCAGCAGCACCTGCATACGGTGTATATATCTCCCAATTGATACGATATTCGCGTGCTTGCATTTCCTATCATGATTGTTTTGATAGAGGGTTGTTGCTCACAAGGAAGCTATTAAATCAAGAGTTCCAAATGGTAAAGTTGAAATCATCTCTACGTAAATTTTACGGACGCCATCACGAGTTGGTTGACCGTTATGGAATAAATAAAGGCAACAGTAGTATACCGATGTTCAAACTCATAAATCAATGGACAAAAAACAAAATCGGGGTAACAAACTAAAACTGAGGGAAACGCATTAAATATAAGAGGAGAACAACGACACAACACTACAATGTAACACACATAGAAACGGACCAAGCAACAGACGACGACCGTTTAATTAATGATATCGGATATGTTTACGTCGTTACTACAGTCCCCTTCCCTTTCATAAATGTGACCTACCAAATTAGACTATTTACCGGATTTGTTATTTCATAAGCAACACGACGGGTGCCACATGTGGAGCAGATTCTTCCTCCGCGTCCGGAGCACTTGAGATCACCCCTAGTTTTTTGGTGGGGTTCGTGTTGCTTATTCTTTAGTTTTCTATGTTGTGGTATGTGTACTATTGTTTGTCTGTTTGTCCTTTTCATTTTTTGCGATGGAGTTGTCAGTTTATTGTCGATTTATGAGTTTGGCTGTCCCTCTGGTATCTTTCGTCCCTCTTTTAAACTGAACGAATACAACTGATCTATGACACAATGCATATACAAAATTGATAAGGCATGGGGTTAGATGTAACACAATATCGAAAAGACAACCATGAGGTCGTGTAATTCTTGTCCATTCGTTTTTGATGCGTTTTGTTATTTGATTTTGCCGATTGATTATGGACTTTGCGAATTGATTTTCCTTTGAGTTCAGTATTTTTTTGTGATTTTACTTTTCCTGGTGGTGTTTGATCTTATTTAGATTTTCACGAGTTTGCCCTGTTTGATATTGCTTAGCAAATGTACAATAGGTAATACAATCAATAAAATGAAAAGAAACATACTTACCAAGGGTTTGTTTTTAATCAACACATTATTATAAATGAGTTAATTTATAAACTACACATGGATTATTACACCTGTTACGTAGTATCAACATTGTAACTTTCATTGATTTTTGTCTGATAGTTTCTGTCTAAATTACATTTTGTATAAATTTTAGATGATATACACAAATCATAAAAATCATTAAACAACCAGTATTGAATTACTTACAAATACAAGAATAATTTAAAGAATTACCTCGAAAACATCATGGTGGTAGGGAATTAAATTTGTGGTTTATTTTTGTTTTTGAATATATAATGTTTTTGTTTTGCAACAGTACATTTAAGACAACTGGCTTATTTTGATGTGTTCGTTAATTGATATCACCAAGTTTTTATTTGGATTTATGTTGCTCAGTCTTCAGCTGTCTATGCATTCTGCTGTTTGTCGTTTCTTTTTTTAGCAATTGCGAATTCAATATAAAAAAGAAGATGTGGTATGATTGCCAATGAGACAACTATCCACAAAAGACCAACATTAACAACTATAGGTCACCGTACGGCCTTCAACAATGAGCAAAGCCCATACCGCATTGTCAGCTATAAAAGGCCCCGATAAGACAATGAAAAACAATTCAAACGAGAAAACTAACGGCCTTATTTATGTAAAAAAATGAACGAAAAACAAATATGTAACACATAAACAAACGACAACCACTGAATTACAGGCTCCTGACTTTGGACAGGCACATACATAAATAATGTAGCGGGGTTAAACATGTTAGCGGGATCCCAACCCTCCCCTTCCTTGGACAGTAGTATAAAAGTACACATAAGAACAAACTATAAAAAATCAGTTGAAAAAGGTTTAACTCATCAGATTGACAAAAATACAAGTAGACGTGGTCGGGTACTTGTACATCCCGACAACAAAAAGACAATAGGAACAGATCTGAGTTGATTGACTACTAATATGTCGGCGCGTTTAACGATTTCCTTAACTAATATCATATAATTTATCGTGTTTTTTTTAATTAACATTAAACATTAACTATAAATCAACACAGTTTTAACAACTGCTCGTTCCTAGATATAGATATTTCAGTATTAAACCAGAAAATTTATCTTTACTACAAAATATTTCTTTCCCTATTGTTAATTTTCCCTTTTTGGACGGTGGTGTTCCTTTGGTATTGTCATACGGTGTTTATATATTCCAACTCGTTCGCTATGCTTGTGTCTGTAGTAGGCTAGGTATTGGTCCTTTTTTTATGATATTATTTTTTCATTTATTTTAGATCCATATATGACACTTGAATAAACTATTATTTATCTTATCTATGTACTCCCATCAAGGTGGGGTTCGCGTTTATATTATATGTTTGCTTAGCTTGAATATTCTTTTGGTATATGTTAACTCTCTATTGAATATGTCATGACAGTCACTTTTATAAAGAGACGTCCATCCAGTAGCAAAAAAAAAGAAAAAAAAGAAAGACCAGTACATAATATATAGGCAGGGCAGACAGGACGACAAACTTGACCCTTACCCTAACATAACAAATCAGACATGAGAGGAAAAGAACGAACAACAGAACACAGAAGGTCAACAAAAAACAACAACAACAAAACCTTTAACATTGCTGCTAACCAAAACATCATATCTTCTTTTTGACCATTTTTGCACGTTGACCCCCTTGTTTCTTTATGTGACAATGAACGGCAAATATTAAGTTATATTATTTTTCTTGAAAACAAGAAATTATAAAGCCGTAAAACACCTGCGTGATTTAATTCTTTAGGGACATATTTTTCTATATTCTTGCTACTTCGTACCTATTCTACATGTATACTCTAGTAACTTAGTTTGACATTTGTCAGTGTCTATTTCCGAGCAATCCCTATCCATTTCATATAGAGGTGAGTCAGCACGCATAGTCATTGATTTTCCTGAGACAACTCTCACCAGACACCAAAATTGTTTTTTAGACAGGTTCTTTGAATTTACAAGAACAAGAGGAAAGGAAAAGATGACGTAAGTTGTTGATACATTGTATTTCTTTATAAATTACTTAAAACATTAGAGTTCTCAGATTTTCCTTTATGAGATCATTTCTGAAAAATGTATTTTACTTTATCCAGCAAATCATTATAATTTAAAAACCTATTACTATTATTTATTAACAATGGTTGTGACAAGATGTCACTTGAGGCTTTGGACAGAGTTTCACACAGTGAGGTCCGTGATAAAATTAAATTTGCCAAACAGAGTTTAACTCATTTTTATTTTTGTTGAATGCTGATTTTTTAAAATATTAAATAGTTTTTTTATCGTTCATTTCATTATGACCTTCCAAAAACTACTTTCAGGAAGAATAGTTTTCAGCGTCTTAAACTTTTTCTACCTATGACAGCTGAAGTGATTGTATAAAGGAATCAATGTGTGGCTTTTTACTACATCCTCACAATTTGAGATAAGTATTTTTCCTGTAAATTTGTCACCTTTTTTTACCATTTCATACAAATCTGTATAACATAATTTGTAGGTCCATTCGTGCACGATGTTTAACGAAATATAAATACAAAAAAGACAAATTTGAGTCGATGTTGATCCTGAGATAAAGTTAAACTTTAATGTCCTTTGCTTATTTATTCAGTTGTATATTTGATACGCAATAAACTTTAACACATATAAATATAGATTGTGATATTCATAAGGACAAGCAGAGCTATATCCAGTTAACAAAACGAATATGATATTTACTAAGGCAGGCAACGCTATCACTATACTAAGAACGGATGTGATATTAACTATGACAGACAGAGCTATATTCGTGCATGAATAAAACCAAACCATAAATAGTTATCATTCAATTTGAGGAAGATACTGACATAGTCTTATCATGATATAACAGTAAATAGGAAAAATTAGAAAACCAATCATATTGATTTGATGTTTGTCATATTTTCTTTGATTCCTCTAGGTATCCTCTTATAGTCTAATAAATTTTATTGTAACGTTCGAGTGACAAAGACAATGTAATGCTTAGCTTAAAAGAGGGACGAAAGATACCAGAGGGACAGTCAAACTTATAAATCGAAAATAAACTGACAACGCCATGGCTAAAAATGAAAAAGACAAACAGACAAACAATAGTACACATGGCACAACATAAAATCTGCTGCAAAGGTATAACAATTATATTCTGATTGCATGCAAATGTTTGCTTTTCTATATTTTGGTAAGCGTGTATATTGTTTTATCATAAGAACCATGATAGTCGGTTTACCTTGTCATAAGAATTAAGACAATTCGTGTTATCGAATCTCACTGTTTTTTTTGCTAGGGAATGACATAAAAACAAACAAAGAAATATCCAAATAACTGCTCAGTTTTTTTCTAGGAAAAGGTCATCTTTCATTGGGATAACGTCCTATATACCCATTCAAAACATTAACAAAGTTGCAGCTGCACCTTATTCTTCTATTTACTTAATAATACAATTTACAATAACAAATACAGTAAGGTCTTCTTTACATTCAAAATATAAATTTCTCAAAACTTGTCATAAAAATGAAATTTCCAATTGGAAAGCATTTAAAAAAAAATCTATAACAAAAATACCGAGCTCCCCCGAAAATTCAAAACGTAATGTCCCTACAACTCTATAGCAACCAGGATATTCTTAACAAAATGATAGTTTACATCTTGGATTATACCCATTTAAACCTATCACTTGTACGATAAAATGTAAAAATGTCAAATGTCAAATATGTTCCAAACAAATATAATATAAAACCAGGTTCAATCCACCATTTTCTACATTAGAAAATGCCTGTACCAAGTCAGGAATATGACAGTTGTTATTCATTCGTTTGATGTGTTTGGACTTTTGATTTTGCCTTTTGATTTTTGATTTTCCTTTTTGAATTTTCCTCGGAGTTCAGTATTTTTGTGTTTTTACTTTTTAAGTAGGTATGTCATGTGGCATATGACACTGATTTCCCCATAACCATTTGCTTAGATTGATAGTTTTAGGCTTTTGTTCTTTAACATTTAAATGAGAACATATATCACAAAGTCCCGCTTTTAACTTCTTATATTCATCCACGTATCTGTCTTTTTCTTTCAAATATGAAATATAACGTGTTTCATTGCTGCCTAACATCTGTAGAAACGTCGCTAGTTTCACTGGTGACTCAAAATCAGACGTACAAATATATGTCCTTTGTGGTAAGTAATCTCCTGCATTAGGTGCACCTCTTACGATTGGAATAAAATTTATATTGATATCGAAAATGTTTGCTATTTTTTCTGTCAGATAGTCCTTGCATAATGCATTTTCAAAAGTAAGATAAAATATGTGAGTTTTACTTAGGGACCGTTCAATATTTATCAGATGGATGGGCCGGTGCATTCTTAATATTGTTTCATTAAAAAAGTTATTGCCCATCCTTTTAAATTCTGAAAAAAAGTCCTTGCCCATCTAAAAAAATCTATAAAAAAAGTCCTTGCCCCTCTAAAACTCTATAAAGACAATCAAAAATTATTTAGGTTCTTTTTCTATTTTTAAGTTTTTGAATTTTTATGTCTTGAAATCAAAGAATAGACTTTATACAAAATTTAAAATGTGCTAGTTAATTCTATATGTATATATCTATGTGTGTATCAGAACCATACATTTTATTGATTTTCAAAACCAGTATGAATATACATGTACAGATTTGATTTTATATGTACAGCCTCAAATACAATAATGATTTAAAATAAAGGAAATAATTTAAATTAAGGGACAATAACTCTTGGACTAGTAAACATATTATCATATACTGAATTATTAATTATTGTCCTAATAACAGAACATGTTTATAGTTCAAATATCAATGTCCCTTTATCTATTCTACTTTTCAAAAAAGAAATTTAATATGGTCTTTTTAAGCAAATATAGGCAGACATGTTTTTGACTTTAATGATGCAGCCTTTTTCGCCTATTAATTAATTCCCTAAATTTGACAGCTTAACACAAAACTATAAAACAACCTGGCATTCTTTAAGATCAATATATAAATTAGATAGCTGTACAGTTAGCAGTAGAGTTTTATGAAAATGCAAGTTGATTTGAAAAAGTTATGAAAAAAATTAAAGATGACTATCTTGAAATAACCAAAAACTGAAAATTTAAGCTTTTTCTTAAACCTTTTTATTGAATCCATAAGAATGACAGCAACACACCAAACAACTAAACAACTAGGCATTCTATAAGATCAATATATAAATGAAATAGCTGTAAAGTTTTATGAAAATCCATGTTGATTTAAAAAAGTTATAAATTTTTTTAAAGATGACTATCTGGATTTAGCCTAAACTGAAAATTTGAGCTTTTTTTTTAACCTTTTTATTAAATCCATAAGAATTACAGCAATACACCAAACTACCAATCAACCTGGCATTCTGTGAGATCAATATATAAATGAAATAGCTGTAGAGTTTTATGAAAGTCCATGTTGATTTAAAAAAGTTATAAAAAAAATCAAAGATGACTATCTAGATTCAGCCTAAACTTAAAATTTGAGCTTTTTTTTTCTTACCTATTAATTAAATCTATAAATTTAACAGCAATACACCTAACTACCAAGCAACCTGGCTTTTTATAAGATCAATATATATATATGAGATAGCTGTACAGTTATATGAAAATCCAAGTTGATTTGAAAAAGTTATAAAAAAAATGAAAGATGACCATCTGAACTTAGTCTAAACTTAAAATTGTAGCTTTTTTCAACCTATTAACTAAATCCATAAAATGACAGCAAAAAACCAAAGTACTAAACAGCCTGGCATTCAGTAAGAACAATATAAAAATGATATAGCAGTAGATTTTTATGAAAATCCAAGTTGATTTGAAAAAGTTAGAAAAAAATTTAAAGTTTACTATCTGAATTTAGCCTTATCTAAAAATTTAAGCTTTTATTTCTTACCTATTACTTAAATCCATAAATTTTACCGCAAAACCCCATTTTGTACCGGCCCATCCATCTGATAAATATTGAACGGTCCCTTAAATAGTTTTTAAAAACTTCTTTGAATAAACAAGGTTTCCCACAATTTCCATAAATATTAACATCAATATATTTCGAAAGTTCTTTCACATAATCCTCTCGCTTGAATGGAGTTCGACAGTTGCTCGTGATCCAGGCAATGTTTTTTTTTGTTTTTTTTTATTTTCATGTATATAGAAGTATAGTTTTTTTCAGTGATGTGAAGTCATTTCTGTAGAACTACATACGGTGAAAATTCTTTCGAGTCTTTTCGATACGTCATTGTCCAATTAAATTTTCCTTTTGATTTGTCAACTGTGTAGCGATTAAAAGTAAGATAAAGTTTCTTTGAAGACCTGTTGGTGACCTTCTGCTGTTGTCTGCTCTATGGTCGGGTTGTTGTCTCTTTGGCACATTCCCCATTTCCATTCTCAATTTTATTGATCCTCATACAACTACTATTCATGCTTATCATACTTCTTTCTCTTTTGAAAAAAACAACAGCTGACTTACTTGTCGTTATTGGACATACCGTATTTCTGAGATCGCACGAATTTCAGAAAGGGAAATTACGAACCAATCCAAGGTTTTTTCATTTGTTTTACTTTGTGAAACACTTCTTTCAATCATTGGCCGCACTGAAATCAGTTTAAAATGTTGCATCTCCATATTGCGCAGACTTAGGAATAAAAAAACTGAATCAACGCATTAGAATACTACAAACAGGAAAACGTTAACGTGCTACAACCGGACAATTTGACGTCAGAAACTCGTCTTACTGTCCTTTCAACAATGATACCGGAAGACGGGATTTGTTGAGGACCATCAATGACCTGATCACCATGAATGCAACGTCAAAAGTATTTGATTGCGCAAGTCAATTGCTAGACAGGTCTACGGTCGCAACGTTTAACGTCAACTGCTAATTAAATTACTGAACTGCCAAAGAATCGACTTCAGAAAAACATTTAAAGCCTTAAAGTTTCAACCACATTATTGCCAAAACCCATTGTAATGGGTAGAACAACAGCAAAACAGAACCCACAACTTGCCGAACAGAATTGGTTTACCTTTTTAGTAATCGTTTTGGCGTTTGTTACATGAAGTGACACGTTCATTAGTAAGGGGAAACCAGGGTATACAACAATATTTGAACATTGAAACTGACGTAATCAATTCAACTTTTGAACTAGCATGTTTTGTTAAACATTGAACTTAAATGAAAGGACTGTTCATAAGTTTGTTAACAAAAAAGTGCATATTTTTAAATGGGCTTTAAAAAGAATAATATAGTGTTGCGTTTCTAAAGTTGGTCAGTATATATACAAAAAAATCAAAGCATTAGTTTGCAACACAAATAATTGCGCATAAAAACACAGTTAGCGGAAAGACCCTAGTAAATAGGATAAATATAAAACGAACTTATGCACTGGGGTGTAAGAATTTTTTTTATTTCACATTTGTGTCAAATTAAATTTGTAAAAGTATTGTAATGATTTAAATGTTAATGAGGCCTATTAATCTGTCAAGGTCAGTTATAATATGGATTTAATTTGCTTTAATAATTATCACATTGAACAAATATATAGTACAAAATAATTCTTTGTCGAATACTGTAAGTTCAGCCATTTTGTTTTTTGAATATTGCAAATTTCAAATCGCATTTTATTTAGTCCAAAACAAATAAAACATTGTAATATTATATATCCAATGCCGTATGACATCCTTTGTTAATAATGGTTTGTTGAATACTGTAAATTTAGATTGTTTTTTCTTTCAATATTGCAAAATTATAAATCACAGTTTTAGTCCAAAAACTTCGATTTCGTTATAATATTATACATCTAATGCCGACATCCTTTGTTCATTATCCAACTTGTTAAGTCTAGTTTGGTACCACGTGTATAATTTGTTGAAAGTTTTTCACACACAGAACAATATATAAATTCAACAATCTCAAGTCGTGTATACGGAGCTGCCCAGAACTTATCTTTCTCTTTTAGATAATTACTATAAACAATTTCATTGTCGGCAACTGATTTCAAGTATACCGCCAGCGCCTTTGGTGATTTGAAATCTAGTGCTGGTATAAAAGTCCCAGCAGGCAAAATATCCTTTACATTTGGTGCCCCTCGGTAAACTGGAATTATGTTGAAGTTCTCTTGATACAACCGAAATGCTTTTTCCGTAACGTAGTCTTCACAAAGGGAATTTTCAAAAGCTAAATAAAATTTATAATCACCACTTAAATATTTGAAACATGAGTCGTCATTCCAGGTAGAACACGGTTTGCCACACTTTCCGTATACGTCAACATCGATGTATTTCTTCAGCTCTGCTATATAGTTGTTTCTTGAAAAAAGAGGATTACAGTTGCTTGCTACCCAGGCAACATTTTTTGTCTTTTTCCTATATATATCAGAATAATTTTTTGCTACTGGTACACTTCTTTGTGCGAATTCTCCGTATGGAAGATATATATCTGAATCTGATCTGTAGCTATATGTCCAATCAAAATTATTATTTCTCCATTTTTCTTTCATAAAGTATTTCTGTGTGTGAATATTTGATTCATCTGACATAAATATCCATGTCTGATTTTTTGCTTTGTTCGGTATGGCAACACTATTCATTTCACTATGATGAAACAACACAGCGTCGCTTCTGTTCAGATCAGCTATGTTGTTTAATAATTCACAATGATTAAATGCACAGTTTCGAAATTTGAATTTGTACAAATATGACGCTATCCAATATGGTTTTGTATACCATAACACAGTGAAAATCTTTGTGAATTCCTTGTAATTTGTTGTCATTTTATTGTTATCTGATAATTTCGGTGTGTTAATTGTTTCTGTATTAGACCGGGTTATTTTTGCTAGAAACCTGAACTCGGTCCCTATATTTTGAACAGTGTTCACATGATATCCTATACTTAAGATTCCAATAACTGTTAATATAAACATTGTCACCCTTACGGATATACAAACCGTTATATAAGACGACTTCATTTACAAAAGATCTGTTTTCTAACTTTTATGCTGCTCCAGATAAATATAGGCTGATTATATTACGTATGAGTTTACTGCAGTATGTCAATACTTTTTTATCGTTTTTAAAAACAGTTTATAAAATTGATCAAAATCTTTTGTATTCGCCTGTGCAGCTCGTTTTCTGAAGAGAAAGAAGAAAATCGGAACTGAAAAAACAAAAGACAACTGTTTATTAAATACTTTATACATTCGGTATTCTGAAAATAACAACATGTAGTATGACCTTTATATTATATTCATACACAAATTATCATATACAGATGTTCATAATGTTTCCGTGAATGAAGGTATTAGTTACGAGTGGACAAAATGTCTCTAAAGCTACTAATTTTAATGAATGGAGATATTATTTAAGAGTGGACAAAATGTCTGTTAGGTTACTAGTATCAATGAATGAAGATATTTGTTAAGAGTGGAAGACGAAACGCTTTTAGATTACTAGTATAAATGAATGGATGGTATTAGTTAAGAGTGGACAAAATGTCTATTAGGTTACTAGTATCAATGAATGAAGATATTTGTTAAGAGTGTTCATAATGTTTCCGTGAATGAAGGTATTAGTTACGAGTGGACAAAATGTCTCTAAAGCTACTAATATCAATGAATGAAGAAATTTGTCAAGAGTGGACGAAACGCTGCTATGTTATTATTATCAATGAATGGAAGGTATTAGTGAAGAATGGACAAAATGTCTCTAAAGCTACTAATATCAATGAATGAAGAAATTTGTCAAGAGTGGACGAAACGCTGCTAGGTTATTATTATCAATGAATGAAGGTATTAGTGAAGAGTGGACAAAATGTCTGTTAGATTATTAGTATCAATGAATGAAGGTATTAGTGAAGAGTGGACAAAATGTATCTTAGGTTACTAGTATCAATGAATGAAGGTATTAGTGAAGAGTGGACAAAATGTCTATTAGGTTACTAGTATCAATGAATGAAGGTATTAGTGAAGAGTGGACAAAATGTCTATTAAATTACTAGTATCAATGAATGAAGGTATTAGTGAAGAGTGGACAAAATGTCTATTAGGTTACTAGTATCAATGAATGAAGGTATTAGTGAAGAGTGGACAAAATGTCTGTTAGGTTACTAGTATCAATGAATGAAGGTATTCGTTAAGAGTGGACAAAATGTCTGTTAGGTTACTAGTATCAATGAATGAAGGTATTAGTGAAGAGTTGAAAAAATGTCTATTAGGTTACTAGTATCAATGAATGAAGGTATTAGTTAAGAGTGGGCAAAATGTATCTGAGGTTACTAGTATCAATGACACTTGATAAAGACGTTAACATATGTTCATCTGTGATAAATTAACATGTGTTAACATAGTAGGTTGAAATATTTATGACTTAGTATCGATGGTTTGTAAACCGTATTTTGTGTTCTGAAGAGTGAAACAAGTAATGTACTTATCAACTACTACAATGGCAGCAGAATAGTATATCATAAACAGACGGGGCCACAACGTCGTTCGCTCATTACTAGCAAGTATTATGTTGACAAGTATGTTTATAATGTTTCTAATGGTGCATACTCTTGACGTTAATAATACAGCCACGTCACCATTAAATGAAATATCAAAGTCAATAATGGAAAAAAACGTGTTAGTAATTACAAATACAGATCTTTCACTTAGACGTTCTATCACAAATGGTCAGAAGGAAACTATGACAAAAAATAAAATGACTGTCAAACATGGTGAACTGTTTTGCAAGAATGTTAATCCACATCCATATAGATATATAAGTAAGCAATCTGCTGTTTGTAATGTTACTGTTAATAATCCACATCCAATTTACTAATCTTAGTCAAATCAAATGTGTTTCAAATTGGACATCGCATGGCCATCAGAGTCACATGGGCCAACTCAAACAGTGCGAGACACATAGCATTTGTATTGGGATATTCACCGCTAGTCGAATTGTTTATTAAGATGGAATTTAATGTATATAATGATCTGATCCAAGAGGACTTCAATGACCAATATCGGAACAATACTTTAAAAACGATCATGGGATTTCACTTGGCTGCCTACCACTGTAGGCAAGCTAAATTTGTTTTGTTTGTAGATGACGACTATTTTGTAAATATCCCCAATCTTATTAATCTATTTGAAGATATTAAAAAAATTTGAACAGCAAAGTGTGTTGTTCGCATACAAAAGTTCGGGAACGTTCACAGAAATAAATATAATAAATGGTACGTATCTACTGAAGAATATCTTAACATAAAGTAGCCTCCTTTCATCAGTGGTAGGTCAATGTTATTGTCTATGGACGTAGTTACAAAGTTTGCAAATGCCTTCCCGTACGTAAAATCGATATCTCTTGACGGTGTCTACCTCGGAATGGTTGCTAAAACTCTTACGATAACAATGACACATAACGAGAGATTTGCAACTCGATTCCTCATTAAAAAGCTTGATAAGTTGATTACTAACCACGACTTTGGCTCGCCAAATGTTCTCGTAGGCGAATTTTACAGATTATTGCAGAGGAAAATAGGCTAGATCAACTTTTACAAAATAGAAAAACGTGATTAGCTAAAATGTGTATTAGTTGTTAACATGTTTGCCTAATTGATATATATGTTTTAAAATTTAACGCTTATGGCTTGTTATATGTTATAGTCTATTTTATAGTCTATTTTTTACTTCATGTTTGTGTTGAAAAGTGTAACCCTTATACTTATGATTGAATAACCACACATCAACACAGTGATTTATAAAGTGAACATTAACGTTCTCTAAATGAGAGTTTTATGTGTTATCTAATATGTTAAGATTAAAAGAATTGCCTTTCCTTCGATCAGTTTTCAACTTTTGAGAATAAGATAACATTGCATCAATAAGTTTCTCTAATTAATTTACAAATAAGTAACCATCACTTTTAACAATGATTGTGGTAGGTAAAACTGTGATGAACAAACATTTCACAATAATATATGTTCTACACTCTGTATCAAATAATATATAATAGTATCTATTGTAACTGTTGTTATATACAATGCATGTATGTTGACTGTTGTACCCCTGTTTTTGACATTTGTACCTATTACCTATTAATAGAGAGGTTAAGCAAGCTTTAAAACCAGATTGAATCCATCATGTTCTACATAAGGAAATGTCTGTACCATGTCAGGAATATGACAGTTGTTATCCATCAGTTGGATGTCCATGTGCTTTTGATTTTGCCATTTTATTAGGGACTTGCCGCTTTGAATTGCGTCGGAGTTCTGTATTACTAACGCATAACAAAAAAAAAGGAAGTAATGGATTATATGCTATAAATCAAACTTTTCTTGTCAACAAGTAAATCAAATACAATAGATCAAATAGAATGCAAGCTATATGAAATGGCATCATTTCTTTGGATTTGGTTTTCTATACTTACTATGATCCTGATTATGAACGCCTGTAAATACAATACAAAAACGTTATGTGAATGTAAATACATATTGTTTTGTGAAATTGATAATAACATTTACTAGTATATATCTTCTTATATTTATTGTTAATTTATATCATTTATAAAGTCATAAAGTATAAATGTATAAATGTATTTGTATCAAGAGATGCTTGCCTTTGCTCTACGTAAATACCTCTTGTTTGCCTTTTGTTTTCTCATGCTTGACATCGAAACCACATTCTCAAATTCAAAACAAGTACATAGAGAATAATGACATTGTTGTTTTTGTTATCGATTAAGTATCAAGCATGCCAGCCAATTTTATATCAACAAATACAATATTATTATTCTTTTTATCGGTAATTTGTCTTAACTGTATGTATTTTTAGTAGAGAATATGAAATAAAAAAAATATACGCTTACAAAACATGGTTTTAGTTGATCGGTTATATGAATGAAGATTGGAGAATTCATTGATAAATTGACGTGGACTAACATGCACATGTGAAAAAGTGACGTCGTTGCACTGATTCATGATGTCAATGCCTAATATTTTAGAATAGTTGTACGCACAGGCAGGGTTAGTGTTTGTAATTGCTAAATGCAGCCTAGTAAAGTTTTCATTGACATTCTCCCATGTTCTGCATCTTTTTGTGTTTATTTGTTTGTTCAAGTTTATCTATACTGTTAAACGAGAAGACCTCATTTTATGTGTCGCTTCTCTTCTTCCCACAATAAATTATTGATCATGCCTCTGTGTCCTATAGGTACTATTCATAAGCGCATTTGTCATCCATTCTTATGACTGTTCAGTTTAGGTTATTTTGGGAGAAAAACGAAAATAAAGGTGTTCGAATATGGTTTCCGTTATCAAACCGACTTCCGGATTTAGCATTAAGAACCAATCGTATGATAGATAACAAAGATAAAAAATAAATAAGCCAATCAGAGCGTTGTCCATATCGTGGTTTTTATATCGTAAGAATCACTATTATACCTCGGTTTTTATTTGCACATTATTTTCATGAGTACTCGGGACGGGGAAAGGACAATTATTTTCGCGGTTATTTGCATTTGTTATGATTTATATACTACTATAATATATAATATAGCAGTGAGATTCCGTCATCAAACCAAATTTTAAGTCAGACTATCGGTTTTAACATTGACAACACACATCGTTTGATAGATACTAAAAAAGATAAATAGATAAGCCAATCAGAGCGTTGCCTATATCGTGGTTTTTATGTAAGAACCATGACCATTTTACCTCGGTTTTAACTTGCCCATTAAGTACTCGGATTATTTGCGTGTATACTATGATAAATATACTACTATAATATATAGACACTCTCTATATAATATAGCAGTGATCGTCATGGAGAAGAAAACGTTGAACTGATAGTTAATAAAAAATTAAATACAATTTAGTAATTATAATATAGATATGTATGTGCAAAGTATACAGAAAACGCAAAAATAATGGAATATAACGAAAAACAAATTAATAACGGACTTTGAAAAAAAGAGGGGGCTTAAAAATATTGTCCTGTCTTCACATACTGTGGCTATATGACTTTTGATAGCATTTCTTAAATTCTCGAGACTTAAATCTTTTACAAAAATTAATTCTTAAATAGTTAACATAATTTCAACCAAGCTTAAAATGCCCGCGATTTCGCTTTTATGTCAAACAGGACTTCCGGTTTTAAACTTGCACCTAAATTTCATAATAGAGTACTCGGGGACAGGACAATAATTATTGCGTTGATAGAGACTGTTCAAATAAAATAGCAGCGATCGTCTAAGGGAAGAAATTGATAGTTAATAGCAAATATACTTTACTAATAGTATACGTATGTTCATAGTATACAGAAAGGCGAACATAATGGAAGTTAACAAAAAAATAAAAATAACGGACTTTGGATACAGGCTTAAACGGTTTCCAAGTACCTATGAATTTTGATATTTTTTCTGAAATTCTCCAGACACAAATTTTCACTTTTTTGGTCTTTTAGAAAATGTTGTTTGTGCTGTTTTTAGACCCTTTTACAACGAAATTTGTTTTACATGCACACGTATAAAAATTGCGGTTTTTATCCAACGCAATCATAGGTTTGAACGTAGTTTTCAATTTAGACTCGTCTAATATGTTGGACTCGGAGGTGCGATGGAGATGCTAAAATGTGATTGTCAAGCTGAAGTGCGATGGTCTCATCGAAGTTCGAAGGTCTGTTCGCTGATGTCATTATTAGAAGTAGATATGTTTAGCAGTCAGTATATGGATTTACATTCATTATTGCCTATGTATGTCCTTCATCATGTCAGTTGCAAACCAATTAAGAGATCGTCCTTTGATTTTCTGTATACGGGCTTACTATATATAAACATTTTATCCTTACTTTGTACCTTTCATGTCGTTTACCATTATCTTGAAATATGGAGAATTTGTATGTGATACTGTACGTATTTAGAATATGCCATGCTCGATCGTACGTACAATGTAACACGAACATTTTATAAGTTTAAAAGTTTAAACAAAAAATTGCATTAGTTGACTGTTCAATTCCTACCAATAATCTACATTTCGTGTTGTATTTAAAGTTTATAAGCCTTTTATTAACCGAATAAACATATTGATGAGTAGACCAAGGCACTTCAGCGTTACCCCCAGTGCTCGTCTGCGTAGCTATCACAAAAAAGTATAAATAATGCTAAATTGCTTCGTAACTTCATTTGTGAAGGTTCTATCTTTTATATATGTATAAAAAATATAAATAAAAAAAGAACTGAACTCCGAGTGTTATTCAAAACGGAAAGTTCCTAATCAAATAAACGGTGATATACAACGTTAATTTATTTTTGCGAAGATATATGTATTGAAAACGGATTTAAAGAACAGCTGTTTGCTCTCTTGGTTGGTTTAACGAAAAGCACTTTAAATTTATGATCATAGAAACAGTTTCGATGACATATTGTTTCATCATTTGCCTTTGAAACCACATGCAACAACGTTTAAACATCTCAATTATTTCCTTCAGTTTTTGTTTAGGGAAAATCCAAAGGTCACAATTTTAATCTTTGTGTACATGATTTTTGATGATCAACAGAGCTTGTATCACTAAAGTATTAAAACAAAACATAATATCAGAATATATAAACACGTCTGACACGCATCTACAATGTCTACAGAATCCTAATGTATGACATTCTAATCTACATAATAGTTAAAACTAATTAAAGCACGATATTGATAAAAGAGAATTTATGACACAGAATGTCGAAAGATTTTCCAAATACTGTCCAGGTAATATCTTTATAATATTAGTAGTTCGAAAACAACAAAATAAGATCTTCTTTAGATAATTCCGGTCACCACGCATATGATCCTTGTGATAAACGTGACAAAATAATGGTTGTGGCCAGGTTTTGTTGATATTTGCTGAGTAGTTTTAGACGGATATAAAGCGATTAAACATCACGCCGTATTAAAATGAAATATCTTCTACTATCTTTTAAAGAAACAAAACCAGTATTGGTAATTCGGTTATACGACATTGTATATTCTTTGTAATAGTATAGTATTCAAACTATTTTTATTTCAATAAAATGTAGGTCCTATCAAGGACATATGAATCAGTTCATGTACATTGATAAACTTGAAAGCTATATTTTGACAGTATCGATGAATTTTTTGAAATACTAAGGCTTTTCTACCTCAGGCATAGATTACCTTAGCTGTATTTGGCAAAACTTTTAGAAATTTTGGTCCTCAATGCTCTTCAATTTCGTACTTTATTTGGCCTTTTTAACTTTTTTGGATTCGAGCGTCACTGATGAGTCTTTTGTAGACGAAACGCGCGTCTGGCGTATACAAACTTTAGTCCTGGTATCTATGATGAGTTTTTTTAATACTTGACACATGGGTACAGATGCGCATTAGTTTTTCCATAGGCCGTAATGGTAACGTTTTCTTCTGTTGCTCAGTCCATATCGTTAACTTGGATATGTGTGATGGCTCGTTTCGAAGCTGAGACATTTTGACATATGTGGTTAAATTTTCGGGGTACGAAGTGAGATTACTTTTTCCGTAAATTAGCAAACCCCGAGTATCCTTTTGTGATGCGGCTCCTCATGGTAAATAATCCCATTTTTAACACAAAAAGTTCTTTGAAAATTTAATACTTTGAACACATTTAATAGCTCCATAGATTTTACACATTTATTCTGTGTTCCCCTACTTTCTAAATTAACTCAAATGGTTAAGCTCAGTCACTTGTTTATCATAGAAAAGTGTCAAATATCACTACACAGAGAATTTTTGTTTACACATGACTTTTGAGTTCCTCATTTCAAGGCGCATTAGGGATCTTGTCCCATATTGAAATCCATACTTCTGATTTTTCCAAATATTTTTATGTGATCTTCATCGGTATAACATTCTGAATAAATCTGTGTATTTTTGTCCATTTCTGAAAAAAAAATAAAGTTGTTTTAGCACTATAAGGCAATGACACTTTCGTCGCTATATTCATTTATTTTGAATACAATGAGTATGTATAAGTAATTCTCTTCCAGAATACCTTCACTAGTCAAAACAAGGACAAAACTTCTGATTATAACCTCTTATTACAATACACAGACCCTGTTAAAGCATTCTACAAAATTTTCTTGTGCCTTAAAGTGCATTTTGACAGAGAAATTATGCAAAAATGAAGGTTGTATAAAAAAAACAACACCAAAATAATTATTCTTACTAGTGGAAATCTGGTATTTAATACTGTTAAAACCACTCTAAACTACTTGGAAATCATCCATATCATATAATTAGAGTACAATATAGTGCAAATTTTTAAAACTTGTCCTTTCACATAATTCTATTTGTGAAAAAAAATGTTTTTTACATGTATTTCAGTGAAAACCTTTTATCAGTGAGAAATCCACAAGAGGTCTTAACGGAAACATTGTGACATCACATGTATAATGGCATCATTAAATAACGACAGATCAAAGTAGTGCTAAATATAGTTTGCAGTGTTACATGAGAAACAGTTGCCGCAAGATTTAACTCGAAATATTGAGTCGTAACGATCTGTAACTAAGCCTTTTCATTTAATACCAAGACCATAGCAACAGTTTTCATATTAGCATATTTTTAACATACCGACTGTAATTTCAATTGCATAAATATCATAAAAAACAATTTAGAGCTTGCCTAATAAAACAAAATGCTTACCAGTTATTCAGGACTTTTTAAAACCTTTAGTTTGCCATCTCAGGTTGAAAATAATGATACGTCTGGAACTGAAATAAGACAAAAAAAATACTCAGGCTTTGTTATCATTTGATTTAAATACATAAGTATTATTGAGAGAGAAAAATCTTATTCTTGAAAGTTTAATCACAAAGAAAGACAAATGCTTCTCCCTTGTGGCTTAGCCACCTTCATTTAAACCTTTTGTATTAGAAGCAATGGGTAGTAGCTAACTAGCTTAATAATTGAATAGGTGCAGAAATATTGTTTTCAAAAAAGTTTGACCCTCCCCCTTTTTCAGTGCTGAGAAATGACAATATCTTTTGTTTTGCTCATGTGCATTAAAAATAATAATTCATGATTTTCTTAAAGCATGTAAATGTTTTTTTCTGTTTTTTATGCATATGATATCTACTGACCAGGGGTCAAATCATTGGTTAAAAGCACATGCGATGATGTATCTCACTTTACTCGTATGAAGTGTGTTATCTCCCTTGATTATCAGGTATTCCTGTAGACCAGAGTGATAATTACATAACAAAGACTATATTGTGTCATGTTTACTTACAATTTAATAATATTTAAAAGTTATTTCTTGCCTTTTCAATGTAGCAAACAAATTCCTTTCGGATCTCTCGGAAGTAAACAAAGTTATGATTGTGCCTAAAAAAAGTGTTCAGCCCCGTGCCAGTAATGTATTTTAAAAGCGAAAATTTCCTTGAGTTTTTGCTGATCTTTATCAATAATATTTATCTTAAACCATTTATGATAACTAGGTATAAATAAAAAAATACTAACCATCATTTTCGGTGGTGTACAGGTGAAATCATCCATAAATCAGTCCGACAACTTCTGGAATTGAGCTTCTAAATTGGGTACAGATGCGCATTAGTTTTTCCATAGGCCGTAATGGTAACGTTTTCTTCTGTTGCTCAGTCCATATCGTTAACTTGGATATGTGTGATGGCTCGTTTCGAAGCTGAGACATTTTGACATATGTGGTTAAATTTTCGGGGTACGAAGTGAGATTACTTTTTCCGTAAATTAGCAAACCCCGAGTATCCTTTTGTGATGCGGCTCCTCATGGTAAATAATCCCATTTTTAACACAAAAAGTTCTTTGAAAATTTAATACTTTGAACACATTTAATAGCTCCATAGATTTTACACATTTATTCTGTGTTCCCCTACTTTCTAAATTAACTCAAATGGTTAAGCTCAGTCACTTGTTTATCATAGAAAAGTGTCAAATATCACTACACAGAGAATTTTTGTTTACACATGACTTTTGAGTTCCTCATTTCAAGGCGCATTAGGGATCTTGTCCCACATGTGAACGTTCAATAACCATACATGTATGACACTTGCACATTAAAAATTGGCCGGAAAATAGTAATCAAAGGTACCAGGATTATAATTTAATACGCCAGACGCGCGTTTCGTCTACAAAAGACTCATCAGTGACACTCATATCAAAACAGTTAAAAAGCAAAACAAGTACAAAATTGAAGAGCATTGAGGACCTGAAATTCCAAAAGTTGTGCCAAATACGGCTAAGTTAATTTACTCCTGGGATAAGACAATCCTTAGTTTTTCGAAAAATTCAAAGTTTTGTAAACAGGAAATTTATGAAAATGACCATATAATTGATATTCTTGTCAACACCGAAGTGCTGACTACTGGGCTGGTGATACCCTCGGGGATGAACGTCCATAAGCAGTTGCATCGACCCTTTGGTGTAAAATAGTTATCAAAGCTACCAGTATTATAATTTAATACTCCAGACGAGCGTTTCGTCTACATAAGACTTATCAGTGACGCCCATATCAAAACACTTAAAAAGCCAAACAAGTACAAAATTGAAAAGCTTTGAGGACCCAAAATTCCAAAAAGTTGTGCTAAATGCGTCTAAGGTACGAAAGATACCTGAGGGACATTCAAGATGGCCAAATTAGTATCGGATAGATCGCATAGAACAAATTACAGAAATAGTGGTTGATTGATGACCTGGAATTCTCGTAAACGCACATACTTGAAACTTAAGATTGAAAGCTAGCGTATACAATACGTCAAAAGTTTCGGTAGTTATACACACAAAATGCAATCACATATAAGAATATCCACTATAACATCTTTCAAAATAGTAATCATTCCATTATATAGATCAGCTATCGGGCTAATAGAGTATTCTTATACAAATTACGAAAATACACCTGTCTATTTTCATAAACGAAAAAGTATCAAATTGTATTTAATGAGGAAAACAAATCAGAAACGTTGACTCCAGGTAGATGCAATGGCTTCGACACATCATAGATGATACATCTATTTTGTCATGTATGTAAAAGATGATGTATGTGATATACTACAATTCTGTAATGATACATATATTTGATTAAGTAAACGTTTGGAATATATAACATTGCTTTATGTAATCATCTAAAGAATGAATTGGTCGTTTTTAGTTGTATTTTCCTATTAGACCAGGTATAGGTTCTCTTGCTGAAGGAAGGTATAGACAGTTTTTTGGTAAAACATTACTGCATTCTTCAGTTAAAACCATAAATTACGGTTGATAAATTGGAAAATATCAAAAATTAAGTGTTATGATATCTTCCAACGATTAATCAATCTTATTACATGTTTTATTTTCACTAGTATTTTAGAGCAACTTTCAATGTCATTTATGCATCTTAAATAGTAATAATGATGCTAATATATTTGATATTATTTATAATGTCTTCAATATGACATCCATTTGGGGAATTTTTTATTAATAACTTATTTACATAATTTCTCACACGTTTACTCTTGCTGACATCCAAAAGTATATAACCGATCTTTAAATGGACATATTTACAGCTGCAGGAATATCTGCTTAACACATAGGTCGTGGGCAACCTATTTTTATTTCCAATGATAACACGTATGATTCACTTAATTCACATAGTTTTTTTCATTCACCCCCCTACTCCCTCCTAACTTAATTTGGGAAAAATTGATTGACCAATAAGGATATATGTAAAATCGATGTCAATTAAACAAAACTTGCAGCAATTTTTATCCCCACCCCCAAACTATTTGAATTAAGTTTTTTTTCCTTCATTGATCTTTTGAAGTCGTCCCTAAATAAAGGCAACAGTAGTATACCGCTGTTCACAACTCATAAATCCGTGGACAAAAAACAAAATCGGGGTAACAAACTAAAACCGAGGGAAACGCATTAAATATAAGAGAACAACGACACAACACTAAAATGTAACACAAACAGAAACGGACCAAGCATCAGACAAAATCACACGAGAATAACAAATATAACATCAAAACCTCTAAAGCTCTAGCAAAAAAAAAATACATTCTACCTACATATGTAGAGCTCTATCATTACACATACATTCTACATTCATATGTAAAGTTCTATCAATAAAAATACATTATATACATACATATGTAAACCTCTAGCAAAAAAATACATTCTACCTACATATGTGCTACTTCACCAAGGAATACACAACGTTAGTTTGGTTCATCATCTATGCACCGGTAATTTTTAAGATCTGCATTAAATTACGTGGGAGTCAGCAGGAAATCATTGAAGCGTGCATTTATTTTAACGCAATTGAAAGCATGATTGATTTTCATCATATTATATATATGTCTGGTTTGTTTTGAATCTAACTTCAAACATAAAAATCGTACAGATTACGTTGAACAAAATCAAAACTAATAAATGAAGGCGGTGATTAATTATCTTTACCATAACACATGAATTTAATAGAAAAGACGTCAACCAATTTGACAAAATCCGATGAAATTTACAAATATAACATCAAACTAAATACATGAATTTGGGATAGATAACTCTGTTCCTATTGTCTTTCTGTTGTCGGGATGTTCAAGTACCCGGCCACGTATACTTATATTGTTTGTCCATCTGATGAGTAAAGCCTTTTTCAACTGATTTTAATAGTTCGTTCTTATGTTACTTATGTTACTTATGTACTTTTATACCACTGTCCAAGGTAGGGGAGGGTTGGGATCCCGCTAACATGTTTAACCCCGCTACATTATTGCCTGTCCCAAGTCAGGAGCCTGTAATTCAGTGGTTGTTGTTTGTTTATGTGTTACATATTTGTTTTTTGTTCATTTTTTTGTATATAAATAAGGCCATTAATTTTCTCGTTTGATTTGTTTTACATTGTCATATCGGAGCCTTTTATGGCTGACTATGCGGTATGGGCTTTGCTCATTGTTGAAGGCCGTAATGTGACCTATAGTTGTTAATGTATATGTCATTTTGCTCTCTTGTGTCATTGGCAATCATACCACATCTTCTTTTTGATATCATCATAGATACGAGGATTGAAATTTTATATTTATGCCAGACTCACGTTACGTCTATTAAAGACTAATCAGTGACGCTCGAATAAATCTCTCAACAGAGACCGAGATGAAACAATATTTTACGGTTTTTTGTGTAGTTTAAGTTACCAATACATATCAGGAATCATCTTATGGTCTGAGATTGGCTTAAGGGAAAGGAATAGTAAATGTCGCAGAAATGGCATGAAACCTGGGCTCGTTGAACTACAACTGAATATCGAAAAATAATGCATGTATCTCTTTTATTATCTGACGAATAATGGTAACAGTAGTATAACGCTATTCGAAAGTTATAAATAAATTGAGAAAGAACAAATTCGGGTTACAAACTAAAACTAAGAGAAACACACACATTTAAGAAGAAAACAACGAAACAACAGAAACACTGAAGTGCAACAAAAATCCAAAACGACAATGCAACACACTCAGAAACCAACTTTAAGATGGCAATTGCCCTTTTCATGACTTTGTACAGGACATTTGAAATATAACAGATAGATTTCTTTTAATATAGTTGAATGTTTTTATAGAAAGCACATAAATTCGGCGAAAAACCTTCATTTGACCTTTTTAACTTTTTTTTATTCGAGCGTCACTGATGTGTCTTTTGTAGACGTAACAGACGTCTGGCGTATATACAAAATTTAGTCCTGGTATCTATGTTGAGTTTTATTCCAAGTTTGTCTTAAAATCGAACAATCTCTAATTCTACTCAAATGTATTTTTCTTAAAAAGCTATCTGTTGTTGATACATGAATTTGATAATATAAAATAATCAAACAGTCACCGACGTTGTTTTTGTATAATAATTTGTTCAGCTTTTTGTTGAGAAAAACGTCAAAAATAAACGTTGTGCGGCCTGCAATACGATCACGTTACGATTATTTTGACGTTGTATTGGATTTTTTTCAGAAAGCCACCACTTGGAATTATGTTAACCGTAAAAACGAAGTCTGTAACCATATTGTTAGTTTGTATCGTTAAAACGGAAATTGATGTATCAACAAAATATAGTTTTTTAAGAAAAGAAGTAATATTTTTGTTTTGTTTTGAACACAATTGGCTTTCGTGCATAGTATTGTAAGACAATACTTATTTACTAATATGTGTGTATGACATTTGTGTCAATGCAGATATTTACATAACAGTATCATTACTTGAAAAGTCCTTTATATATTGAATACTCTTTTGCAAAGAGGAAAACTATTTCTCCGATCATATATATCTTCCTAAATTCATGAAGGCAAGAATTCCAAATAGAATATTCAAACTCATAAGTCGAAAATAAACATGAATTCGCAATTGCTGAAAAAGAAAAGACAAACAGCAGAATGCAAAACACAGCATAGACAGCTGAAGACTGAGCAACATAAATCCAAATAAAAACTTGGTGATATCAATTAACGAACACATCAAAATAAGACAGTTTTCTTAAATGTACGGTTGAAAAAAAACGTTATACATGTATATTCAAAAACAAAAATAAACCACAAATTTAATTCCCTACTACCATGATGTTTTCAAGGTAATCCTTTAAATTATTTTTTTTGTAAGCAAGTAAATGCCGGTAGTTTAATAATTTTTATGATGTGTGTATATTATCTAAAATGTATACAAAATGTAATTTAGACAGAAACTATCAGAGAAAAACAAATCAATAAAAGTTACAATGTTGATACTACGTAACAGGTGTAATAATCCATGTGCAGTTTATAAATTAACTCTTTCATAATAATTGATAAAATGTTGATTAAAAACAAACCCTCGGTAAGTATGTTTATTTTCATTTTATTGATTGGATTTCCTATTGTACATTAGCTAAACAATATCAAACATGGCAAACTCGTGAAAATCTAAATAAGATCAAACACCACCAGGACACACGACCTCATGGTTGTCTTTCCGATATTGTTTTACATCTAACCACCCTGCTATATCAATTTTGTATATGCATTGTGTCATAGATCAATTGTATTCGTTCAGTTTAAAAGAGGTACAAAAGATACGAGAGGGATAGTCAAACTCATAAATAGACAATAAACTGACAACGCCATGGCTAAAAATGAAAAGGACAAACAGACAAACAATAGTAAACATACCATAACAAAGAAAACTAAAGAATAAACAACACGAAACCCAAAAAACTAGGGGTGATCTCAGGTGCTCCGGAAGGGTAAGCAGATCCTGCTCCACATGTGGCACCCGTAGTGTTGCTTATGAGATAACAAATCCGGTAAATAGTCTAATTCGGTAGGTCACATTTATGAAAGGGGAGGGGACTGTAGTTACGACGTAAGGAACATATCCGATATCATTTGTGAAACGGTTATTCCAAAACGGTCAAACAACTCGTGATGGCGTCCGTAAAATTTATGAAGAGATGATTTCAACTTCACCATTTGGAACTCTTGATTTAATAGCTTCCTTGTGAGTAACAACCCTCTATCAAGAAAATCATGATAGGAAATTCAAGCACGGGAATATCGTATCAATTGGGAGATATATAAACCGTATGCAGGTGCTGCTGAAATGTTTTTACTGAGAAAGGAAAAGTTCACAATGGGAAAGCTGAAATTATTTCTTTTGTCGTAAAGTTTGTTTTCAATTGACCCTCATTGTCAGTTTCTTGATTTAAGTCAGTTTAAGTTGAGTTGGTTTTGATAATATATCTTTTGAGTGAGTAAAGCTATTTCAATTGATACTTTTCAGTGTGTTTTTCTATGATGTTATTGAAAATTATTGTTTTAGGTTAGGTAAAGATGGCACCTATAAAAACGCTTAAACTAGCTGCAATTATTTGCAGCTGTCCTTAGTCAGTGGTTGTCGTTTGTCGATGTGGTGCACAAGTGATTCTCATTTCTCGTTTTAATATAAGAGTATACCGTTGGTTTCATGTTTGAACGGTTTAACACTAATTATTGTTGAGTCCCTCATAGCTTGCTGTTCGGTTTGAGACAAGGCTCCATTTTTAATCCTATACTTTGACATATAATGGTTGACTTATACAAGCTGTGACCTAGCTAGATGGAGAGTTTTTGCAGTGCCACACATACCTCAGATTCTTATATCTACCAACCGATAATTTGGACAAACAAACAGTTGCCTTCTTACAATAACACAGCAAAGATTGCGTTTCAAGAAATAAATAAAGTACAATGTTGCATTGCTGTTTGTTTTTTGTTGCACTTCTGTGTACTGGAATTGCATTGTTTTCCTTTTATATTTGACGTGTTTCCCTCGAAGTTATTTTGTTACCCAAATTTCTTTTCTCTTAAACGATTTATGACGCATGAACAATGTTTACCGCATTTAACAGGTGAAAAGGTTAAAAAAAAAAACCCAAAAACACCGAACTGAAAGTGAAAGTCCTATAAAGCAGGTCAACACCTAAAGCAAACCATAAAACAAATGGAAAACAAATCCTATATTCCTCACTTACTATAGGTATTACCTTATGTAGATAATGGTCGATTGAATCGAATTTTACAACAAATTTAATCTCTCAAATAAAATTGAGAAAGGAAATGGTGAATATGTCAAAGCGACAACCACCCGACCATAGAGCAAACAACAGCCGAAGGCAACCAATGGGTCTTCAATGTAGCGATGTATGTTTATCATTCTTGTAAACTTGCAATATTTGCCATGCGAAATTGAACATTATAGTGACTCGTCAAGTCGAATATAATTCCATTTTAATGACAGATATATGTGAGGAAAACAAACCGACTATATGTAAACATGTCCAAATAAATTCATTAAATTGGGTAAAGCAGTCAAAATGGTCAACATAGCAATATTATTATAACCTCTTTGAACACAAATATAAAGGAAATATCAAACAGTCTTTATTTGAACAAAGAACATAAGCAAGAAAAAAACAAAAACAAATATTCAAAATTGACCATAGCACAACGCAACAGTGGAGCGATACAAAAATTGTATTACCAAAACAGAGACGACACAGTTAAGTTTTCTTCCAGTTTCGACTTCGTGTACCTTGGTAATAAGTTTCTGCTTCTGTGCTAGACATACTTAAATAAATACTGTTAGTTCTCAACTTTCATAGTGGGTCAATGTAGTGTTAAATATCGTTATCACTATGTTACGAACTTTTCCATTGATCTTACTGACAAAATTATCATTGCCTTTCTCAGCAGAGTCGAATGATCTGAAAAATTATCCCTAGAAACTAGGGGAGCACGTGCGTTGTCAATGAAATTAAGAACGTCTTCATACGTAAAATAGCGATAATCATATTATAATTGGTTATCTGATATCGATTGCTTTTCTCACTTTCGATGTACCGCCTCAAGCGAGAAGATTAATATCGTTGAGATGACCAACGATAATCTATTATTATCAGGACGGTAACCTTGTGTCACATTGAGATCTTGGTGTGGTTATGGTATAGTAAAACTTTCTTATAACACTTTATGTCTATCATTAATGTAAACTTGCAATATTTGCCATCAGACATTGAACATTAGTGACTCGTCATTATAAAATTATCAAACCAACTTTTCTTACTTAATCGATTGTAGATATATATTAACTATGAAACCATGAGGTCGTTATGATTAACAACAGTCAAAATGTATGCCATATCTACAGACAAAATGATAATTAACACAATCATCATCGTAACCATCCGCATAACTCTAACAATAAATCCGTATATCAATTGAAAAATTTAGGCGGTAGTTCGAATCATAAATCTTTAATTATTGTAGCGAGTGTTGACATTTAAAATATATTGTTTTAAAATCTTTATACTTCAACTGGTTTGACGATCCCTTTACATGAAGACTTATCTTTATGACAAAAGAGATGATTTCAGCTTTACAATTGGGAACTTTCCATTTCTAAGTTGCAACATTCCAGCAGCACCTGCATATGGGGCATATATTTCCCAATTGATACGATATTCTCATGCATGCATTTCCATGATTTTATTGATAGTAGGTTGCTGCTCACAAGGAAGCTACTAATAAAACTAAGAGTTCCAAATGGTGAAGTTGAAATCACCCCTTCGTAAATTTTACGGACGCCATCACGAGTTGGTTGACTGCTATGGAATAACCGTTTCACAAATGATATCGGATATGTTACTTAAGTCATGCCTTCAATCCCCTTCCCTTTCATTAATGTGATCTACCGGATTAGACTATTAACTGGATTGGTAATAACATAAGCAACATGACGGGTGCTACATGTGGAGCAGGATCTGCTTACCCTTCCGGAGCACATGAAATCACCCCTAGTTTTTTTGTGGGGTTCGTGTTGCTTTTTCTTTAGTTTTCTATGTTGTGTCATATGTTCTATTGTTTGTCTGTTTGTCTTCTTTCATTTTTAGCCAGGAGTTGTCAGTTTATTTTCGATTTATGAGTTTGACTGTGCCTCTGGTATCTTTCGTCCCTCTTTTATCTGCAATCTCATTACACGTTTCTTTATCCCGTATTTATAAACAAAAATGTTTATAATTTTATTTTTTCTTGTCATAAAGCAGAGTGTACACAGCTTTACACAATTAGATATTTGCCTTGTTTATCTTTTACCCGAAACGCTACTGATGCTGAATGCTAATATTCATTTCTCGAAACAATAATATAACATTTTTAAGCAATGTAAAACTGATTTTTTACGATGTAGTACATATCTGATAGTTCTTCTGATTATACGTTAAATCATTTATACAACTATTCAATATACTTTAGAATGTATCAGTTGATAGGTAAACCATGGTCTGCATTGTCAATATTTTCCTCTTTAACCTTGATACTGTAAATTTATGTTCAACTTAGTAGTTTTAAAGTCAATGTTGTATCGTTCTCCATATTTTCTGTATCCAGTCGAGAAAATGGCAGTTTTCATCAGCTATCTCTTTCTATGTATGTTGTTTTGTTGCATTTCAGTGTTTCTATTGTTACGTTGTGTTTCTCTTATAAATGATGTGTTTCCCGCTGTTTTGGAACGGAACTGGATTTGGTTTTACATAACCGATTTATGAAATAAGAAGATTGAAAATTCAAGATCATTTTAATCTATCGGCAATTCGTTTATTTTCTCTCTAATGTCACTTACGATATTTTCTAGATCATCGACAGGTCTTACTATTCTAAAATATTAGGCATTGACATCATGAATCAGTGCAACGACGTCACTTTTTCACATGTTCATGTCAGTCCACGTTAATTTATCAATGAATTATCCAAACTTCATTCATATTACCGATCAACGAAAACCATGTTTTGTAAGCGTATTTTTTTTTATTTCATATTTTCCACTAAAAATACATACAGTTAAGACAAATTACCGATAAAAAGAATAATAATATTGTATTTGTTGATATAAAATTGGCTGGCATGCTTGATACTTAATCGATAACAAAAACAACAATGTCATTACTCTCTATATACTTGTTTTGAGTTTGAGAATGTGGTTTCGATGTCAAGCATGAGCAAACAAAAGGCAAACAAGAGGTATTTACGCAAAGCAAAGGCAAGCATCTCTTGATACAAATACATTTATACATTTATATTGTATATTATATTATATTTATATTAGGCAAACATGTTAACAACTAATACACATTTTAACTAATCACGTTTTTCTATTTTGTAAAAGTTGATCTAGCTTTTTTCCTCTGCAATAATCTGTTAAATTCGCCTACGAGAACATTTGGCGAGCCAAAGTCGTGGTTAGTAATCAACTTATCAAGCTTTTTAATTAAGAATCGAGTTTCAAATCTCTCGTTATGTGTCATTGTTATCGTAAGAGTTTTAGCAACCATTCCAAGGTAGACACCGTCAAGAGATATCGATTTTACGTACGGGAAGGCATTTGCAAACTTTGTAACCACGTCCATAGACAATAACATTGACCCACCACTGATGAAAGGAGGCCACTTTATGTTAAGATATTCTTCAGTAGATACGTACCATTTATTATATTTATTTCTGTGAACGTTCCCGAACTTTTGTATGCGACCAATGAACACACTTTGCTGTGCAGATTTTTCAATATCTTCAATGAGATTAATTAGATTAGGGATATTGACAAAATAGTCGTCATCTACAAATAAAACGAATTTAGCTTGCCTACTGTGGTAGGCAGCCCAGTTAAGGTAGCACAATACAAAGATTTTATAACTCCTACTCCCAAGTTTTAAAATGCTGTAACTTTCTTAATAACGTTTGGAAATTAATAAAAGTGATAGTTTTGGATAGCTAACAGATTACTCTTTCAAATTAATGCAATGTTAGTATTATGTAACAATTATGTAACCAATTATAATGTTAACTGTGTCTAAAATATTTTTCACCAAATTTCCACTTTCAAATGAAATTAGCTTCGTCATAGGTATCCCTAGAGGGTTGATTTTATTATATGTTGTTCTTATGGTCATTATCTACAAAAGGGTGTCTCAGATTTCAGATAGAATGTATAGAACAAATTTTACACCTAATTAAACATTATCTTCTTTTATGTGGTTAGGATGTTTACACTTATTAGAGATTTATGGGAGAATGGAATACCATAGAGACAATCTGAGACACCCTTTTGAAACCCATGATGTGTTGATTAAGATTTCGTTAAAATTTTCTGTATAGTTAAAGAGATGATAGAGCTAAATTCATTCAAGTGAACTTACCCACATTTTGCCACTAATTACATAATAATTGATTACATAATGATTGCATAATAAAAATATTGCATTCATTTAAAAGATTTATCTTTTATCTATCTATATATACCTCTTTTGTTATTTTCTATGCATTCATAAGAAAGTTACAGCATTTCAAAGGTTAGTGATTGGAAGTAAAACAATCTTTGTATTGTGCTACCTTAAATCCCATGATCGTTTTTAAAGTATTGTTCCGATATTGGTCGTTGAAGTCCTCTTGGATCAGATCATTATATACATTAAATTCCATCTTAATAAACGATTCGACTAGGGTGAATATTCCAATAAAAATGCTATGTGTCTCGCACTGTTTGTTAAGTTGCCCCATGTGGCTCGGATGGCCATGCGATGTCCAATTTGAAACACGTTTGATTTGACTAAGATTAGTAAATTTTGATGAGCATTATTAACAGTAAAATTACAAACAGCAGATGGCTTACTTATATATCTATATGGATGTGGATTAACATTCTTGCCAAACATTGCACCATGTTTGACAGTCATTTTATTTTTTGTCATAGTTTCCTTCTGACCATTTGTGATAGAACGTCTTAGTGAAAGATCTGTATTTGTAATTACTAACACGTTGTTTTCCATTATTGATTTTGATATTTCATTTAATGGTGACGTGGCTGTATTACTAACGTCAAGAGTATATACCATTAGAAACATTATACACATACTTGTCAACATAATACTTGCTAGTAATGAGCGAACGACGTTGTGGCCCCGTCTGTTCATGATATACTATCCTGCTGCTATTTTAGTAGTTTATAACTACATTACTTGTTTCACTCTTCAGAAAACAAAATACGGTTTACAAACCATCGATACTAAGTCATAAATATTTCAACCTACTATATTAACACATGTTTATTCAATCATAGATGAACAGATGGTAACGTCTTTATCAAGTGTCATTGATACTAGTTACCTCAGATACATTTTTTCAACTCTTCACTGATACCTTCATTCATTGATACTAGTAACCTAAGAGACATTTTGTCCACTTTTAACTAATATCTTCATTCTTTGATACTAATAATCTAACAGCGTTTCGTCTTCCACTCTTAACAAATATCTTCATTCATTGATACTAGTAACCTAATAGACATTTTGTCCACTCTTCACTAATACCTTCATTCATTGATACTAATAATCTAACAGCGTTTCGTCTTCCACTCTTAACGAGTACCTTCATTCATTGATACTAGTAACCTAATAGACATTTTGTCCACTCTTCACTAATACCTTCATTCATTGATACTAATAATCTAACAGCGTTTCGTCTTCCACTCTTAACAAATATCTTCATTCATTGATACTAGTAACCTAATAGACATTTTGTCCACTCTTCACTAATACCTTCATTCATTGATACTAATAATCTAACAGCGTTTCGTCTTCCACTCTTAACAAATATCTTCATTCATTGATACTAGTAACCTAATAGACATTTTGTCCACTCTTCACTAATACCTTCATTCATTGATACTAATAATCTAACAGCGTTTCGTCTTCCACTCTTAACAAATATCTTCATTCATTGATACTAGTAACCTAATAGACATTTTGTCCACTCTTCACTAATACCTTCATTCATTGATACTAATAATCTAACAGCGTTTCGTCTTCCACTCTTAACAAATATCTTCATTCATTGATACTAGTAACCTAATAGACATTTTGTCCACTCTTCACTAATACCTTCATTCATTGATACTAATAATCTAACAGCGTTTCGTCTTCCACTCTTAACAAATATCTTCATTCATTGATACTAGTAACCTAATAGACATTTTGTCCACTCTTCACTAATACCTTCATTCATTGATACTAATAATCTAACAGCGTTTCGTCTTCCACTCTTAACAAATATCTTCATTCATTGATACCAGTAACCTAATAGACATTTTGTCCACTCTTCACTAATACCTTCATTCATTGATACTAATAATCTAACAGCGTTTCGTCTTCCACTCTTAACAAATATCTTCATTCATTGATACTAGTAACCTAATAGACATTTTGTCCACTCTTCACTAATACCTTCATTCATTGATACTAATAATCTAACAGCGTTTCGTCTTCCACTCTTAACAAATATCTTCATTCATTGATACTAGTAACTTAATAGACATTTTGTCCACTCTTAACGAATACCTTCATTCATTGATACTAATAACCTAACAGCGTTTCGTCTTCCACTCTTAACAAATATCTTCATTCATTGATACTAGTAACCTAAGAGACATTTTGTCCACTCTTAACTAATACCTTCATTCATTGATACTAATAACCTAACAGCGTTTCGTCTTCCACTCTTAACAAATATCTTCATTCATTGATACTAGTAACCTAATAGACATTTTGTCCACTCTTCACTAATACCTTCATTCATTGATACTAATAACCTAACAGCGTTTCGTCTTCCACTCTTTACAAATATCTTCATTCATTGATACTAGTAACCTAATAGACATTTTGTCCACTCTTAACTAATACCTTCCATTTATTGATACTAGTAATCTAACAGCGTTTCGTCTTCCACTCTTAACAAATATCTTCGTTCATTGATACTAGTAACCTAATAGACATTTTGTCCACTCTTAACAAATACCTTCCATTCATTGATACTAGTAACTTTTAAGAGACATTTTGTCCACTCGTAATTAATACCTTCATTCACGGAAACATTATGAACATCTGTATATGATAATTTGTGTATAAATATTATATACAGGTCATACTACATGTTGTTATTTTCAGAATACCGAATGTATAAAGTATTTAATAAAAAGTTGTCTTTTGTTTTCTCAGTTCCGATTTTCTTCTTTCTCCTCAGAAAACGAGCTGCACAGGCGAATGTAAAAGATCTTGATCAATTTTATAAACTGTTTTTAAAAATGTGTTCGATAAAAAAGTATTGATATACTGCAGTAAACTCATACGTAATATAATCAGCCTATATTTATCTGGAGCAGCATAGAAGTTGTTACTTTGGATTAATAACCCTCTTACATAACAGATCTTTTGTAAATGAAGTCGTCTTATATAACGGATTGTATATCCGTAAGGGTGACAATGTTGATATTCACAGTTATTGGAATCTTAAGTATAGGATATCATGTGAACACTTTTCAAAATAGAGGAACGAAGTTAAGGTTTCTAGCAAAAATAACCCGGTCTACATGGCCTAATACAGAAACAATTAAAATGTCAATTTTTCTTGAACAACTGAGAGGTCTTTCCTTTTGTAATGTAAAAAAACATGTTCCAATAGACGTAGAATGTATCGAAAAGTTTTAAAACACACTGAAAATCCTTTAAATAAGGTCAAAAACACATAATTCGCTATATGGGACATGACATTGACCTTTGACCTTTTGACCTTTGTCAAGGTCAATAGTCCCCAATGTCATTGCTGAAGACCCCATGGGGCTAGGACGTTTGGTTCTTTAGTAAAAGCTGATTTTCTCTTTTCAGAAATCTAAAACAGGGGTTATGCCCCTTACAGAAAGGTAAAATCTCTTTGGTCAAAATGTAACAAAGTTGCGCATTAATGACCCAAACATTTTCCACTATACAACACTTCTGAAAGTATTAAGGTTGCTGAGATTATCCGCTAACAAGGTGTTCGGTCAAAGGTCAAGGTCAACATATACATTTGACCTTGAGTTATTTTTCAAAGTCACATGAATTGATGATGAATGGTGAAGATCCTAAGTGTCTAACACTTACGGTTTCTGAGTTTTGGTGGCCAACCGACACTGGTTAATTTTAATAGGGGCATAACCCTACCAATGAGTCATTGAATCTTTTCGATCCAAATGTAACGAAGATTGAACCAGGGTCTGGTCCTTAACAAATTTCACCCTTCGCTTTTTTTCTACCTATTACGGTTACGGTGTTGGGACGATAACAAGGTTTTGGGGTTTCGGAGGGATTACTCCGAACTGACAAAATGTTTCGACTCACAGGGTGAGTTCCGGATAGGTATTCATGACACCGATACAAAGTGTGAACATGAAAGCGACACGTCTTACGGTTAACGCGGATAAATTTGTCAAAGTTTGGCGGAAAAAGAATAATAATAAACAGAAGAAATACAGTAAGGTCTTTCCCTTTTGAAAAAGGAAAGACCTTAATTAACATACCGAAATTATCAGATAACAATGAAATGACAACAAATAAGAAGGAATTCACATAAATTTTCACTGTGTTATGGTAAACAAAACCATTTTGGATAGCGGCATATTTGTACAAATACAAATTTCGAAACTGTGCATTTAATCATTGTGAATTATCAAACAACATAGCTGATCGGAACAGAAGCGACGCTGTTTTGTTTCATCATAGTGAAATGAATAGTGTTACCATACCAAACAAAGCAAACAATCAGACGTGGATATTCATGTCAGATGAATCGAATATCCACACTAGGAAATACTTTATGAAAACGAAATGGAGAAATAATTTTGATTGGACATATAGCTACAGATCAGATTCAGATATATATCTTCCATACGGAGAATTCGCACAAAGGAGCGTACCAGCAGCAAAAACTTATTCTGATATATATATAGGGAAAAGACAAAAAATGTTGACTGGGTAGTAAGCAACTGTAATTCTGATTTTTTCAAGAAACAACTATGTAGCAGAGCTGAAGAAATACATCGATGTTGACGTATACGGAAAATGTGGCAAACCGTGTTCTACCTGGATGGATGACTCATGTTTCAAAAATTTAGGTGGTGATTATAAATTTTATTTAACTTTTGAAAATTCCCTGTGTGAAGACTACGTTACGGAAAAAGCATTTCGGTTGTATCAAGAGGACTTCAACCAATCTCCGGCGCAGAGATCATATCCGTTCCTTACGTGCTCCGCAATACTACACTTAATATGAGTGTAGTGTTACGTAGTATTGAACGGAACGGATATGTGATCTCTGCGCCGGAGATTGGACTTCAACCTAATTCCAGTTTACCAAGGAGCACCAAATGTAAAGGATATTTTGCCTGGTGGGACTTTTATACCAAACACTAGATTTCAAATCACCAAAGGCGCTGGTGGTATACTTGAAATCAGTTGCCGACAATGAAATTGTTTGTAGTAATTACCTAAAAGAGAAAGATAATTTCTGGGCAGCTCCGTATACACGACATGAGATTGTTGAATTTATATATTGTTCTGTGTGAGAAAAACTATACACGTGGTACCAAACAAGTTGGATAGCGAACAAAGAATGTCGGCATTAGATGTGTAATATTACAACGAAATCGACGTTTTTGGACTAAAAATGTGATTTATAATTTTGTAATATTGAAGGAAAAAACAATCTAAATTTACAGTATTCAACAAACCATTATTAACAAAGGATGTCATACGGCATTAGATGTATAATATAACAATGTTTTAGTTGTTTTGGACTAAAATGCGTTTTGAAATTTGCAAAATTGAAAACAATGGTTGAATTTACAGTATTTGACAAAACATTATTATGTACTATATGTTTGTTCCAATGCGATAATTATTAAAGCAAATTAAATCCATATTATAACTGACCTTGGCAGATGAATAGACCTTATTAACATTTTAATCATTACAATACTTTTACAAATTTAATTCGACACAAATTTGAAATAAAATAATTCTTACACCCCATTGCATAAGTTTGTTTCATATTTATCAAATCATTTTGACGTTGCATTCATGGTGATCAGGTCTTCAACAAATCCCGTCTTACAGTATCATCGTTGAAAGGACAGTAAGACGAGTCTCTGGCGTAAAATTATCTGGTTGCAGCAAGTTACGTTTTCCTGTTTGTAGTATTCTAATGAGTTGATTCAGTTTTTTATTCATAAATCTGAGCAATATGGAGATGTAACATTTTAACTGATTTCAGTGTGTCCAATGATTGAAAGAACCGTTTCACAAAGAAAACAAATTGAAAAAGCCTTGTATTGGTTCGTAATTTCCCTTTCTGACATTCGTGCGATCTCAGTAATACGGTATGTTCAATAACGACAAGTAAGTCAGCTGTTGTTTTTTTCGAAAGAGAAAGAAGTATGATAAGCACGAACGGTAGTTGTATGAGGATCAAACATGAAGTGGTAAAAAAAATTGTACAAAATGAGTGTTGCGTATTTAAAACCAGTCAGTTTAATATCAAACAGTTAGCGCGGGTTTGATAATAACATCGCGTACCGAACTCTTTTCTCTGTATGATTTATCTATCCTAACACTAGTTTGTGGTAACATCTACTTTTTCGCATACCATGTGTGTTTAAATTGCTCAGATTCGGATTATTTCCTCTTTGTCTTTGTCTTTGATATAAGTGATACGTAATAATGCTAGTAACTGTAAAGTTGCAAAACAATGGAAGACAAAATATTGATAAAAGGAGCAAAATCTCAAAGGAGAAAAAACTATTTATCTAATAGAGCCAGGAATGTATTGATGAAGCGATTGATTGATAGTGGGATGGAAGAATGGAGAGGTGTGGGTGGTAAAAGGACGAAATATAGGTAGGGGAATGGAGGCATGAATAAATGCAAGAATGAATTGAGGCAGAAATTAAGACAGGGATAAAGGGACGGAAGTATTGAGAACCGGATGTATAGATGGATTAAAGAAAGATGTATTGATATATAGAGGTAGGTATGAATAGTGGAGGGATGGATAAATCAATGATTGGATTAAATTAAGCTGCCATTAAACAGGTCTTATCTAGTTTTGACCTGTAAATGTCTAGTCTGGCCAAGATGACATATTCATCAGACCTTTTCTCATATATGAAACAATCATAAAATAGCAGATATAGGATTTATCTGATAAAGATAATGTTAAGTGCGTTCTGAGTAGGCATACAGACTGCTGAAGGTTTCATTTGTACCGGTTACGAGTTCATATATCTGTATATTAAATCAATAATGTTACATTTGCTCATAGTCATAATATTATCAGTACCAGTTTTACTGCACCAGGCGTGCATTTCCAAAATTCGCTCTTGACTGCTTCTTATAATTTTCTTGTTTGGGAAACTTTCCCAAAAACTTAAATGAGTGTGATGTTGTGTTTTAGAAAGTTTGTTGAGAGCATTGTTTATAGTTTATTAAAGAAAACTCAGCCGCAGAAGACTGCGTAACAGGAGCATATTATACACAATATAAATCACAACATATTTCATAATACATTCAGTATACATTTTTATATTATACATCTTCAGAAATAAATCTTTCTTTATTGCAATTTTAAATCAGACAAGCATCTTTTCTACCTTTTGAATAAAAATTGACAGCTTAGACAGCACATTATTATTACAATATTTAAGCATACCCAGTACTTTTTTAACATTCGGATATTTTGAATAATATAGAGGTATGAACTTCCCCCTTAAATCTTTAACTTCACAATTGGTACATATACATATATAGTGGTACACATCCCCAAGACCAGCTTTACAAAATGGACAAAGTCTCTCATTTCGTGGTACATTTCTCCATCTTCCTGTTTCAATGGGAAACTTTGTATTACATACCCTTAGTTTACATATATTAACTCTATGACCCCGCCTCAATTTTAACAGATATGGTTCTAAGCAAAACTCTTCTTTGAAGTGTAAATAAAATTCCCCCCTTGATGAGTTATTTATATCAGAGAACCATTTTTGAATAAACTGGTCCTGGAGACGCTACCTCACATTAGTTTTAATATAATTATAATCAACTTGCTCCGGAATATTATATACTTCACAAAAGCCACAGTCATTAAACACGGAATATACATAGTTAAACCATTTGAAATTATAACCTTCATGCTCATGCATGTACCAAAGTAACTTGTACAGTTTACCCGGTAATTTGTTATCGTTTGTTGCAAGCTTGTGCCAAAAACATACCATTTTTAACTTGATCTGCAGTTCAAGTGGAAATCTTCCAAGTTCTCCATACACCATAAAATTTGGCGTAGAGGATCACACCTCCAAAATGCGCTTACAAAACTGTAGATGTAATTTTTCAGTATTGTTTTTATTTTCAAACCCCCATATTTCCGAGGAATAGGTCAAAATAGGAACCACCAATGCATCAAATAATTTTAACTGTAAATCAGTCGGGAGTGAGATATTTTGTACCTTCTTGTATAGAGCATAAAGTGTTTTTTGAGCTTGGTCTACCAATTTTTTTTCGAACTTGAAAGAAGTTTCCCTTTGTAATTAAACAGCAGACCAAGATAAACATATGAGTCTTTAATTTCAATAATTTCATTACATAGTTTAAAAGTAACATTCTTATTAAACTTTCTCTTTGAAAAAATTACAATCTTAGTTTTTGATACATTCACAGTGAGTTTCCACTCAAAACAATATTGCTCAAAAACATTCAGAGCCTTTTGCAACCCTTCTGCCGACTCCGCAAAAATAATAGTGTCGTCGGCGTTCAGAAGAATAAATAACTTGATATACAAATCAAGATTCTCTGTAAATTTGTCATTCATAAATGTTAGACCTTCAACAGAGTTTTCATCCAGATATTCCTCCAAGTCATTCAGGTATAAGGCAAAGAGAAAAGGTGTCATTTTTTCTCCCTGTCTTACACCTACCTCACACGGGAAAAAATCTGTTTTTAGTTCTCCATTTTTAACACAAGACTTAATATCCGTATACATGCTCAATATAACTATAAACATTTTTCCACCAATGTTATATTTTAATAATTTTTGCCATAGTCCCACCCTCCACACTGTATCAAAAGCTTTTTTAAAATCTACAAAAGCGCAAAATAATTTCTTTCCCGAACTCAAATATAGTGAAATTAAAGCATGCATGATAAACATACTATCTTGCACAGAATACCCCTTACGAAAACCACCCTGGGCATCAGTTATAATCCCGATCTCGTCTGACAGAGCATTAAGTCTTGAATTAAGTATAGAGGTGAACACTTTTCCTAAATTCGATGTAAGACAAATAGCTCGGTAATTATCCAAATTATTTGGATCCCCCTTGTTTTTAAATAACGGCTTAATGATACCAATAAGCCATGATTTGGGAACGATTCCAGAATCAAACACTAAATTGAATAACTTAGTGTAAAAATGCAAAAATTGATTCACCGTGCTTTTTATATATTCGTTGACAATCCCATCTTCCCCTGGCGCTTTGCCATTACATAATTTTTTAACAGCTGACAATATTTCGTCCTCTGTAATTTCCTGATCTATAATTTCAATAACCCCCTGACTTTTTATACTATTAACTAAATCCTCAAAATCAATATCATTATCTGGAACATCGCTCTTATTTAATGACTTAAAATAATCATATAATTGATCAATAGTAATTTGGATATCTTTATCAGACCCCCCTCTATCCAATCTTTTCAAGATTTTCCAAAATTCACCAGAATCTTTTTTCTAAAGTTTACGCATGTCAGATTCTAGTGCATGTTAAAAACTCTCAAAACTTTTATTCATTTCGGCTCTGTAAACTTTCCCGCACTTTTTCATCTCATCTCGGTTCGCTTTATTTTTATTAAAACTGTAACGGTTTTTCACTTTATGGAAAAACTTTCGCTTATCTCTGCATTGTTTATTAAACCAAAGTTGGTTAGAAGAACCAGACAGATAGGTTCTTCCCTTTGGCTTAAAAACACGACTAGCAGTGCTCTTAAAAATATCACATATTTTGTCAACGACTGCATTGATTCGTTCTTTTGGATCGCTACTGTCCTCCGACAAAAGCAGTGATATCTCGTCTAGTTTTGTAACGTCACTGACGAGTGTCTCAATAAACCGGTTTTCCTTGTCTGGAACCCATCGCGCATGACCACGCTGACTACTACAATTATCATCGGAATGTGTAGTAAAAATGTTCACTGAAGCATGAAAACAAAAACATAGGCCACAATGGACATCAGAAAAAAGTGGATTGAATTCGAGAACATTGAATTCTTTTATCAGTGAAAAAATGTTGGAGGACAGTTATAAATAATCAATAAGAGATACACTATTACATGTAGTCAAGCCTATCATATATTCATTACCTGGTAACCTACTGTTACCAATATACAAATTGTTACGTTTACAAAAATCTATAAGTTAGTACCCATAGTTATTAGGCACACTGCCATCTTTTGAACATCGCTTTAAAGATACATTATTGTCACATAAATTTTGGTAATCGTACAAATATGACACAAAATCTTCAAAATCATCCAGTATATCAAAAAGACCGTCATCAGGGATGACAACATTATCTAACAATTTGGTTTTGACATTCAAATCACCAACAATTAGAGGTTGACCATCATACTTATTAACAAGTTCTATCATTTCAATTTCAACCTCTATGAACGCCTCATTGCTTGTATACTTAGTATTTTCAGGTGGAAGATACATACAACCCATTAACAAGTTTTTATAAAAAATCAACTAACCCCTTTTCCAATACTACCCACTGTACAAATTCAGAATTAGATTTTGGAAATTTCAAAAACTTTTCTAGATTACTCTTAAAACAAATAATTATACCACCCGACTTCTTTTTAAATTTTGTTCTATGCTTAGCAAAATACTTATACCCATCAGGCATCCCTAGAATGTCAAATTCATCAGTCTTTGATTCCAAAAATATAAGTATATCATACATCAGCATCAGTTCCTGAAATTCAGGAGACTTAAGCTTTGATCTCAACCCACATACATTTAGGCAAATACATTTCAGAGTATTATTTGAAAAACAATTTTTCTCAGTACTCAACAGATCACTCCTGTTACGGAGTCCATCCTAGATACTTTTGTGATGTTTACCTTGCTTTTCAGTAGATGAAGGGGTAGTATTTGAACTCAGATTGCGTTTTCGCAGAGCTGGTGTGTGAACAATTGCCTCAACTACATAAGTATTACCAAAAAATGAGGACAATTCAACAATGTATTTATCTACCCCTTTATCACTGATATGTACGCCGCTAGGGTCATTAATGTCATAAAGTGGCCTCACAGCATTACCATTTTGACAAAATATATTAAAAGTGTCAATCAGAGATACAGAACTATCCTTAGCAAGACAATTGTTTACAGATTGTGTTGTTTCATTCAATTTTAGAATGCTCTGTCCTTTGCCTTTTCGAGGAATGATAGTGCAGAGACCAATTTTGGCATTTGGAAATCTTGATTTCACACAGTTAACAGCACTCGTAGCGTTTACATTCACTTCCTCTGGGTCACTTCTATTACGAGTGATATCATTAGTCCCGAGACAAATGACCACCTTTTCGACAATTGCATCTGTGTCATCCATGATGGACAGAGTATGATTAAGAAGTTCATCTATATTCTCAAAGGAGGCACCAGACACAGACGCATTAATAACATCAGGGCTAAAATCTCCCAACCGTTTACCATTTGATGCTCCAAGTATTAAAGTTTTTGATTTTGGAATCACATGTGTGTCTTCTATACCTGTGTCACACGGTGTTATGGATTCGTCAAAGCTTTGTGACTGACCACGTCTCCCCTCAATGATTTCGTCTGCGTATTCTCCCATTTCTCGCCTTGTTTCGTCATCCTGATATTTTTCACAGTCCCGCTTTATATGCCCCATTAACAACATGTTATCAATATGTTGATATGCTAATTGCATCATTTTACAGACCAAATACGATATCGATATATTCATATTCTGGTGTCACAAAATTGAGAATGAACATGGGGAAAGTGTCAAAGAGACAACGACCATAGAACAGACAACAGCAGAAGGTCACCAATAGATCTTTAATGCAGCGAGATATTCCCGCACCCGGAACCGTCCTTTGGCTGGCCCCTAAACGTATATATATAAATATATACAAAGACTGCCATTTCTAGATATTTTAATATTAAAGAATGGAACAACCTTAACCACAGATATATATTATAAGAAGACGGACACCCACCAATACCTGAATTTTCATTCATGCCATCCTTCACATACGAAAAGAAACATCCCGTTTTGTCTAGCACGACGTGTATGTACAATTGTGAGTGATGATTTCACGAAGGAATTACGTTTGAATGAACTGAAGGTGTTTTTGAAAGAACAAAACTATCCAACCCCACTAATAGAAAAGGGAATAGAAAAGGCAAAAGCTATACCAATGACGGAACTCAGGTCCACAGCACGCAAAGAGAGTAATACAGAACTTATCCCGTTTGTTAGCACTCATAACCCGTACAATCCTGACATATTCAACGTCATAAAAGCAAATTTGCCAGTTTTACAAAAAACGAAAAAATTAAAAAAGCTTTTCCCTACAGAAAAATTCCTGAAAAGTAAAAGACAGCCTTTAAATCTTAAAAAGATTTTAACAAGGGCTAAGTTTTATGACCCAAATGGAATACAATACAACGTTTCAAAATGTAATGACCCTAGATGTGGTCTTTGTGAATACATGGCAACCGGCCCGCAAATAACATTGAAAAACGGCCAAACCATTATTCCAAATGCAGACATGAATTGCAAAACGGTAAACCTTATTTACTGTATTGTATGCAGCACTTGCAAGGAATGGTACATCGGACAGACTGGTAACTCAATTTGTCAAAGAGTTCGTGTTCACAGACAACAGATACGAGATCCATCCACACGAATGCAAGATGTGAGCGAACATTTCGAAACGTGCAGTAGTGGAAAATTTACCGTATATCCGTTCTATAAAATGAACGAATCGAACAAATATAAAAGACTGGCAGAGGAAGCACACTTTATAAAGGACTTTCAGCCAAAATTAAACGGATCTACTTAAACACGTTTGATTTATCTCCCCTTATCGTTATTGTAACGTAATAAACGTTACCAACGGCAGTGTCGTCAAGGACATTGTTAAAACGTCGCCTGAAGATTGCCAGAAGGCATGAAAGCGCTAGTGACAATATTTTAACGAACTGTTATTATTTGATGTGAAATGTAGTTTGCAAATTTAAAAATATTATTATATACATTCTGTACACCGTGTTTATTTACTTTTGCTATATATAAATATATATATATAAATATATATAATAAATGTTCTTGGGTATAGAAATATATATAGATTACTAATAAATCCATCATTTCCGGTATGAATAGTTTTAATTTACTAACACTTTCATGTTTTAATTAACAATCTTCAGATGAAACTATACATGATTAACGTAACTATGTAACGGTAAGTATATAACGTCATAGTTGTCGTTGATTATATATAAAGGGAGATAAATCGTATTATTATTAGGTATGTCCATTCCAAAGGGGAAGCAATAGTAATAATGGATTCAGACTACTGTAGATTTAAAGTTGAAGAACAACTTAATGATTCAACATTTTACTCGGAAATTCCTGACAATATAGACCATCTAGTCAAGAGAAGAATGAATACCGTACTGAACAAAAACACAACGGCAACTACGGAAAAGAAGTATGATTATTGAAAAATTTCGAAAGGAAAACGAGTAATTTTTATGGCCTTTCAAAAATTCATAAATCAAAGGAAATACAATCGACCTTAATTCTACAAACAAAACGAATACAGAAAAGTACAAAAACCGTCGGATCTTAAACTTAGACCCATCATTGCAGGTCCAGCGTGCCCCCCCCCCCCCCCACAGACTAAGCAATATTTAGACATAGTTTTAAAACCTTTTTGTAAATATGTACCGAGCTATATAAAAAAAAGGGAGACGAAAGATACCAAAGGGACAGTCAAACTCATAGATATAAAACAAACTGACAACGCCATGTCTAAAAATGAAAAAGACAAACAAACAACAGCACACATGACACAACATAGAAAATTAAAGAATAAACAAAACGAACCCCACCAAAACACTAAGGGTGATCTCAGGTGATCCGTCATGTTGCTTATGTGATAACAAATCCGGTAAATAGTCTAATTCGCATTCATGAAAAGGAAGGGGATTGTAGTTACGACGAAAGGAACATATCCGATATCATTTGTGAAACGGTTTCCATAACGGTGAATCAACTCGTGATGGCGTCCGTAAAATTTACGAAGGGATGATTTCAACTTCACCATTTGAACTCTTTGTTTCATAGCTTCCTTGTGAGCAGCAACCCTCTATCAAGAAAATCATGACAGGAAATGCAAGCACGGGAATATCGTATCAATTGGAAGATATATACCCCGTATGCAGGTGCTGCTGGAATGTTGCTACTAAAAATTGGAAAGTTCACAATTGGAAACCTGAAATCATCTCTTTTGTCATAAAGATAAGTGTTCATGTAAAGCTAAAATCATCTCTTTTGTCGTAAAGATAAGTGTTCATGTAAAGGGATCGGCAAACCAGTTGAAGTATTAGGATTTTAAAACAATACTTCTTAAAGGTCAACACAGTCTACAACAATTAAAGATTTATGATTCGAACTACCGCCTATATATTTCAATTGATATACGGATTTATTGTTAGTTACGGTGATGATTGTGTTAATTACCATTTAGTCTGTAGATATGGCATATATTTTGACTTTTATTAACCATAACGACCTGATAGTTTCATAGTTAATATATATCTACAATCGATTAAGTTAGAAAAATTGGTTTGAAAATTTTATAATGACGAGTCACTAATGTTCAATGTCGGATGGCAAACATTGCAAGTTTACAATAATGTTAGACAGAAAGTGTTATAAGAAAGTTTTACTATACCATATCCACACTTAGATGTCAATGTGACACAAGATTACCGTCCAGATAATAATAGATTATCGTTGGTCATCTCAACGAGATTGATCTTCTCGCTTGAGCCGGTACATCAAAAGTGAGAAAAGCGATCAATATCAGATAACCAATGATAATATGATTATCGCTATTTTACCTATGAAGAAGTTCTTAATTTCATTGACAACGCACGTGCTCCCCTTGTTTCTAGGGATAATTTTTCAGATCACTCGACTCCGCTGAGAAAGGCAATGATAATTTCGTAACATAGTGATCGCGATATTTAACACTACATTGACACATTATGAAAGTTGCTAACTAACAGTATGTATTTTAGTTAAAATATGCGCATGTCTAGTGCAGAAGCAGAAACTTATTAATATTATTACTGGATTTGTTATGTCATAAGCAACACGACGGGTGCCACATGTGTAGCAGGATATGCTTACCCTTCCGGAGCACCTGATATCACCCTTAGTTTTTGGTGGGGTTTGTGTTGCTTATTTTTTAGTTTTCTATGTTGCGGTATGTGTACTATTCTTTTTCCTTTTTAGTCATGGCGTTGTCAGTCTATTGTCGATTAATGAGTTTGACTGTCCCTTTGGTATCTTTCGTCCCTCTTTTAAACTGAACGAATACAATTAATCTATGACACAATGCATATACAAAATTGATAAAACATGGGAGTTAGATGTAAAACAATATCGGAAAGACAACCATCAGGTCGTGTTTCCTGGTGGTGTTCGATCTTATTTAGAATTTCACGAGTTTGCCATGTTTGATATTGCTTAGCTAATGTACAATAGGTAATACAATCAATAAAATGATAATAAACATACTAACCGAGGGTTTCTTTTTAATCAACACATTATTATAAATGAGTCAATTTATAAACTACACATGGATTATTACACCTGTTACGTAGTTTCAACATTGTAACTTTCATTGATTTGTTTTTCTCTGATAGTTTCTGTCTAAATTACATGTTGTATACATTTTTGATGATATACACACATCATAAAAATCATTAAACTACCGGCATTTATTTGCTTACAAATACAAGAATAATTTAAAGGATTACCTTGAAAACATCATGGTAGTTGGGAATTAAATTTTTATTTTTGGTTTTGAATATATAATGTTTTTGTTTTGCAACAGTACTTTTAAGACAACTGTCTTATTTTGATGTGTTCGTTAATTGATATGACCAAGTTTTTATTTGGATTTATGTTGCTCAATCTTCAGCTGTCTATGCTGTGTTTTGCATTCTGCTGTTTGTCTTTTCTTATTTTAGCAATTGCGAATTCATGTTTATTTTCGATTTATAAGTTTGAATATCCTATTTGGAATTCTTACCTTCATTAATTTAGGAAGATATGTATGATCGGAGAAATACTTTTCCTCTTTGCAAAAGAGTATTCAATATATAAAGGACTTTTCATGTAATGATACTGTTATGTAAATATATGCATTAACACAAATGTCATACACACATATTAGCAAATTAGTATTGTCTTACAAATACTATAAAATTGAGAATGGAAATTGGGAATGTGCCAAAGAGACAACAACTCGACCATAGAGCAAACAACAGCAGAAGGTCACCAATAGGTCTTCAATGCAACGAGAAATTCCTGCACACAGAGGCGTCCTTCAGATGGCCCTAAACAAATATTTACTAGTTTATTGATAATGAACGCCATACTAAACTCCAAATTGTACACAAAAAACTTAAAGTTAAAATAATACAAGACTAACAAAGGCCAGAGGCTCCTGACTTTGGACAGGCGCAAAAATGCGGCGGGGTTAAACATGTTTGTGAGATCTCAACCCTCCCCCTATACCTCTAGCTAATGCAGAGAGGTAAACGCATAACAATACGCACATTAAAATTCAATTCAAGAGAAGTCCGAGTCTGATGTCAGAAGATTTAACCAAAGTAAATAAACAAAATGACAATAATACATAAATATAGCAGTTAACTGACATACCAGCTCCAGATAGGGTTACAGACTTCATTTTTACGGTTAACATAATTCCAAGTGGTGGCTTTCTGAAGAAAAAAAACAATACAACGTCAAAATAATCGTAACGGGATCGTGTTGCAGGCCGCACAACATTTTTTTTCTCAATAAACAGGTAAATTACTTATTAGACAAAAAACAACGTCGGTGTTTGATTATTTTATATTATCAAATTCATGTATCAACAACATATAGCTTTTTAAGAAAAATCCATAGAGTAGTATTACAGATTGTACGATTTTAAGACAAACTTGGAAGGGTTTTCGCCGATTTTATGTGCTTTCTATACAAACATTCAACTATATTAAGAGAAATCTATCTGTTATATTTCAAATGTCCTGTACAAAATCATGAAAATGGCAGTTGTTATCTTAAAGTTCGTTTCTGAGTGTGTTGCACTGTCGTTTTGTATTTTTGTTTTCCTTTAAAATGTGTGTGTTTCTCTAAGTTTTAGTTTGTAACCCGAGTTTATTCTCTCTCAATTTATTGATGACTTTCGAATAGCGGTATACTACTGTTACCATTATTCGTCAGATAATAGAAGATATACATGCATTATTTTTTGACATTCAGTTGTAGTTTAACGAGCCAAGGTTTCATGCCATTTCTGCGACATTTACTGTTCCTTTAACTTGAGCCAATCTCAGACCATACGATGATTCCTGATATGTATTGGTAACAAACTACACAAAAACCTGTAAAATATTGTTTCATCTCGGTCTCTGTTGAGTGATTTATTCGACCGTCACTGATTAGTCTTGTAGTCTTGATACAAATCAGAATTAAGAAACTGAATGGGTCCATCAATGCCCATGCTACGTCAATCTTTAAAGACCCAAATGTTGCAAAAGACCTATCCGACCTCCATGACAAATATGTTGTTGTCCCCACAGATAAAACCCAAAATAACATCGTTTTTGTGTGTAAAAGTCATTACATTAACTGCTTGATAAACGAATTAGGTATTGACAATTCACTTGGAAACTCAACATATACCCTCACGACACTTACCAAAGAAGAAATCCTGGATAATCATAGGTCTGTTCTATGTTCCTTTGGAATTTCAACCAAAGATGAAGAACTGGATCTTCCATCACTGTATTGGATACCTAAACTACATAAGTGTCCTTACAAACAACGGTATATTGCTGGGTCTTCCAAGTGCTCCACGAAACCTATTTCTAAATTATTAACATCTATTTTATCAGCAATCAAAGACGGGCTTCAAAGTTATTGTGAAACTGCCTATTCTAGAGGTGGCGTGAATCAGATGTGGATACTTAAAATTTCCAAAGATCTTTTAGAGTACATACAATCTAACTCTCTTTCATCTTGTAACAGTATTAAAACATTTGACTTTTCTACTCTTTACACAAGTATTCCACATTCCAAACTAAAAGACAAATTGAAAGAGTTGGTATTGCTTTGCTTCATAAAAAAGAATGGCCAACGTCGATACAAGTATCTTGTCTTAGGTAGGGATAAATCCTACTTTGTAAAGGATCACTCTGATTCAAACAAAAAATTCTCTGAAACTGATGTTATCAAGATGCTTGATTTCTTGATTGACAACATATTTGTTACGTTCGGAGGACGTGTTTTTCAACAGACTGTCGGCATTCCAATGGGAACAAACTGTGCCCCTCTACTTGCCGACTTGTTTCTTTATTATTATGAGGCTGACTTCATGCAGGAACTTCTTAGGAAGAAAGATAAGAAGTTAGCAATAGCCTTTAACTCTACTTTCCGCTATATAGATGATGTTCTTTCACTAAACAATTCAAAATTTGGTGACTATGTGGAACGCATCTATCCCATCGAACTAGAGATAAAGGATACTACAGATACAGTTAAGTCGGCTACATATCTTGACTTACATCTAGAAATTGACAATGAGGGTCGGTTGAAAACAAAACTTTACGACAAAAGAGATGATTTCAGCTTTCCAATTGTGAACTTTCCATTTCTAAGTAGCAACATTCCAGCAGAACCTGCATACGGGGTATAAATATCCCAATTGGTACGATATTCCCGTGCTTGCATTTCCTATCATGATTTTCTTGGTTGCTGCTCACAAGAAAGCTATTAAACCAAGAGTTCCAAATGATGAAGTTGAAATCATCCCTTCGTAATTTTTTTACGGACGCCATCACGAGTTGGTTGACCGTTATGGAATAACCGTTTCACAAATGATATCGGATATGTTCCTTACGTTGTAACTACAATTCCCTTCCCTTTCATGAATGTGACCTACCGAATTAGACTATTTACCGGATTAAAATTTTGTAATCACATAAGCAGCACGACGGGTGCCACATGTGGAGCAGGATCTGCTTACCCTTCCGGAGCACCTGAGATCACCCCTAGTTTTTGGTGGGGTTCGTGTTGTTTATTCTTTAGTTTTCTATGTTGTGTCATGTTTACTATTGTTTTTCTGTTTGTCTTTTTCATTTTTATCCATGGCGTTGTCAGTTTGTTTTAGATTTATGAGTTTGACTGCCCCTTTGGTATTTTTCATCCCTCTTTTATAGACGTTACGCATAAATAGTCTGGCATAAATATAAAATTTCAATCCTCGTATCTATGATGATATAAAAAAGAAGATATGGTATGATTGCCAATAAGACAACGGTCCACAAGAGAGCAAAATGACATATACGTTAACAACTACAGGTCACATTACGGCCTTCAACAATGGTCAAAGCCTATACCGCATAGTCAGCTATAAAAGGCCCCGAAATGACAATGAAAAACAGTTCAAACGAGAAAACTAACGGCCTTATTTATATTAAAAAAAATAAACGAAAAACAAATATGTAACACATAAACAAACAACAACCACTGAATTACAGGCTCTTGACTTGGGACAGGCACATACACAAATAATGTAGCGGGATCCCAACTCTCCCCTACCTTGGACAGTGTATAAAAGTACAACATAAGAACGAACTATAAAAATCAGTTGAAAAAGGCTTAACTCATTAGATGGACAAAAACATAAGTAGACGTGGCCGGGTACTTGTACATCCCGACAACAAAAAATCAATAGAACAGATCTGAGTTTATTGACTACTAATATGTCGGGGCTTTTAACGATTTCCTTAACTAATATCAAATAATTTATCGTGTTTTTTTCAATTTAGCTTAAACATTAACTATAAATCAACACAGTTTTAACAACTGTCCGTTCCTAGATATAGATATTTCAGTATAAAACCAGAAACCTTTAATCTTTACTACAAAATATTTCTTTCCCTATTGTTAATTTTCCCTTTTTGCACGGTGGTGTTCTTTTGGTATTGTCATACGGTGTTTATATATTCCAACTCCTTCATTATGCTCGTATCTGTAGTAGGCTAGGTATTGGTCCTTTTTAATGATATTGTTTTGTAATTTATTTTAGATCCATATGTGACAGTTGAATAAACTATTATTTATCTTATTTATGTACTCCCATCAAGGTGGGGTTCGCGTTGCTAGTATATTTAGTTTGAATATCCTTTTGGTGTATGTTAACTCTCTATTGAATATGTCATGATAGTTACTTTTATAAAGAGACGTCCATCCAGTAGCAAAAAAAAAAGAAAAAAGACCAGTACATAATATATAGGCAGGGTAGACAGGACGACAAACATGACCCTTACCCTAACCCTAACACATCAGACATGAGAGGAAAACAACGAACAACAGAAGGTCAACAAAAAATAACAACAACAAAACCTTTAACATTGCTTCTAACCAAAACACCATATTTTCTTGTTGACCTTTTTTGCACGTTGACCCCTTGTTTCTTTAAGTGACAATGAACGCAAATATTAAGTTATATAATTTTTCATGAAAACAAGAAATTGTAAAGCCGTAAAACGCCTGTTTGATAAAATATTTTAGGGACATGTTTTTTCTATGTTCTTGCTACTTCGTACCTATTTTACATGTGTACTCTTAGTTTGACATTCGTCTGTGTCTATTTCAGAGCAACCCTATCCATTTCATATAGAGGTGGGTCAGTACGCATAGTCATCGATTTTCTTGAGACAACTCTCACCAGACACCAAATATTTTTTTAGACAGGTCCTTTGAATTTAAAAGAACAAGAGGAAAGGAAAAGATAACAAAAGTTGTTGATACTTATAGATTATCGTTGATCATCTCAACGAAATTGATTTTCTCGCTTGAGCTGGTACAGCGAAAGTGAGAAAAGCAATCGAGTTGAGATGACCAATGATAATCTATTTATCGCTATTTTACCTATGACGACGTTGTCAATTTCATGTCAATTTCGTTAGCAACGCCACGCCACGTGACCTCCTTAGTTTCTAGCGATAATTTTTCCATCTCAAGCGAGGAGCATGATATGAAAATTATCACAAAAAAAGATCAAAGGAAAATGCACAAAATAGCGATAAATTGTATTTCTTAACAAATTACTTAAAATAATATAGTTCTCATATTTTCCTTTATGATATCATTTCTGAAAAATGTACTTTATCCAGGAAATCATTCTAATTTAAAAACCTATATATTAACCCACCAATAATATTACTATGATTTAACAACGGTTGTGACAAGATGTTACTTGTGGCTTTGGACAGAGTTTCACACAGTGAGGTCCGTGATAAAATTAGATTTTACCAAACAGAGTTAAAATCATTTTTATTTTTGTTGAATGCTGATTTTGATAAATATTGAATAGTTGTTTTTTATCGTTTATTTCATTATGACCTGCAAAAAACTACTCCCAGGAAGAATAGTTTTAGCGTCTAAAACTTTTTCTACCTATGACAGCTAAAGTGATTGTATAAAGGAATCAATATGTGGCTTTATAATACACCATCCTCACCATTTGAAATAAGTATTTTTCCTGTAATTTTGTTACCTTTTTTTACCACACAAACCTGTATAACATAGTTTGTATCTGCTTTCATATATCTGGGGATGGATCTAGAGAAACAGTAAAACATAAAAGTAAAATTCGTAGGGCCAGATTTTTTGTTTTTGTCCAAATATAGCAATATTTCTAAATATTTGGTTGAATACGTTTAATATTCTATTTTGTCGTGTTATCTCATGGAAGATTCATACAGTAGATACGCCATGGCAATCATGTCTATACTACTTTATGGTTATGTTCCCGGTTAATAAACAGGAATTGACAATTTGGAATGTGTATATAATCAAAAGCTGAGAGGTATAACTCATCTTACTTATTCAACATTATAGGACCTACTTATCTTATCGTAAAAATAGTCAACCTTGCATAAACTATATATAATCACGTAAATTATACATATTTGTATATCATCTTATTTTACATTATCATTCAATCAATTGTTTTACATATTAAATCAAAAAGATAGGAATTAAATGTTGATAATTTTATATCAGATACATATTGAAGTATCGATCAATATTTTTATCAGTAAAACCTCGTATGATCGATAAATTGTATCTAATTGTTACAGGATCCGACACCATTTGAGTATACATGAATAAATAAGGTATGTATACTATCTTTTGAAAGAAAATCATAAGTTCATGAACATCTATGTTTTTACCTTGAATTGAAACACGAATAGGATGATTACGAAGAGCTTACAAACATACGCAGATGGACACACACACACAGGAAGTTGTTCGTCATAAATTCACATAACTATACATTTTAATGTATTAAAATAAACATAAACACAAACATGACAAATGCTCAAGTCCAACGCTTTTATCCTTTATCTTAATATCAAAGACGTGGTTACGTGATGCTATGACGTCACGTGATCATATTGTTTCACTGCTTTTATCCTACTTATTGTTCTGGTGTTTCCGGTTTTTCGTAAAACAAATCAGTTCTTCCATGGTTTGAACAATTTTATAAAATAAACTTTCCGTTTGAATGGTTTTACACTAGTAATTTTGGGGCCCTTTATAGCTTGTTGTTCGGTGTGAGTCAAGGCTCCGTGTTGAAGGCCGTACCTTGACCTATAATGGTTTACTTTTATGAATTGTTATATGGATAGAGTGTTGTCTCATTTGAACTCATACCACATCTTCCTTGATCTATTTATCTACAAGAACAACAATGCCATAGCGAAATAAAAAAAACCCGCCAAAACATTACTAATAACAACACTCCGTCTTGGCAAGATAGATGTACGTCTGTTCTAGGCCGATCAACAAATACTTGCTTCCAATTCTTGGTGCAATTGCTTCCTTTTGAGCAGCAACTCATTTTAAGGAAATCAATTGGGAAATACGTACTCCGTATATAGGCGCTGCTGGAATGTTGCTAAATGGAAAATGAACAAAAGGGAAACAAAATCATCTCTTTTGTCTTAAATTTTTGTTTTCAACCGACCCTAATTTTTAATTTCTACATGTATTCAAATTGAGAATGAACATGAGGAATGTGTCAAAGAGACACCAGCCCAATCAAAGGGCATAAAACAGCCCATGGTCAACAATTGGTCTTCAACACAGCGACGAAATTCCGCAATCGTATGCGTGTTCTGCTGACCCCTAAACAGAATAGTTCTTAGTTCATGTATGAAGTCAGCCGTACAAGAAATAAAGGAGCAAATCTGCAAGAAAAGGGGCACAATTGATTCTTATGGGAGTGTCGATAGTTTGTTGCAAAAAAACGTCCTCCAAACGTAACAAATATGTTGCATATCAATAGGTCGTTAGATACTTAAGTGAATATTGTGATAATTTTGTTTAATATACTGTAAATTCAGAAATTATTGCGATTTTTTTTATTTTTGATAATAATGCGAATGTGTGAAGATCACAATAATAAAAACTCATGATACATTTGTTGTAATGTAGATATTTTTGAAATTGCAATAATTACTATCGCATTGGTGTCCATTTTTCAATAATCGCAATAATAAATGCACGCAATTATTTCTGAATTTTCAGTAGTTTCACGTCGAATAATTGAAGAGTTTCAACGTTATGTAACATATGTTGATTTGTTTTGTAGATGCGGCAAAGGATATTAAAATTAGTTTTTCTACTTCTAGTTCTTATAATCTATGCAGACTATTGAAGGTACGCGAATGATACAACTTCAAATCCAATGAATCCATTTGACTGTCCCTTTGGTATCTTTCGTCCCTCTTCTATAAAAGTAAAACATACGACGCTTATGAAAGACATGCAAAATCAATGATGGATTTCCTACAAACGTGTGGCATAAATGATGGACCAACTGTCAAGAGGACAATTTGGTCATTACCAAATATAAAGGGTATAAATCCCTTAAACAACCAGGTAGCTAAAGGTCTGTGTGTTAAGACAATAAAAGAGCATATTTTTTCCGTTAACATTAAAAGAAATACTAAATATAGAAGAATGCCAAAAAATATCATGAAAATCCAGAAAAATAAAAAAAAAAACTACAGTTTTTATCCCTTTTATGATCTTAAATGTGGAGTTTTTTTCCTAAACATCAATAGAAATCCAGAAACCATTATGCAAGAAATTGGCGGTTATATTAGTAATCAAGCGAAGAAACTTGCAAAACAGAACGTTCAAACATATGCAGTTGTTGGACCGATTAAAAAGTGTTATGACCAACTAACATTTGAAGGAAAAGCTATTTTTCACTTTTTTAATTTTGGTTTAGAAAAAGAATACAACAAAGTAGCAATTAATGTCAATGACATCCAAAGCTCACTGTTCAATCTCATCAAAAATGCACCATCAAAAATTATTGATGTATTTAATGCCATTGATTTTTCTGTATATTTGAGTGATGAATGCGTTGATGTTCGTTTGTTGAGTATAAATTGCGAAGGCTGCGAATTTGAAGTCATAGGGGAATAAGCAAAGACAAGCCCGATAGAAAAAATTGTGAACATACCATTTTCAGCCGTATTACGTATATGCAAATGTAAGTAATTACTATAATAGCAATTGTAGACATTGTCGTCTGGATGAATTGTTGTCAAGAACTCATGAATTATTATACCGATTTGATGTTATCTGGGAAATGTGCAGAAGAAAGTTAGGGATCATCTGATTGAAATTTGATATATATTAGTTTTAATGTGTAATGATAAAGATTGTAGAGACAGTATGTTCCATAATATTACAATAGAATAGATTAAAAATAAATCTGCGCTTTCTGGCATGATTTTTCCTTTAATCAATGAACGTGTGTAAGGTAATGATTCTTTCATAAATATAATGATTCTTTCATAAACATAATGATTCTTGCATAAATATGATGACTGCTGTACCCATATTTTGACTATTTTATTTATAATGTCTGTTTAGTTCACGCGTCATTGTAAATATAACGGAATTTGATGAGACTGTCGTACAAAGTGAGAGGTTTAGCGCTATAAAACCAGGTTAAATTCACCATTTTCTACCTTTGAAAATGCCTGTACCAAGTCAGGAATATTACAGTTGTTGTCCATTCGTTTTTTATGTGTTTTGTTATTTGATTTTGCCATGTGACTACGGACTTTCCGATTTGATTTTCAATATGAGTTCAGTATTTTTGTGATTTTGCTTTTTACCCATTTTTAAAAGTTGTTGCGCATTCGTTTAATTCAAATGTGAAATGTGTTAAGACAATAACAATCAAAACCAAGGAGTAAACAAAGACTCACAAAACCAAGGGACATTTACAGTAAAATCAGATCTCCGGAAGGGTTAGCATTTCCTGCACCGTATAATGCACCCGCCGTGTTATTTCTTTGTTCAGTTCGGTAATGATGGAATGTAATTATGACTGAGGAAGAATATCAGATATGATTTATAACACACTTATACTTACACTTATACTTTATAACTCATACTTACCACGCTGATATATATATACTGTGGTCGAAATAGAGTTATAAAAACTTGTTATTTTCAACTCTTTATTATTTCCTTTCAGTTCACAACTTATGTCAAAAACTTTTGTTGAATAGTCATAAATCGAATAACCGAAAAACAAATCAGGGTCCAGGAACTTAAACTAAGGGAAACAACGGAAGAACAGAAAAACTAAAATGCTTAAAAAAAAACACGCCAACACACATTGAAAAGAACTATTATATTATATAACAACTGCCATATTTCTGACATTGTACAGGACATTTTAAGAAACAAAATGGTTGATTGGCCTTTGTTTCATTGCTAGCCACAACTCCCGCTTTTATGACAATTTTAATGTTGAAAACAACGCTACAATGACCACATTACGTGACAGGAATACAGAACAAACAAACACAAGAACATCAAAGACATATATATACATAACTAAATAATATACAGAACCTTACAAAATGTATAGCACATAATAACAAGTGAATCTACAAAAGCTAATTCATGTGCACGATGTATTTGCATTGTCGAAGTTTTATATTAAAGGTTAACGTAATAATGAAACTATCAAGGAGTCCAATTTGAATTGAGCATAGAAGATAATGTACAAAGTAGAGGTGAAGGTAAAAAGTTGACAATCCCGGTAAATCAAAAATGTATATAATGCATATTCCGAACTTGACAAAATAGGTTCAAAAGATCTTTTAAAAATTACATGATACTGTATATGTCCGGGGGTTATTTATAAACATCCATTTGATCATTCCGTCGAAAATCGTATTATGAATCTCTAAGGCAAACATGACGAACTACGATGAAATGTTATGCAACACAATTTTAATACGTATAGAGAGCCTAGAGATTACAATAAAAAAGAAACATAGCAAATTAAAAAAAAGGTTGTGTCGATTCCATTTAATTATTTCTCTCCATTTTATATGTTGCAATGGCCCACCCTTTTTATTGACCTTCCAGATTTGTCATAAAAATCCGTTCTCTACATATACGTCAGTGGGACAAAAGGAAGCGTCTAAATTAGAATTACGTTCTCAGTAATACGGTTCACTGAACGACGTTGTCAACACGAAAGGGTGACCATTTTTTTAATATAATCCACGCTGTAAAGTTGCATTAATGAAAACGTGACATTCTTGGCCAAAAACATTAACAATTTAATTTAGTAATTAAGCTCTAGTTATTTTCAAATAATTGTGATACATATAAACGAAAAAAACAAATATGTAACACATAAACAACGACAACCACTGAATTGCAGGCTCCTGACTTGGGACAGGCACTTTCATACAGTATGTGGCGGGGTTAAACATGTGAACGGTTAAACATATGCTCTTTTTAAAATGTTTTTTTTTTTAATTGTATCGATGATCCGTACTTGAATTGATATGATATCTGATTAAATCAAGTTTTGACCTCACTGGATGTCGGTTTAAATAAAGGCAACAGTAGTATACCGATGTTCAAAACTCATAAATCGATAGAAAAAAATAAATCCCGGTCACAAACAAAAACCGAGGGAAACGCATTAAATATAAAGGAGAATGACGACACAACATTAAAATGTAACACACACAGAAACGAACTAAGCATTAGACAAAATCCGATGAGAATAACAAATATAACATCAAAACTAAATACATGAATTTGGGATAGAAAAGTACCGTGACACGTGTTATAATAATGTGAATTCAAACTCAAATATAAGAGGAAACAAACGACACAAAAGAAACACAACGTTAAAATATAACATGCACAGATAAATATGTTGAAAAAAAGTTATTTATAGTTTTTAGTTTGAACAAATGTTACGGTACATGTTGATTTACATATAAAATGCAAGAAAAGGCACCAACATGACAGTACCTATGTTTGTCTGTTTGTCAGTACTTTCATATGTCTTTTCTAGTGTATACAAAGAAGTCACTGTTGATAAAGCTCTTGATCAAATTAAATTACTCGTTCAAGGAAACATCCTTAATGTTCCAATGTACTGCCTTTTGTTCATGCATTCATGCATTCCTTCGAAAATGGTCTCGTTGTGGATACCACGAACGTCTTCCTATCTGCACACTTTGTGACTACGCATTAGAATCTGCTACTCCTTCTAGATCACAACTCATCGTTTTAGAAAACTTTTAAAACATATTTAACACATAATGCCGTTAACGGTATGTTGTTCGGTTATTTTCTTAAATGCTTTCACAATTCTAATGTCGTAAAACGTTTTTATGATATGAAAAACGAATATGAAAATCGTTTCGGTTTGTTTAAGGTTTCAAACAATCAATAGTTGGGGCTATTCGCAAACTCAATAAATAATAGTCAAAGTGGATATAAGAACATTTAGGTCACTGTCCGACCTTAATATGTGCAAAGTCCATTCTGTATAATTAGCTGATACAGAATATTGATGATCTAAAATGACAAAAGAATTCCTAACGCAAAAAACAACGGAATGATTTATTTAAAAACTTTATGAACAAAAACATTTATAAAAGCTATAAACCAATGACAGGAGTGTCCCTAATGTACAGTAACGGCAAATCTGATGCTTTTATAAAACTGTTTATATTCATTTATTATTGTTCCGACTTTTCAAAAGTATGTGGGAAAACATTTAGCATTTATTACGGGCATGACTGCATTATGTCTACAAAAGAATACCTAAAGAGACCAAATTAATTAGTGATAGTGAATGACGGGCATTACGTCTACAGAAGACTCATCAGTGGCACTTGATTAAAACAAGTCAAAAGGCAAAGATAATTTAGACCTAAAAAGTCCGAAAAATCTTACCTAATACATCATGCATATTTCCTTGAATAAAGCATCTTTAGTATTTCAGAATTCTGATTTCTAAAACATAGTATTAGTAATAAATAATGTCAGATGTGCTAATCATTTATTTAGTTGGTAGTAATGTGTGAAATATAAAGACCTTATACTATAATAAACAGTGATCAAAGGTATCAGGCTCACAATTTGTTAAACCAAACGCACGTTTCGTCTACATAAGACTCACCAGTAACAATCAGATAATAGTTAGAAAGCCAAACAGATATACAGTTTAAGAGCATTGAAGACCCACAATTCCAAAAAAAAAAAGATGTGCCAAATTCGGCTAAGATAATCTATTCCTGGGATAAGAAAATCCGTACTTTTTCGAATAACTTACACTTTTGCAAACAGTAAATTTATCAAATGACAAAATAATTGATATTCATGTCAAAACCGAAGTTCTGACTTCTGGGCTGGTGATGCTCAAAAGGACGAAATTTCCATCATTCCTATGATCAACTTGATTTTGATTTTTTTACCCCCTCTTTTGATTCGGAAGTTGTCTTTGATTAGTGTTGTTTAACTCTGTTTTATGCTGTTGTTTCCTCTTATAGTTAATGTGTTTCACACGCTTTTAGTTTGGTACCAGGATTTTTTTTCTCTCAATCGATTTATGACTTTTGAACAGCGGTATACTACTGTCTCTCTTTTTTATAGAAATGGTCTAGTGTTTATAATCATAGCGATCAAACAGTAAGAGCTCAGTTAGTTAATATTGTGATCAAACAAAACAAAAAGTAATCCGAAATTGGTCAAGCATACAGCTAGATTCAAAACCACATATCTCAACCAAAACCATTACCTTGAGGTTTTACTTTTGTTATACTGTTGTTTTGTAAGAAAGCAACTTTTAGTGTCATGGAAGTAAAAAACACCTTATGTATACTATAAAAGAGGCAGGGAAGATATCAGAGTAACAGTCAAACTCATAAATCGAAAATAAACTGACAACGCCATAACCAAAAATGAAAAAAAACAAACAGGCAAACAATAGTACAACATATAAAACTAAAATATAAGCAACACGAACCCCACTATAACTAGGGGGAGGTTTGATCTAAGGTGCAACGGAAGGGTAAACAGATCCTGTGGCACCCGTCGTGTTGCTCATGTTATAACAAATCCGGAAATAGTCTAATTCGGTAGGTCACATTCATGAAAGAAAAGGGGATTGTAGTTACGACGTAAGGAACATATCCGATATCATTTGTGAAACGGTTATTCCATAACGGTCAACCAACTCTTGATGGCGTCCGTAAAATTTACGAAGGGATGATTTGAACTTCACCATTTGAAACTCTTTGTTTAAAAGCTTCCTTGTGAGCAGCAACCCTCTATCAAGACTTCATGATAGGAAATGCAAGCAATGGAATATCGTATTAGTTGGGAGATATATACCCCGTATGCAGGTGTTGCTTGAATGTTGCTACTTTAAAAATGGAAAGTTCACAATTGGAAAGCTGAAATTGTCTCTTTTGTCGTAAAGTTTTGTTTTTAACAGACACTCGTTGTCAATTTCTAGATATAAGTCAAGATATGAGGTCGACTTAACTGTATCTCTGTATCTATGTATCTGTTATATCATTTATCTCTAGTTCGAAAGGCTAGATGCGTTCAAAAATAGTCACCAACATTTGAATTATTTATCGAAAGAACATCATCTTTATAGGGGAAAGTAGAATTAAATGATATTGCTAACTTTTTATCTTTCTTCCTTAGAAATTTCTGTATGAATTCAGCCTCATAATAATAAAAAAAAAAACATTTCGGCAAAAAGATGTGCACAATTGATTCCCATTGGAATGCCGACAGTCTGTTGAAAAACTCGTCCTCCGAACGTAACAAATATGTTGTCAATTAAGAAATCAAGCAACTTTATTATGTCAGTTTCAGAGAATTTTTTGTTTGGATCAGAGTGATCCTTTACATAGAAGGATGTATCCCTCCCTAAGACAAGATACTTGTATCTACGTTGGTCATTCTTTTAAATGAAACAAAGCAATACCAACTCTTTCAATTTGTCTTTTAGTTGTTGAATACTTGTATAAAGTGTAGAAAAGTGAATTGTGTTAATACTATTGCAAGATGAAAGAGAGTTAGATTGTATGTACTCTAAAAGATCTTTGGATTTTTAGGTATTCACATCTCATTCACGCCACCTCTAGAAAAGGCAGTTTCACAATAACTTTGAATTCCGTCTTTGATTGCTGATAAAACAGATGTTAATAATTTAGAAAGAGGTTTGGTGTAGCACTTGGAAGATCCAGCAATATACCGTTGTGTGTAAGGACACTTATGTTGTTGAGGAATCTAATACAGTGATGGAAGATCCAGTTCTTCATCTTTGGTTGGAATTCCAAAGGAACATAGAACAAAGTAAAATCACAAAAATACCAAACTCAGAGGAAAATCAACTCGGAAAGACCATAATCACATGGCAAAATCAAATGACAAAACACATAAAAAACGAATGGACAAGAACTGTCATATTCCTGACTTAATCCAGGCATTTTCAAATGTAGAAAATAGTGGAGTAAACCTGGTTTTAAAGCGCTAAGCCTCTCACTTTATTGAAATTCTCATCAAATTCCATTATATTTACAATGATGCGTCAACTTAACAGACATAATAAATAAAATAGTTAATATATATGGGTGCAGCAGTCATCATCGTGTAACAATTTCAAAAAGAACAATTTAAGTTGAATGAGGGTTTGTAACAGTGGAGTTCAGTATTTTCGTGTTTTTGTGTTTTTACTTTTTTCCAAATATAAATTGAACAGAGAATTAAGTTTTGAAAGGGGTAATGAATAACGTTTCGTGTGTGAATGTGCGAATGTGATGAATACCCAACGACTTTTGTATAAATGGTAGCAAGTCATTAAAAGAGAAATCATGCAGAGTAGGTGATGTTTAATGAAGATGACCATGATTGCGTCTACGTCGTGGAGTAGAGTTGAAACTGTTTCATACTGTGGTATCTGTTGTGGGGTAACGTTGTACTATTATACATTAATTAAACATGTGATGTGGAGATAAAGTTTCATGATGATGTTTGATCTAATTAAGATTTTCACGAGTTTGACGTGTGTGAATTTGCTTAGCTAATGTACTTTAGTGGGAGTATCAACATACATAGGTAAGTATCAATAGAATTTTATGTTTTTATCAACATCTTACGTATGAATGAGTTCATTTATAAACTACATATGTGTTCGAACATATGTTACATAGAAGAAACATTGTAACTTTCATCGATTTACTTCGCTATTATCGTTTCTATTTGAATCATATTTTTATAAATTATAGATGTTATGAAAACCTATACAGAATCATTAAACTATTTGCTTTGAAACAGTATAATAATTAATGGGATTAACAAATGCTTTTTTAAAAAACAGGCTGGTAAGAGAGCTTCTCACATATTTCAAATATATTATAAAGTACAAATGAAATCAGTCATGTCGGTGTTGGATGATGCCTTCAGATAGTTTTGTTTAACAAACTTTTCTGAACTACTGACTCTGCTGGCGTTTCAATATTATGCATACGGAGACGAAATGCTGGCACTCTAAATTGATGCAGAAAATATTTTGTTATCATTATGGCCATTGTGTGCCAATGTTGCTATCATTTAATTTGTACAATGCATGCGCTATATAATAGCACACGATCATAGATATTATGGTCTGTGTAAATTATTCCACCATGATGCCACCTCATCAATGTTATAATTGTATCAGGTATATTATAAACATGATAAAGAGCAAAATATGGTCAGTGTCGATTGATGAAGTCAAGTATATTGGTTTACGAGCCAGTCTTATATATTAAACGTACTGATATTTTGTGACATTTCAATATTTTGAATACAAAGAGGACAGGCTGGTTCTCAATTGATGCAATCAGGATGTTGGAGTAATTGTGTTCTATTATTGCTTTCATTTGTATAATACAATTCATCGTGACATTAAACAAACTTTAGATTTATTATGTGGCAACATAATTTTACATGATTAAGTCCAAACGTTTTGGTTAATGCAGTCAATCTGAGGTACCAATGCTACCGACGTTTGTGACACGTCAATATTTTGAATAAAAAGAGGATATACTGACTATAGTTATCAAAGGTACCAGGATTATAATTTACTACGCCAGACGTGCGTTTCGTCTACATAAGACTCATCAGTGACGCTCAAATCAAAATATTTATTAAGCCAAATAAGTAAAAAGTTAAAGAGCATTAAGGATCCAAAATTCCAAAAAGTTGTGCCAAATACGGCTCTATGCCTGGGATAAGAAAATCCTTAGTTTTTCCAACAATTCAAAGTTTAGTAAACAGGAAATTTGTAAAAATGACTACATTATTGATATTCGTGGCAACACCATAGTGTTGACTACTGGGCGGGTGATACCCTCGGGGACGAAACGTCTACCAGCAGTGGCATCGACCCAGTGGTGTAAATAGTAATCAAAGGTACCAGGATTATAATTTAGTACGCCAGACGCGCGTTTCGTCTACATAAGACTCATCTTGACGCTCATATCAAAATATTTATTAAGCCAAAAAAGTAAAAAGTTGAAGAGCATTGAGGATCCAAAATACCAAAAAGTTGTGCCAAATACGGCTAAGGTAATCTATGCCTGGGATAAGAAAATCCTTAGTTTTTCACACTGACACTCTTAATAAAAACATACAAAATTGTGTAGTCATGGTGTTCCTATATTGCTTTCATTTGTATTACACAATTCATCCTTATCAAAAATATTACTGACTCACTATGCGTTTATGCCATATAGCATAATAAAGTGCAAATATGGTCAGTTTTGGTTGATGCAGTCAAATACTTGTGTTAAACAAGTCAGTTTTAGGTATTAAAAATACAGCAAATTTTGTGGCACTATTTTGACTAAAAAACATGTTGGCGCTCTAGATTTTCGTGAACAAGTACTTGTAGTCAGTTTGTTAAAATATTGCTTTCATTTGTTTTATAAAATCTCTTCCAGTCGTTTGTAGACGAAAGGCGCGTCTGGCGTAAATAAAAAAATCAATCCTGGTATCCATGATGAGTTTATTTACAACTACTGGGTCGATGCCACTGCTGGTGGAGTTTTAATCCCCGAGGGTATCACCAGCCCAGTAGTCAGCATTTTTGCGTTGACTTTAGTTATCATTTATATGCTCGTAATTATAAATTAATTGTTAAAAAAACTTTGAAGTTTTGAAAAACTAATTCTATTTCAGGAATACATTACCTTAGCTATATTTGGCAAAACTTTTAGGAATTTTTGGTCATCAATACTCTTCAATTTCGTACGTTATTTGGTCTTTTAACATTTTTGGATTCGAACGTCACTGATGAGTCTTTTGTAGACGAAACGCGCGTTTATAAATAAAATAACGCGCGTAAAAAAAATGCAATCCTGATATCCTTGTTCATGATGGTGAGTTTATTTCCGACATCAATATATTACTAATTAACAATACGGTAAGTTTTGAGATATGCGGTCAACTATTTTGGGGACTTGAGTCAACATGAGGTATCAAAAACCGGTCATTTCATATTTAAAACGAATACATGCTGGCACTCTTAATTGATGCATACACCATTTTGTAGTCATTGTGTTCCTTAATTGTTCTCATTTATACTTTACGATCATTTCCAATCTGACATAAACATATTTCTGATTTATTAAGTGCTAATGGAGATTTACATTATCAAGTGACAATATGATCAGTTTTGGTTAATGCGGACTAAATTGTTTGTTATGCGAGCCAACCTATCAAAAAATACTGAAACTTATATATATATTTTAAATTAGGAAAGATTTAAACTGGCACTCTTAATTGATGCAGACAAAATTTTGTAATCATAATGTTCCAATATTACTTTCATTTTTATTATATAATCCATCCTGACATACATTTATTACTGATATACTACGTAGCTACGTAATAAAGTGGTTGATACAGTGAAATATGTTTTGTTATACATGTTAGCTTGAGATATCAAACATACTGATACTTTGTGATACGTCAATATGTTGAATAAGAAGTGGTCTTGGAATAGTATACTGCTAGTTCATTATGTCAATTGATTGATTTTGTTAGAAGCTAAACGTCCAGGGACAAATAGTTCATTCTTGTATAGAACGAGCATATTTTTCGGACGTATCAGATATTATTTATAATTGTTAAAGATAAATATATCAAAATTGACAGGAAGGTTGATAAGTATACAACAGCTCAGGACAATGTACGATTTTCGTTTGAACATTTTTTTCAAAACAATAATAGTAAAACCAATGCAAACCAGGTGATTTATAATTAACAATCCATGTAATGCATATACTTATCTTCAGGAAGAGACTGTACAAAATTGGGAACAAAGGATTGTAAAAAATTATATTTATATCCAATCATATATAGACACATTTTTCCGATGCGTTGGATAACCTCTCTGTTCGCCTTCTAATTTAACAAAACTATTTGTTCTTTTATACTCGATGTATGCATATTTGTTGCTCAGACGCGAGTAATTTTTAGCCATTTATCAATGTATATAATAACATGGAATGAAAAAATACATTGTTAATGTGTAATATCTATACAAGGACTAACGAGTATAGTGATAGGCTATACCGGGGAAAAGAACAATGCGAATATTGTTTAAATAATAAAAACTCAGGTCTGATATAAAAAGTCTTAATCACGGTAATCTGTTAAAAGCAGACCTGGTCCGAGGTCTGTACAATACCAAACCTGTAGGTCTGCTGGTAATGGAATTCACACCAGCGTAAAATGAATTCATTGAACCAATAGTTCCTTTTTGATCATGCACGAATGATAATTTGTGATTATGCATGAATTTTAATCGACGCCAATTTACAAATTTTGATTCAACTGTGAAATACTTCGTTTCTCAGCATACTCTTAAGTAAGTATAAACAACTGTAAATTCTTTTAATAGCAAATAGTTTGCAATTGTCTATAATATTTTCAAACGTTTAAGCTACGAACTAGTAACCGTACAAACAGATTATTGTCTCATTATATTTTCGTTCCACTGCGTCAGTTCAATCAAATGTTTACTAAATCAGGAATTAAATTCCAGGATGAAGAAAAAAGACGAAACAAAATCATCAATCTAACATTTTTTTAATGCTATTTGTCACCACAACATGTATGACATCAACATGTTTATGAGGACCCCAAAAATGAAACAAAATATAATTATAACCATATCAATGAAAATGCGTGCTAGTACAGACGCGCTCACTACTAGGCTTGTAATATCATCGAATACAAAGTGTATAAAATATTAAAGGTTAACTCATATATAAATCACAAAGCAAATAAAGGCAACAGTAGTATACCGCTGTTCGAAATTCATAAATCGATTGAGAAAAAAAACCAAATCCGGGTTACAAACTGAAACTGAGAGTAACACATTAAATATAAGAGGAGAACAACGACACAACAGAAACACAACATTAAAATGTAACACACACAGAAACGAATTATAATATAACAATGGCCATTTTCCTGACTTGGTACAGGACATTTTAATAAAAAACAAATGGTGGGTTGAACCTGGTTTTATGGAATGCCAAACCTCCCGCTTTTGTGGCAATGTTCAATATAACATTAAAATTACAACATTACATGATAGGACTACAATACAAATAAATGGGAGAACATATAGGACAGAGAAACACACGAATAATAGCTAACAAAATGTACCAGATATGAAACTTAATACACCAGAAAGACTAACCAGTGACGCTCTGATGAAAAATGTTCGATAGCCAAAAAAGGTACAAAGTTGAAGAGCATTGAGGACCAAAAGTTCCAAAAAAGGTTGTGTCCAATACGACTAGGTTTGTTTGCCTTGGATAAGAACATCCTTATTATCTAGAATAATTCAATTTTTTGCAAACAATAAATTTTATAATATGACTAGATAATAGATATAAACTATAAACCGGGGACTGACTACAAAATAAAAACGGAGAGATAAATAACCTAAACCAGCTTATAAGAATTCACAGCCGCGTTAGACAAATCGATAAACGCACAAATTTAAGTGACGTCACATTTGAATTTCTAAAGATTTTCCAAAAATAGTATAGAATTAAATTAGAATTCAAGATTAGGTTTGTAATGTTGATAAAACATTTATTAATAACAATGAACATTACAATACTAATTAATATCAAATAGTGGTATTAATAAGAAACATTTATTGAATCCAGTACTTTTCATACATTTAGTTTTCAGTTCATGTTTATATGTCAATGCACAGTATTCAGCTGTACATATCTATGTCTTGCTGAATTTGTTGACATGCTATTGAACAGTACCAAATTAACTGCAAACAAATTGTCAAACCAATATATATTTCTGAAAAAAGTAAAATTATAAACTACCGAACACCAAGGTGATATTTAAAACGACAGGTCCCATATCAAATGGGAAAAACAAAAGCTGAAACGGTACAAGCCATTGCGAAACGATAAAAAATTTAAAAAAAAGTCTTACTGTGACAGAATTATTTGTTGTTGATATTTTTAAGATGATGTTAAAAATAAAATGACTACAATTTATTATTTTTAATCATTTGGAATGTTTTTTTGGTATAAAACTATTTTTAAAAAGTATATTATGTGAAATATTGCAGGGCCCTTGTGATGAAGTGCACACACAACAAAAGAATTGTAATGTACGTTGGAATCTGTATATTTACAACATCTCTAATTCTGCTGATATCTGGATATATCGATAACGCCCGTATTAAAACAAAATTTATCGCAAAGTTAGCTGAAACAAAAAGTACTAATTTTCTGAGACCATACACAAGGTCAAGGTTAACAGAGGAGGAAATGACACATTCGAGTGAAAATAATCTTACAACAAGACATACAAGCACAAATACAGACCACATTTATTCCATAATGTGGCACACAAAACCTATATGGGCTTCAAAAGATATTATCACATATAAATTTAGAAATTGTGCGTTTAAGAATTGCATAATCCGTGAACCATCACGTGACAATTTGACATGTGATGCTTTACTATTTCATCACGAAGAGATGAACATAAAAGTTCCAAATAAAATACCCGGCCTAATATGGGTGTTCATGTCATATGAATCTGAAGCACATACCTTAAAACACTTTTTGAAAAAGGAATGGGATAACAAATTTGATTGGGTATTTAGCTACATATCTGATGCTGATATATCTTTTCCGTATGGTGTATTACACAGAATAACATACAAAATGACAAAAATTATACAAGTCTTTTTCAAAAAAAGTCAAAAAGTGTTGCCTGGGTAGTAAGCAACTGTAAATCGGACTCACACAGATACAAGTATATTAAGAAGATGATGCAATCCATACAAATAGATGTATATGGGAAATGCGGAAAGACATGCTCTTCTTCCTGGAATAGTGACAAATGCTTTAACGACCTAAGTAAGGATTACAAATTTTACTTGGCGTTTGAAAATTCCATATGTAAGGACTACGTTTCTGAAAAGGTATTCCGACTATACCAAGACGGTTTTGACCTTATTCCTGTTTACAGAGGAGCCATGAATATAAAAGACATTTTACCCAACGGAACCTTTATATCTTCATTTGATTTTAGTTCCGCTTTAGAACTTGCTTTGTACTTGAAAAATGTAGGAAGTAATGAGAGTGCATACACTAATTATTTGAAAGCAAAAGATAAGTTTTTTTTCAAATGGATATACACGACAGGAGGTTTTACAGTTTATGTATTGTTCCGTTTGTGAAAAACTCAATAATAAGAATGAACGAAGTCCAAAATTAAACTTAACAAAATGGATGTTGGAAAAAAAATGCATAATCCCAACAGACGTGTAACTATATGAATATTTCTATAATTTGAAAGGAAGGAAATTGTTCTAAGAAAAATGTGTCTACATTTTATCTGTGTATTATGCAATGATCCAAGCGTTAATACAAAATATAGCACACTTGCGACAGACAAGTAGTCAAGAAATACAAAAAAGAATGCCCTTTTATTGTGCATTTTGTTTTTCATTTCTATACGCTCATTACACTGTATACTACTGAAATGGGTTTAAACTGGGCGGACATTAAGTGCTTGATCGCAAGAGAGAATAACAGATCTTTTTTAAGATATTCAGTGCGTGTTCAATACCACGGCCACTACATGAGATTCAATACCAGTCAACACTAGTTTAAGTTATTAAGAGAATATCACCATGCGTTTGATTCAACAGCGTCTACAGACATAAGACAAATTGGTGTGAGAGCTATTGAGACAACATTCCATCCATGTCACAATTTGCAACTATTATAAGTCAGAGTATGATCTTCATCACGGATCCTTGCCTCACACCAAACAGCAAGATGCGAACGGCCCCACAAATGTATACTTGTATCGTAAAAAAATTTAAACAGAAAACCAACGATATAATCTATTCAAAAACAAGTGAAACGAGAAACACCTATTTAACAAAATTAACAAACAATAACCACAGAATATCAGGTTCCTTACTAAGAACATGTCCAGCAGGTTGAAACGTTTTAATAGGCACTAACCTTCACACAACCTGAAACAATTTTGTAACAAGACACACTATAAAATACCATTTAAAATGGCTTTACTCATTCAAAAGACATATTAACAAAAACAACTGAACATACACTGAACAAAACAATTTGATATGTCACACAATGTAAACAGGCAAATGCAAATACAAAATTAATTAGTAAAACAACGGGGTTGAATATAGTATTATAAGAGAACAAAAATGTTTTCACACCAAACACTTACCAAAGGTGGAAAATGTTGAAAACAGTGAGATGAAATATATAAATATGTAAAAGTAAGTAAAAACATGGAGTAATTGTTTTATAGTAATTCATAGTATAGCACAATGTTGACTGCTGTACCCGAATTTTTACATTTTCATATTTTTTGTCTGTGTATTTTGTACACACATCAGTATCAATACAATCGAATTTCATACGACTGTCATACAAGTTAGAGGTTTTACTAGCTCTAAAACCAGGTTTAATCCACCATGTTTTACATAAGAAATTTGCTGTCCGGAATATGACAGTGTTTACCTTTTAGTTTGGTGTGTTTGGGCTTTTGATTTTGCCATTTGATTATGGACTTTATGTCGGTCGTTATTTTTGTGATTTAACTTTTTACAAATTGTATCAACAATGCTTAATGAACCCGAAATTAGGACTTAAGAGATATCATAATTACTTAAAGCCAGTTGAACCCCACCAACCTCCCCCACCATCAAACGATAATAACAAAAAATCATACATCAGAGATTTAAATCAACAAAAACACATTATCGGGAATTAGTCTTTTAACGAAATGGAGAGTCAAAGAATACATGAACTATACGAGTTCATACAACAGGGGGATCAAACCAATTTTCCTTCACAAAAAGTTCTCTACTCCAAGTCGTTAATTAAATATCAAAAGATATCAAGGGCGAGCTGTGGGAGCGGGCGAGGCAATAAATGTCTTTCGAAATATTTGTTCATATAACGGGGTGGAGCGCGCCAATTCTCATTCACCAAATGTTCTCTAGTCAATAGGTATACATCAACAGAAATTTTAGGTTGTGAGAACGGGCGATGCGATAAATGTCTTTCAAAATACGAGTTCGAACGTTAATGAAATCTGCTAACGGTATGAAGCTGCAATGTTCCATGAGAGTGTATCAATGTGAGAGCGAGCGTGGCAATACATGATTTTCCAAGTAAAGGTTCATAAAATAGAGGTGAGATATTTTCATTCACCAAATATTCTTTAGTTAGTTGTTAAGCATCACAAGAAATTAATTTCCAGTTGTAAGAGCGGGGGAGGCGGTACATCTCCTTCAAAATACTAGTTCATACAACGAAGGTGAGCGAGCCAATTCTCGTTCATACAACGGAGTTGAGCGAGCCAATTCTTGTTCATAAAACGGAGATGAGCGAACCAATTCTAGTGCATACAACGGAGGTGAGCGAGCCAATTCTAGTTCATACAACGGAGGTGAGCGAGTCAATTCTAGTTCATACAACGAAGTGAGCGAGCCAATTCTCGTTCATACAACAGAGGTGAGCAAGCCAATTCTAGTTCATACAACGGAGGGGAGCGAGTCAATTCTCGTTCATACAATGGAGGTGAGCGAGCAAATTCCCGTTCATACAACGGAGCTGAGCGAGCCAATTCTAGTTCATACAACGCAGGTGTGTGAGCCAATTCTAGTTCATACAACGGAGGTGAGCGAGCCAATTATAGTTCATACAACGCAAGTGTGCGAGCCAATTCTAGTTCATACAACGGAGGTGGGCGAGCCAATTCTAGTTCATACAACGGAGGGGAGCGAGCCAATTCTCGTTTATACAATGGAGGTGAGCGAGCCAATTCTCGTTCATACAACGGAGGTGAGCGAGCCAATTCTAGTTCATAAAACGGAGGTGAGCGAGCCAATCTAGTTCGTACAACGGAGGTGAGCGAGCTAATTCTAGTTTATACAACGGAGGTGAGCGAGCCAATTCTAGTTCATACAACGGAGGTGAGCGAGCCAATTCTCATTCATCAAACGTTTTCTTGACCAAGTTTATATGTATCAATAGAAATAAATAAGAGCGGGCAAGGCACTATTTGTACTGCAAAAATCGAGTAGTTACAAAGAATATTAGCCAGCTGTTAGAGAAGACAGTTAAAGAAAGAATGCCATTTTAATCTCTCGGTGTTTGTATTTTGAATTATAAAATGGAATTTAGAATTAAATTATAAGAAATGACTGTAATATTTTTATCTGTCTGTTCGAAATAAAATAAAAAATGTGGTGCACACTTTAAAATAACACTCTTTATGGACACCATCACGAATTGGTTGGTCCATACGATGTGTCTTTGTCTAAACTATCTAAAGACATTCTTACCACGTGTTAGATTGTTGTTTTCCATTTACGTCGTCTGGTCTTTTGAGTTCCAAATATGGTAGTTTTTATCAAATAGTCCGTTTCTGCATTTGTATGTTGACATTTGTTTTTGTAGCAGTTCAGTGTTTCGGTTGTTCCGTAGATTTCCTCTTATAGGTGATGAGTTTCTCTCAGTTTTGGATTGTGACCCGGATATTTTTGACTATTGAACCTCAATCTAATGTAGAATAAACAAACATACAGCTATACGCACAGTTAAACTCAGTTCAAAGTCTAAGTCTGATTTTAAAATAGGTAACAACAGACAACAAATAGAATGACAATGATAGATAACTTAACAAAGGACTACTAGCAGTCACTGTTATGCCAACACCAGACTCCAATTAACCTCGTTGAATGTCGTCATCATATGAAAATTAAGCACGATCCCTACCTTTAGGAGATTAGTATAATACCATCCAAACATGTATTAGAAGGACAAGCATAAATATGACATACTTAATACAGTGTTATAAGAAGACGAGGTATGAGTGCCAATAAAACAACTTTCAATCCAAATGACAATTTATAAAAGTAAACCATTAAACGTCAAAGTACGGTCTTTTACACGGAGACTTTGTCTTCATGTAACTAATTAAGTGAACATATTAGGTATTTAAAATCATTGTTTACATAAAAATGAATGAGAATTCAAAATCAATATTTAATGCATTTTGTGCACAAATTCACATAGTCGCTAACTGCAATGATCCATCTTAAATTCTGAATTGTTTTATTACCGATGATTCAAATCTCCAAAAAGTGATGCTGTATAATTATCAACGAGACAATTAAGAACATGTTGTATAATTATCAACGAGACAATTAAGGAGATGTTGTATGATTACTAAGGGGACATATAAGGAGATGCTGCAAAGTTACCAAAGAGACAATTTTGTTTGTTGCCTTGGTATCTCTATTGTATTAGCTACATAGTGTTAATAACATAGTGTTAATAACCTAGTGTTAATAACATAGTGTATGTGCTCAATCTACATAGTGTTAATAACATAGTGTATGTGCTCAATCTACAAAGTGTTAATAAATAGTGTCAATAACATAGTGTATGTGCTCAATCTACATAGTGTTAAGAACATAGTGTTAATAACATAGTGTATGTGCTCAATCTACATAGTGTTAATAACATAGTGTTAATAACATAGTGTTAATAACATAGTGTATGTGCTCACTCTACATAGTGTTAATAACATAGTGTATGTGCTCACTCTACATAGTGTTAATAACATAGTGTATGTGCTCACTCTACATAGTGTTAATAACATAGTGTATGTGCTCAATGTTTGTGTTGTATTTATTTAAAAACAAAATCGTAAACAGTTAACCCAACTTAAAATGTCGATCAGAGTTCTATATAATTCTTAGAAGTCTAGACCAATATGAAAAATTAAATGTTTTGAACCTTTAAAGTATTTTAACAGTGTACATTTTATCGACACTCACTCAACTAAACGAGAAAGACCTTTACTGCAAATAAAAAAGGCTTGATTCTAATGACTTATGCGTTGTTCTTTTTTTTAATTTTGGTTTCGCTATTTGATTAGGGACATTCTATTTTTAATTTTCCTCGGAGTTCAGTATTTTGGTGATTTTCTTCTTTCTAACCCTGAAAACTTTCATGAAATAGAAAACATTCAATCGCAAATATTGTAGCGAGCAGAAATGACCTTACAGTATAAATTCAAATGATGAAATGTTATATAATTATCATGTTTTTAAAAGATATCACAGTACATAACACTTATCAACTATAGGTCACCGTCGGCCTTCAAAAATAAACAAACACCCATACTGAATATAAACTCATCATAGATACCAGGATTGAAAGTTTATATTTACGCAAAGTAAAACATTAACTTGATTGTGTATAATAATGAATAATAAATGTTTTTGTCTTAAACTCATAAAACATTCAAAATATTCTAAATCCAGATAAATGGTGAATACTTTCATTAATTCTTTTTATATTTTTAAATCTAAGTATCCTTTAATTGACTAATAATTTATGTTTTTTTACACTTACTCTAACATAACCAAATTTAGAGAAGTTAACAACATTGGCTTATAATTAGCTAGGTGACACATGGTTTAATGACTCACAATGATTTACATTGATTCTTTATTTTTGAACATGAACACCATCGGTTACCAGTAATGATATGCATCACGTTGTCAAGATATCTGAAGCGATACATTTATTCACTAAATACACGTGTTGATGCTGCGATTTGGTGTAGTTTTCTCCATTAGTACTGACATATTGTTTGGCAGCACGTTTCAATTTATGAAACACGTTTTTGTATCTAAATTAGATATAAAATAATGTATACATTGTCATAAGAATGTATTTTTGCTAGTTGTCTTTCAATTTCTTTAATATATTTTCCTTCTAAATACTCAATTTTCAATAAACTCTATTGGAATAAGTTTAATATGTAAGATTTATGATCAAATGTATTGCCTTAAGTTTAAAAAAATTTAATTTTACAATGACATGACTTAATACAACACAATCTATTAAGAACGGATGAATAATTATTGTTTCAAAGGAAAATCACAACCATTTAATATGTTATTTCTGTTTATTGATGAATTTTTATTGATGTAAGTATGATATGGTCTATTAAGTTTGTTAATACGTTTTATTCATTTTTGTCATAGCTTCCTTTGCTATCAGTGGTTTTTACCATTATATTATAAGTTTTACTTTGTCTTTAAATTGTTGTCATGAATTTGATAATCAGAGTTTGTTTTTATAAACTAAGGTATTTGATTAAGAAACGAAATATAGTCGCATTATCTTTAATTTTATTTCTTTATTTCATTACTATTGATCAACACGTTAGACAAGGGGTGCGTATCCCTGATATAAGTAACGTATATACTCTCTTCAAATATACACTAACAGTTGACAGGAAAGCCTTTCTGACATCTGCCATGTATACTAATCTGTCAAGCTGTGTAAAGTATCAAAATGTTATTATTGTAAACGGATGGGAAAATAATGTAAAAAACAAAAATTTCATTTGTTGCTTGCGTTTAAAGAATGAACACAATCTTGCTATTGTGTCAAATCAGAAATTATCCAGTGCATGGGCACATATGCCTCTACGAAGAATTCAATACAAATGTCCAGTTCCAGAAGGAAATATTTGGATTGATCACGTATCAATTGTAAATGATTTGAATGCAACGTGTCCAGCAGATTTATCCTATTTTGTAAAAGTATCATTACCATTGATGTCAAAAGGTTCTAATATAGCTATATGCTCTCTAATATCCTATCGATCCCAAGATGCAGCATTATTAGTTGAATGGTTCGAAGCACAGCGTTTACTTGGGGTCAACAAAATTGTTACGTACACACAGGATCTTAACAGCGCTGCAATACGTGTGTTGGATTATTACGAGTCAATAGGACTTGTTCATGTTATCCATGAGTTTGATATGCCAAAAAAGGGTATGTTGACCTTTTTTTCGTTCTCGACTTGTGATATTTTATTGAGTTCTGTGCATGTGTTAAAACGAAAAAAGAATAGAATTAAGAATGGAAATGGGGAATGTGTCAAAGAGACAACAACCCGACCAAATAAAAAAACAACAGCAGAGGGTCACCAACAGGTCTTCAATGTAGCGAGAAACTCCCGCACCCGGAGGCGTCCCTCAGCTGGCCCCTAAACAAATATATACTAGTCCAGGGATAATGAACGCCATACTAATTTCCAATTTGTACACAAGAAACTAAAATTAAAATAATACAAGACTAACAAAGGCTAGAGGCTCCTGACTTGGGACAGGCGCAAAAATGCGGTGGGGTTAAACATGTTTGTGAGATCTCAACCCTCTCCCCCTATACCTCTAACCAATGTAGAAAAGTAAACGCATAACAATACGCACATTAAAATTCAGTTCAAGAGAAGTCCGAGTCTGATGTCAGAAGATGTAACCAAAGAAAATAAACAAAATGACAATAATACATAAATAACAACAGACTACTAGCAGATAACTGACATGCCAGCTCCAGACTTCAATTAAACTGACTGAAAGATTATGATTTCATCATATGAACATCAGGCACAATCCTTCCCGTTAGGGGTTTAGTATCATACCATCATAACATATATGAGAAGAACATAACCCGTGTCATGCCAACAACTGTTTTTAGAATAAATGTGTTTAGTTCCGATGCAAAGACCTTATCAGTGACTCAATATTAACGCCAAAATATGCAATCTTTAATGACTTGACAACAGTATCGTAATTATATCCCTTCTTAATAAGTCTTTAGGTTTTGTAAGTTTCTGAGGTGAATACTGACACCTTTGTGCTTTATAAAGAATATTTCCATAAAAAATTGGATGTGAAATACCTGAACGTATTAGAAGTCTGCATGTTGAACTATATTTACGAATGATGTCTTTATACCGATGATAAAATTTAGTAAATGTTTTGACTAGTTTGTGATATCGAAAACCCTGGTGTAATAATTTTTCAGTAATACATAAATTTCTCTCGTTAAAATCTAAAACATTGTTACATACACGAGCGAATCGTACAAGTTGAGATATATAAACACCGTAAGATGGTGACAAGGGAACCTTTAATCGGCATAAATAACACATATAGAGGAAATCAAACAAAAAAGAAAAGAAAAAAAACGTATATTAATTAACTGATCACTGAGACTAGGAGTGACATTTTAAATTTGCGAAAAGACTCATCAGTGACTCTCGAATCAAATTATAACATCACATGAATTGATCAAAAATTGATGTACCGATTAAAATGCAGTTTAATGATTCATGTTCCAAATAATGAAAATATTTGAGACTTTACCTTTCTTAATTAAAATTTGCAATGTCGTTTATATAACATCGGTATTGGAAATGATAGTGTACGCTGTTATACTGTATTCGAGACTGAAGGTTCATTTGACCTCGTTGAGCCTATTGTAAAAAAATACTATCTTGGATATAACGTAATGTATTCACACTTCTTTTTCTGTGATATGCTTGTTTTGATTAGTTTTTTCTGTGCCATCTTTCTATGGGGAGGGGGTTTTATTTATCCTCTTTTACTTTTAAAAGTACATATCTTCTTAAAACTTTTAGACGAATTTCCTAGATTTATTGGAGAGCAGAACATCAGGCAGTGGACTGACAAGGAAGTTGTAACACTTGATTGTAATTCACGACTTCTTCAGTTTAAGTATGTCATTATGTGTGACAAAGATGAGTTCTTAGTGCCGAATATCACAAAGTTTGGCTTTTCATTACGTAAAGCTTTGGTACGTATATTTCTATTCAACACATTCCAAATGACACCAGGGTATATATTAGTCCTCCCTTCGATCTGTTCGTTCGTCTGCGTTATGGCGACTGTTGAGAATTATATTTTGTTTGCATCATCGATTAAGCTTACAATAAATACGAGACGCGTTAGTTCTATACGATGATACAAACAAAAGTGCATGAAGACAAGCTCTTAAAAAAGTTTCTAAAATATATACAAATAAACCATAATCAGATTTGACGTTTGTTGTTGTAAAAATTAACAAATGCAATACACTAAGACTAAAAATAGTGTTGCGACAACGCGCTCAGAAATGTCATCATTTTAGAGCATCTGTCAAAATTAGCAATACCCGTGCATAGTTTTCAAAATAGAAATAACACTTTTGTTTATAATCCTATAGGATTTGATAGTAAATCGTTGTTATATGAAAAAGGCAATGTTGGCCTTCTTGGAACTCCTTATTGCTGTCAAAACTTCTGCATCTAAAAGGCAACATTTCAATTGCGTTTATTAAGGCTTGTATTATATATTATGATAATATATTTTTCAAGTTTCCATGGAAAAAATGGTCAATTTGATAGCTCGAAAGAATAAATGCACGTCTACATGTATGGTTTCTTATTATACTGAAGTTTCTAATACACCTCCTCAGTTATCACATCACAAACGTATGGTTGCTTGTTGATTTAGAACCCATGACTTAAATTGTGTATTTTTTTAATTTATATAAAGTGGTGATGAGATGCTTCCCGATGACAGAAATATAAAACGGTGTACGATAATGTCAATAAAATCACAATCTTTAAGATGAAATTAATACCCATACAATTTTCATGTGTATTTACTACTTTTAGACCTAGGTAAAATGTATAAGTTAACATACTAGTATAGTAATTATTGTAGTTGTTAACATACTAGTATAGTAATTATAGTAGTAATTATTGTAGTTGTTAACATACTTGTAAAGTAATTATTGTAGTTGTTAACATACTAGTATAGTAATTATTGTAGTTGTTAACATACTAGTATAGTCATTATTGTAGTTGTTAACATACTAGTCAAGTCATTATTGTAGTTGTTAACATACTAGTATAGTCATTATTGTAGTTGTTAACATACTAGTATAGTAATTATAGTAGTAATTATTGTAGTTGTTAACATACTTGTAAAGTAATTATTGTAGTTGTTAACATACTAGTATAGTAATTATTGTAGTTGTTAACATACTAGTATAGTCATTATTGTAGTTGTTAACATACTAGTCAAGTCATTATTGTAGTTGTTAACATACTAGTATAGTCATTATTGTAGTTGTTAACATACTAGTATAGTCATTTTTGTAGTTGTTAACATACTAGTATAGTCATTATTGTAGTTGTTAACATACTAGTATAGTCATTATTGTAGTTGTGGTTGATATTTGTATGGGATGTAAATGTCCTTGTTTATATCTATTAATCATATTTCAGGACCACATGTTTGACGATTCAACAGCAGGTTTTCAGTTAAATCCTAAATTACATATCACAACATGGACACCTTACAATCGATCAAGTACATTGTTTATCAGCAAATACCTTAATAGCACTTCTTCAGTTCCAGACAGACACAAATATGTGTATATGCCTGAACGTGTGGTTATTGGATCTACTAATATACACGAATTTACGGCATGTGAGGGTTATAAAATGTAAGTAATCACCGATCAGTCCTTTATAGACGAACAACGCGTTTGACATACAAAATGTTAAAATAGTTACAACCTGAAGAAACCACAAGAAAAACAAAAAGCATGAGAAACGGTTTCGTCGATTGATCAATGTATAGAAAAAGGGATCTAGGGTAATTAATTATTATATTTGTACTAAAATACGGAAGATAATAACAAAAATCAAACAAATACAATTTCTAAAAGAACATATTGGGTGTCAAATCAAGAACTTTAAAAAAGAGATGCCTCTATCGAATGTAAAGCTTAGCGTGCGTGAAATGTGTGTTTTGCTGTCGCGTATTGAGTTTATTTATTGACGCGTAGCTTAAGTGGGTAACGAATATTAACGACAATAAATCCACGTTGGTCAGGCTTTAAATACATTGGGAGAAATAGACAAACCATAGACAGAAACGTATATGGTAGAAATTGTCAAAGTGTTAACAAAACAACAAAGGAGCCGAAAATAGCACATCACACATTGGTCTTTAACACAGCAATAAAGTCTCACACTCGGAGGCGAGCTTCAGCTGGCCCCTAAACAGATCTAAATCGAAATAAATCAATCAACCAGAATAATGAAGACACAAGAATAACAAAGACGAGCGGCTCATGACTTAAGACAGATGCGATAATGTATCTAGCTTAAACACACTTTTAGAGATCTGCAGAATAAGCAAACACTTGAATCATGCACAAATAAAATCAACTTTCTATTCAAATTTTTATAAAGGTCAGTCACTATAAATTATAAAATCACTCCCGGAACGAAATAAGGTCTAAACAGTCTGTTTGAGGTTGCCTGGTTTACATTTAAATTATCAATTGTATGTTATCCCTCGTCTACATCTGCTTAAATATTGTCAGTGTTACTTTTGTGTGTTGTTCGCACTAGTTGTATTAATCATTCTCATTTAATCTCTCGTCTACATCCACTTAAGTTTTGTGTTCGGTGTGCATCATTTATATTTGCCTTTCTCACTTTCTCACTTGTCTACATCCACTTCAGTTTTGTGTTCGGTTTGCATCATTTATATATGCCTCTCTCACTTTCTCACTCGTCTACATCCACTTAAGTTTTGTGTTCGGTTTGCATCATTTATATTTGCCTTTCTCACTTTCTCACTCGTCTACATCCACTTAAGTTTTGTGTTCGGTTTGCATCATTTATATATGCCTTTCTCACTTTCTCACTCGTCTACATCCACTTAAGTTTTGTGTTCGGTTTGCATCATTTATATATGCCTTTCTCACTTTCTCACTCGTCTACATTCACTTAAGTTTTGTGTTCGGTTTGCATCATTTATATTTGCCTTTCTCACTTTCTCACTCGTCTACATCCACTTAAGTTTTGTGTTCGGTTTGCATCATTTATATATGCCTTTCTCACTTTCTCACTCGTCTACATCCACTTAAGTTTTGTGTTCGGTTTGCATCATTTATATATGCCTTTCTCACTTTCTCACTCGTCTACATCCACTTAAGTTTTGTGTTCGGTTTGCATCATTTATATTTGCCTTTCTCACTTTCTCACTCGTCTACATCCACTTAAGTTTTGTGTTCGGTTTGCATCATTTATATATGCCTTTCTCACTTTCTCACTCGTCTACATCCACTAAGTTTTGTGTTCGGTTTGCATCATTTATATTTGCCTTTCTCACTTTTTCACTCGTCTACATCCACTTAAGTTTTGTGTTCGGTTTGCATCATTTATATTTGCCTTTCTCACTTTCTCACTCGTCTACATCCACTTAAGTTTTGTGTTCGGTTTGCATCATTTATATATGCCTTTCTCACTTTCTCACTCGTCTACATCCACTTAAGTTTTGTGTTCGGTTTGCATCATTTATATATGCCTTTCTCACTTTCTCACTCGTCTACATCCACTTAAGTTTTGTGTTCGGTTTGCATCATTTATATTTGCCTTTCTCACTTTCTCACTCGTCTACATCCACTTAAGTTTTGTGTTCGGTTTGCATCATTTATATATGCCTTTCTCACTTCCTCACTCGTCTACATCCACTTAAGTTTTGTGTTCGGTTTGCATCATTTATATATGCCTTTCTCACTTTCTCACTCGTCTACATCCACTTAAGTTTTGTGTTCGGTTTGCATCATTTATATATGCCTTTCTCACTTCCTCACTCGTCTACATCCACTTAAGTTTTGTGTTCGGTTTGCATCATTTATATATGCCTTTCTCAGGTTATCACTCGTCTTCTTCCGTTTACATATTTATGTGTTTCTTTTGTGTGCGGTTTACACCATTTGTATTTGTCTTTCTCGTGTTCTCAGTCGCTTTTTTCCGTTTACATATTTATGTGTTCCTTTTATGTGTGGTTTAAACCATTTGTAGTTGTCTTTCTCATGTTATCACTCGTCTTCTTCCGTTTATATATTTATGTGTTCCTTTTGTGTTCGGTTTGAACCATTTGTATTTGTCTTTCTCATGTTATCACTCGTCTTCTTCCGTTTACATATTAATGTGTTCCTTTTGTGTGCAGTTTGAACCATTTGTATTTGTTATTATCGTGTTCTCGGTCGTCTTCTTCCGTTTACATATTAATGAGTTCCTTTTGTGTGCAGTTTGAATCATTTGTATTTGCCCTTTTCTTGATATCACTCGTCTTCTTCCGTTTACATATTAATGTGTTCCTTTTGTGTGAGGTTTGAACCATTTGTATTTGTCATTATCGTGTTCTCAGTCATCTTCTTCCGTTTACATATTAATGTGTTCCTTTTGTGTGCGGTTTGAACCATTTGTATTTGTCATTATCGTGTTCTCAGTCGTCTTCTTCCGTTTACATATTTACGTGTTCCTTTTGTGTGCGGTTTGAACCATTGGATGTGCCCTACTCCTGTGTTCACTTCTTTACACCAGCTTAAGTATTGGGTTCTATTTGCACCGTTTGTATTTTTCATTCTCTTGTTATCACTCTTGTGCCTACGCTTAAGTATTGCGTGAGGTTTGAACCATTTGTATTTTCCTTTCTCAGGTTATCACTCGTCTTCTTCCGCTTACATATTTATGTGTTTTTTTTGGGTTTTTTTAGTTAGGTTCTTTTTAGTTTTTTTATTGATCTTTTTTGGTGTTCAAACTACAGTGCATACATACATTTTTACAATACATAAGTGATCGACATGATATTTATGGCATTGTCATACTATTGATATTTTTCAAATAAGACATAGTAAAACTTTACAAGTAAATGATGTGAATACGCAGTAAATGAATCATCTTAAGGATACTTTAGAATACATTACATATATATGATCATATCAAGAATAAATTTAATTAAATAACTTCCATAAATCCCCCCTCCCCCCATCTGTCAACAAATGACATGTGTTTGTCTTTAGAAAGATATAAATATTCTAATATCTTCAGACGTCTTTTCAAAAATTTAAGAAAGGCTTCCACAGATATTAACAGTCTGTCTAATTGTGTGTATTTACATAATTAATGTACTACTTTGCCTGTAGAATAGAATAATTTAAAACTAAGTTATCCGAATTCAATATACCAAAAATGACACTGTCTTTATTCAAAAATATTTTTTCTCCAAAAACTAAATGCTACGAATTAGAAAATTCTCTCCAAAATTGTTTTATTTCTATACCTTAAAATTTTTTATGCTCTATAGTTTCCATTTCTTTACAACTGACACATTATTAGTTAATAAAAGTTTATATTTTTCAAGGAGAGAATTATGTGAGACTATTCTGTGTAACACTTTATACTGGAAAGCTTGTAGTTTGCTTTCTATACTAGTACATCTAAAAGCTAGTGAATAAATATTGTTCCACTTTTTGTCACTAATTTCTATATTAAAACTTTCTTCCCACCTTTGTTGTGAAATAGGAGAAACACTTTCCCGATCGATAAAAAGTGAATATACCTCTTTAGCGAATAATTTATTAAGAGGCATTTTTTTATTCTCATGCTCAAAAACGAATCCAAAGGAGTTGCTGTTAGGTGACATGTGTTGTTGTAATAACAAATCTTTCCAGTCACGTTGTATAGCAAGTTTAATGGATAGAAAGTAACATTCAGGTTATATTTTTTGTTAATAGCGCCATGACACAAAAATTCGCATTTATCATCTATAATATCATTAATGAACCTTATGCCTTTCATGTACCAAGATCTGTAAAAAATACTCGTTCTGTCAATTTTGATAAACGGATGGAACCAAATAAATTCTTTTCTAACGTGAAATGCATTGAACGGGATGAAAATACCCTTGAAACGTTTCCAAGCAGATAACACTTCTATGTAAAAAAAAGAGGTGCTTTTAAATTTAAAAACTCAAATTCACATCTGCTCATAAATAAATCCTGTAAATCAAAAAGGGAGAAGAATGCTTTGGAACCATGTCTCCATTTAAAGGCCTGTTCTGGCAAAATTATTTTTAAAAAGTGGATGGTTAGCGCTATAAAACCAAGTTTAATCCACCATTTTCTACATTTGAAAATGCCTGTACCAAGTCAGGAATATGACAGTTCTTGTCCATTCGTTTTTGATGCGTTTTGTTATTTGAAATTGCCATGTGAATATGGACTTTCCAAATTGATGTTCCTCTAAGTTCAGTATTTTTGTGATTTTACTTTTTACCTACATTATACGAAAGGATAACAGCTGTACTTTAAAATTTGGAGCTTTCAGTCCCTGCTCACTAGGAGACTTTTGAATAACCTCAGATTTAACTTTCAGAGTACTACCATTCCATAAAAAGCTATTAATGTCCCGTTGTATTTTATGTGTAGATGAAATGACATAAGTAATCTTCGATATTGCATGTGATTTAAGAATTACGATTTTACCGATCAAGGAAAAGTTTCTGATCCTTTACATTTTAATTATTGGTTCCATTTTATCTATGCATGTATCTAAATTAGAACAAACCATTTCTTCAAAAGCGTTAAATTTTAAACCTAAGGTTTTAAACCATCTGTCCATTTAATAGGAAGGGAACCTTCTTTGTAAAATTTATTTCTTCCAATCCATGTTGCTTCGGCTTTAGAAAAATTGATTTGTAACCCTGAACACTTTAAATCATTAAAGGAATATAATAAAATTTGCGCAGAAAATACATCTTTCAAAAAACATGCGGTATCATCAGTCAACTGTGAAATTTTCATTTTCATTTTCATGTAAAACTCATTTGTACCAGGGCTTTAATCATTTTTAAATGTTTTTAAAACTTTAACGCATTCAGATTCTGAAAAATCTGCATCGCACTATATATCCTTTTCCAGATCTGTAAGCTTGGGTATAAAATTAAAATCAAAAAAGTTAGAATCACCTGAGTATACGTATTTATCAGGGTCCTCTTTTGATGAGTACAGATTTTCGTAGAAATTTCTCTCTTCGTTTAGATTTTTTTTTTGTGACAAAATTTTTATGTTGTTTACAACTAATTTGTTAATACATTTATTTTTATAATTGCTTTTTCTAATGATAAGAAATATTTTGAATTTCTGTTATTGCCTTCGCAGTGCTCGGCGTGTGATCGTATAATAGCTCCTCTTGTTAGATTGTGTACTATTTAATCTAAATCTTCTTTAACAATATCTAATTCAATCATAGTGTATTTATATCTTTATATAAATATATACGAGAGAGATTTTTCTGATTTTCGTCGTTGTTTTTTTTTAAATTGGACTCTCTTTCCTGCAATTTCATGTTTTTATATTTGGAATATTGGACTGTTGCGCCCCTTATTTCACTTTTTATGGTATCCCATTACAAATTTTGATTTTCTAAATTGTGATATTTATTATTACATTCTGATAAAGTATTTTTGACTATATCCACATAATCTTTATCTGTCAATAAACCCGAGTTGAATTTCAAGAAACCGGGACCTCTCTCACTAACGTTTTCGCCGGACAGTGTCAATTTGATAAGACTATGATCAGATTTTATAGACGGGACAATGGATGTTTTTGTAACACTGCTTGACAAAAAAAATTGATATCAACTACAAATTTAAGTGACATTGTATAAGAGGGGTTCTTTGACGCAAAGTATATAATCTAAAATCAACATTTTGTGTCCTCCAAACATCACATCACTCAAACTTCTAATTTACTCGTATATTTGACAGGTGTGTTATATTTTGAACTACCGATTTTGTCTAAAGATGGATTTATTATCGTATTAAAATCTCCACCCAAAACAAGATTTTGATCTAACTTTTCGTTTAATAAAATCTTGATTTTTTTCAATAAATCCAATTTGTTCATTTTCAAAATTTTTGGTGGGCGCATGATAATTTACAAAAACAAAATCTGTGTTATCAATTGCAACAGTTAGAATGAGATACCTTCCGTTTCCATCTGCTATTTTTTCCCTTTAATATAAAGTCTGTTGAGCTGTTAAACAAAATAGCAACACCTTTAGAGTTCGTTTCCCCGTGCGAAAAATAAATATTTCCACCCCATTCCCTTTTCCATATTATTTGTTACATAGTGTGCTAGTGACCTAAAACGGTATATATAGGGTCAGTAAATTTCATATGGGTGAGAGCGAAGCTTGAATTCCCATATGGAACTTACTGACCCCATATATACCGTATTACGTCACTAGCCCACTATGTAACGAATTTATCTTACCGACTATCTTAACGTGTGAAATTTAGACTAGTGACCTATCAAAATGAGCAAGTTTTCTATACTGTTAGCATTAAAAATAACTTCCATTGATTCTTCAAAAACAGATGCCAACAAGAACAACTTGTTTTTGTGTTTTATGAATTTATTTCTATCGTAATCATCAATTTCTTCGTCTCTGCCGTTTTGTTTTTATAAAGGGAGGAAACACCACTACTAGTCGTGTTTGAAATAAGCCCCGCCTCCTTTCTTATCTAATATGGAATATAAAGGGACGTAACTCCACTACTAACCGTGTATGAAATAAACCCCGCCTCCCTACTAACATAATATCAAATATACACGGTTTGCACGCGGACGCTTTATCTTACCTCCTATACATTCCAAGGAATATGATTGGTTAAAAGCGTCCTCGTGGAGACCGTGTATATTTGATATTAGGTTAGTAGAGAGGCGGGGCATATCTAATACACGGTTAGTAGTGGTGTTATGTCCCTTTATATTCCATATTAGGTAAAAGGGAAGCGGGGCTTATTTCATACACGGTTAGCATGGGTTGTTACCTGCCTTTATAAAAACAAAACGGCACTGAGAAAACAAATCTTAAAGGTTTCAGCATACGAAGAAATTGATGATTAAGATGGAAATAAATTCATAAAACGCATTTAAACCTAACAAGTTGTTATTGTTGGCATCTGTTCTTGTATGATTAATGGAAGTAGCTAGTTTCTCAATGCTATCAGTACCAAAGACTAGCTCATTTTGATAGGTTACTAGTCTACATTTCACATGTCAAGATAGTCGGTAAGATAAATTCGTTACATAGTGTGCTAGTGACGTAATACGGTATATATGGGGTCAGTAAATTTCATATGGGTATTCGCGCTTCGCTCTCAATCCATATGGAAATTACTGACCCCATATATACCGTATTAGGTTACTAGCACACTACGTAACTAATATTACTCCCTCCAAGATAATATTGTTTTTTTCTTGAACCGATCTTTGCTGTACCAGCTGGAGGTGTACGTGAAAAAAATAATTGTTATATTATGTGCATCTATTTCTTTGAAATAGTCAAGTATCCTTGATCCAATTCCGTAGTCTCCGTCGTCATCGTACCGGCGTGTGTATCTCCGTCTTTGTCTGTAAACCTATATACCAACGTGTTGTATGTGCATGCTGATACTGGGACCTGCATTACTTATCGGGTAGCTTCACAAACTTCTGCTTATGTTGTGGTGACATCAGCTGTGACACAATAAGTATGACCATTTTCACTAACTCCATTTGAACTAGTTTGTTCAAGTAGACCAAATTTAGATTTGTGACTGTCATCAAAAATGGCTAATGCTTTGATTTTGAGTTTTTTTCCACATATTTAGATCCACTTTTACTTAAGGATAAACTGTTAATTTTAGTGTCTACATCTATTTCTTTGTACTCTATTTGTTTTTGTACCAGTCTTTTTTTGTTTTCACACATATCCTCTGGAAATTGTGGAGTTATGCATATGCAATTTAGTAAGTCTTGTTTTTTTTTTTCATTGTTCGTGCAGTGTCTTTGTTCTGATTATAAGGTCTTTCCACTTTTCTGTGGAAAGACCTATTGTTTTTCTTCTGATTATTTTTTTTTGTCTAATTTTGTTCTTGCGATAAAAAATGGTTTCGCAATATGTCGCTTAGATATTTAATATATGATATCAAACAGTTTACGCTTTTGAAATTTACCCTGCGTAACCGAATACTTTTTTTTAGTAGGAGTTATCTCCCCAAACACTGTTTTCCTTGTGTCCACTACTCCTTCGCAACCATAAAAGATTACGTCTAATTTATTTTATAAAATTGCTCGTTATATCCTTCGCATGATTTGTCCTATTTTGACTGAAGCAATATGAACACTCCATATGAAAATTATTTCCCCTTATGTATTTGATATAAATGATATGTATTTCTATATTTAAAACAAAAAGTGATAGAGACCTAGGATCTTTTGATTTGAGGTCCTTGGCCCAAAAAACTGGAAATAAGGTCAAGCCAAAGGTCAAGATCATATTCTTATTTTTGAATTTGGCTTATTTTCACTTATTCCCAAAAAACGTATAAGATATCAACAAATTATTTTTACTAAATTGTTAGTTGCGACATGTCGTAACACGTAAATTTTGATTGTAAGGGTACGTTGAACGTAAAAGGGAGTATTCTCCCCTCTTGTATTTAAAAATAAGAGTATGGTGATATAACTCATTAACCAAATATAATTAAGACCTATGATCTTTTGATTTTAGGTCCTTGGTTTATGACCTTGAAATTGATCTCAAGGTCATAGCTTAATTTGTCTAGATTTTGACCTTTGCTTTTACCTCATATGTATACATGATAAAGCCATGAGACTTTTGGCAAAAGGTATCAAACCATTTAACCTTGGAAAAACAACCGGAAGTGACCTTGTGTAAACCGGAAGTAGCTATTTTTTGTACTTTATTAATATAAAAGGATATATAGAACCAGATATTTTTGGAATCAGTGTCAAATAAATATTCAAATATTATCAGAGGTAACATTTTTCAAACCGGAAGTAACAAGTTATCTCCCTTATTTAAACAAAAAATATATAGAAACAATATATTTTTTGAATCAGCGTACAATAAGCTATCATTTGACGATTGAAATGACATTTTAAACTTAATTTTACAACTTTCATATTAAAATACATTGTTTTTTGGTGGAAAGACCTTCAATTGGTTTTTAATTTTTAATTTTTTTTTTATATAGATAAGACCGTTGGTGTTCCCGTTTGAATGGTTTTAACTAGTAATTTTGGAGCCCTTTATAGCTTGTTGTTCGGTGTAAGCCAAGGCTCCGTGTTGACAGCCGTACGTTGACCTATAAAGGTTTACTTTTTTTAAATTGTTATTTTGATGGACAGTTGTCTCATTGGCACTCACACCACATCTTTCTATATCTACATAGACTTATCAGTCAAGACTAAAAATAACTTTCGATAAACCGGAAGTGGTCAATTATCTACCGTTGTATACATAAAAGTATATAAAAACTATATATTTTTGGAATCAGAGTGAAATAAGCTATCATTTGAGACCGGATGAAACATTTCCTTAACTGGAAGTAGCATATTATCTCCTTTAGTTCACTTTAAAGCATATCAAAACCATTTATTTATAGCAACAGCTTGAGAAACTAGCTTCTTTTCAAAATTTAATTTCTTTGATGGTGAAAGACCTTTAATTGTTCTCTGAACAAATGGTTTTTAATTGTACTTTGGTATGTTTGTGTATTTTTGTCTTTCATTTTAACTAATATTCTTGGACTGTATGCCATTTTGTGCTTTTTTTACATGTTTTTATTGATACATGTTTGTTTGGGGAATGTGTCAAAGAAACAACAACCGGACTATAGAACAGGCAACAGTAGAAGGTCACCAATAGATCTTCAATGTATATTTGTTTTGTTCACGCTTCGTTGCCATATAATGAAATTTGATGCGACTGTCATACACCATGGTCTGCATAAAATAATGTATGTACCAAGTCAACAATAGGACCGTTGTTATCCATTCGCTAGCTGAGATTGAGCTTTTGAATTTGCCACTTGATTAGAGACTTAACATTTTGATTTTTGTTTTTGTGATTTTACTTGCACCATTTGTATATCATGTAATCAATCGTCTACTACAATGTAAGTATCGTAAGTCTTTCTTGTTTTGTTACATTTCTCCTGGTATTAATCGTCTTTTTCTATTGAGGTTTATTTTTTTTTATATTAGATTATAATTTTTAAAGAATGTTTATTCCAGACATACAGCACCATCGACTGTCTTAGACTTCCATCACTACCGATCATGTGAACCAAGTTTTATCAGATTTCAATCGAAACTAAAGAGAAGAAATAGGACACGAAATATCAAATTCCATCATAACAACATAAACCAAATATGCGCAGATTTTACACAGTCTCCACAAGGTGAAATAAACGATGTAGTTAAACAAATTGAAAAAAATGTTTTAAAAGTGAGAGAAAAATTAGGTCTATCCTATCAATAGTCATGACGCATTCAATTCATATGTCATATGTCATGTATCAGTGTTTTATTCAACTGGAATACAAATATGTCTTTAAGTGAATTGAATATGATTTGCGATTCATATAACACGTATCTCAATTCGAGCATACTATTGGTTTATTTAAGAATAACGATATACCATATATAGTAAAGTTTATGCCATTTCAATGTGTTGAGAAGGTTCATGATGTTACTCAAGCGATTGGTTTAACTACTAGATAAATATAGAAACTCTGTGATATAAAATAATTTTACAAACATTTGTATTAGCCGTATGTGACATAAACATGTATATATTGATGTTTTAAAAGACAAACACAAAGAGTTGAAGAAAAAAACGACAATATCTTGTGAAAACTTTTATACTAGTGATTTATATTTCATAGATATAGGAAGATGTGGTGTGAGTGCCAATGAGACAACTCTCCATCCAAATAACAAATTTATAAAAGTAAACCATTATAGGTCAATGTACGGCCTTCAACACGGAGCCTTGGCTCACAGCGAACAACAAGCTATAAAGGGCCCCAAAATTACTAGTGTAAAACTATTCAAATGGGAAAACCAACGGTCTAGTCTATATAAAATACGTAAGCCTATTTGTCAATGAAAGTTCACAATTTCGTCCTCTAATGGTCAGATTCGATCTCTTGTCACGGATGTATAATCTCCAATCATATAATTTAGCTCATGCATGAACTAGAAGTGTTTATTCAAAGTCATATTTGCAAAAGTTGTTTATATATGAAGATATCAGTCTGATAAAATTGAGAATTGAAATGGGGAATGTGTAAAAGAGAAAAAAAAACGACCATAGTGCAGACAACAGCCGAAGGCCACAATGGGTCCTCAATGCAGCGAGAAACTCCCGCACCCTGAGGCTTCCTTCAGCTGCCCCCTAAACAAATATGTATACTAGTTCAGTGATAATGGACGTCATACTTAACTCCAAATTATAAACAAGAAGCCAAAATTAAAAATCATCAAGACTAACAAAGGCCAGAGGTTTCTGACTTTGGAGAAACGCAAAATTGCGGCGGGTTTAAACATGTTTTTTGAGATCTCACACCTCCCCCTATACCTCTAGCCAATGTAGAAAAACAAACGCACAACAATACGCACAGTAAATAAAGGCAACAGTAGTATACCGCTGTTCAAACTCAGTAAAACTCAGTTCAAGAGAAGTCCGAGTCCTATGTCAGAATATGAAACAACAGAAAATAAACAAAATGACAATAATACATAAATAACAACAGATTACTAGCAGTTACTGACATGCCAGATCCAGACCTCAATTAAACTGATTGAAAGATTATGTGTTCATCATATGAATATCAGGCACAATCCCTTCTGTTAGGGGTTTAGTATTATACCATCATAAATATATGAGAAGAACATAACCCGTGTCATGCCAACAACTGGTTTTAGAATAAATGTATTTAATTCCGATGCAAAGATCCTATAAGTGAATCAATATTAAAGCCAAAATATGCAATCTTTAATGACCTGACAACAGTATCGTAACTATATCCCTTCTTAATAAGTCTGTTTAAAGGTTTTGTTAGCTTTTGATGTTAGATAGATAGATAGATACTTTATTCTCTAAAAACTAGATACAAGTTTACAGAGAAACATACAATATAAATAAAGACACAATAGTTAAGGTAAACAAATGTTAATACTGACATTTTTGTGCTTTGTAAAGAATATTACCATAAAAGATTGGATGTGAAATACCTGAACGTATAAGATGTCTGCGTGTTAAGTTATATTTACGAATCATTTCCTTATACCGATGATAAAATTTAGTAAAAGTTGTGACTAGTTTGTGAGATCGGAAACCCTGGTGTAATAATTTTTCAGTAATACATAAATTTCTCTCGCTAAAATCTAATACGTTGTTACATACACGAGCGAATCTTACAAGTTGAGATATATAAACACCATAAGTTGGTGACAAGGGAACGTCACCAAAATCGATAGGAAATGAAAAATCATCTCTTTTATCATATTTTTTTGTATTAAGCTTCCCGTTAATGATATAGATATCAAGATCGAGGAAAGGACAGTAGTCATTGTTAGTATTAGTTTTATTTAAAGTAAGTTCAACAGGATAAATTTCTTTAGTGTACATACTGAAGTCGTCATTATTGAGAGCCAATATGTCATCTAAATATCTAAAAGTGTTGTAAAATTTTTGTATCAAATGTTGTTTCGATGGGTCTGATTTTAGTCATACATTGTAACTCATAACAATACAAAAACAAATATGCATATATTGTGGATTTACTTTGCATTCAGGGCTTTTAGTAAACCATGCATACTGTAAACTGTGAATCTATGCTGAGTCATCATGGTTCAGGTCAAGGATTTTCTTAATTCAACGTTTTGATAGAACTAATTACAGAGAAAGATCGAGATTACAAATTTATCCAGACGTTATTTTAAGTCTTTCAGAATCAACATATGAATAATACCACTACGCGAGTAAACAGTTTCGCAGGATTTTGAAGACCCTTTTTCACTGCGCCCACAATGGTGACTGGAGAATAGAAATATGGTCATTCCAGGTCTTCTTTCGAACCATGGCCGTAGATGGGCGTCCGTTTGGCTGTGTTAGAAGCATCACGTACGTCCGATCAGAATGAGGACGTTGAATCCAATACCTCTTGTAGAACGCGTGTCACGCTCTCTGCACGTTAAGAACCCTTTACTTGCAACAACTCTTCGTAAGATCCGTAAGTAACCTGTTTGAATAGTTTGATTTGTTTCCCTATCCAATATAACCTCATTTTTCAGTGGCAATCGAAAATTATCCAATCTTATCCCGGTCGGCCTCAATTACAAGACCTTCTTAATGTATTCATTATTAAGGTATTCTCGTCATGAACAAGCATGAAATTTTAACAACTGGACTGGACATTGAACAACCAGCAAGCAATTAATTATTCACTGCTGCTGAGAGAATTTTTGTCATTTAAATGGACGATCCCTTTGTTGAACATGGCGATGAGGTAATATACTTTTGACATGGCTCGGTATTATACATTCCACCATTGTATCATCGTTTTATGGGTTTTTTTAACGGTATTCTTTGATTTTCGCTCACATACTCTGCTTATGGAGTATCTATATGCAATTGTGTCGTCATATGATGAAAAATTTGAAACTCCTGCAATTTATTACTTTTCTATCTATTATGTATGTTTATTTTTCTCAAACATTGCTGTCATTTTAAAAGAAATTCTATGCAACTGTTATATTAATGTGAGATTTAGCTAGCCATTAAACCAGGTTTTATCCCGTATTTTCTACATAAAAAGCAAATGCCTGTACCAAGTCAGCAATATGTCATTTTTTCATTCGATTGATGTGTTTGAGGTTTAGCCTGATATTTTGTCATTTTCGAAAGACTTTCCATTTTCAATTCCCTTGGAGTTTGATATTTTTGTTATTTTTAAAATTTTCGTTTTTTAGATTCCGTTTGATAAAGTTTGCGCGATAAACAGAAACTCTAATTTATTTCAAACGAGAATGACAACTGTTAAGGAATAAAATCAGTTACGGATATCAAAATTTTCAGTTGCCATTATCATTACATATTTTTTGAACGGCTGATTTTTCTACTTTGAACTATGGGCAACCCTTTTGTATTTCAGTTTCCAATTTAGCAATACATGAGGTATGTTTTTAAAATTCGATTTATTAAATTTAGGTAAGTATGTAAAAATATTAAAATCTTCCTAAAATAATATATACAAAAAAGGCAACAGTAGTATACCGCTGTTCAAAACTCATAAATCCATGGACAAAAAACAAAATCAGGGTAACAAACTAAAACCGAGGGAAACGCATTAAATATAAGAGGAGAACAACGACATAACACTAAAATTTAAATAAAAAAAAGAATGTTGTTTATAAACCTATTAACAAGAAATTCCCCCAAAAAGGTAAAGTAGAATATACTATAACAAGAGAATCCTATTTATAGCAAAACAGGAAAGACAATTGACTCTGTATTTCTTTCAACATATATATATAAACCATGTTTGTTCATCTATACTGCAACGGTGTCGGTACCTATAATAATTTGATGCAAATTAACAAGCAAAAGAGCTTCTTCCGATAACAATGGATCGAGCCTTCAATATGCTTTGTATCTGATATAAAACTATATGCAAATAAATCAGACCTTTGTGATGCAATATGTTAGACAATTGAGTGAATGATAAGCTTATATTAAGATCTCTATCAGTTACGCGATTATAAGTAATTCATACATAGTATCATTAGTTCAGTATAAAAACAAACAAATATGTAAACAAACATTAGCGCAATAACACAATGACGGGATGTATGAGTACAGAGCCACGATATGTATGAAGGAAACTATTTAACACACACAGACAAAGTATTTTATCAAAAATGAAATATAACAATACACAAATTATCATATAACAATAACACAATGATTTAAGAAGACATATCATATGAAAATATACATTAGATAGAAAACGTGTTACTTAAAGTGAAACATGTTGCCGTACAATATGTCATTATTAACGGCGAAAACTACATTAAGTCTCAGCATCAACACGTGTATTTAATTAATAAATGTATCGCTTCAGATATCCTGACAATGTGATGCATATCATTAAGGGTAGCAGATGATGTTCATGTTATCAAGCTAATTATATTTTTAAGTTGGAAACTTCTCTTAATTTGGTTATGTTATAGTTAGTGTAAAAAAACATACAATATTAGTCAATTTAATGAAATACACTGCTAGCTCCTTACACAGAAACTGCTCCATTTGTCTTTGTATAACTAACTAAGGACATTTTTACCTGGTCTTAGATTGTGTTTGTTTTTGCCGTTTATGTCGTTTGGTCTTTAAGTTATGGCTTGAAGTTGTTTTTCTTATTTTTTTATTTTCTGTTCGTATGTAAAAGTAAAGATTATTAATCACCCAATCATTTATAAAGTTTTAGTTTGGGCAACTAAATGTACACGATTTATTTGCTTTACAGTTTGATTTAGAAGAAATACCGACATAGCTAGATAATACAATTAATTATCTTTTTGCTAATCCATTTCTATATTAATAGTATTGTAATTGTTATAAAATACCTCAAGTACTATAATTACAAACCTGACCTTGAATTTTGTAGCGTCGATCCAATCGTGTGACGGACAATGTGTGGTCTGTTGTGCTGTCCTTGGTTGTTTTACGGGTTCGTTTTTATTCTGTGGTTAGTCAGCACTTTGGTGTTGACATATATATCAATCATCTGGTAATTTTCAAAAATTTACTGTTTGTAAAAGTATGAGTTATTGTAAATACTAAGGATTTTCTTATCTCAGGCATAGATAACCTTAGCCGTATTAGATTCAACTTTTGAGAATTGTGTGTAATCAATGCTTTTCAACTTTATACTTGTTTGTCTTTCTTCACTATTTTGATATAAGCGTCACTGATGAGTCTTATGTAGACAAAATGTGCGACTGATGTATTAAATTATGAGCCTGGTACCTTTGATAACTGGAAGCATGCCGAAATGTTCTACTGTATTGTATATTTGTTTATTTCTCTGTCCTGAATGTTCTTGCATTTATTTGTACTGTAGTCCTGCACTGTAACTTTGTCATTTTAGTATTATGTTAAACATCATCATTAAAGCGCGAGGTTCGGCTAACCACAACATTATGTTCGACCCACCATATTTTAAAATGTCCTGTACCAAGTCAGGCAAATCGCAGTTGTTATTTTATATATAAACAAAAAAGATGTGGTATGATTGCTGATGAGACAACTCTCCACAAATAACCAAAATGACACAGAAATTAATAAATATAGGTCACTGTATGGCCTTCAACAATGAGCAAAGCCCATACCGCATAGTCAGCTATAAAAGGATCCGAAATGGCAATGCAAAACTAACGGCCTTATCTACATTAAATAAATGAACGGAAAATAAATATGTAATACATAAACAAACGAAAACCACTGAATTACAGGCTCCTAATTAGTTCTTTCTGTGTGTGTTGCATTGTCGTTTGTTTTTGTGTTGCACTTCAGTGTTTCTTTTTTCTTTTTATAGTTCATGTGTTTCCTTCAGTTTTAGTTTGTAACTCAGATTTGCTTTTTTTTCTCAATCGATCTATGATTTTCGAACAGCGGTAAACTAATTTTGCCTTTATTAATGAAATATGCAGCATTTTGCTGGATTTAAATATTTTGAATTTTTAATTTGGTTAGGACAAATTCATTCATTCATAATACAATCAGGCTGATGTTTAACTCTGCAATGATTAACTAGAGATAAAAATGATAAGAAAATTAAAAATATAAAAAAACTGTCTTGTATCTGACACTATAGACAATAAATCAAAGTCTTAGTCATTCCTAATCGGATACAAATAGGTGGTCCTCGTGACTTGTTTCGATGCCACAAATGGCCAATTCATTTGTATATTAAAGGGGAAATGCGTAGATGACCGCAGACTAAAAGGCAAGGGTCATGCTTAACCTTGTCATTTATAGATGAATCAATTCATATACTGATAAGGAAAATGTCAACATAAATCAACCATATGTCTTTAGTTTGTTAAGATGTTGACGCGCAATTTACATTTCGTTTGCGGTATCCTGATGTAGTGTTGAAGTGATATCGTAAACCTAAGAGAGATGTCCCTCTCGTTTCATAAGATGGTATAAAATATCAACATTATATTTACCTCATACTCATAACTCATATTACGTCCTGGCCTGATGTTAATGGAAGAAAGTCGTTGTTATTCTGCAGTTTACATGTTGTAGTGTACTATAGTATATCATTTTATTTACGCATGTGCTGAGTGAACTTACGTTTATTTGAATTAAAATCCTGTCACGAAGGGTTGTCATTTGAGCGATCAGTTTTAACATTGAAATATAAGAGGAACTAGCATAAAACCTGCTTAAACCCATATTTTTTATGTACCTAGAGAGGAATATGGCAGTTCTATACTACTGGTACCTTTATCTCTGTTTTTTTTTTTGTAATGTTCAATTATATCATTTATGTATGTATTTCCCTGTGTTTAGTGTTCTTACTTTCTTTGTATTGTATTCCCGTCAAATTGTGTTGTCATTTTCATATTGTCATATAAGCAGTAAGTTTGGCTTGCTTTAAAACCAGGATCAAAAGTTGTTTTAGTTCATTAAGTTCATAAGTTAAAAAATGGATAAAATTAAAGCAATAGAACCTATGAATCCTTTTCCTCTCTTAAAGTATTCATTTGCTTATATATCATCATATGTTTTATTATGTTATGATGTATGTTTATTTATTTCTGTATAGCAGCCTGTAATGATAACTGGTACGTCTAGAAGCAGCTTTCTACTTTGGAATGTTCAAAATGGCTGCCGTTACACTGGCAATTTGGTGACGAGGGTGCCATCCGTTATTACTAGCAATTACAAATCTAGTCATATTTGAATTTATACAGTTTGGACATTTCTGCTCGCTACAATAGGGATTTTGAGTTATCTAAAACGTTTTTGTTTCTCAATGAATACTACACCAACATTGCTCACATACACAATGTTAATGAATAAATGAATTTCAGCTTATTCAATACTGTAAAGATCCTAAATCAGCAAATAAAATTTGTCTCGTTGGTAATCATACAACAATGATGTCTCGTTGGTAATTAAACAACATTGTTGTTCCGTTGGTAATTATACAACAATTTTGTCTTGTTGGTAATTGTACAACAATGTTGTCTTGTTGGTATTTGTACAACAATGTTGTCTCGTTGGTAATTATACAACAATGTTGTCTTGTTGGTAATTGTACAACAATGTTGTTTCGTTGGTAATTATACAACAATGTTGTCTTGTTGGTAATTGTACAACAATGTTGTCTTGTTGGTAATTGTACAACAATGTTGTCTCGTTGGTAATTGTACAACAATGTTGTCTCGTTGGTAATTATACAACAATGTTGTCTCGGTGGTCATTATACAACAAAGATGGCTCTTGATTACTGAATTGTTTTTCATCACGGAAAATGTAAATTTCCATTCTTTTGATTTTACGATTAAACTGTCCTGTAAAATTGAATATTTACAAAATATATATAATATAATGCAGCAAAAACTTATTTCATATTCGTTGAACGATTTTTTGTTTCCCATTTTTATCAAGTGTTAACATATAATTCAAAGACATTATCAGAATGATTGTGTAAATTTATAAACTTAATTGATTACAAAAGGTCACGATAACCAATAGTTTACGTATTTCTAACTGAAAATACATCTATAATATAATACAAAGAACACACCGACTGGGACGTCGCCCGGGTTACCAAGGTCCTCTTTTGCTGCACAGAACACTGTAGCATTTGATTTGCGTATTCCACGGAATATCCTCCAGGATACCCCTGATTTGACTTATGTTCAGCCAGAAAGTAATTTCTATTTTAAAAATTCAGATACCTTTCATGAATAATTTAACATTTAAAACATATTACATGTATACTAAATCTTTCGAGCCTGTTCCACGGACAATGTCGTGTACGGAATCTAATGTACTTTGTGTGGACTACTTATGTTGGTGAAACTCGTCAAACTTTGCGTGAAAGAATGAAGCAACACCGGTCTGATAATAAGGATCCGCAATTTAGGGTTCTTTATAACCATTTTAATCAACCGGACCATAATAGTGTGCATTATCGAGAAAATTTATCACCACACAAATAGCTCTGTACTAAGTACTCCTTTCCGCAAAGATAGAGAAAAATTCTAGATAAGGGAATTAGGGATTGCAATGCCATATGGTTGCAATTAAAATATCAAAGGGGTAGGAAATTTGTCAAGTCCTGCCTGCAGTGATGTCAATGTAAAGAGTTTATTTGATACTACCTTACGACAACAACGTCGTCATGGGCAAAAACATTACAATCGACCTAATGTAAAAAAAAGTCTTCCAAGTCTAGATCACCCTCTGGGAGCTTTGATGACCTTTTTCACATCTTCATCATCCACTAGGGTAACATTACATTTGAACTATTCTCTTTTCACTGCCAGTTAATTTTCTAAAATGTTTGAGAGATTATGCACTTGACAAAGGAGGCACCAATACATTTTCTTCATTATACAGACTAGTCATATTATTTCTGATGTAGCTCTTTTTTGTCTTTTCAAACCAGTAAGATCGGAACCTTTACATGCGTAAAAGTGGAAATTTATTCTTGTTGGCTTTAGCAATAGAGGAATTGATGCAATCAACATTTGCAACGTTCTACTTCACAAGGAGGTAACATCTGAAATCCCTATTTATTTTCAAAATCAATATGTTCCTATTGTATCCTACAGTTACACCGAAACCATTGCACCTAAAATATTTAACTATAAACAAGCAGGACTTTGACTTAGAACAATACCTAAAATACCCTCCGAAATGTGACTGTTCTTACTCGCCTTATAATTACAGCCCCTCTGGTCATGTTATAACAGGGGATCTAAACATAATTCAACATGAAAATCTCCGAAAGGTGATTTCTCATGGTCCTAAGTTTAGAGAACCCCAACACATCAATTGGAACCGTAACTTCAAAATAATTATGGATTCCATTGAGAACTACACCCGAGCATGGGCTAAGCGAGAAGAAGTTGAACGTGACACTTTGTCAGAATGGGTTTAAACTATCAGGTCTCTGATAAAACGTCGCATTCAGAAGTTGAAAAACTGTGTGAACGATCGACCAAAGTCCGTTTTCAGAGACAAAGAGGCTATGAAATGTCTATCATCTCTTCATGATAAGTATGTTGTTGTTCCTGCGAACAAAGCTTCAAATAATATTGCCTTTGTATGTAAATCGTATTACTACGAATGTCTTGTAAAAGAATTAGGTATAAATGAGCACTCAGGTAATCCCACATACAAAGACATATTATTTGACAAGGATGAGATGTTAGTATGTCATAAGTCCTCCATGGCTTTAATAAACATTGCATTGAACACCAAATTGGAGAACCTACCTTGATTGTATTGGATACCAAAGCTTCATAAAATTCCGTACAAACAACGGTGTATTGCTGGCTCATCTTCATGTTCCATTAAATTGACTAAAGTTCTGTCCGCAGTGAAAGAGGGTCTTCAGAAATACTGTGAAACTGTTAACTCGCGTAGCGGTATTAACCATATGTGGATTCTTAAAAATTCTAAAGAAATTCTAGACAATTTTAAATCTCGGTCTTTTTCTGTAATTAGTTCTATCAAAACTTTTGATTTTTCAACCCTGTTTACCACCATTCCCCATGTGAAATTGAAAAATCGCCTAAAAGAAATAATCCACAATGCCTTTCAACATAAATATGGCAGCATACGATATAAATTTATTACTTTGAGATATCATAAGGCATATTTCCTTAATAGTGTCAAACAAAAAGGTAAAAATGCTACACAGAAGAACAAGTGGTCAGTATGCTGGAGTTTTTTATCGACAAAATATTTGTTCAGTTTGGAGGTAGACTTTTCCAAAAAATTGTCGGCATTCCTATTGGAACAAACTGTGCGCCTCTTCTTGCCGACCTCTTCTTATTTTCATATGAATCGGAGTTCCTTCAGACACTTGTAAAAACAAGAGGATCAAAGAAGCCAGATTATTTAATTTCACTTTCAGATATACTGATGATGTTCTTTCCATAAACAATCCAAACTTTTCTAATTAGGTTCCATCCATATATCCACCAGAACTAAAAATTAAAGAAAACAAAAGACACGGCTTCCTCCGCCTCATTTTTAGATTTATATCTCGAATTTGACTTACACAGTCATCTCAGTACCAGAATCTATGACTAACGAGACGATTTTGATTTTGAAATTATAAATTTCCCCAACCTTAGTAGCAATATACCAACTTCACTTGCGTATGGGATATATATTTCCCAACTTAATCGATATTTAAGAGCTTGCAGTTCCTACTCAGACTTTGTAAAACGTCATCAGTGTCTGAGTAGAAAGTTGATAAACCAGGGGTATGTCAAAGAACGTCTCGTCCTTTTTCTAAAACAAAGTTCATCGGAAGGTACCAAGACCTTGTTGATAAATATTCCGTATCAACTTCACAAATAATACATGGTGGTTTTGATGTATAGATTCTGCGTACTGATGTTGTTTATCATCTTAACAACGTGTTATATTGTTCTTTCGTTTGTCCTTGTTCTATTATTTATATTACTTTTACTGTTGATTGTTTTATGTGATATCCATTCAACGTGGCTCGGTACTTAAACATCCCGTCAATGTATTTGTATTATCTTTTATTTTTTGCTGGTGTGTTTTGTATATACAGTTCTGGTGGATATACAAAACCTCAGTCTAACAGTGTCCTGGACTCTAGACCACTCGACCAACTAAGAACCTCAGCCTAACAGTGTCCTGAACCCTAGAACATTCGACCAACTAAGAAAACCTCAGCCTAACAGTGTCCTGAACCCTAGACCACTCGACCAACTAAGAAAACCTCAGCCTAACAGTATCCTGAACCCTAGACCACTCAAACAACTAAAAAAAACTCGGCCTCACAGTTTCCTGAACATGAAACCACTCGACAAACTAAGAAGACCTCAGCCTTAAAGTGTCCTGGACCCTAGACCACTCGACCAACTAAGAAAACCTCAGCCTAACAGTGTCCTGAACCCTACACCACTCGACCAACTAAGAACCTCAGCCTAACAGTGTCCTGGACCCTAGACCACTCGACCAACTAAGAAAACCTCAGCCTAACAGTGTCCTGGACCCTAGACCACTCGACCATCTAAGAAAATCTCGGCCTGTCCTGAACCCTAGACCACTCGACCAACTAGGAACCTCAGCCTAACAGTGTCCTGAACCCTAGACCACTCGACCAACTAAGAAAACCTTAGCCTAACAGTGTCCTGGACCCTAAACCACTCGACCAACTAAGAAAACTTCAGTCTAACAGTGTCCTGGACCCTAGACCACTCGACCAACTAAGAAAACCTCAGTCTAACAGTGTCCTGGACTCTAGACCACTCGACAAACTAACAACCTCAGCCTAACAGTGTCCTGAACCCTAGACCACTCGACCAACTAAGAAAACCTCAGCCTAACAGTGTCCTGATCCCTAGACCACTCGACCAACTAAGAAAACCTCAGCCTAACAGTGTCCTGAACTCTAGACCACTCGAACAACTAAAAACACCTCAGCCTAACAGTGTCCTGGACCCTAGACCACTCGACCGACTAAGAAAACCTCAGCCTAACAGTGTCTTGAACCCTAGACCACTCGACCAACTAAGAAAACCTCAGCCTAACAGTGTCCATGACCCTAGACCACTCGACCAACTATGAAAACCTCAGCCTAACAGTGTCCTAGACTCTAGACCACTCGACCAACTAAGAAAACCTCAGCCAAACAGTTTCCTGAACCCTAGACCACTCGACCAACTAAGAAAACCTCAGCCTAACAGTGTCCTGGACCCTAGACCACTCGACCAACTATGAAAACCTCAGCCTAACAGTGTCCTGAACCCTAGATTACTCGACCAACTAAGAAAACCTCAGCCTAACAGTGTCCTAGACTCTAGACCACTCGACCAACTAAGAAAACCTCAGCCTAACAGTGTCCATGACCCTAGACCACTCGACCAACTATGAAAACCTCAGCCTAACAGTGTCCTAGACTCTAGACCACTCGACCAACTAAGAAAACCTCAGCCAAACAGTTTCCTGAACCCTAGACCACTCGACCAACTAAGAAAACCTCAGCCTAACAGTGTCCTGGACCCTAGACCACTCGACCAACTACGAAAACCTCAGCCTAACAGTGTCCTGGACCCTAGACCACTCTACCAACTAAGAACCTCAGCCTAACAGTGTCCTGAACCCTGGACCACTCGACCAACTAAGAAAACCTCAGCCTAACAGTGTCCTGGACCCTAGACCACTCGACCAACTAAGAAAACCTCAGCCTAACAGTGTCCTGGACCCTAGACCACTCGACCAACTAAGAACCTCAGCCTAACAGTGTCCTGAACCCTGGACCACTCGACCAACTAAGAAAACCTCAGCCTAACAGTGTCCTGGACCCTAGACCACTCGACCAACTAAGAACCTCAGCCTAACAGTGTCCTGAACCCTGGACCACTCGACCAACTAAGAAAACCTCAGCCTAACAGTGTCCTGGACCCTAGACCACTCGACCAACTAAGAACCTCAGCCTAACAGTGTCCTGAACCCTAGACCACTCGACCAACTTAGAACAGCTTTCATAAATTTAAAATGCATGCATGATGTAGATATAGAAGACAAGGTTATGATTACGTAAAGTTTAGGATCAAGGTTCCGCGTAATGGTAGAAGTACGAAAAGAAGGGACAGGTACAGCGGTAAAAATTATCATTCTAACTAATTCTAATAATTGGACTTTTTGTTATCAATTACATTTTAAAAAAAATCACATATATTTTATCAAATCAGAGACAAAAAACAATTTGTGTACCTCAGTGAAAAACAAGTTTGATTGATCATTATTTGTAAAAAAACAACAAAAGTACATATTTCAAAATATCATTTTACTGTCGGTCCTCCATATTCAATGACAGTGCATACTGTATTCAAAATAGTTGCCTTGGCTGTATCAACATCACTAAATTATAGAGTCGATAATCAACGGTTATTTGAGCATAAAATTAATACAATCATGTTTACCAAAAAAAATATTTTGAATAGCACAATTATGATTCGCAATGGATAAATGTTAGTATGTGTAAAAGCACAAAATAATGAACTCCGGTGAATATTCAGAAAAATAGAGTACTTAAGGGGGTAGACCTTGGTTCAGGGAGATAACTCTTAAAATCAGTGATGCGTTTACCTAGGTCTACCTCCTTAAATTGCGTTGTGGGCTAATGAAATCTTTAAGCATATTAAATCTTAATCATTGTGCTTATGCTTTTATTTGTTACTTTACATATCTGGTTGGGCTTCAAAAAGAGAGGCGAAATATAAAGCAGGGCCGTCCAAATTAATTAATTGAAAAACTGACAACGGCGGAAAAATTCCTGCAAACATTATACAAAACAAAACGTATAAGCGTAAGAACACCACCATCCCCAACACGGAAGTGAAATCATGTGCTTTGAAAGGTTACACAAGTCTTTCCGGTACCCTTTGTCTCGACAGTAAGTTCAAATCCGCTGATATGTTTAATAAGGTACAAAAGGTCACACTCAAAGAAAAGAGGTCGACAATTGAAACTCATTTTTTTGTAATCTTCCCAGATGTCCTAATATATCCTGAAAGGAATTATAATTATCTTCAAATTAGAGAGGCGGAAAATACCACAAGAACATTCAAAATCATAGATCGAAAATAAACTGACAACACCGGGCTAAAAACGAAAAGAAACAGACAAACAATATCTTAAAAATAGGTATTTCATTTAAACATTATGACAAAAGACATTTTAAAAAGTATTTTAATATGGTTTGTTTTAAAAATATTAAATGGCAGTAAGTTAGTATAATGGTCATTTAAAGTGTTTTTGTTATTATAATTGCACATTGAAAATTTCGTTAAATCTTCATTGATGTTTTATGTTGTTCCTATTGGCGCTCGAGGGTATAAATCAAATTATGTTTTTAACATAGCATTTCGCTATTTATTTCTACAAATGAACTTTATCATATACTTAATAGAAAAATAGGGTCACCGTTCATTTAAGCTAACAATCTGCCTTTGAAAGACGCATGCATTTTGAGGTATGTTTCTTCTGTTGAACTAATAGGGAAAATAGTGGTAACATTGAAATGAAAAAAGACATAAATTGTTTCTTTGCCTTATACGTTCTCCTATTTATTTGTGTATTGTAGTCCTGTAATATTAATTATGTTGTCATAAAGACTCATTTTAATATTATATTTAACAATGCCATTAAGTTGCGAGGTTTGGCATGCCACAAAACAAGGTTCAACCCACCATTTTTACTTAAAAAATGTCCTGTACCAAGTCAGTGTGTGTAACATTTTAACGTTGTGTTTCCGTTATATCGTTTGTTTTCTCCTATATTTGAGTGTGAATTCACATTACTATAAGACGTGTCACGGTACTTTTCTATCCCAAATTCATGTATTTGGTTTTGATGTTATCTTTGTTATTCTCATCGGATTTTGTCAAATGCTTAGTCTGTCGTTGTGTGTGTTACATTTTAATGTTGTGTCGTTGTTCCCCTCTTATATTTAATGCGTTTCCCTTAGTTTTAGTGTGTTACCCCGATTTTGTTTTTTGTCCATAGATTAACGAGTTTTGAACAGCGGTATACAAATGTTGCCTTTATTTACAGAAATCGCTTAAGTTTGACAATTGTTTAATTTAAGTACAGCTTATTTGAAAACAATAATAGAAAATATAGGTCACTTATGAGTTAACAAGATATTTCAATTTAAATGCAAATTAATGGCATTTTTGTACCAACGGGAGATAATTTGGAACTTTTTCAATGATATAAACATATTTATGCCCATTTAGGGCCAAACGAATTGATTTGTTTTTGTGTTTTTTTGTTTTTATTGTTTCTTTTTAACCATATCATAAAGCAACAACTTATAGTGTAATAAATAAAATTTGTAATGAAAAAAAAACGTTTTAATTTTTGCTGAAATTTTTGTACCCACGATCCTCCTTAAGGAGTTGAGTGGACTATTTCCTCTTTACAAAACTTTGAATTTTTCGAAAAACTAAGGATTTTCTAATGCCAGGCAAAGATTACCTTAGCCGTATTTGGCACAACTTTTTTGGAATTTTTTATCCTCAATGCTCTTCAACTTTGTACTTGTTTGGCTTTATAAATATTTTGATATGAGCGTCACTGATGAGTCTTATGAAGACGAAACGCGCGTCTGGTGTACTAAATTATAATCCTGGTATCTTTGATAACTATTAAACCAAAGGAAACACATCAACTATAGGAAAGCAATAAACCAACAGAAACACTGAACTATAGCAAAAGCAAACGCCAACATACAAAGAAACGGACTATAGATAACAACTGCCATTTTCTTGACTTGGTACAGGACGTTTAAAGAAAACATGGTGGGTTGAATACTGTTTTATGACTAGCCAATCCGCCTGTTTTCGTGACAGTGTTATATATTCCGCTTAAATGACCTCACTTTTTGACAGTACAAACAAACACAAGAACACTCAGCAAATTATTCACAACAGCACACCAGGACAACACAAATGAAATATATAATAACGATTCATATGATCGAACCAACATATAATATAAATACAATACCTGTTATATAATGCAAGGTCATGTAAGACAAAACAGTGAACACACATAAAAACAAACAACTTATAACAGAAACCCGCAGTCGAACCAAAAATAACTTTGAAGAAAAGACAAAAACAGTCACAAAAAAAATAAAATAAAATAATGAGCAACAAGTACTCCACCAAAACCTGGGATGATTTTGCTTTCTCGGAAATGGTGAGCAGATCCTGCTCTAAATGTAACACCGTTATGTTGCTCAATTTTGTACGTAAACCATAACGTGATGACGTCAATAAAATTTACAAAACTCAAAGGATGATTTCGTCTTAATCACTTGGTGCTTTCCTTTTGATAGCATCCTTCTAATCAGCTACGGCTACCATTAGTCAAAGAAATAGAAGCCCGGAATTATCATATCAATATTGAGATAAATTTTTCTCACGCAGGCGCTGCTTGAATGTTGCTACATATATGTCTAAACTGTAATAAGCAACAAGAAAAATAATTTGTATTCTTTTTGTCTATAAGTTGTATATGTTCGTCGAATTTAGTCTATAAATAAAAACAAAACCAAGTAAATAATGTCTTACCAGACTAATTCCAAAAGTTAATCCCTTTACTCATTCTAAACATTCTAAGCTAATACGGTTAGTTTGATAATTCTGAATAGGTTTGTATATCACCTATATTGTATTCACAATGTGATTTACATACAAGAGGGCCCTCATGGGGTTTTTGATTATGTGATTACTTGGCCGTTTTTTTAATGATTATTTGATTATTAAGCCAAATATTTCATGATTATTTGATTACCTAGGACTGTATTTTTAGTTTATGATTATTTGATTACTAAAGATAGGCAAATATTTAATAATTATGTGATTATATTGGCAAAAAAATGGTGATTATGTGATTACTAGGACCCCCCCCCATGAGGGGCCTCATACAAACGATAATAACGAAACAATCGATGAAAGCTATAATGTTGATAAAATGTAACATATGTTCGAACACAAAATGTAATTTATAGATTAACTCATTCATTAGTAATGTTTTGAAAATACATAGTTTGGGTGAGTATGTTTATTGTCATGTTATAGCTTGTGTTATCTGTGTATTTCGATAGTCCCAGAATTGTACTTGAAACAAAATAATACAATGCATACACGTGAAAATCTAAATAAGAATAATCATCATTAGGAAACAGCATCTCCACGGAAGATTTTTGATAAATGTATAAGTACTTCAGCGTTAAGACTCAAAAGATACAACAGTCGGCAAAAATGTATTATATATGTTACGTTCAAAATCACCTTAAGATTGTGGCCAACAAAAGAAACAATCAATAATAAAATTTATTATACAGAAGTTTACAAGAAGTATTACACAAAAAGACAACTTAACTGTCAAAATACAGTCCGAACTTTTATGTTTTCTTTATCCGGAAATCTTCTCGAAATCCAATCAGAATATCACATCCAATAGGTCACAATCTAGTATGATGTTGTTTGTAAAATAAAATTGTCAATCCAAATGCTCAATCTAATTAAAAACCGATCTCTCATCGCTCCCGTTTTCTGATATGTCGCGTGGGAGATCTAACGAAACCCGCTTTGAGGTCACATGTGAGTGAACTAGAAGTTATGAATTTATAATGATATGCAAATGAGTTGACGACCTATCAATAAGCCAATCAAAAAAGTTTATGAATGCTTTTGACTGACGATTTCTTCGTAAATAAAATGAGTTACATCCCTTTACCTCACGATAAACTTCCAAAATCGTGGAAGACTCATTTTCATTAGTCGAAAAAGACACACCTACGAGGTCACTCACATGTGACCTCAAAGCGGGATTCGTTAGATCTCCCACGCGACATATCAGAAAACGTGAGCGGTGAGAGATTGGTTTTTAATTAGATTGTCCAAATGCTGAGAATATTAATGTCTATCGACGTCTATGTCTCAAAGTTTAACTTAGTGTCTGTATATATATATAAAAAATGTGGTATGATTTCCAATGAGACAATTCTCAACAAGAGACTAAAATGACACAGAAACTAACAACTATAGGTCAACATACGGCCTTCAACAATGAGCAACGCCCATACAGCATAGTCAGCTATAAAAGGCTCCGAAATGACAATGTAAAACTATTCAAACGGCTCCATTTATGTACAAAAAAATGTATAAATTGTTGTCAGGGAAATCTCTAGAACATTGTAGAAAGGTAAGACATAGAACACTGTAGAACGGAAGTGTCTAAAACAATGTAAGAAGTTAAAATAACGCATCTTTTATTATGATCATCCTGGAATCGTTATGCAAGTCAAATTGAAAGTTCCAATCATTCCATCACTATCTATGATTGTTTAAGTGATTTCTAAACTGCACAGTTATAAGATTATTTTGTAAGCAACTATTAGGCCACACAAAACAAATTAGACCAAGTAAATAAATATAACAATTACAATATCATAACATATGTATATTTCTTTTTTCATTTTCTTAAACCAAGAGTTGCCTTCTTACATAAACAATGCAATATAATAAAGATTATGTACGCTTAAATCTAAAAATGAAATATTTGCGTATTAAACAATCCTAGGGTTCCTAGAATAAAGTGTTAAATCACTGTCGACCCATGTCAGCTTTATAATTTGTATATACTGCTTTTTCGCTATGCATGATCTACCTTTAACTCACACACATACGGTTTGGTTTGCAGTTGTCATTCTGTGCAGGGTTAAATATCTTTAACAAACATTTACGTAGTGTTGAGGCTCCCACAGGGTACCCCCTCAGGTCGCAAGGTCGCTTTTAAGTTCGTCGAGAGGTCGTTTTTAAGGGAAATGTACAGGTCGCAGGTCGTTTTTCCTAACACAGAGGACGGAAGTTGGTCGGAGTTCGTTTTTTAAAAATTTTACAGGTCGCAGGTCGTTTTTAGAAGGCCCTCAGGTCGGAAGTCGCCTTTAAAAAGCCCAGAGGTCGCAGGTCGTTTTTGACCCTGCGGGAGCCTCAGTGTTCATCCAAATGTGGGTATTTATCTAGAAAAACATTGTTGTATATTTATCACCTTAATTGTTCTTGTTCTTATATGCATGCGATATTTGCCATTCGACGTTAAATACAAATTCATCATCATCATAAAACTTTTAAACTAACTATAGATATTGGGTCTCTTTTTTTTCGTTTGAATTATTTTATATTTGTCATTTCTAGGTCTATTATAGCTGACTATGTGGTATTGGTTTTACTTATTATTGAACGTTGTACGGTGACCTATAATCATTAATTTCTGTGTTATTTGGTCTCTGATGGATAATTGTTTAATTGGCAATCATACCACATAGTTAGCTATAAAAGATAATGAATTGACAGTTCTCCTTGACTTATAAGTTTTGAATGACCCTCGGCATTCACTGTTTGTTTTCTTGTTTAAATAATAGTTATCCCTCGATGACGCGGTTTGTCAGTGTCAGATTACCCCCGATGACCGGACACACCAAGTCCGAGTGGGATAACTATTTTACATCCCAGCTGTTACATATGAGACGAAAAACCATTCACAGTTCATAAAATATAGTTTAGAACGCCACAAACCCTTATAATATACCTTATACATTACTATATAATGTATACCCTTAATTACCCCCGATCAGGTGACTAGATATGAACCATGTCAACTCGCCCCACTGGCCAATCGGCCCACACTAGATCACCATTCAATACAATAATCGCCCCATTCTTGTTTACCGACTCGCCCCACTTTTGAAAACGTGTTCAATAAAATTGAACAATCAGTTTGACAACACATTTATTGACGAAAAGGGTGTAAACCCCACTGAATACAGGTCTGCCAACTTGCCCCACTTATAAAAAAAATCTTGCTTTCTTTAAGTATGTTAAATTACTGATCGTTGGTATCCAGTCGTCCTGGTGTAGTGGTATGTGTCGTGGGTTGATATGCTAAAGGTCTAGAGTTCAAATCCCAGAGTAGACACTGGAATTTTTTTCTACGTAAAGTTTGATAGTCTTTTCCGTATAATTAATTATGAGTTTTATAGTCGATTTGATATTCCCACCAAAATGTCACAGAACAAAGGAAAGCATGCAAAACAAAGAAACTCAAGCTGTGGTGATCTTGTTGGGGTGATCCAGCTCAGATCACCATTGTTAGAACAAAGGAGCTGGGATGTAAGGATAGAGTTAACAACATTAAAAAAGGTAAACGTAATACTGACTTAAACTTACAACGATTAGGAGCTTAACATATTTCATAGGAATCACAGACTGTTGTTTGGTTTTTCATTGGATTTTTGTATGATTGAAGCATTACCGTTACTATTTTGAATTATATAAAATAAGACGATACAATCAAAACCAAGGAGTAAACAAAGACTCACAAAACTAAAGGACATTTACATCAACAGTTATAAATAATAAATAAGAAACAACACGAACTACACTAAAAACCGAGAGTAAAATCAGATAATAAACTAGTTCAAAATTAGTGTTAAAAGTTAATCACAAAAATTAGATTTTTGAAAAAAATCAATTAAACCTTAATTTTAAATTATTAAAATGAAACGGTTATCAAATGAATACCATTTGATAGAAAAGTATTTCAAATAAACGAACTAATAAACTAGAAACGTGGTATTCCAAATAAACGAACTAATAAAATAGAAACGTGGTGTTCCAAATAAACAAACTAATAAAATAGTAACGTGGTGTTTCAAATAGACAAACTAATAAAATAGAAACGTGGTGTTTCAAATAAACGAACTAATAAAATAGTAACGTGGTGTTTCAAATAGACAAACTAATAAAATAGAAACGTGGTGTTTCAAATAAACGAACTAATAAAATAAAAACGTAGCGTTCCAAATAAACGAACTAATAAAACATTAACGTGGTATTCCAAATAAACAAACTAATAAAATAGAAACGTGGTGTTTCAAATATACGAACTAATAAAATAGGAACGTGGTGTTCCAAATAAACGAACTAATAATATAAAAAAGTGGTGTTCCAAATAAACGAACTAATAAAATAGTAACGTGGTGTTTCAAATAGACAAACTAATAAAATAGAAACGTGGTGTTCCAAATAAACGAACTAATAAAATAGAAACGTGGTGTTTCAAATAAACGAACTAATAAAATAGTAACGTGGTGTTTCAAATAGACAAACTAATAAAATAGAAACGTGGTGTTTCAAATAAACGAACTAATAAAATAGAAACGTGGTGTTCCAAATAAACGAACTAATAAAACAGTAACGTGGTATTCCCAATAAACGAACTAATAAAATAGCAACGTGGTGTTCCAAATAGACGAACTAATAAAAAAGAAACGTGGTGATCCAAATAAACGAACTAATAAAACAGTAACGTGGTGTTCCAAATAAACGAACTAATAAAACAGTAACATGGTATTCCAAATAAACGAACTTATAAAATAGTAACTTGGTGTTCCAAATAAACGAACTAATAAAATAGTAACGGGGATGTTCCAGATAGACGAACTTATAAAATAGAAACGTGGTGTTCCAAATAGACGAACTAATGAAATAGTAACATGGTGTTCCAAATAAACGAACTAATAAAATAGTATGTGGTGTTTAAAAAATAAATAATGCAAAAGAAATGTGGAATTAAAAAGAACGAACTAACAAAATAGTAATGCTGCATTTTACATATACTAACTTCTATGAACATTAAGTGGTTTTGCAAATAGAATGTTAAATTAGTTGATCACAAACGCGACAATAGATTGAAAATATTAGGTATTTCGACTATGTCATCTGGACAGTTTTAATAATAACTATAAATGTTTTTATAAAATAATAAAGCTGTGAGAGCAACTGAAATCCTCAGTAAATATCAAACCTATTTAAAAGACAATGTTTCATAAGGAATAACATTCAGGGCTACATCACTGTTACAATATAGCATATCACAAAGCTGAGTTTCAATCATGATTGTATATCATGTCAATTCATATACGTTTAAAAAAACCTTTAAATTACACTTATTTTAAAACTTCAAATCATAACACAAAAATTCACACAATATTATGAAAGACTACAAATTTCTATTTCGATAACAATAAACATTTAATATCTTACCTTTTGATTATGATTCAAAAGCGATTATTAACACATGAACTAAGTTATCCTTCAAATCCTTCGAGAAATATCGATCTTTATGTATCAAAAATTATGATTTTTCAACCCAGTTTTCCACCATTCCCAATGTGAAATTGAAAAATCGTCTAAAAGCAATAATTCACAATGCTTTAAACATACAAATGGTAGCATACGCTTAAAGTTTATTACTTTTTACTACCATAATACATTGTTTGTTAATATCGAACAAAAACATAAAACAAACTACACAGAGAAGATGTAGAACTGCGCACCCCTCCTTTATTTTTTATTGGGTTCCATTAATTGTTCCTCAAGAACTAGAAATTTAGACAAAACAGACCCGGTTTCCTCCGTCTCATTTTTAGAATTATTCCTCGAATTTGACGTAAGCGATCATCTGAGTACCAAGTCTATGACAAACAAGACGATTTTAATTTTGCAATTATCTTTTCCCCCGATATTAGTAACAATATACCAACTTTCCCAACTCATTGCAGCTCTACTCAGACTTTGTTTAACGCTACCAGGGTCTAAGCAAAAAGTTGATGAACCAATGGTTGTCAATCTAAGTAAGATCCAACATCATCAGGAAATATTATTTCAACTGCAGTTGTGTGATCAATGTACTTCAAAGTTAACACTCCAAAGATACCTGAAGGAAACATTCATAATATAACTAACGCTACTTTCATTTCTTTGAAACAAACCGTTGCAATCTTAGGAAACAATAAAGTGCAGATCAAATCTTAAGCTACAAGTAAAGCATTTACGTATTTAAAAAACACCCTAGTGTTCCTCGCATGAACTGTTCGATCATTTCGTATTCGCATCTGCCCGCTTAATAACTTGTATATGCTGCATCATCTGCGTAAGGCATTAGCTAGTTATAACTGAAATACATGTGGGTTGGTTTGCAGCTGTCATACTGTACACGGCTAACTATCTCTAATCGGACGGCAACTATGAGTTCTAGCACATTGAAAAGAAAAATAACACATACACCGAATTCCACATTAACTGTTATCGTTCTTATATGCATGTGATATTCACCATCTGACGTTGAATACAAATTCATCATCAAATTCTAAAACACTACAGAAAACGGCCCGTAAATTTTTCTCGTATGAGTTGTTTTATATTTTATTTCGGGACATATTATAGATGACTATTCGGTCTGGATTTTACTTATTTTTGAAGGCCGTGCGGTGACCTATAGTCCTAAATTTCTCTGTTATTTTGGCATGTGTTATGTGGAAAGGTGTCTCATTGACATCCTACCACATAGTCAACTATAAAAACCACCAAGTTGACATATATATAAAACAATTGAACAGTGATTACGAGCTTGGCATATCATAGACACGAAATAAAGTCAAAAATAGCATACCTCTGTTCGAAACTCATAAATCGATTAAGAGAAAACAGATCCGGGTTACAGACTAAAACTGAGGTTATAACATCAACTAAAAGAGGAAAACAACAAAACAACAGAAACACTGAGATGCAACAAAAAGCAAACACGACAATGCAACACACACAGAAACGAAATATAATATAACAACTGCCATTTTTTTGACTTTTTTTAGAAAAAATGATGGGTTGAACATGGTTTTTGCGGCTATCAAAAACTCGTGCTGTAATGGCAATGTTATATATAACACTAAAATGACAACATAACATTACACTACAAACTGCTCAGAGTCTGAAAAGACCAGTTTTTGTGCTCGATCAGTAAAATCGAGCACACATTTTACTCGACTAGTCTCGACATTGTTTCAACTGTACTTAACTGTACTTAAGTGTACTAGACTTTACTTAATTAGTCTGATTCAGTACTTGATGATCGTAGTGTAGTTAGAAATGGTATCGACCAAGGCTTGACCTGTCTCGACCGATCTCGACTAGTCTCGACTAAATCTCAACCAGTCTCGACTTGTCTCGATTAGTATTGACCTGGTGTAAATCAGCCCATCTTACTAAATTAAATATTGATCTTACAAAATTCAAGCTTATTTGGTAGTTTGATTTATTGCTGTGTAATGAAAGGATTTAATTTTACAATAGGTAAAATTAAAAATGATTAAATTCAGATAGGCATCTTTATTTTTTTTTATAACTTTTTCATCAAACTATGCAGCTATCATAGATATAAATTAAGCTTACTGAATCCCAGGTCATTTCATTTTTTGTTGTATTACTGTCAAATTTAAGAATTAAATTAATCTAGGTAAAAAAAGCTAGGATTTGCAATTTCAGACAAAATAGAGATAGTATATTTAAATTTTTTTAATAACTTTTTTAAATCAACTTTGATTTTCATCAGACTATGCAGCTATCTTAACAATATATATTGATCTTACAGAATCACAGGTCATTATGCAGTTTGATGTATTGCTGTCAAATTAAAGAATTAAATTAATCTAGGTAAAAAAAACTAGGATTTGCAGTTTGGACAAAATAGCGATAGTACACTTTAATGTTTTCCTAACTTTTTCAAATCAACTTAGATTTCCATCAAACTATACAGCTACCTTAGTGATATATTCATCTTATCTTGCTGTCAAATTTAGGGACTTAATTAAGGTAGATTAATGGTATACTGCCATCTTGAATTGTACAATCACAGTACAAAATCGGTCTAGTTATCTGCCCCAATCAGCAAATTTGGAAACCGATTTTCAATCTAATTATTAGACTGTTTATTTATATAAAGAAGACTTGTTAATTTATTGTATTATTCTAAATATTTTAACAAATATCAAACTTTTTGGTTTTTAAAATATTTTTTTTCAAATAAGCCATTTAAGGGGAGGTTACGCTTTTAGTACAAAATTTATACTGGGCTTATAGGGATTTTGTTTTATTTTTACTTGTGGCAAGAAAACAAGTTCGGTGACACCATGTTTTCTTTTTATTTTCTTGAAACATATTATGAAACCTATCTTCTCACAATTTATTTCAAAATTCTATCTCATACAATTTTTTTTATGCACTCCTATGTGTTTTTTCATGGACAAACTAACCAAATTTAGGCCATTTTCAACAAATTATAGCTTGAAAAATAGCATGGTGACCCATACTTTTTATTATATTTTTGAAAAGAGCATAGTAAAATCTTCATTTTGGCAAATTATAAGAAAATTCTGTCTCAAAAAAACATTTACTTATAATCTACCTTAAGCTATATAGGTCAAAAAGCTAGAATTTGCAGTTCGGATTATATGAAGATAGTACACTTTAATTCTTTTTTATAACTTTTTTTCAAATCAACTTGGAGTTTCATTTAACTATACAGCTACCTTGGTAATATATGGATCTTACTGAATCATAGGTCATTATGTAGTTTGGTGTATTGCTGCAAAAGTGAAGAATTAAATTAATTTAGGTCAAAAAAGCTAAAATTTGCAGTTCAGACAAAATTCAGATGGTAAACTTTAGATTATTTCAAAGCAACTTGGATTTTCATCCAAATCTACAGCTATCTTTATTATATATTATTCTTACAAAAAACAGGTTATTTGGTAATTTAGTTTATTGCTGTCAAATTTAAATATTTAAATTATATATCTGAATTTTGTCAAAACTGAAAATTTTATTACCCATTACCTAGGTCATTAAATTTGACAGCAAAACACCAGTACACAAACCAACCTGGGTTTTTGTATGATAAATATATAATAAAGATAGCTGAAAAGTTTCATTACGATCCAATCTGATTTTAAAAAGTTATGAAATCTTAAAAAAATCTTTTGTTAAAAGAAGAATTTAATATCATGAATTTTCATAACAATCTTTGATAACCTTTTAAAAAAAGGAAATGTTTTCGAAAGTAAAAGTAAAATTTGTTTTAATCAAATCTAAAAATATTTTTTTTGTCAAATTTAATGACATTGGACTTTAACATGGTTTAATTACATCAGTACAAGTGAGTTTTACAGGTAAAAAGAAAGCCCTACTTTTTTTAAACTCGTGTATTACTTATCTAGTGAATTCAAAAAGCCTTGCGATTTAGATTTAACAGGATGTTGCACCTTTAATGAATGTTATTTAGAATTTAAACTCTCTGGTAGATGTGATCGTTTTAAAAAGTTGGCCCTAAGCAGGAGGTATTATTTTATAAATCACCACATATCAGAAGAACTATTTTATTAATTTCTTTAATGTGTCATCCCTTTTTTATATATTAATATAATATAGATTAAAAAGGAATAAAACATTAAAGGAATTATATAACTATTTTATATATACTCTTCCCCAAATTATAAGGAAAGACATATTTCTAATATCATTGCTTTTTTTACCTAGATTAATTAAAATCTTAAATTTGACAGCAATACACCAAACTACATAATGACCTGGGATTCAGTTAGATCAATATAAAGCTAAGATAGCTGCATAGTTTGATGAAAATCAAAGTTGATTCAAAAAAAATATTAAAAACAATTAAAGTGTATTATCTTAATTTTGTCCAGATTTGCAAATCCTAGCTTTTTTTACCTAGATTAATTTAAATCTAAAATTTGAAAGCAATACACCAAACTACATAACAACTTGGGATTCAGTAAGATTAATATATCACCAAGGTAGCTGTATAGTTTGATGGAAATCTAAGTTGATTTGAAAAAGTTACCAAAAAAATTAAAGTGTACTATCACCTTTTTGTTCAAACTGCAAATCCTAGTTTTTTTACCTAGATTAATTTAATTCTTAAATTTGACAGCAATACAACAAAAAATATTATGACCTGGGATTCAGTAAGCTTAATCTATATCTAAGATAGCTGCAAATTTTGATGAAAATCCAAGTTGATCTGAAAAAGTTATAAGAAAAATTAAAGATGCCTATCTGAATTTAATCATTTTTTTATTTTTTTCTTATTGTAAAATTAAAATCTTTCATTTCACAGCAATAAATCAATCTACCAAATAAAAGTTTGAATTTTTGTAAGATCAATATTTAATTTAGTTAGATGGGCTGATTTACACCAGTCAAGACTAAATTTGAAGGTCAATACTAGTCGAGACAGGTCGGGACTGGTTGAGACTTAGGCGAGACTAGTCGAAACCAGTCGAAACCAGTCGAGACAGGTCGAGCCTTGGTCGAGACTATTTTAGACTACACTAAGATCATCAAGTACTAAATCAGACTTATTAAGTAAAGTCGAGACCTAGTCGAGTACACTTAAGTACAGTTAAGTACAGTCGAGACAATGTCGAGACTAGTCGAGTAAAATGTGTGCTCGATTTTACTGGTCGAGCACGAAAACTGGTCTTTAGACTCTGAGCAGTCTGTAGTGTTGCAGGACTACAGTACAGATTAATACAAGAACATTCAGGACAGAGAAATACATAAATGAACATTACAATAGGACATGCTAATAGTTATTTCAGGCTTATAATTCAATACACTTTTCGTGCATGTCGTCTACATAAGACTCGCCAAAGACTGTTGTTGCAATATGTTTTGTGTTACAAAGTATGAAACCATCTTTTTTTTTATCAAAAAGAGAGTCATCGGGGAAAAAAACAAATAATCATTACATCTCTAAACAATAGTTTTATAGAATTGTACAGTAAGAATGAAAATATGGACTTTTTCAGCCATAAACACATTATGACCAAAACAATCTTACTTTTCAATCAATAGATGTTACGTTAATGATTCAGGAAAATATGATCTATTGAATACAAAGTCTTATCATTAAATCTTTATTTAAGGAAGCTGGCTTGTCATGTATTGGATTTTTTGACAGATTTTCGGAATCCTCTGGTTTTATCCATTTGAATGCCTGGAAAAAATTTGCCCGGTGACCCCCATTTTTCTTTTTATAAATCTTTTACATGTATAATGATAAGCAATCTGTAAAAGTCTTATAAAATTTTAATTACTTTTTAACAGTTTTTGAGAACTTCAACTTGTCAATGATAAAGCTATGAAAAGTCAAGAGAGAATATTTTCCCGCCAAAATTTCATTGGCATATATCTCGAAAACAAGCACGGCGACCTATATATTTTTTTTGCTCTTTGGGTTCCTTTATTAACCCCCTATCTATATAAACTAGTGTTTTAAAAAGTTAATTACTTTAAAACTGAGGAGCGAACTCCCTTAATACGTAACTGTTAACAAAAATCAATCATATCTTTATTAATCAATAAAATGAACAGTTATCAAATGGGTAACAGCTGATTGAAAAGTATTTCAGATAAACTTACAAAGTATGTGTTTTTTTTAAATAAACCAACTTATACAAAGTATGTGATTTTCCAAATAAACGAACTGATAAAATAATAACATGGTATTCCAAATAAACGAACTAATTAAATAGAAACGTGGTATTCCAAATAAACGAACTTATAAAGTAGTAACGTGGTATTCCAAATAAAAGAAATAATAAAATAGAAACGTGGTATTCCAAATAAACGAACTTATAAAATAGAAACGTGGTGTTCCAAATAAACGAACTAATAAAATAGTAACGTGGTGTTCCAAATAAAAGAAATAATAAAATAGAAAAGTGGTATTCCAAATAAAAGAACTAATAAAAAAAGTAATGATGAATTTCAAATATACCAACTTATACATGCATAAAAATATAATAGTTTTGCAAATACAACCCTTCAATTATTGACTAAACACGCGATAATAGATTTAAGTTTTATGTATTTCATCTAACAGATAAGGACAATTTTGATGACAAGTATAAATGTTTTTAAACAAAATCAAAGCTATGAGAGCAACTGCTCAATGAATAGTAAATATCAAAGATATTAAAAAGACAATGTTTAATAAGGGATAACACTCAGGGTTATGTCTCTGTTTCATTTATACCATAGCATAAAGCTCAGTTTAACAAATAAGTTGACATCATGATTACTTATATATAGTTGTACGTTATAAACGTCTGACCTATTACATAGACTTAACATGTCATTTTCGAATACGGAAAATTTTACAGCAGCAAGTAATCAAACAAACGTGTAGTAATGTCCTACTTGTATATCATTCATAACCGACTGTTAAAAAATTACCGGTGATAAAGTAAGACAATAAATTAATGATATACAAATTAAGATTAAAACTCCAGCAGATTAACTTAAGTGTGCTAGAAAAAGAGCCCCACATCTTTACGTATTTATACGTCTCTGGCTTCAACTGTTGTCGTTTCAGCGTTCTTGAAGAGGTAGATAAAAAAACGCACACACGAAATGTATAAACTGTTATTTTGATTAACACTGATTCCAACAACAAGTGCAACGAACTTTCTCAAAGTCTTTTTGTTTATTTAATTTAGTATATTTTATGCAAATTTTTTATATAATGTATTAATTTTGTTGAACACGCAGCATTTGTCGATTTCACTAACCTTTCATAAGCTCGCCTACTCATAGCATTAGCAACGGATGTTTCTGCCTAAAATTAACACCCGGCCGCTAAACAATAGACACACACTCTGGTCGAAATTTACTGATCCTTATTTCTTCATTATTCTGTCGTTTTGTTATTAGTAAACTATCATAATTAAGGGGCTCGCGGGTTTAAATAGAAAAACATCTAATACAGTAATCCGCTTTTATTTTCCTATAAATAAACTTTATCTTATACCTAATGGAAAAATAAAATTAAAATATGGGGTCATCGTTCATTTAATGGTTTACTTTTTTAAATTGTTATTTGGATGGAGAGTTGTCTCATTGGCACTCACACCACATCTTCCTATATCTATTCACCGTTCATTTAAGCTCACAATCTGCTTTCGAAAGAAAGATGCATTTTAGTTTAGGTACTTATTTTCTGTTGAACTAATAGGATAAAAAAAAGTACTATCGAAATAAAATAAGAACTTAATTACAGAAATCGCTTAAATTTTACAATTGTTTAGTTTAAGTACAGTTTATTTGAAAAAAAATATAGGTCACCGATGAGTTAAAAAGATATTTTAATTTTAATGCCAAAAAATCATTTTTTTCACCAAAGGGAGATAATTTGGAGCTTTTTCAATGACATAAACATTTTAAAGTCATTTGGAGCCCAAACAAATTGATGTTTTAGTTGATTTTGTACCATATCATAAAGTAACAACTAATAGTGTAATAGATAATGAAAAAAATAAAAAAAGTGTTAAAATGTTTGCTGAATTTTTGGGAGCCTCGAGCCTCCGTCATGACTTTATTTATTCACGATTGTCCTTTGTTCAACATATAGCACACTTGAATCATAAGGCATTCAGTATAATTTTTTTTTAAAAACATACCCTAACGGGAAGGATTGTGCCTGATGTTCATATGATGAAATCATAATCTTTCAGTCAGTTTAATTGAAGTCTGGAGCTGGCATGTCAGTTAACTGCTAGTAGTCTGTTGTTATTTATGTATTATTGACATTTTGTTTATTTTCTTTGGTTACATCTTCTGACATCAGACTCAGATTTCTCTTGAACTGAATTTTAATGTGCGTATTGTTATGCGTTTACTTTACTACATTGGTTATAGGTATAGGGGGAGGGTTGAGATCTCACAAACATGTTTAACCCCGCCGCATTTTTGCGCCTGTCCCAAGTCAGGAGCCTCTGGCCTTTGTTAGTCTTGTATTATTTTAATTTTAGTTTCTTGTGTACAATTTGGAAATTAGTATGGCGTTCATTATCACTGGACTAGTATATATTTGTTTAGGGGCCAGCTGAAGGACGCCTCCGGGTGCGGGAATTTCTCGCTACATTGAAGACCTGTTGGTGACCCTCTGCTGTTGTTTTTTATTTGGTCGGGTTGTTGTCTCTTTGACACATTCCCAATTTCCATTCTCAATTTTATGCCTATGGTTGAAAGTGTTCGAATGATTAATACACCCGCTGAAAAAATTATCACTGATGACAAAGTCGTGGGTGATATTTGTACCCCTCGTGTGGTATTTCATTCTTACAACTGATATTATGTTAATTGTTAGATATACTAATATATAGTAAGACAAACAAACAAGCAAATAATAGTACACAAGTTCAAATTGGTACTTCTTATACATGGCCTCTTTTTTTTTTTTACTCATATTACGCATTATCAATACATAACTTTCTTTCAGATAACAACTCAAAGGGAAAGACATATTGCAATTTCACTTTCATATATATTGATGATGTTCTATCACACGATAACACACATTTTATTTAATGCTTTAATCTCATCTTTCCCAGTGAACTGACTATGAAGGATAGTAACACAAGTGAAAGATCTGCTTCATTTCTTGATCGTTTGGTATATATAGACACAGATTGAAAACTTCAAACGAAAACAACAACCAA